>NC_047659.1:6383721-7067888 GCF_011762505.2 Arvicanthis niloticus | reverse complement strand
ATTTCATTAATCCCAACGGAAGGCAGAGCCAGGAGGATTTCTGCAAGTCCCAGGCCTGCCTGGGCTACAGAAGCAAACTCTAGGCAAGCCAAGGTCACATCATGAGATCTCGTCTCAAAAAGTGGTTTTGGGAAGTTTGATGGCTTGAATTTGAGGCTAGCTAGCCTGGGCAACATGACGGTTTCTGTCTCAAAAAAAAAAAAAAAAAAAAAAAAGGCTTGGAATCTGGGATCCAACCTCCCAGCCTCCATCAATCCCCTACCCCAACCCCTCAATTTATTCCCAGAATAGTTTTTCAATACTTGCAACTACTCTCCTGTTCTTTCAATGTCTGTCCCCAAACCACCCCTGACACACATCAGTCACAGACAGTGGGTGAGGTCATCCAAACAGAAACTGCCACTACTTGCGGGGACACAGTTTATGGAGCCCTGAGGAGCCTTCCCCTCCCCTACCTGGCTTCAGAATACAGGAGCACTCACCCGGCAGGGCATCTTAGGGTCCTCCGCAGCCCAGAGGTGGATGGCACTGCTGGGTGCTGAGGTACAAGATGACTGACTGCCTGTGCAGCTCTTATTTTGGAGGTTTGGCCAGATAGTTCATCCCAGGCCCAGACTTTCTTGGCATCTCTAGGCAGGAAGGCCACTGCCTGGGGGTTGGGAAGAGCAAGGAAAGATTTCATAAGCAAAGGTGTCTCCCAGAGGGCTCAACCGAACCCTCAGTTCACTGTCCTCTGAACATCGTGGGATGAGGGTCCAAAAAGCTAGGGGTCCAGAGGAGCCAGCCGAAGCTAATAGAGACGTTGATCTGACCCAGGCCCCTGGCCCACCCCCACCCCTACCCCACCCCAAGGCCAGGGAGGCCCACATGGAGGTGTTTGCTTTTCCTGTCTCCACACTGGTTCCATTCAGAATGGCCCAGCCCAGCCCAGGCCAGCAGCCAAGGACCAGTGCACCAGGGGGTGAGATCACGGCCCAGCCTCCCTTCCATCCTTGTTGCATGAACATGATCATGCCATAGCAGCCGCATGGGCCTCCCAGTTTCGTGGGGCATTGGAAAGCAGAGAGGAAAGAAAAAAGGCCAGGTAGGGGATGGTCAAAGAATATACGGAAGAGGTTGGAAAAGAAGAGGACATGCAGAGAATGATAGGAAATGGAGCCTCTGAGGAGGCCCTGGCCAAACAGAGCCAGGATGAGGAGCCTCTGGGCAGAAGGCTGGGTCAAGTGGCAGAGAGGGCTGGTCCAGAACCTCACTGCCTTGTTTTGTGCTGAGACACGGATGCTGGGATACACACTTGAAAATGAGCATCCTCCTCATCCCTGGACCAGGGTCCAGGAGGGGCTAAGACCTGGTCTGGGCCAGGAGAAAGAGGGTGAAAAGTTTCCCCAAGTCAGAAGGCTATGGGGGAGGTATCTCAGGGGTCCTGCTCTTTGCTCTGTCTGACTGTCACATTGGTACATAAAGGGGGTAGAAAGGTCAGATGTGCCCTTTCAGGCCCGTGAGAAAAACTCTGCCCATTTCCCTAATCCATATTTATTGGTGTGAGACACTGGGGTGGGAGAAAGCCCCTGCCCCCACCCACTGCCCCAGCCAGGCCAGGTTAGACATGGAGCCTGTCACCCACCCAAATCCTACCCTTTGTCTCTAGATTGGCTCCAGAGCGCCCCCCCTCCAATTCCCTGTTAGAGTTGCCAAGCAACCTTAGAAGGGTAGCTGAGATATTTTCTTTATTACAAGCAAAGGGAAGACAGAATTGTGGTCCCAGAGCGAGGCATTAGGGTGCTGAGGGAAGAGGGCACCCTGTGCTCTGGAGGGGTACACTGTCCCCCATGGACTCTGAGCACCGGCAGCACAGGAACAGGACCCCAGAGTCCATCTGAAACAAGAAGACAGAACAGAGGGGTGGGAGGTGGAAGGGGCTGGCAGAAACCATTCCAGACTGAATAGTGCTACATGACAAGGCAGGCACCTCCCAGAGACCCAGGCCTTCCTGTTATCACCAGCTATGTTATCTGCATTAAGTCATTTTCTTTCTTTGGTCCTGTGTTTTCTCCTTGATAAAAATGGGGAGTGTATTATCTCATTTAACCATCATAAAATGTGATGGTGTGTGATTCCTCCTCTGTTTTACTGGTTAGGGACAGAGGCTCAAAGATGTGACACCAAGTGCCTAGCTGATAAGGTCAAGGTGCAATTCCTCAGCCCAGCTAGTTTCAAATAACAGCTTTACTGAGATTACATATTACACAATTCGCTTGCCCAAAGCGTGCATTTCAACATCTGTATCCAACTTATTTTATTCATGTTTTGTTTTTTCAGTTTGGTGGTGGTTTGTTTGTTTGTTTGTTTGTTTTTTGAGACGGGGTTTCTCTGTGTAGCCCTGGCTGTCCTGGAACTCACTCTGTAGACCAGGCTGGCCTTGAACTCAGAAATCTGACTGCCTCTGCCACATATCTACCTTGTATCTATAGAGTTCCCCATTGTGAATATCTCCTATACGTGTAACCAGACAGCATGCCCAAGTCCTAGTACCTTCCAGCAACTCCAACCTCCAGAGGGGATGGAGTCACAGAGGGGTCAGGGGAAGGGCTTAGTCTCTCCCAGCCTTGTGCTCTTGGTCTGTAAACCAGAGAGACAGCCTCTCTCCCAGGGATGTAGCAGTGTGTGACAAATGTCTAGCCAGGTGCTTGCTACTCAGTATATCATAGTTTATGGATAACAGGGGTCTACGCTTGTTTGATCCTGACCTAGGCACCTATTAAGGGTGAAATGTTCTTCTAGGTGCTGGAGACAGTGTTGAACAGGACATGATCCTGTCCATACAGGCCATCCAGTCTAGTGCAGAGATAGACAAGATAGCTCATAAACTGGACACATACAGAGTAAGACAGATCAGGAAAGACAACATCACAGTGTGATGGTGGAAGCCTGCTAGTCAGATGGTGTCAGACTTCTTTTTGTACTGAGAGTAGAGTTCAAGGCTTTGCACATGGTAAGCAAGTGCTCAGTGACTGGACTCTCTCCCCAGACCTACCAATGATTTTGAAGCTTCTCTAAGTGGCCTAGGCTGTGTTCAGACTTGGGATTCTTCTGTCTTAGCTACCCGAGTTGCTGAGATTGCAGTTGTGCAGCCCCATGTCTGGCTCTCACAATGGCTACTTTGCACTGAAAGGCTTGCTTATACCCTCCCCACAGAGAATATCTTCTGCAAACTGCAACATGAAATACGGAGTGAAGGGATCCCAAGTGGGGGCAGGGGACTTAGCATCTATGACTTCATGTGATGGGTTATAGATTTATTTCTAAAGTTGGGCCACCTGGCCAGCTACCACTAGAGAGCACTCTGTAGAGTCCCTGAAGCTCAGAGTGAGCCAACTTCAGCCCAAGGGGGTATAGCCAGGAGCAAGGCTTTCCTGTGTTCCAAGCTGGCTTCCAGCCAGGTCAGAAGGAAACTTAGATTGACAGGAGCCAAGACCAGAGTTCAAAATGTCCAGCAGAGATCTGGGTTCTGGGGAGCCTGTAGCCACAGCTGCTCTTGGGTGCATGCCATTCATGCTCTGAGCTTTGGGCTTGCCTCTGAAGCTCAGCGTGGTGGAGCCCTTCCAGGCTTCTTAGGCTCCCTACCGCTGCGCGCCTCTGATTCCACCCCAGCAGCTCAGCTGACTGGCTATGAACATTCACATCCTCACTCTGCACTGTTTCTATTTTGTTTATGCTTAACTTTTATTACATTTACTCCTTCTGTGTGGATGGGTGGATGCTTATACAGGGCCGATGTGGGCGAGAAGACGGTGTCCAGGAGACAGCTCCCTCCGTCTACCATGGAGGGCATGGGAAAAACTTAGGGGATCTGTCTCAGCAACACTTTACCCACTGAGTTTGTCTCACCTGTTTCCTGGTTTTAAAAAACTCAATGCTTGCCAGGCAGTGGTGGCTCACGCCTTTAATCCCAGCACTTGGGAGGCAGAGGCAGAGGCAGGCTGATTTCTGAGTTCAAGGCCAGCCTAAAAATAAATAAATAAATAAACCTCAATGCTGGGGTTCAAAACTGGGACCTTGGGGATGCTAGGCAAGTGACAAATGTCCTGCTTTGTGCCACATTCCCTGTCCTCGTATTTCTGTTGTTGTTGTCTTTTCTTTTCTTTGGTTTTCTAAGATTAGGTTTCTCTGTGTAGCCCTGGCTGTCCTGGTACTTGATCTGTAGACCAGGCTATCCTCAAACTCAGAGACTCACCTGCTTCTGCCTCCTGAGTGCTGGCATTAAAGTCATGGGCCACTGCCACCCTGCTGTAATATGTGCTCTTAACTACAGGGCCTCCTCTCCTGTTCAAGCTTTGAAGTTTTACTCCTGCCGCCTCAGTTTTCCCAAGTTCTAGTATTACAGGCATAAGCCAGCACACCTGGCTTTTTGCCCAATTGTCTTAAAGTTGGTTTCTTTTTCATCTACCCATTCATTCATTCATTACATTAGTAAAGCATTCATTCGTGCGCTTTATCTGTCATTCATTCAGCAGATGTTTCCTGAGCACGTCCTTTGTGCTGGGCAGTGTTTGCTCCAGTCCGTGGCAAAATGCCTGTCTTGTGGGAAGTGTGCAAGTGTACACACTGCTGTTTTCTTTCTGAGAGCTGATTTTTTTTCCTGCCCCACTACACTCCCCCACCCTCTCTCCTCTCTCTCTGTGGTTTTGTGATTTTTTTTTTTTTTTTTTTAAGACAGGGTTTCTCTGTTCTTGCTGTCCTGGAACTCACTCTATAGACCAGGCTGGACTCAAACTCAGAAATCTGCCTGCCTCTGCCTCCCAAGTGCTGGGATTAAAGGTGTGGTCTCCCACACCTTGCTTGTGAATAGAGAACTGGTTTTCATTAAAGGCTAGATGGGTTGAATGCACACTGATGCCTAAACATGTATGTGTATAGCTCCATGCACACATGTGGTAGAGATGTGATAAAGCCTTCCTCATTGGAAGCAGGTGCCAATGTTTGGATTTTCCCAACACAGCAGAAGGCAAGTATAAGGAGATTACATCATACAAGCTGTACCAAGGCTAAGAATCCATAACTTCCCTAGAAGCCCATGGTAATGCTGCTTCTTCAGGAAGTTTCCTTCTTTCTTCCTGTTGGAGTGAATCTCTGCCTTCTACAATCTCAGAGAAATTTGCCAACACTTTAGAGCATCCCCTGGCTCTGCTTCTTGCAGTGGGGTTGGTTAGAAACCTAGATGTCTGTCTGTCCACCTGTCCACTGGTTGGGTACTTCCGGGGAGATAACTCCTCCCTTAGCTGTCAGTGTACACACTAGGTACTCACTAACTGATGCTCAATGTAGACTGGCATGAACATGATGGACCCCACCCTGCTATGCCAGCTTTCTCCAGCAAACCAGTAGTAGCTTAATTGGTCTGATTCAAATCATTCAACTTCTCTGCTCCCTGCCCACTTTATCCCCAGAAATCTTTAAACATGTAAACGTGCACTTACTTGCCTAGGGCCTTTCACGATCCCTAAAGCATTTAGGGTAAAATCTTCCCAAAGCCCCACTAAGCCTGGCAGGGTGGGCCTCTGATTCATCTGAAACTCTCAGAGTTCCAGACCCAGGGAATCCCATCTCTACTCAGAACTCATGATCTTGCTTGCTTGCTGATCATGAGGCCCTGGAATCTCTGCCTGGGACAGTGTCCAGTGTCCTTCTTCACCCACACACTCTTAATTTTCTTCCTCTGGACTTCCATTCTCTATGATCTGCTTCCAATGTAGCTGGGTTACTCCTCTGGGAATGCCTGTCCTTCCATAAATGTGAGGATTTTCACCAGCTCCCCATCCCCTGTGGATGAGGGTGGAGCAGCTTGAGCTCAGACTTACTTACTGTGTAAGTAAGTAAGTAAGTACTTACTGTGGATAAGTACTTACTTGAGGCTTTTGGTTAGATTCCTAGTAGCACAAACCAAACCAAACCAAACATGCAGTAGTAACGTGGGAGAGATGGCAGGAGCAAACTGCCTTTTCCTGCTCTCAGTTCTTGCAGTTTCATGCCCAATCCACTCAGGCTATGTTCACACCAGACTGCAGTGGGTTATGATTTATACAGCCTCCTGGAAGCCACTGCCTGGAGCACATATAGGCCAGCTCCTTTGTAGCTGCTACTGAAAGACCAGGAAAATCTTTTACAGTAGGTTGGGCAACCTCCCATCCCTCCTAGCTATTGGGCTGTTTATCTGTAAAATGGATCTGATAACAGACCGACTTCGAAGGTTGTTGCCAGAATCCAGCAAGTTGCTGCCTTTCTTAATCACTCAATACACGAGATGGGTTTTGCTATACTGCCCAGGTTGGTCTGAAACTCTTGGTTTCAAGTGATTCTCTTACTCAGTTGCCCCTCGTAGCCAGAGACTATAGGCTCTTGATGCCTGGCACACAGCGTACTTACTGTCAACGCCAAGGAACTTGAGATTTAGCTAGCAGGAATCCCGCCCTTACAAACCCTGAAACCATGTTTTGTCAATGTTAAGAAAAACTCCAAAAGTTTGTGTAGTTGATTTTTAAGTCACAGGACGTGCAGATGCCTCCATACATTTAATGAGTGGTTAAGGGAAGGCACTGAACTAGGTAGATTCCCGAGGCACGGAGATCCACCCTATCGGCCTCCTGTACCAGTGAGGAGAGCCAGGCAAATGTAAGCACAATGCCGCTACACGCATGGCAGGGATGCCCAGAGTATCTTAGGGCAGGTGTGCAGGGTGTGCCATGGAAGAGGCAGTGTTTGGGAAGCCTGGGGTGGAGAGAAGGCAGGAGGCATGAAGACCACCACTCACTCCCCTCTGGGATGTGACTCTCACTGGGGTGATGATCCCCAGGCTGCTTTCTGGGGCTGGGGATCTGGATGGTATGCAGACAGCAAACCAGACCTCTTCTGTCTCAGACCCGTTCAGGGTACACATTAGATCTTCCACAGAGTTCCTGAACCTCTGGATGGGTGGGCCATCCAAAGAAAGACACGGGAGACAAGCATTAACAGATTGCCCACCCTTTCACACACACCTGTATCCCTCATCCGTTGATGCTGCAGCTAGGGGTTCAGGACTCTGGGAATCAAGCCCTTGTCTTTAGGGAGGGGAGGGGTAGCCTCCAGATCCCTCTTGGGGGTGTGGTCTCTGGAGACTGCATCTTCAGCCTGTTGGTTGGGACTGTATGATTCCTCCTTATTCTTCGGATAAGCGGTCTAAGGAGGTGACCCTCTGACCTCTAGACTGCTACCCCCTCACACTATGGAGAAATCCCTGGGAAGGAGCTTTAAGGAGTGAGGACTCAATATAAAGATGTAACTGGAAGGAAGCTTGGGCCTTAAAAGATCCTGGGGTCTCCTGGTTACTCTTGGGGAACTCAGCCAAGCTCAGAGAGGCCTCATTCAGGTCCAGAGTCCAGAACCGAGATGTGGGTGCCTGGCCCTGGAGGGAGGGGGGCACCGGCAAAGGGGTCAAGCTGAGCGAGCAGGCGGGGCATTGGGAGTGGAGGGTGCTGAGTGGGGTGGGAGGGCACAGGGTCCTGCCGGTGCAGAGTGGGGGGAGCGGCCCCCAGGGAGGGGCATGCTATGTCTTTAAGAGCTGCCTGAGCGCAGGTTGCAGCTGCCTGGCCAGCCCGAGAGACAGCGGAGATTCATTACCCGTCGACACAATGACCATTGATGGCCCCGTGGCGTTATTCAAATCCAGTACCAATTGCAGCCGAGCCCCTTTCTCCGCGCCAGGCCCGTATTGTTGGAGCGGCCCACTAAAAGCCCGCCCCGGCCCCAAGCCGCCAGAGGCGCCCGCTCGGGTTCAGCCCTGCGCCTCGCCAGCACGCCGGCTCCCAAGCCCGGCTCCCCGGGCGCTGCAGGTGACCCGGCGGCACATTCCGGCGCTCCCCGCTGCCCGGGCTACCACCACCCGCGACTCAGCCACAAGGAAGCAGAGAGCGCCCGAGCCGGTGCGTGCGCGGGGCCAGGCTGGGGAGGGGTCCCCCTGAGTCCAGCATCCCAGACCCGGGGCTCAAGAGACGCCACTGGCCTCGGGCACCAGTTTTCTGGATTCCCAGAGCCCAGCCTGGGGGCGGGGAGAGGGTACTGGGGTTCCCTGGGCCTGACAGGATATTCCTCCAAGCTGGGGCCGCCCAGAGACACAACGCGGGTTACTCTAGGGACCCTTGGCTACTATGGGAAGGAAACAAGCCGTGGGGGCGATGGGGATGCCCTAGCAGGGCCGGGATCTGGACACCGGCTTGTCCACCTTACCGCGGGACGGGCTGCGATTGCCGAGCTTCTGCGAGGTATTCCGATACGCAGCTCCAGAGATCTGGTGTGCGCTTTTAAGGAGCCAGGCAGAACCCCGAGGGGGACCGGGGCCCTGAACTCAGGGGCTTCGCCACTGATTGTCCAAACGCAATTCTTGTACGAGTCTGCGGCCAACCGAGAATTGTGGCTGGACATCTGTGGTTGAGCTCCGGTCTCAACAGAGACGGGGGCCACAGAGAGGAGGTCCACGCTGGGAGACCTCCTGGGCAGCCGGCAGGTCCCAGAACGAGCATAGTGGCCCCAGACTGGCACGCAAAAAGGGGACAAAAGTCCTTGCCACCGGCGCCGCCATCCTCATCCTCGCCTCTTTCCTTCTCCTCTGCGGGTGACCCGTGTCGGCTGGCAGGGTCCTCCAGTCGATCACGCCCGGTTTCCCCGCTTTCAAATTTCGGCCGGAACGAAGCTGGCACACAGCGGTGGGACCCGAATGTGGTTCCTACGCCATCCTTGGTCAGAACCGCAGTTCGTGGGGGTTGAAGGTAGATGCTAGCAAAATTCTTTTGCTAACTCGTTTTGAATGTGTTTCAACCTGTCCCCTGACCAGTACCCCCAAACAACATCAACAACAAAAAACAAACAAACCCGAAACCAACCCGCATATCCCAAACCAGCCAACCAACCCCTCGCACACACTCCTCTGGACCGACTGATGGGCTGTGCCTCCCGCTGCTGCCAGAAACCGAGAAGCTGGGGAATGATGTGCTCCGGCCGGGCAATCGCCACGGCTTTGGAATTAAGAACTTGGACAAATCAACCCTTTTCATTAAAAAAAAAAAAAAAAAATCTTCAGAGGTAGTGGAACTTGTTTATTTCCTCAAAAGCAAGGGCCAAGAGATGCATGGGAGGGGGGCTGCTGGGCGCTGATGGTGCTTAGTGAGTCACCTGTCTCTGACCCGTTTCTGCTAGAAATTAAGAATCGACCTGGGTGGACGACTAGGGTGAATAGGCTCTGACCAATTTCCACAACGGCAGAGGCACCCCATGGGGAAAGCTGTTTCCTCAGCCCATCCTCCTAAATGCTAAGCATAAACTGGGGTGCCATAAAAGCAAGGAGCCCTACCCACACCGTCCCACCCATCAGCTGCAAAAGGCATCCTAGCATGTACGTCCAGTAGCTGAAGTCCAGGAACCAGGACAGGCTGACTCTAAAAATGTCATAGTAAGAAAACTACGACAAGGCTTGACCTCAGCACACCCTCAGCTGCACTTGGCCCCAACACTGGCTGTCCCTACCCACAAAAACCTGCCCTACCACACAAGGTCTGCTGTGCAGCAGTGCCTGGGAACGGCTTGTAAGCAGGGGTCATTCTCCATGAGAACGCTCTCCATGAGAGTCTGCTGCTCTCCACACCTTAACATTGACCCACAATATTACTCTCATCTATGCAAGGTGAAGGATTCCACCTTACTGACATCGTGAAAAGCAACATTTTGGGTCAGATGAAGCTTTTTCTGCAGGGTGTAAAGTCTGAGGCTCAGCAGTCTAACTTCGGCCACCGTCTTCTGGGTTCTGGGACGGCTGGCTGCAGCTGGCAGAACAAAGCCTAGCTTTGGCTGGTGGATGAGCATCTCTGGCTTGGGATCTGGGCTGGGTGGGCATTAAGGCTTTACACTCCCTCCATCCAGACGGTCCTACTGATCCACCCTCTCTTTGGAACAGTTCATGTTTTTACCTTTCAGGTAAGGGCCATCTCTGAGCCTGGGCTCAGAACAGGGCATTTGTATTAGAACCCACAGATCCGTAGGATACAGGGTACCACCAGTTTCTAAGGATGAAGCAAGGCTAGTAAACAACTTAGACTTTTTATTTGCCCAAGGCCAGCTGTTGCAGGCATGAAGTCTCCAGAGTTCCAGAAGGGATGGAAGAAAGGTGGGTGGGTAGGGGACACAGCCTTCTGTCTACTAGGGGTTGCACACCCAAATCTTGCTTGTTTCAGGAGCCTGTAGTTATACATGCTGAGCCCCCCCCCCCAAGGTTAGGCTACTTCCTTCCATTCTCTACCCTCAACAGAATGAGTTGTAGGCAGCCTGGAGAGTGTCTCAGGAGCCCATCTGGTGGCCTATGTGAGGGGGAGGCCAGCCAGGGTCAAGGGCTGGGGATGGGGGGAACGGGAGGAGGGGTATGGCTAGGAGAGCAGCTGCTGGGTGGAGGGGAGGGAGGTGAGCACTGAATAGGGGACCCCAGCTGGGGTTCCATAATGACATCGGTGGGGGACAAGCAGAGCTCTCTGTGTCCAGATGGGGAAACTGAGGCGGAAGCCCCTCTAATCTATGGCAAGGGAGGGGCTTCTCATCAGTTACTCCAGTCCATCCATCTTCACCATGAAGATGTCTCAGGAACTGAAGTGCCTTCCAGGCAACCACTAAGGGCTTAGATACACCAAGACTCAGGAATGGCAAGCAGCTAGGTCACCTGGGCACAGAGCCCCCTCCACTCCTGACACAGCACAGGAACACCCTCCCCCACCTCAGCTGCTGGGAGGAGTGCTGGGCTCAGGCGGCTGCTCTCCCTCCCTGCTCACGTGCCTTGCCCAGAAAGGCTCATTTTTAGCACCTGGCCTCTTTTCCCTGCCTAGAGGAAGCTCAGGGGTACATCAGGGAAGGAGGCAGCCAACGGGGACTGAGGGCCTGGAAGCAGATCCGAGGGGTGCTGTGGTTGTCCTGTGTTCCCCTTGCAAAGGTGCTTGGGCTCATGGAGGAGGCCTCAGCCCCCATGCAGTGTGGAGATGAAGAGGATGCTGTCCTGGTCCTGCAGCTGGTAGTCCAGCTCCCCCTGGGTCAGGAAAAAGGGCAAGGACCATGAAAACATGGTCCAGGTCATTTCCAGGTATTGGGACACAGAGAAAAGTGGGTGTTCCGGGAAAGAAAGAAAACCCTCACCAGAAAAATGGAGAGCCTACACAACAACTTTCAAATCTGCAGGAGGGGTAAGCTCCCAGCTTCCCTCCCTCCTCATTTGGGGGTGGGAGGAGGCATAAATGAGAAAGAGATTACCCAGCCGGGACAGAACAGAACTCGGGGGTTTCCCACTGGAGCAGAGAAGGCAGGGCCTGGGAGGGCAGGGCCTGGGAAGGCAGGGGCAGGGAAGGCAGGGGCTGGGGTGGTGTCAGTGGGGTGGTGTCACTGGGGTACTGACCAGCAGTTCCCAGTCGGCATCATTAATCAGCACCAGGATTCCTGGTCGCCTGTGGGAAAGAGGGTCATGAGGAGCAGGAAGCAGAAGGTGGGAGGCTCAGTCTGTGGGGTGCAGAAATGTGGGGGAACCTTTCCTTCCGATTTCCCAACAAGTGAAAGCCACAGTCTATATGGTTAGGAAACCAGGTCAGACAATCATGGACTGCAGAGCATCTTAAAGAAAGCGGGCAAAGGTCAGCATCACCTACTGCTGAGAGTTCAGGAAAGGCGTTGTACCTGTCATGCCTCTCCGAGCATCAGCCTCCTGCATGTGAAGACAGGCCAATTACAAGGTCTGCCCCACAAGGTCTGTGGAGGGTACAACACAGTGCTCAGGGCTTACTTGCCACTGTCTAAGTAACCGTGTCTAACTTAACTCTCCTAGGCTCTGGAAAGAAAGGGCTTTGGCTTCTACGTCTCCAGGGTGCCTCTCCTGGACAGGACCAAGCACCTGATGCTTAAGTCTGTCCTGGTTCCTACCGGCAATGGTCCAGGGAACACTGATGTCCTTGCAGGTGGCTTCCAGGACTGCTGTGGCAGAAACTAGAGACTGGAGAGCAGTCCCGGGCCACAGGGGACCCATGCTTGAAGGCAGATGAGTCTCACAGTCTTGTGGCCCTCCTTTACACAGAAGACCATCCTTGTTTAGAAGTGAGGACTTGACATGAGGAACTTGGGCCTTCTCTAGAAGGTTGGGATGTGTGGAGAAATTCTCTGTGTCTAAGTGGGCATATGCATACAGTGACCTGGGACCTTGTCTCTGTGGTGCCTCCCACTGAACCTCCTGATCACATGTACCTATTTCAATGACAAAGGACAAAACTGGAGTGTTTTGAATGATATTTAATTTTTAATTCTGTGTAAGTGTGTATAAGTGACTGGGCACAGCAGAGGCTGAGGAGGCAGAGCTAGAGGTGAAGTGACAGGATGTTGAAGCAGCTGGGAGCTACCTGATGTGGGTGCTGGCAATGATACCGGGTCCTCTGGAGAACCAGCATATGCTCTTAACAGCTTTCTCCAGCCTGTGTCTGATTTTTACAACAGGGTCTTGCTATGTCCCCACACTGTCTTCAAACTTGTGGCAAACTTCCACTTGACCTTTTTGTTTTATTTTATTGAGACAGGTTTTTTTTTATTTGTTTGTTTGTTATTTTTCAAGACAGGGTTTCTCTGTGTGGCTCTGGGTATTCTGTAACTCACTCTGTAGATCAGGCTGACCTAAAACTCAGAGATCCACCTGCCTCTAACTACCAAGAGCTGGGATTAAAGGTGTGTACCACCACACTTTTAAAATAGAGCACTTAGTTTCTCAGTCACTCTGGCCAACTTTGAGGGTTCAAGTAGCCTCAAGTGGCAGCAGCTACCACCAGACAGCACTCCTGAAGAGTGCTTCTGTCATTAAGAGAAGCCTGTGGGACAGCTGTCCTAGACCAGGGTGAGAGAGCTCTTGGGCAGTATTACTTTCTTAGTATTTTTCTATATAGAGGATAAGCAAGGCCCAGAGAAGCAAAGTAACTCATCTGAATTTCTGCAAACATCAAGTCTGCGGTAACGAGAAGCATAACCCACATTTTTTGGGAAATTTTTACCAAGCTTCCTTCATATGTTTTTTTTGTTTGTTTGTTTTAGTTTCATTTCTGTTTTCAAGACTATATACATACTGTCTTGAAACTCCTCGCTCTGTAGACCAGCTTCACCTCAAACTCAGAGATCTGCCTGCCTCTGCCTCCCAAGTGCTGGGATTAAAGGTGTGTGTGTGTTTCAGATGGGTGTTTAATGGCCTCAGACAGCCTAGTGTGGTAATAAGACAAACAGAAACAGAACTGAGTACAGCTCTATCTTCAGAGGACTGAGGGATGAGACATTCAGACCCCAGGATGTGGACTTAGACACCCTTCCCTCCCTCTGCCCTGCTCAGGGACGGGGGATGGGAACTCACACACTGTCTCCCTGGATGAACAGCTCTGGCCGCTCTTTTAGCAAATTCTTCTTGATCCAGACAAGGAGGTTCCGGATATCCCCTAGAGAGGAAGGCACAGAACAAACTAATGTCAAACTCAATTCATTCCTAGGCCTCAAAGCCATGCCCAGCACCAAAAGGAAGTGAACATGGGGTTCTCAGGGCCTAGAAACCTGATTAGGAGAGGGCGGTGACCTGTCAGAAACAAAAGTTCAGTTCCCAGCATCCACACTGGGTGGCCCACGAACACATATGCTTCCAATCTAGGGATCCGATACCTCTTCTAAACTCGGCGTGTACATACACTCACATGCATATACCACATGTATGTATACATAATTAAAAATTATTAGAAAAAAGAACTCGGGGACAGAGCTGGGATGATGCTACCTCAACAAGGCTGCTTAGAGGGCATCAAAGACTGCCACCTTTATCTCTCTTGCCAGTCCAGCTGGGGAGGCCTCAGCTTTGCTCATGAGCAGGGCCTGCATATATTTCCCTTTGTAAGGGGAGAAAAACAATCGCTGAGCCGATAACATCAGTTAATTTCCTCTAGCAGAGGGAGAAAAGGCTCCTAACCAGGCAGACACTGACAAATCACTTTTGCAGAGCCCTGGGGGGGTGGCCAACTTGACTAGCCAAGAGGTTCTGGGCTGCAAGGGCCTCTCCTGATCTGCTGCCACTCAGAGCCGCCTCTGGTGGGATGGCTACCAGTCTCTGTGCAGCACGTGGAGGCAGTGGTCTCCAGGGTTACCAGGGTTATCTGTCCTTTCCCAGGAGGACCAGCCTATGACAAACCAGAATTGGCCTGTATCCATAAGCTCCCCCAACCCTTCTTTACTCAGGTTATTCCTGGGGGCCTTTGGAAGCCCTGCTCTCAGAGGTGACTTGACAAAGAGCCCAGAGAAACAAGTGGCATTCAGGAGCCCTGGGGGAGGGGGCTGTCCTGAGTCAGTGTCTTAAAGAGGTCTACTGCCTTTGATGGTGCCCGGGACAGAGCTCTGAGGCTAAGCTGAAGCAAAGTGAGTCTGGCCTAAGAAGTCAGTCCTGGAATGGAGGACTGCTAGTGCACAGGGAAGAGTCTCTGCTCCCGGGATGAGCCCCGCACTGCAATGCATATGCAGGTCTAGTCTTGGGTAAGGCTAGGAGGTGGGAAGGTGCAGTGGACACAAACATCCCACAGGGCAACAGGCAGTGTTCATGGACTAAAACTGTCATCTCACAATTTAAAATTCCCTTTAAACAAAGCAAATGTGTAGTCTCCTAGACAAAGAAGAAGGGTGCTGCCTCCCTCAGGCTGCACTTGGACTCCACAAGGCCCAGATTGCAGAGGCTTCCCCTTGGTCCTGAATCCCCTTGGCCTCCATCTTGGCACTGTCTGGTGAGCCTCTAGCCCGTACATCTTATGGCTGTTCGACAGAACCACTGGAGTCTGACACATCCATCAGCCAGCCTCAGCAGCCAGAGCTGTGCCTGGGTGTTTAGACACAGAAGAAAGAACCGGGAAGAGGTTGCCCAATGACTACAGGCTATATCTGACAGTCCAGGATTCTTCTGGGGACAAGGTCTGGCTCCTCCAAAGAGAGCATGTTTCTGATCCACTCTAGATAGTTCACGAATGGGGAAAGGCTAGTGGTCATGTTGGGGTCATCCACTTGACGACATTGCCGTGGACTCCCGGGGGTGGGCTGGGGATGAGCCTCTGCCCAGTGCTGGCTCATTTATCATGATGCTCCTGTTTGCTGAGGTCACTCCCTCCCTCTTTTGCCTGCCCCACTCCAAGCCCGCCCACATTTTTGATAGCTTGTTACCATGGTGAGGCTGCTGTATCACAGCCGTCTGTATTGTCCCTATGCCTGGATTTGGGGGTGGGGAGAGGTGGGACTCATGGCTCCCTTCTCAGGCTGCAAGGGCCACTCAGACTGGCCTAAAACGCACCCCCGGGGACATCTTGCTTGGCTTGCTGAGGCCCAGACAATATGCAAATAGGCTCCAAGCCAGATGGTCGGCTTCCAAAGGCGCCCAAGGGAGGAGGAAGGGTTAAGCAGTGTGTGGCTTGGGGTGGCTCTGGAATAGATAGGGGTAGAGAACCTTACTTCCACCTTCCACCTACCTTCCTTCCTTCTCACTCCTCCTGAGCACCTCCCTCTTGGGGCTGCCATTCACAAGACAAACATTTATTGAGCAACTATGCTATGGCAGGCACTAGGGTGGTGATGGGGCCAGCAAGATGGATGCAGAGCTTTCCTCAAGAAAGAAGGGAGCAGACATTACTTAATTAACAGTGCTGTGTGCTACCTCCTTTGGGACCAGGAAAGGCCTTTCCACGAGCGCTAACAGTGAAGCTTAGGCCTGAAGGATGAACGGGCTTGGACGAGGACAGCTTTCTGGGCAGAAGGAAGCACATATGGAAAGAGCTGAGGCACCATGCAACTGGCAGGTTCAAGGAAGGAGGCCCTGGGAAGAAGGCCTACTCTGGATGAGGTTGTTCCCCCCAACCCTAGAAGCTCTGGTGAGCTGTGCACCCCCTGGCCCCATGTCTCCATGCTTTTCTGTCTTGCCACAGAACATGGCACACATACTACTATTCCCAGAGTGAAGCCTGCAGGCTCAGGGATGCTGCTGTCAGAACTCTACCCTATGATGCCAGTGGGGGGCGGGAAAGTGAAGAACATAGAAGTTGAAATTGGACAGTCTTAACTGTCTACCTTAGATGAGAGTCTTGTGTAGCCAGGCTGGCCTTGAACTTGTTATGTAGTCAAGAACTCCCACTCCTGGGCTTCCGCCTCCTAAGTCCTGGAATTACAGGTGTGCATCACCATGCCTGCCACTTTTAGTTTAGAGTTGGACTCCATTTATTCCTAGTTACACAACCTCAGGAAAGGGAGTCTCAAGAGCCTCACCTTTCTTTTAAGGAAAAAAATTTAAAAAGCCAGGCAGTGGTGGCGCACGCCTTTAGTCCCAGCACTTGGGAGGCAGAGGCAGGCAGGCAGATTTCTGAGTTCGAGGCCAGCCTAGTCTACAGAGTGAGTTCCAGGACAGCCAGGACTACACAGAGAAACTCTGTATCGAAAAATAAAAACAAAAACAAAATAAAAAGAAGAAAGAAAGAGGAAAGGAAAGAAAAAGAGAAAAGACATGAGAGTGCATTGCTGGTTAGAGAGACACTCAGTGGTCACTAGCACTTGCTGCTCTTCCAGGACTAGTGTTAGGTTCCCAGCACCCATGCTGGGCAGCTCACAAACACTTTCCATATACTTCAATACAGCATAAGGATCTAACACTCACTTCTAGTCTTCTCAGGTAGGCACACACTCTCTTCTCTCATAAATATACAAAAATATACAAAAATAAAGTTGTAAACAAATTGAAAAAAAAATGTGGATCTGGAAAGATGGTTCAATGGTTAAGAGCACTAGCTGCTCTTGCAGAGGACCCACGTCTGACTCCAGCACTCACACTGCAGTTCATGATCTCTTGCAATTCCAGTCCCTGGGGATCTGATGCCCTGCTCTGTTCTCTGTGGTACCAGGCACGCACATGATACACAAAAATATATATATGCAAAACACCATACACATGAAACTAAAAACAGTATTTTGAGAAAAGAATGTGTTGTTATGGGCTGGAGAGATGGCTCAGTGGTTAAGAGCCATTTCCTCCTGAATTCAATTCCCAGCAACCACATGGTGGCTCACAATCTGTAATGGGATCCAATGCCCTTTTCTGGCATATCTGAAGACAGCACAGTGTACTCACATAATAAAATGAATAAATCTTAAAAAAAAAAAGTGTAGTTATAAGGATCAAATAAGATAATCCACATGATTCTAGAAGCTGTGCCTCGACTATCAAGTATTCCTGAATCCAGGGAAAGAAACTGTCTCCTCTGGACTCTCTAGTACGGTGGTTCTTTATGTGCTTTGTCCATTGCCTGGCCCCTAGCCCTAGAGAGAGGATCATACTACTACTCAGATAGTCCTGGGCTTTCCATAGATGTTATGTGCTCACAGGAAGCAAGATGTCAGCAACAGAAACAGGAACAGGTACAGCCACGGAGTGGTGTGCATTCTAATCTCAGCATCCAGGAGGCAGAGGCAAGTGGATCTCTGTGAGCTGAAGGCTAGCCTGGTCTATAGAGTGACTTCCAGGACAGCCAAGGATACACAGAAAAACCTTGTCTCAAAAACAAATGAACAAACAAACAACAGAAAGGAGAAGGTGTGGGGCCCACACACTGGTCTTATTTCCCAGGTTGCCCAGGCTGTCCTGAGTTCTACCTCAGACAATCCTCCAGCCTCAGCCTCCCATGTAAAGTTGGGGCTATAAGCATGGTGCCACTCCCACCATCTTCCTCCCATTTTAGGTCCAGAACAGTAAGATGCCAGGGGCTGGTCGAGCCTCTGGGCAGGCTGTGTGGAAAGACTCCCATTCCAAGGCTGTGCATGCTACAACCAGTGGTAAACTTAGTACCGAGAAGGAAGAAGGTACTCATTGCAGGGTTCCCAGTGCATCCGTCTGGGGACAGTGAGGAGAGAAGCTGCTGCTTCGTAACAGACCAGTTAAAGGCCAAATAGAGAAGGCCTGCACAGAGGGCGAGATAGTCTCCAGCAAAAAATCACTTCGCTTCAATATATTAGTGTCATTTATCCTGACAAATATGGATATAATCAACATTCAAAAGCGTTGCTATGAGGATTAAGGCAAAATGCTAGCATCAATCAGAGGCAACGCTCCACACATGGGCGCTCTAAGCTGTGTACTCAAGTGACCTGATTCCTCATCCTCTGCACTGCCAGAGCCCTGACCTAAAGGTGGCCATGGCGTAGAAACCATGTTGTGCCCATTTTAGACAACAACCTGGTGGTGAAAGCCAGTAAGCCCAATACTCGGGAGGTTGAAGCAGGACGATCAGGTCATCCCTGGCTACACAGCAGGCCAGCCTAGGCTCCAAGAGACTCTACTTCAAAAGACTTAGTGGGGGGTCACAAAAGAGAAGGAAGGTACTCAAAGTCTATTATATACTTGTATGAAAATGGTCTTGGGTGACCTTGTATGATAAAATAAGAAAAGAAAACAAGGACCCCCCTGCCAGAATCCTTTGTCGCCCCCCCCTCCTTGCTTAGGAGATACTGATAGCCCACACTGGCAGGGCTCCTTAGAGCAGTGGTTCTCAATCTGTGGGTCATGACGACCTTGAGGCAGGAGAGCAGATATCCTACATGTCAGACATCTATATGACAATTCAACTAGCAACATCACAGTTATGAAGTATGGCTGGGGTCACCACAACATGGGGAACTGTATTAACGTGTCCCAGCTCTAGGAAGAAACCACTGCTTTAAAGTGTCAATGCCAGCCCTCAGAGCTGAAGAGACTCATTCCTCACAGTGAATCCTCACTGCAGCAGAACCTTACCCAGCCTCTATGAACACACAGGGACAGGGCTTGCTCGTTTTAAACTGCTCTCTCCCAAGTAGAAGTCTGCCCTCTGCCACTCATGTCCACTGGGCCTACTGGAACACAGGACCCATGCCAACAAAAGTGTCTTCTCACCTCCACCTGGACCCTAAATCTCACCATAAGTTAAAGTGTCCCTTCCCTACCAAGCGCAAGGCTGGGCTCCAAGGCAGGGCTCTTCTGGATTCCCACCCCAGGCCAGAGCTAAAGGAGAAGAAAGAGCTGGCATGGGAGGAATGAAAGAGAAGAGGGGTGGAGGGAACCTCAGAGGCTCCATTTACAAGTGAATGGGGGTAAGAATGGAGCAGTTTGTGGGCTAAACTGGCCTCAGAAGGAGGTTTACAGATGTGTGAGGGGACGCTCCTCATTGTTTAATTAAGCAGAAAGTGGATCTTTTCAAAAGCAATTTTGCACAGGGACTGGGAAGGGAGGGGAGGGGAGGGAGGTAGGAAAGGGATCAGCAAACAGGCCTGGAGAGCAGAGAAAGGAACAGCTGGCCCCAGAGAGGCTGTGAAGCGCATGCTAAGCAGTTTAAAACGCCCAAGACCTGCTGCTCAGCTCCTGCCCTCCCTTGCTAGCTATCCTTTAACATGACTGGATCACAAGTGGGATATTTCTGTGAAGGTGCAGCAGAGGAAAAGAGCCAGCCTGGGCTACATAGAGGACGCTCCTGTGTCAGTCAGTCAATGAATCAACTAATCAACCAGTAGAAATGGCAGGCACCTCCTAGGTCAGCAATGAGCAGGAAGCAGAGCAAAGGCATCAAAACCACCTCTAGCATCATGCAGAGGAACATGATTACAGAAGGCACCACTTGCTGAGTATTTAGTGAGTGACACGGGGAGCAAACTGTGAAAATGTGGGTATTTTTGTGTCAAACAAATGTTAGAAGAAATAAACCGTAACCCCTGGTATTTTATTTTGGATATAGTCTCTTATGTGTCCCAAGGCTGGCTTCAAGATCACTCTCACTTTCAACTTCTAGTCGCTGCTCCCCACCACTGCCACGCCCAGTTGGAGCCCAGACGGAACAAAGGGCTTGTGCATGCAAACCTCAACCAAGTTACATCTGCAGCCCAAACTGGTATTTTAATAAACTTCTTTTTTAGCTAGACATAGCATGCCTTTAACCCCAGCACTTGGGAGCAGAGGCAGGTAAATCTCAGAGTTTACTGACTTCCGAGACAGCCAGGACTACACAGAGAAACCCACCACTAACAAAAAACTCCTTTTTGTTGTTTTGTTTTTGAGACAGGGTCTCGCTATATAACTCTGGCTGTCCTGGAACTCACTATGTAAACCAGGCTGGCCTTGAGCTCAAATCCAGCTACCTCTGCCTACTGCGGGCTAGGATTAAAGGTGACCACCACCATGCATGGCCTGATGTTTTAATAAACTTCTAACCAGGCTTTAGGATAGAATCTTTGAGAGGCTTCATCTGAGAATTCCTTGTTTCCTCTCAAGGCCACCAAGGCTATGTGACTGTCAAACTACAGTCACCTCTATTATCTGTGGATCTTCCCTAACAGGGACACACAATCCTGCTACCCTGATATTTAACGCTGGCAACTTTCTGTCCCAGCTCAGGACAGTCAGCTTGTTCTTCAGGTCATAGTGAGTCATACAGGCAGACCTGTGAAAATTAACTCTTTATTACCAACAACCACCAATCTGAAAACAAGGACTGAAAAATACAATGAAGACAGGGACAGACTCTTCTAGTTCATGCTGGTCTTACTGGGTGTGGTTTACCATGAAAGAGGTGCTCTGCCGGGTGGTGGTGGCGCACGCCTTTAGTCCCAGCACTTGGGAGGCAGAGGCAGGCAGATTTCTGACTTCGAGGCCAGCCTGGTCTACAGACTGAGTTCCAGGACAGCCAAGGCTAACAGAGAAACCCTGTCTCAAAAAACCAAAAAAAAAAAAAAAAAAAAAAAAAAAAAAAAAAAAAAAAAAAAAAAAGAAAGAAAGGGGTGCTCAGCATAGCTATTCAAGAAAGGTTACCAAGTATTATAAAGATGCGAATTGAAAACCTCCCCTCTTATTTAGGCACTCCCCTCAACCCACATCCCCGTTCTTCCTGGCAGGATATTTTTGGTGGTGTTAGGGACTAATGGAGGGCTTTGTACACGATAGTCAATCACTACACCACCAAGTCACATTCCCAGCACCAAAGTTTATTTTTAAGTCACTATTTTTCCTTTCTTGAGAAAGAAACACATGCAATTTTCTTTCTTTTCTTTCTTTTCTGGCTTCCCAAGACAAGGAGTCTCTGTGTAGACCTGACTGTCCTAGAACTCATTCTGTAGACCAGGCCGGTCTTGAACTCAAGATATCCACAGATATCCACCTGCCTCTGCCTCCCAAGTGCTGGGATTTTTTTAAAAAATGTTTTAAAGGTTTATTTATTTATATGAGTACACTGTTGCTGTCATCAGACACACCAGAAGAGGGCATCAGATCCCATTACAGGTGGTTATGAGCCACCATGTGGTTGCTGGGAATTGAACTCAGGACCTCTGGAAGAGCAGTCAGTGCTCTTAACCTCTGAGCCATTTCTCCAGCCCCCAAGTGCTGGGATTAAAGGTGTGGGCCACCACTGTGCAAGGCAGTTTCCTTTCTTTTTCCCTTTATTATTATTTTTAAGTCTCTTTCCCCACCTTCCCGTCTCCCTCTCTGGCCTCACTCGTTCTGGCCCAGTTATTTATTTATTTATTTATTTACTTATTTATTTATATGTAAGTACACTGTAGCTGTCTTCAGACACCCCGTAAGAGGGCATTAGATCTCATTACAGATAGTTGTGAACCACTATGTGGTTGCTGGGATTTGAACTCAAGACCCCTTAACCGCCGGGCCATCTCTCCAGCCCTTTCCCTTTTTTATTATGTATATGTATACATGCGCACGCACATGTGTGTGCCATGATATACCTATAGAGGTCAAAGAACAACCGGAGGGAGTCTCTCCTACCATTATAGGTCCTGAGAATCAAACCAGGTTACCAGGTTTGGTGGCAAGCACCTTTTTGCTGACCACCGTCCCCCCCCCCCCCCATTTGAGACAGGATCTCTCTCCGGCTATACTGAAGCCTGCTGGGTAGACAAAACTATCCTTGAACTCACAGAGATCCTCCTGACTCTGCTACTGACTGCTGAAATGAAAGGTGTGTGTTACCATGCCCAATTTTTTTTAAAGATTCATTTATTTTACATATACTAGTGAGTTTTTTGTTTTGCTTTGTTTTTCAAAGACAAGGTCTCAAGCTGGGAAGTGGTAGCACACAGCTTTAATTTCAGCAATCTGGAGGCAAAAGCAGGCAGAGCTCTGTGAGTTCAAGACTAGCCTAGTCTACAGATCGAGTTTCAGGACAGCCAGGGCTACATAGAGAAACCCTGTCTCAACCCCTGCAAAAAGGACAAGGTAACCTGGCTAGCCTGAATCTCTATGTAAACCAAGTTAGCTTCAAACTAAGAGATCCACCTGCTTTCCTGCCTTTGCTTCCCCAGGGATTTAAGGTGTATATCACATTAGCTTGTAAGAGTGTTTCGCCTTAGCCGGGCAGTGGTGGCGCACACCTTTAGTCCCAGCACTTGGGAGGCAGAGGCAGGCGGATTTCTGAGTTCGAGGCCAGCCTGGTCTAGAGTGAGTTCCAAGACAGCCAGGCCTAAACAGAGAAACCCTGTCTCGAAAAACAAAAAAAAAAAAACAAAAAAACAAAACAAACAAAAAAAAAAAGTGTTTTGCCTGCATCTGTCAGTACACCTCATGTATGCCCAGTGCCCCAGGGATCAGAAGGTCTTAAATCCCAAGACTAGAGTTACAGATGTGTGGGTGCTGGGAACTACATCTGAGTTGTGCAAGAGCAGCCAGTGCTCTTAACAGATGAGCTGTCAGTCCAGCCATTCTCCATGTGAAGACCAGCTTCCCACCCCTTCCTGCAGAGACGGTCAGCCCCAGCACAGAAGTTAAAGCATACTCTGCAGTCTCGTTTTGCCTTGCTACCAGCCACAGCAACCCAAACTATTTCCATGTAGACCATGCCCAGTGGCCCCAGAGAGCAGGCGGGAATGCAATACTCACAGGGCTCCTCCTGCCCAGGCAAGGTGACTCGATGCTTCCTCACTCCAGCAAACAGGAGCTCTGCACCACCTCTACAAAGGAAGGCCAGAGAAAGACAGCTAAGTACTGCTAATGGGACTGAGATGAGTCTCGTAACTGTGGTAAAAGCTGAGGAGATGCAAAGACCAAGGTTCAGGAACAGCAGAGTAACTAGTGACTGCCCCTCAAGATGCCTTTTTACTGTGGTAAAGTGAATGGAAACCATTTTCACCATTAGTGGAACCCCCAAGCTTGCAGCCTCCTTTACTCCTCTGCTTGCTGAGAGGCAGCTTAATACACAGCAGTAGAATACAGGCTTTGAACTGCTAGCCCAAGAAGAAAACGAGGCTCTACCTACCCCTGCCTGCCAGTCAGATCCTGGCCACATACCTACCTTTAAAAGCCTTGATCTTAAAGGTTGCTGAGGCCCCTTCTGGGGTGCTCTGGAGACCCTGTGCATTTCTGGCTAGATAAGGTGGAAATAACCCTGTTCCTGCTCACTGCCATGGCACTATTCACCACACAGTAACAGGGGCAGAGAGAGTCCACAGGGCTCACACTAAGAACCAATCTTATCGCCTTGTCAGTTACAGGGTGTTCCTCATCCCATCTCATTCTCTAGTCATCCCAGAGGAGGGGGGAAAGCAGACATTGTTAATTTCATTTGACAGAGTGGAGAAAACCCCTAAAGCCCAGTTCTCTGGGCTGGGGAAGGGTGATAAGCTGGGTTAAAAAACCCCAGAGCATTTCTGAGAGTCCCCAAGGGCAGAGTTCCTTTTGTTTCTGTGTCCTAGCACCTAGCCAAGAGACAGTCAAGACAGCAGAGATGCTCAAAGCCAGGACTTCAGTGTAGGCAGCAGGGCCTTCAGTGCCCCACACTGCTACTGTTTGTGGGTTTCCTGATTCCCATCTCAGACTTCATGTGGGGTTGAACTGAGAAGGCCTCAAAACAGACATTTGATGGATGTGATGTTTCCTACCCCACCACCCCTTTCCAGTCTCAGAGAACAGAGATGTCCTGAGGCAGCCCACTAGGAGGCAAAAGCAAGGCAAACATTGTCATGGGAAGACATGGGGCGACTGTCATCTAAACAAGGTCACGCTTTGTTGATGCAGAAATGTGGAGGGGGAGCAGAGGCCCATCTGTGGCTGTGCGCAGGGCCATTTCAGCTGCAAGCCCACACAGAACCTCCATTTATTCCCTTCCAAGAGCTTCATTTTCTGCTGGGTAGGGGTTGGCACATGCAGCAGCTGGGCTGGGGGAGGGTGATAAGCAGGGGGTTCAGGACTTGAGGGTCAGAGAAGAGGGGTGGCAACTGGAGGCAAATAATCAAGAGTGGCCAAACCTGGTAGTGCCAGGCTCTGAGGTCGGATCTGTTTTTCCTCTTACAAACAGAGGAAGAGCAAAGCACTGAGGCTTTGAGTGACCTATCACTGTTGTCGGCCAGGCCCTGAGGGAGAGCCTAGTACTTCCCGAAGCACAATTGGAGGGACAGAAAGGCACACCTAATTTAGTGAGGCAGACATGGGGCTGTTGTGCCCCCAGAGACCTAAGGCCAAAGTCTCTTTTGTTTTATAAGATTTGCCATTCAGACTTAATCAAGATGCTTCCATCTTCTTTCAATACCTCAATTCCTGTGTGATCTGCTAATACCAGTGACAGGTGTGTATCTTGGGAAATAGAAGCAGGAGATACAAGAATTCAAGGACATCTTCAGCTACATAATAAGTTTATGGCTAGCTTGTGTTACATGAGACCCTGCTTAAATAACCCATCAACCAACCAACCAACTAATCACCACCACCGACACCCACAAATCTACCCATCCATGTTTGTTCTCTGTCCGCCTCATGGAACACAAATAGCCTGTAAATGAAATAAGGCCTGGTGTACAGCAGGAATTTAAAAAAAAAAAAAATATTTAGCCGGGCAGTGGTTGCACACGCCTTTAATCCCAGCACTTGGGAGGCAGAGGCAGGCAGATTTCTGAGTTGGAGGCCAGCCTGGTCTACAGAGTGAGTTCCAGGACAGCCAGGGCTACAGAGAAACCCTGTCTCGAAAAACAAACAAAACAAAACAAAACAAAACAAGGGAATCTCATATCTAGGTCATTACAGCATTGAAATGATGGACCCCCAAAATGCCTGTACTATACTTCCAATTCTGTGTGTCCTCAAAATATGCTCTGCTAGGGCTAGGAAGTGTGGCTCAGTAGAGTGCCTGCTGTGCCTTCAGGAAGTCTTGGATTCCATAGTCAACACTGCAGGCAGACTGGGCATGATAGTACACGCCTGTAATCTCAGCACTGAAGAGATTCTCTGCTACCCACTGAATCTGAGATATTGGCCATCTTGGATATCATGTCTTAAAAAAACAAAGAAAGCCTGAAGGTGGTGGGGCGGTGGTAGGGCACACCTTTAATCCCAGGCCAGGGAGGTTGAGGCAAACAGATCTCTGAGTTCCAAGACAGCCAGGGAAAACCTGTCTTAAAAAACAAAACCACCTCTGATACCAGAAGTTCGAGAGGCCAAAAGATGACAAAATTAGTCCTAACAACAACAACAACAACAACAAAGATGAGAAGCCTTTTATAGGACCTGACAGAGCTGGTGGCACCAGGAGGATCCCATCTGCCCAGTGCTTAAAGACAACAATTTCTAGATTTCTAGGACTTCTTCTAGTGAGGAAAGAATGATGGGCATTACAGATCCTTTGAAATCCTCTCAAATTCACAGTAAAAGGTGAAGCCTATCTATCAAATGACACAATTAATCAAAGGTCAGAGGTAAAAACATGTAAGATGACTGTCAGGGTGGTTCATGCCTGTAATCTCAGTACTCAGGAAGTAGAAATACCAAGAGTTCAAAGCCAGCCTCACCTAACAGAGAAAGCTTGAGGTCAGCCTGGGCTATATCATGAGCTCCTGTCTCCAAACAATGCCAAAATAGGAGGACAGAGAAAAGGCTTCTGGGTTTGGCAAGCATATTTATTTACAGAAAGCTTTCTCACTATGTACCTAGCCTAGCCTCAAAATAACAAAGATACAAACTGCTTCTGCATTCCAAATGTTGGGATAACATGAGCCACCATGCCCAGTAAGCTGCAATTCTGATGGGTCACTTATCTGGGGAGGTGTGGAAGGAGATGCACAGGTGGGTAAAGAATGCTGTCCTGTACTTGCTGAAAGTCAACATTGCTCTTAGAGGCAACATGTTAGCTGGGCTAAGGTTAGAAGAAGTAAAACAGGAGGTCAGACCAATGTAGTTCTAACTGGATCCAAGCATCGAGGCAATATCATTAATTAAACTACACTTAACATTCATGAGACTACTCCCTTCCAAGAGAAAGAAATGTGAACACTGTAGGGAATAGACAGAGTGCCATTTATCTTTGTATCCTTGGTGTCTGGCTCACTGCCTGGCACATGGTAGACACTCAGTAAATGACTGGTGAATGAACTGCCCAGTGAAGGGACAACATGAAAGGAATGGGGGCATCCAAGGGGAAGGCATTTGGGATGAATTTTACACTTCTACCCTAAAGTTTTTCCTTCACTTCAACCTTGGCTTGTTCTCACACACACACACACACACACAGTTTTTCCATGATTCTAGAAACCAACCACTCATCTCTAGTAGCCTCAGTTCTTTGTCTGTTCTCAGCTCCCAAGTCTGTCTTCTGCAGGCTTTGAAACCATGACAAGCATTATGTGTGTTGGAAGAACAAAATGATTTGAGACGATTTTCACTTTTCCTTGTGTTCCTTCAAGTAATGACGTGTACCTCAATTCTGGACCTTTTCATCATGTTCATAATATATTACCAATGTTGGTCTTTCCCTCCGTGGCATCTTATTTATCCCTGTATCTCTTCTGGACTCTGAAGGAGGCACTTACCAAACTACTTTGCAAGAGACTAGAGTCTAATTAAAATTCCAAGGTTTGAGAAAAAGGGTCCTATCTTGGTCACATTTTCCTCTAGAAAGAAACTAGGCGAGAATTGCCGCCTGAAGACAGAACTGAAGATTCTTCAACAGAGAGACTCGTGCTCCCCTTAGAAGCTCAGAAGCCAGAAAAGGTGAGTCGGGCTCGGAACGGCACTGGTAGAACATGCTGGAAGACGGCCTGCTCACTGCCATGCCTCCGAGTTCTACACGATCAAGACCAAGGAGAGGGACTCCAAACATCTCCCTACCCATGTGTGCGTCTCTATTCTCGGACTAACGGCCTCGTCGCCCACGGAGACCGCGCCAGTTAAAGGCCAAGGGGTTATCCTGGCTCTCGGAGGATGACAGTAGCCTCGGAAGGCCGAGGGAGGTCCGGAGTTGCAGGCCCTATGGCTTCGCTCCATCCCCACGGCGCCCCAGCTCTCACTCACCCGAACTCCACCTCCACACATAAGGGCGCCGCCATGTTAAGGAAGCCAAACTAGCAGGACACGCCCTTTAACTTCCGGAGCGCCCGTTTATTTCCGGTCGCCACCTGGTAGCGTAAGCGGAAAAGGCGGTACCTGGAAGGGAAAACTCCATTACTCTTCAGCTATTGGACAAAGGCGCGGTCCCGGACCAGTGGGCTGGGTTATTTGGGTCTGGATTGCCTGGGTTATTTGCAGACCTGGCAAAAAAACCTGAGCAGGAAAGAAGAAACTTTCTGAAGAAAGACGTCTAAGGGGCATCACCTTAGATGTCACCGTCCGCCGGGTAGTGGTGGCGCACGCCTTTAATCCCAGCACTTGGGAGGCAGAGGCAGGTGGATTTCTGAGTTCGAGGCCAGCCTCGTCTAGAGAGTTGAGTTCCAGGATAGCCAGGGCTACACAGAGAAACCCTGTCTCGAAAAACCAAAAAAAAAAAAAAAAAAAAAAAAAAAAAAAAAAAAAAAAAGTCACCGTCCGATGACACGATTGTGAGCCATGTCCTGTTGATCTTTCATTGGTTACAAACCTGTTTTCAAGCCAGGCGTGGTGGAACACGCTTTTAATTCTAGCCCTCAGAAAGGCAAAAAAAAAGTGGATTATGCAAGGCCAGCCTGATCTTCGTAGGGAATTCCAGGGCTCAAAACCAAAACCAACAAAGAATCCACAAACAATCTTGTCAACCCTTAAGTTTAAGGGAGTAATACATGGTATCTCCAAATTCTTGTTTCTGACCCAGTTATCTCTCAGGAACTGCCATCTTACTATCCAGACATCTGTGTCAGGTGGTGATTTGTATGTCTTCTGCTCCGCGGTTATTGAGTTAACAATGTGTCTGGCAGATTGTTTGTTCCTGTGGAGAGAGTAATAAAGGGTGTAACTGAAGTGCCTGTCTCTAGGTCTCTCAGTGTAGCAGGGAGACGGGGAGACACCTACAATCAAATGTGAAATCCTAAACTGAAATAAGTTTTCTGAAGTTATAGAATGACATTTGTGCTGTCCACCACAGCAGCACCTGCTCATCTCTGACCAGCATGGAGAAAACTGCTTCTGTCTGTCAGCTCCCAGTCTGGGTCAGTCGAAGAGGTCTTTCCTCCACCCATGGGTTCTCCTTTTGGGCCAGTTAACTGTGGCCCATTGGGCAGGAAGTGTATCTGGGTCCCCATTTGGAGAGTAAGTCTCACCCCAACAGAGGGTAGGGACAGTCTGGGATGACCATAAATGTATGGGATACCCAGCCCATCCCTAGGTCCACTGTTCTTCGGGTAGGCCATGAAAACATTTTGGTGCCAGTGGCTCCTTGGACCCAAGATCTTTTTTTTGGAAACACCTTAGCCATTTGGGGGTGTTTTCCCCAAGGCCTGGGATATACCCCCCCTTCCATTTGTTAGAGCACTCTTGGGCCCAGCAGCCCCTCTCCTTGCAATGTGTGCAGTGACCCTTTTGTTTTTGTTTTTCAAGACAGAGTTTCTCTGTGTAGCCCTGGCTGTCCTGGAACTCACTCTGTAGACCAGGCTGGCCTTGAACTCAGAAATCCGCCTGCCTCTGCCTCCCAAGTGCTGGGATTAAAGGCATGCGCCACCACTGCCTGGTTGCAGTGGTCCTTTTTAAGGAGTTTTCTATCTCTTCTCTGCTTTCCCTAACTACTGTAGCCAAGATTCTTGGTAAATTCCTTTCCTGTCACCTTTCTTTTTCTCATCTCTCTTTCATCTTCCTTTCTCTTTCTCCCTGTTATGGTAGACTTCCTCAGCAACCTACACTAAATCTTTTAATGACTTATCCTGCAGTCCCTCTAGCCTCTGAAGCTTTTTCTGAGATCTACTAGCCTTGTCTATAAAGGACACAGTGTGTACTGACAGAATGCCTCTGTGAACCATTCTAGAAAGGCTGTGGACAGCTCATCTGATCCCTGCTTAACCTCACATGCCTTGGTCAAAACTGGTGGGGCCTCATGTGGCCCACTTGAGACCTGCCACTGGGATCTGGCTTATAGGTGCCCTTTACCTTCTGCCACACTAAAGTCCCAGTCAGATCTGGTTAGAAGAAACCCACTGTCAACCACAGCCTGGTCAATCGATGGTGCCCCATGTCTGAGGGAACATTCTTTCTTTCTGGTGTCCTCTCTCGATCTTTGCTCCTGAAGAGCACTCCTGATGGCCAGAACCTACAAGGATCTTGGGGAAGAAAGGCTTATCTGTGTGTGTGTGGGGGGGGGGGGGGGGCTCTCCTAGATTCATCCAAGCAACTATATAGGGCACTTGGTTGGAGTGCCCGAGGGATTCTGGCCTAAAGGCTCTTTCCTCTACTGCTTTGATCACCTGTACGATGGTCCCTATGGGCAACCATCCTACTCTGAAGGTGGGCCATTTGGAGAAGCAGAGAGTAACTAATGTGTGCTATCTCTGGACAGTAATGTCTGTAGATGAAAAGAGGCAGTTTTTTGTCTAGTGGTTGTCTTACCACTACTGAAATAACTCTAAAGATGTTCAAGCTTTTCTTAGAATCTAAGCCAGTACACTGAAAAATATATCTTTTTTTTTTTTCCATATATGGTAGAGAATGATGATTGAGGAAGACACCTGTAAGGCCCCCATGAAGGGAGGACCTCACCCAAGACCACCCATTAACTCACAAGACACCGAACTTGATGTAATCAGCAAGAGGTATATTTCGATCAGTATACTGAGGTCAAGACCCATGACCCACGCAGGGGCAGTGGGGTCTGACCCCAGGGCTTTGGAGACAGAATTTAAAGCCCAAAACCACAACTCAGGGGGAAACCACAACCCAGGGGGAGTGAAGGGGGGTTATTGGAGAGTACCTGTGGAAAGTCCCAGCCCATTATTCAGTTTGTGACAGGGTCCAAGGAACAGTCATGAGGAACATTTTGTATGGGCTATTTTCTAAGAGCCTGTACGTAATCAGCCATCTATCTTGTGGTTAGCCAAGTTCCTGAAACACAGAGTTCACAACCAAGCTGACCTGCACTCTTGGTTCTGCCCAGCCTGCTAGGAGATTTTGAAAATTTTTAACTCTTTCACACCCATATCCACACACATGAAGGAAAAAAAAAAAGACAAAAAAAAAAAAAATTGTCATCTGGAGATGTAGCCCAATGGTTCAGTGCTTGCTCCTGTACTAGGATCTGGGTTTGGTCACAGTACCGGGTAGTGTATATATGAGACATACCAAAGTGGACCTTGTTTTAAAAATAGCATGTCTTGCATACATTCTCTCCACCACCACCCCCACCCCCCCCAAAAAAAAAGAAGTAATGCGTTTGAGGCCAGTTTGTGCTACAAAGAGAACTTGTCTCAAGAAAAAAACAGAACAACAAAACGTTTAGCAAACACCTTTTGTTTTGTAGATTTTGAGGGAATAACCCAAGCTCATCTTGAACTTGCAGCAGTGTTCTTGAGTTAGCCTCTGGAGTGCTGGGAGGAAGGGGTGGGGCACTACTCAGGACTTCTACTCTATCTTTTTGAGCTTTTGAACAATGGAGCTTGAAAGCCACCAATGCAGATCCAGGGATACAACTCCTGTTAAAAGATGAAATGTTGCCAGGAATAGTGTGCACACCTTTCATCCTGACTCTCAGGAGACAAAGGCAGGTGGAACTCATTGAGTTTGAGGCCAGCCTGGGCATTAAATAGAGAAAACCTGCCAAGTGGTGGTGGCGCACGCCTTTAATCCCGGCACTTGGGAGGCAGAGGCAGGTGGATTTTTGATGTTCGAGGCCAGCCTGGTCTACAGATGGAGTTCCAGGACAGCCAGGGCTACTAAAAAAATCCTATGTTTCAAAATTTAAAAAAAAAAAAATTAAATGTGGGGTTCCCAGCAGGAACATGACTCGTGACTATCTGTAACTCCAGCTCCAGGGGCTCTGACACCCTCTTCTGACCTCTACAGGCACCAGACACTCACATGGTGACATAGATACATACATACATTTCATGAAACAAAAACACTTGTAAAATAAATAGTATATTAAATGTGATTTTCACTCAGGAAGTTTCCACAAACACTATCTTTCCTATCTTTCTTTTTCTAAGGTTTTTTTTTTTTTTTTTTGGAGACAAGGTCTTTCTGTATAACCTGGATGTCCTTAAACTCACCAAACCCCCGCCTGCCTCTCCCTTCTGAGTGCTGGGATTAAAGGTGTGAGCCACCACTGCCTGGCTAAGCTTATACATTTTCTAAGTGTTGTTCTCTGAACTCTTATGTTTCAAGTTATATTAAAGTATATATGAATTTTTACATCTACTTTTCATAACTACATTTTTATTATATTTATTTGTGTGTGTGCATGTGTCCCCGTGCATGCCATAGCCTGTGTGGCGGGCAGAGGACAGTTTGTGGGGCTCACTTCTCTCCTGCTTTGTGGAACTGAATGACGGGCAGCAGCTACTAAGCCACCTCACATTCCCAAGAGGAAACCTTTTCTTCTCTTTTTTATGATTCCTTTTGTTTATTTATTTATTTATTATACATTGGTGCTTTGCTTGCACGAATGTCTGTGTGAGGGTGTTGGATCCCTAGAACATGGGGTTCCAGACAGTTGTGAGCTGCCTTGTGGGTGCTGGGAACCAGAGCCCTATGTAGGACTGGTGCTGGTGCTCTTCACCTTTGAGCATCTCCCCAGGCCATGTTTCTTTTTTCTTTCTGGAATTATTTTTAATTCTGGGATTATAGGTATTTGCACCATCATGCTAAGCCTAACCGCTCTGGTGACTTACTTCTTCACATCGGTGCTTGGATTGAAGCAGGGTCTCCTGTACACTAGATGAGAGTTCTAACACTGAGCCGCATCCCTACTCCTTTCTAGTTTGTGCATGTGTAGGCCAGGTTAGCCTCGTAAGCCATCCATTTAAATGATTATCTTTGAGACAGGGTCTTACTATGTAGCCCTGCCTGGCCTTGACTAGGATATGTACATAGGCCAAGTTGGTTCAAACTGACAGAGATGTTTACCTGCCTATGGCTTCCAAGTGCTGGGATTAAAGGCTTGGACTAACTACTGAGTTTGGCTTTTCTTTCCCTCCCTCCCTCCCTCCCTTTCTCCCTTCTTTCCTTCTTTCCTTCCTTCCCTCCTTCCTTCCTTTCTTAGATTATTAAGGAGGGGCTGGAGAGACAGCTCAAGTAGCAGCACTGGCTGCTCTTTCAATGGACCAGAGTTCAATTCCCAGCACCCATATGATTCACAACCATCCAAATTCCAGTTCTAGGAAGTCCTACAGTCCTTTTCTGACATCCTTGGGCACCAGCTACATAGATTGAACACATATATATATATACAGGCAAAATAAAATAAAACTAAAATAATATGAAAGAAAACAAGAAAAAAAAAAAAACCCATGAGTGGAAGGATTTCTGAGGGAGGAGTGGGAGGAGTCCCGAGGAAGAAATAACAAAACTTGACTTTTTTTCCCCAGAAAAGTTCTCTCACTGAGACTCAGAGCTTGAGGATAGGATGGGTTGACAGGCCGGGCAGTGGTGGCGCATGCCTTTAATCCCAGCACTTGGAAGGCAGAGGCAGGCGGATTTCTGAGTTCGAGGCCAGCCTGGTCTACAGAGTGAGTTCCAGGACAGCCAGGACTACACAGAGAAACCCTGCCTCGAAAAAAACAAAACAACAACAATAAAAAAGGATGGGTTGACAGGCCAGTGAGCCCCAGGTCCCACCTGTCTCTACCTAACTCCCCAGCACCGGTGTAGGGACTGAGTTACTTCCTCAGCCCTTCTTTGTACAGTGTTTGTTTGTGATGTTTTTGTTTTTAGATGTATCTGTGTGTGAGAGACTGTTCTTGAATATTCATGTGGGTACCCACTGAGACCAGAAGACGGTGGATTTCCTGGAGCTGGAGTTACATGCTATCAGGAGCCACTAGACATGGGTGCTAGGGACCAAATGGTCTCCTGAAAAAGCAGCAAGAACTCTTAACCACTGGGCTATCTTTCCGGCCACTAAAAGTCTTTGCTTAGTAAACTCCAGCTTTCTCTCATATTGACTAGTCCCGAAGCTACTTTCTGTAGTACAAGCCAAGAATCCAGGGCCAGGGTTAGGCTCCAGGGTTAAGACCCCTGCTGTTCTTCTAGAAGACCTGGGTTGATCCCCAGCCGTCTACATAGTGGCTCTCAACCACCTGCACCTTTGGTTTCAGAGGATCTTATGCCCTCACTCTTCTGGCCTCCAAAGGGGCTATGCACGTACATGCAGGCCAAACACCCTACACATAAAATAATAAAATAAATTTAATAAAAGAAAGAGGGCCCAAGCTGCTCATGATTTTAATCCCAACACTCAGGAGGCAGAGGCAGGTGGATCTCAGTTAGTTTTGGGCCAGCCTGTCCTACATAGTGAGTTCCAGGCTAGCTGGCTAGGCAGGGCTATGTAGTGAGACTATCTCAGGACAATGTCTAATGGAAGCAAGCTCCAGGGACTGGCCCAATGGTTGCTTTGCCCCAAGTGGTAATTTCAGAGAGCAACCCTTCACTGGCTTTTTGCAGCCCCTTTTATGGGGAAGGGTCCAGGCTGATACACAACAGCTGTAGGGACAACCGGCTGTTAAGACCTGGACAGCAGAGGGGCTCAAGGCTGCCTGCGGGTAGGTAGCTGTAAGAATATATCATGTGGAAGTCATCCCGGTATGAAGGCTGAGTAAGAATATGCTTCCTAACTTGGTTCCACAGCAGCTCACAACTGTCTGTAACTCCATTTCCAGGGGATGCAGCACCCTCATACAAACATGCATGTAGGCAAAACCCCAATGCACATAAAAGGAAAGAAGGAAGGAAGAAGAAAGGAAGGAAGGAAGGAAGGAAGGAAGGAAGGAAGGAAGGAAGGAAGGCAGGCAGGCCGGCCTGGTTCAATTTCCATCACTCATGGGGGCTCACAACCTCCTGGAAGTCCAGCTTCAGGAAATCCAATGCCCTCTTAAGTTCTCAAAACAAAAACATTAAAAAATACTAAAGACAAAACAAAACAAAAAAAACTTCCGAGAATGCAGCTTAGTAGAGTGCTGAAAGCTCTGGGGTCAGTCCCTAGAGCCTGTAAACCGGGTGGGAAGATACTCATCTGTCACCCCAGCAGTCCTGATGGGGTCCGAGTTCAGGCTTCATCTGAACAGAAGCTCAGGCTGGCAGCACCGAGCCTGCTGCGACTACTACTTTGCATCCAAAGAATCAAGCTTAACCTATCAGAAACAGTACAGGTTGGGCATGGTGTTCCCTCAAAGAGTGTTTATTGAGCTCTGCGGGGGCCCAGCGGTAAAGCTGCTGGCCTACACCTTGTATATTCCTCCCATTTTTCAGATGACAAAACTGAGCCTCCGAAGGCCACGCCTTCGGGATCCTGCCCCTCCCCACTACTTCTCACTTAAGGCCAGAGTCTCAACCAAATACTATCCCCTAGTATCCCTTGCAGTTGAGGGTCCGGGCCCCCAGCCTGCGAGCCAGGGCGTAGTCCTCCATCCTCTCTGAAGCTCCCAGAGAGACAATAGCGAGGTCGCGGGCGGAGGCGAGGGCGCAAGTGCCCCCCTGCCCGCCGCCCTTTGTTTTCCCGCCTGCCCCCTCGCGCGCCCCGGGAGGCTGGGAGGCGCCTCTCGCAGGCTTCCTCCTCCCATTCTTGTGCTAATTGGGTGTCAAGCTGAGATCAGTGAGAAAGAAATCCGCCCGGGCTCGGGTTAAACTGCCGCCAAAGACGAGGGCTGAGCCCAGAATTTGATTAGGCCAGGAGGAAGCCGCGGTCCGGGGGAGGGGTGGCTATGCTTTCAGGCCCCCTTTGAAAGTCACTGGGTCGCCCCCCCAGCCCCCGCCCTCGCCACAACCGCCTCTATGGGCCCCTGGAAGGTATTTAACCTTCTTCCTAGGAATTGAAAGCGATAGCCACACACTGGCCTGGGCAGCCACTTGCCTGTCCGAGCACTGCTGGACCTCCAAGGATGCAGGAGGCTGGCCCCTTCCAGTAGCGCCCTGTTCAGCAAGGAGGCGGGGTGGGGTGGGGGTGGGGTCGTTTACCTCCAGACTCTGTGGTGTTTGGAGAGGCTTTACCCCGCCTAGTCTCTGGTTCCTCTTCTGTGGGATGAGGATAAAATCCTACCTGTTCTGTGCTTGGTGGGCAATAAGAGTCTATACGGTGTAGAGTGAAAAATTATAAAGGCCATCTTATCAAATATATATAAATTTTTCGCCTTAGACCTTGGGCAGAAAAGCACCTGCCAGCAGGTTTGGGTCCATCTAATTAGTTACAGAGGAGGGGGGAGTTACAGTACAAAGGCCTGTTAAGAACATCCCAGAAACTGACTGGCCAAGGGAAGAACTACACCCTCCCCCATGGTACGGCCTACTAGTGTTCAAAAGAGGTAAAACAACCAATCCTGTGCACCCGCGCGAAAGTTCGATTTTTCCCTACCCCGCCCATATATAAGCGCTATGCCCCTGAGCCACGAGGTCAGTCCCTCTATCCCCTATGTGAGATATGGGATATGGGCTGGCCCAGAGCTCTGATATAATAAACCACCTCATGTATTTTACAGCAAGACGGTCTCTCGTGTGTCCTTTGGGTGCGTGTTATCCTGTGACTTAAGTGGACCCCTTTTTGGGGAGTCCCGGACCTTTCAACGGGAGTAGCTGACCTCCAAGGGGACACCTTCAGGAAGGATCCACTGCTCACACCTCTCAGCAATGACGCCTTTGCCCAACCATACAGCTCCATTGCCTTACCGGTTTTTACTTGTGATTTATTTACTAGTTTAATTATGTATATGTCTTGTGTATGTTCATGCTAGTGCGGTGTCAGCATCGAATACCCCAAAACTGGAGTCAAAGGCAGATTCGAGTCACTCGATGTTGGAGCTGGAAACCCCAGTCCTCTACAAGAGCAATATGAATTCTTAATGGCGGAGCATGTATGTGTACTGTGCATGGGTGCTGAGAACCCAGCAGCAGGTTAGCCACTGAGCCACCTTTCTCGTCTGCTACACCCCTCCCCTTTGACAGTGTCTCACTATGCTCCCTGACTGGCCTGAAACTAAGTAGACGAGGCTGGCTTGAAAGCAGAGACCTACCTGCCTCTGCTTCCCAAGTGTTGGGATCAAAAGTGTGAAGAACCCTGACCAGCTGGTCTACATCTCTTCTGTGGGCCTTGACCTAGTCTGCTTGGCATGCTTCCTTGAAAGGCCTCCTGTTGCTAGGCCCTGGTGCACAGAACTCATATTCCCAGCCCTTGGGATGAGGCAGGAGGATTCCTGCAAGCTGCGGGGCAGATAAGGCTACACAGGGTAAACATTTCAGAACCAACAGAGCAGTGCTCCTGTGTCCCAGGGCACACCTCATTTGGTCCGTCTGAGCTGCAGCTGCTGTGCCCCGTGGAGGTGGATCTGGGGACTAGATCGTGCTCCAGTGGCAGCTTTTTCTGTCTGCTTAGGAGGTGAACAGATAGGTGCTCTGCAACCGTCAAGGACCTGATAAATGTGAGGAGCTGCCCAGTAACAGTAGCTATGTAAGTTAATTTTATAAGCATGTACTGATCAATTACTGTATGTATGCAGAGGGCTCAGCATGGTCTGGGGACAATCAGATGCAGGTTCAAGAGCTGCTGGCCCCTCAAGGAGGGGTTAGGAGTCCCAGTATAAAAGTGGGAAACAGCCTTGTTTGAAATGTCTTGTTTTGTTTGATTACATTATTAACCTGTGTGTGTGTGTGTGTGTGTATGTGTGTGTGTACATGTGTGTTTACAGTGGACAACCTACAGTCAGTTCTTTCTTTCCACCATGTAGGTTCTGCAGATCCACGAGGTTGTGGAGCTTGGCAGCAGGTGCTTTTACCTGCTGAGCCATCTCCCCGTCCAGTTTGTTGAAATGGAGTCTCACTATGTGGCCTTGGTTGGCATAGAATGCTCTTTGGAATCACAGAGGTCTCACCTGAGTGCTAGGATTAAAAGTATGTAATGTTAGTATTCTGTCTAAACTCCACCTCCACAGTTACCTGGCAACAGCCAGGTATGCTCCTCCCCACAGTTACCTGGCAACCACCAGGTAGGCCTGGTCCACTATAAAAGGGGCTGCTTGCCCCCTCCTCTCTCTCTTAATCTCTTACCTTCTTGCTTCTCTGTCCCCTCCCCCCCTTTCTCTCTCTCTACGTGGTCATGGCTGGCCTCTACTTCTCTACTGCTGCTTCTCTACTCCTCTCTCTCTCTCTCTCTCTCTCTCTCTCTCTCTCTCTCTCTCTCTCTCTCTCCCTCTCCCTCTATCTCTATCTCTATCTCTATCTCTTCCTCATTGCCTCTAGTACCCTACTGGCTTCCTTCCCCATGCCCTCAATAAATGCTATTCTATACTATACTGGAGTGTGACTGGTCCTTCAGGGAAGAGATGCCTCTGCATGGGCCCTGAGACATCCCCTTCCCCCATACCTCTCCACACACCCACAGAACATACTCTCTTTATCTCTTTATCTTTTTATAAACAGTTCATGTATCACCATGTCCAGCTATTTCTATGTGTATGTGTTTTGCATGACTTTTGTGTGTGGTGTGTGTGTGTGAGTATCATATGTGTGTAGTGGCCAGGGAAGCCAGAAGAAGGTATGGGATCTACTAGAACTGGAGCTGGGAACTGAACCCAGGTCCCTTATTTTGTTTTTGAGATGGAGTTTCACTCTGTAGCCAGCCTGACTCATCTGGCCACTGTCACCACAGCCCCTCAGTGGTGAGTGCAGGGGTGAGCCACATCAGACCTGGTTTCTAGTATGAGATTTGGGAGGTGGGGGTTGTTTCAGAGACAGTGTTTTACTGTGCATCCCTGAAACTCCCTCTGTAGACCAGGCTGGCCTTGAACTAAGAAGTCTGCCAGTCTCTGCCTCCCCAGTGCTGGGATTAAAGATGTGCACCACCATTGCCTGCAACCTTTTTTTTTTTTAAAAAAAAAAAAAACAATTTTTATTTTTAATTTGATTTTGTTGTTTTTCTTTTTTTTTTCCTTTTTTCTTTTTTCGAGACAGGGTTTCTCTGTGTAGCCCTGGCTGTCCTGGAACTCACTCTGTAGACCAGGCTGGCCTTAAACTCAGAAATCTGCCTGCCTCTGCCTCCCAAGTGCTGGGATTAAAGGTGTGCGCCACCACTGCCCGGCGATTTTGTTATTTTTCAAGACAGGGTTTTTCTGTGTAGCCTTCTTTGTCCTGGAACTCACTCTGTAGACCAGGGTAGTCTTGAACTCAGAAATCTGCCTGTCTCTGCCTCCCGAGTGCTAGAATTAAAAAGGTGTGCCACCACGTCTCAGTTCATTTTTTTTTTATTTTTTGAGTATGATGGGTATTTTGCCTGCACGTATTATCTGTGTAGTGTGTGCAATGCCAGTGAAAGCCAGAAGAGGGCATCAGCATCCCAGGAACTGGAGTTACAGATGGAATGCTTTCCTCTGGAATAGGAGCTAGTACTCTTTACGGTTGTACCATCTCTCCAGACCCTACAAGAGGTCTTAACATTTGAAAAGTTTCTTTTTCTCATCAAGCCTAAATCCTTGGAAGCCTAAGCAAAAGTCCTCAGAGACCAGCCTTGGGAATCAGAGTGTCACCCTAGTTCAAATGGTGAGGCAAAAAACCACATCCCTTCATGCTGCTTTCTTGGCTGGGCATTGTAGGCCAGGAATGCAAATGTGAGCCCCTTGCTCCCTCTGCTGGCCATACTTGACACGACACCCAGCCACCTGCCCTTGTGTCTCTCTGGCCTTCACTTGGTTTGCTCTTAGACATACGGAGAGTACCCCAATGCACAAGCCTTTGCCCCTGGAGGCACCTGGATCTTTTTCTTAGTCTGGCCACCCCCACCTCTGAACTGTCATCTGATGGCCCAGGGTGTGGCCCAGAGCAGGTTCCACAGGTTTGTGTGGAATAGCAATTTCTGGCTTCCTGCTGCCTTCTGTACTATGTGGCAGGGTGGTAAATCAAGAGCAAGGCCTTTTGCATTCCAGCACCCACTACCTATGTGATACTGTCCACTGAGTGAGTCTTAATCTCCGTGTTCTGAGTCTATTCTAGAATAGTCCATTTATAAAACCTCAAGCCAGGTGGTAGTGGTGTACACATTTAATCTCACCACTCCAGAGGCAGGTGGATCTCTGTGAGTTGGAGGCCAGGCTGGTTTGCAGAGCTACAGAGTTCCAGGACAGCCAGAGCTGTTACACAGAGAAACTGTGTCTAAACTCCCCCCCCCCCCCAAAAAAAAAAAACCCTGCTTCAAGACCCAGTTTAGCTCCTAGAACTGACCTCCTCTAATTCCAGCTCCAGGGATTCTGAAGCCTCTGGATTGCAGAGACCTAAGTCATGTGCACATAACCACACATTACTAAAACACAACAAAACACTCAAACTAGATGTCTTTCATCAAAGCACCTTGGAGGAAGCAGGATTTTGAGTACAAGGTCATCCTCAACTACATACCAAGTTAAACACCAATCAGGACCACATAAAACCATCTCAGAACTCAAACAATCGACCACCTCACAGATACACGAGAAGGTCCAGCAGTGGAGGTGGGGCCCTTGTGAGTCCACCCTGGGCAGTTAGGGCCCTCTGTGCTTCCTGGGGCCTTCCAGGTGTAAGGGGGGGGGAGGGACTCTGGACCAAAGTGTTGCTGACTGCCCAGGATTGCCTGGGCAGGTCAGGCAATCTGTCTGAATCAGATACATCATCCTAAAGGTGCCTGTCAGTCTCAGCCTAGGCGCAGAGGCCTCTTGTCCAAGAAGACAGCGCTTAGACGTGAAACTTTCACAGAAAGCCTCGGAGGGGTGGGGAGGCTCCAATGGGTCATTTGGCAGAAGATGGAATAACAGGGCACGGGCCTACAGACAACTCTGTGCAGGGGAGGGCTTTCCCTCAAAGACCCCAAGAATCCTCCCACTCCTAATGGCTTCTCATAGTTTCTGAATCCCTCCAATCACCCCCGTCATTCAGGAAACACTTGCTCAAACCCACACGCTTCTTCTAAAGGTTAAGTTCAGTTTAACATCCTGTCAGATCTGGTGGCAGCTGCTCCTAAGACACTATAGGAAGGTAGACCTTTGGAAAGAGGAAGGGGTGTGGTAGTTACTGGCCAGATCCCAAGCGCTAAGTAGAAGGGGTAGAGGGGAAGGAGGTAGGCAATGAGCCAGACTGTCAGACTACGAGGAACCAAGGCAGAGTTTATTGGTCCCTGACCCTCCCCTTATGCCTGCTCCACCCAGTTAGGCTAGGACAGATGGAGAAGGCAACACAGACTCACAGACAGGCAGGAAGGCTGCATCTGAGAGACAAAACAGGACACCCCTTCCCTCCCTCCCCAAGACAAGAACAAGGGAATCTGGAGAAACAAGGAGTGTGTGTGTGATCCTGACTTCTTGAGACAGGGCCCGGTGGCCACACGCTGTCCTCCCTTCCCCAGAGGTTCAGGTAGGGCTAGGTGACACTTTGGCAGCTCTGGACCAAGATCCTCTGTGGACATGGGATGGCTGGCCACTACAGTCGCTGGCCACTTAGCTTCCTGAGTCTAGAGGCTTTTGCCTTGGTTCATTTGTAAGCTCCCTTCTTTTTGGAGGAATCTTAGTGACTCCTCTTCCACACCCTGGCCCGCTGGACCCAAGACATCATCCTAAAGGGGCCCATCAGTAAGCCTGGGGCCCAGGGGCCATGCCTGGACCAGAAGACACAGCTTGGATGAGACTTTCACAGAAAGCCTCTGGAAGGTTGGGGAAGCGGCAGTGAGTCACTTGGCAGTTTGGGAGAGGGGGGATCAGCACCTAGGGGCGGAGGTGCGGGCCCTGCTAGCTTTGGTCTTGCATTGCCCAGGACCCCTCTGGGGTGGAAGCTGAGGCTCTGAATCCAGCATCCTCTGGCCCTCAGAGGGATGTAGGGGGAAATCACAGCTTCTCCTCGCCTGTCTGGATACGGGTATAGGCCTCTTGGTCCAGTGCAACATAGCAGCCCTTCCGGGCATCCAGATAGAACAGCGGGTCTTTCACAACAGATGGGTCAAAGCCCTCCTTCCGCAACTCTGTCTTCTGGAACTTGAAGGTCCCTAGAGAGTGGGGAAGAAAAGTCAGAAAGTGCAAGGCAGGGTTTGGAGCTCCTAGAAATCTGATGATAAGGGCTAAGAAAGGAAGAGCTAGGGAGGGGAGGAAGGATATGGGGACCCTGTATGTCTAATATCATCTCTGATGGGCAGCAGAGTAGAGAGCAGAATCTAGGTCCCTTTTATTTGAGCACTGACTGGATGCAGAGTCCTCAACATCTTGAGGCATCTTCCTACTGTTTCTAGGGTATCCCACTCCCATCCTGGTCTATCATATTCTAAGATGCATGTGTTTTCTTGTACAGGGTCTCACTAGATAGCCCTGGCTGTCCTTCAAACTCAGAGATCCACTGGTCTCTAGATCTAAAGTGCTAGGATTAAAGGGGTGCATTAGTATGACTTGGGGGGGGGGGGGAGCAAAGTCACACAGGGAGCAAGTGATAGCCTAGGAATGATCTGAACCTAGGAATGACAGACCATCTCCCTGGATCTGTTAGCCTCTGAAACGGCAGCTATTGCTCCCACAGAAACTGCACTCCCCCAAACTAGACCAGCCTTCTAACTTGCTCTGAAGCACTGCTGTGGAATTCTTGTGAATCTAGGCCTCCAAGGACCCTGCTATTCCACCCCATGCTCTTGGGGGGTGGCGGGGAGAGACACCTGAGAACAGACCAGGAAGAATGAGCAGCTTTATGAAAGAGAAAAACCAACCCAAATGAGTCCTCTTGACCAGTACTGCTCATGTGTAAGCCCCTCAGTCACAGCAACTCTATTTCAAATGCTCAGTCCATCCATGGTGCTAGCTCCATCCATGGTGCTAGCTGCCATGATAGTGGGCAGCAGAGATGCTGGGCGGGGCTGGAGAAAAGAGTGGCTATGGCCTCTGCAGCTCCACTAACTCCTTACAGTTGAATGCAAACCCCATATCACTAACCCAAAGAACTGTGATCCTCAGAGATCCTTGCATGTAGTTCACTCTGCAGAAAGACCATCTGGCAGCTTCCCTGCTTGTCCTGGGCAGAATCACATGTCCAGCCCTCAGGAAGTCAATCTCAGTTGTAAGATTGACACCTGTGTCCCTCCCTATGTCACACTGGAGCCTAGACCCTTCCCACCATTTCATATTTGCATGGTGTACAGATGTCCACAAGCTGACAGAGACCTCAGCAGCCGGAGGAGGCTTGGAACTGACAATGCATGGGAGGGGGTCAAGCACATGGACCCCAGGGTGAGCAGCCAGGGGAAAGACTGAACAATGAGGAGAGCCTGGAAGGTGGGCCTAGACAGGAGTTTCTACACTCTGATTCAGGGAACTCCTGAGACCCATCTCAGGACCAATACATAGGATGTCACTGTGCTACCATGTGACCATAGACCCACCCACAGCTCACTCTTGGGCAATACCAACTCCTCCCGAGACACCTACAATTCTCTGCCACTCTCCACCCTGCAGCTGGAGATCCCTATTGGACCAACCTTTCATTTAGATAGCTTCCTACTGTTTCTAGGATATCCCACTCCCATCCTGGTCTGTAAGATCCTATAGGCTTCTGACCCTGATGGTCTCTGCTGATGGCCCACAGCACACTACTCTAGAAGCATCCAGGTTTGGGGGTCTCTTTTCTCTTCCTTTTAATTTATTGGTCTACTACCATTTGCCTATAGCTTATTATTTATTTCTTCATTACTACTTTTCTGTGAACTGGGAATCAAACCTAAGGACTCATGTATGTCAGACAACCTCGTCCACTGAGTTCTGTCCCCAGTCTATTGTGCCGTGATCTGAAGTCCATTCTCTTTTTTGCTGTTTTGTTGTTGCTAAGACAGGGTCTTGTGTATTATGAAGCCAAGGCTGGCCTCCTCCCTCCATTCTGAAGCATTGGGATTACAGGGGTATGTTACCACACTCAGCCTCTTCCCAACCTTTGGAAATTTTCTCCTCTGGGTCTAAAAAATTCTGTAAAGCCTAGTCAGACCAGTGAAGTGTAGTCAGACCAGTGTCTCTGAAGTAAGGCAAGGCAGCCATGGACCAGTCCTCACTCTAAGGGATGGTGAACCTTCTCTGAAGGTGGGTTTGCACATGTCCACAGTGGAGAGCAGCATCTCAGCCCTGCGGCAAGGCTATTTGTCAAGGTCAGAGGTTAGCCAGGGATCTTACACTACAGAAAGACCCAGCCCTGAGAGCCAGGAGCTGGAAGCAGGGACAGACCTGTTTTGTGCAGCTCAGGCAAGAAGCGCAGGAAGATGGGGTGGGCATACAGAGGCAGCTCCTTTTTCAAGCTCTGTGCAAAGCTCTCCAGGTCACAGTTGCTGGTGGGGCTTGCCACAGCAGCCATTCCTGCTCGGCCCTCAGTTCCTGGAAGTGGGAGGGTACCCAGTCAGTGGCAGGCAATGTTCTGACACACCCACCATCCTCTCCACACGTACCTGGCACCTCAACACCATAAACTGCCACGTCTGCCATATGAAGCAGGCGGCTGAGTGTGCCTTCCACTTCAGTGGTAGACACATTCTCCCCTTTCCAGCGGAACGTGTCCCCTGTGCGATCTCGGAAGTACAGGTAACCCAGCTCATCCATCACCAGCACGTCACCTAGGGAGAGTACAGTTAGTCAGGACTGGGCCAGCCTAGCTCCTGACTGAGGCTGAGTCAGGCAGTCATCATGGGGGCTGGGCTTTGTGGAGTCCAATATATGTTCTCTGAGACTGTGGAAGCCCTCCTCATCAATCCCTGTCCCCTCTGGAAGGGGTGGCAAACAGCAGGGACTCACCAGTGAGATAGGCTTGGTCCCCCTTCTTGAAGACATCATTAGCAATCTTCTTGTTGTTCGCACCCTGGTTGAGGTACCCATCAAAACGGCGTAGGGGGTCCTTCTGGATGATGCGACCCACCAGCTGCCCTGGCTGGCCTAGGGACGAGAAAGCCAGTCAGGTGTGGCCTCTTCTACCTGTCTTCACCAACAAAGGCATCCTGCATCTTAAGCTGACTTAATGCTGTCACAGAAATGCCCCATTTGTCTCCTAGACGGAAGGTAACTGAGAACAGGGAGCACATCTGGGCAGTTTGGGAGCACTGACTGGGCCACTAACGGTGAGAGTTCAGTGAATTGATCCAGGAAAGAACGAACACTCAACGCACACAGGCCTGACTAGACAGCTGAACAACCTGGTAGCACCGAGCCCTACACCCGTCGGAGCTCTCAATGAGTGTCACACACGTTACCCCCACCCACCCCTCCCCACACACAGAGTCAGGCACTGTCACCAGCCCTGCATAAAGATGAGGGCTCGTGTATGAGGCTGGCTGTAGTGGCCAGGATGGAGCCTTCTCAGGAAGGTGTGCAAACGGCATGGCGAGTGACGGTTAGTGACGGTAGTGGGGTGAGCAGTGGGTAAAGCAGAACCCACACTCAGAATGGTTTATGCACACTGACTACCCTCCATGACAAGGCCTTCCCTCAAACGTCCATTCCCTCCTGGGGCAGACCTGGTTGACAGGGAATGCAGACGCCATCAGGTCCCCGGATCAGTTCCATGGTATCCTCATTGACTCGTACCAAACGGATAGGGTACACAAAGGACAGGATGCGGCTATTGAAGCCACAGGCCCCCACCTGCAAAGGCCGAGACTTAGGCCAGGGCTCCATGGACTCTCCAACAGACAGTGGGGCTGGAGGGACTCTGGTGTCCGTTCTCATGCTAGAATTCTGCTTACCCCTCTGCAAGCCTAGGCCCTACTGTGATCCATCCCCACAGCAACCTTATTAGCCCCAAGCTGGACCTTACCTGGCTGTCAAAGTTGCCCAGGCTACAGTTGCACTCAGTGGCCCCATAGAACTCGGCCACCTGGGGGATGTGGAAACGGCTGGAGAAGTCGGTCCAGATGGACTGCCGAAGACCGTTGCCCAGTGCCATGCGCACCCTGTGCCGAGACTCAGCCTCACGGGGCGGCTGGTTTAGGAGGTAGCGGCAGAGCTCACCGATGTACTGTACAATCTGGGACGAGTGTGGTGTGAGTCCATACTCTAGGGATGCCCCACCTCATTACCTCCCCACCAGACACTGAACAGCCCTTCCCTCTCTGGGCAAGGTGAGCAATGGAGACGTTGCCCAAGGGACTATTCTGAAGTCTCAGCTGTTCAGATGACCCAGTGTGTGTTAGCAGGAAAGACGTGGGAATGGGGCTGCTCATGCCTGTCCCTCTCACTCACTGTGCAGTTGTACTTGACACAGTCGTCCCAGAACCGGGAGGCTGAGAACTTCTTCCGGATCACCACAGTCATGCCGTGGAGGAGGCACTGGCCGACCCCCACGATGTTTCCTTAAGTCAGAGAGGCCTGGAGGTTAAGGACATAGAGACCCCACCCCAGAGCCTCTTCTCGTTCAGGCCTGCCTCTTCTGAGACACTGTCTCATATAGTCCAGGCTAGCCTCAAACTTAGTCCAGGCTAGCCTCAAACTTAGTCCAGGCTAGCCTCAAACCTGCTGTATAGTAGAAGACAGACCTCCACTTCTCAAGAGCTAGACTGTAGGGGTTCACTGCCACAACCAGCTTCCAGTCCTGCCTCTTCACAGGCCCTCTCTCCCTTGGTCTCCTCCTCCTGCTCTGTCCTACCATGTTTACAGTGCCTGTGGGATCAAGCACACACTTCTTGTCTACACAGCTGTCACTCAAGCAGACAGGACTGCTCCCCTGCTGGGTATGTTTCCTCAGGATGGTCCTCTCGGCCCCACCACTGGTCTTCCTGGGTGTGACACTTGTGCCTCCTCCTCCTACCTCTCTAAATCGTCTCTTCCTGAGTGTCAGGCAGGTTCCCAACATGGACCAGCTCTGTGTGTGGAGCACAAGTGGTGTGCCCCGCTCCAAGTCAGAAGGATACTCGAGCTCTCTTCCCTTCCACCCCTGTAGCCAAGCGGTAGTGCTACACACCTGCAGAAACCAACCTCAGTACGCAGCAGGCGAGATGCCCCCGACACTGACCCACACCAGGAACCTCGTGTCACCATCAGTGGACAAGACCGTGGTGGTGGAGTCGATGGCCCTGCCTGAATCTGAACCCAGATTTGAGCTCCCACGTTTCTACTGTAAGTGGCTAGGAAAGTGGGGCTTCCACAGGCACAGGGTGCTGGCAGCTAAGGGCAGGCCCAGGGTTACCTGCCGAGTGATACAGAGGGAGGCAGTCATAGACAATGTCGTCAGGCCGCATGCGGAATCCATAGTATACCAGGGAAGCCATACGGTAATACCTTCAACCGTATACAAGGCAAAGAGGTCAGTGGGACCCTGGGATGGCAACAGGAAGCTTCCTAGTCCTACACGGGCCACATCCACCCCTGGGCACTTGTCCCTTACCTGCTGTGCACCACAATGGCAGCTTTGGGCAGCCCCGTGGTGCCCGATGTGTAGACATAGAAGAGCTTATCTGAAGGAAACAGATATGCAATGCAGGTCACTGGGAGAGCAGCTGCAGGACCATGTGCGGAGGCGTCGGCTGCGTGCCCATCAGCCCATTTCTATGCCTCTTCTGGGAGACCTACTGATGATCTCAACAGCACCTGCCCTCCCAGGCTCACCCAGAGCCAGGCTGAGGGAAAGAAGAGTGGCTGAGATGAATACAGAGCCGGTCCCCTCTGAGGTCCCAGGTGAGTGGGACAGTCAGATGAAGACAACATACTTCAACACCAGACCTCATCGTGGGAATGCAGGACTGATGACAGCTAAGCATCAGCTGGCTCAGCTTACAGGAGCAAAGGTGGTGTCAGGAGGGCTTCTAGAAGGAGCAGATGCCTGCTTCAAGGCTTAGGTTCAAGGGGAGTATTAACTGAGTGAGGTGGTGTTCAACTTTAATCTAGTGCTCGGGAGGCAGAGACAGGAGGATCTCTGTGAGTATGAGACACATCGAGCTAAGGACAGTCAGAACTACATAGATGGACACCATCTCAAAAGACTGGGGTCCACGGCCACTCCACACCACCGGGGTCCACATGCCCACCCAAATGGGCACCAAGCACCCTGTCACAACCTGTCACAGCTGTGTCTCTCAGAAGGTCAAGAACCCAGCTGGACAGCACTGTTATCAGCCACCTCAGGCACTGTGGCGCCCGCTGTGTGGCAGCCCTGGGCAGTATGAGGGTAAGGAACCAGTCATGGTCCCTGCCCTCGAGCAGCATCTAAGAACTAAGGGAAAGGAGAGTCTCAATACTGGCAATGACAAGTCACAGCCCTTCCTGCTGATGCACGACCTCGGGGCTGACCTTTACAACCCGCTCATAAAGTAGATCGCCACCATCCCCAACTTTACTGCAGTGAGACCTGAGGTCAGTAGCTCTGGTCACACAGGGAAGTAGCAGAGCAGAACAGAACTCAGATAGGACTCAGTGGCCACCAGGCAATAAAGCAGGCTCTGGGACTCCAGGGAGGAGCAGAAAGAGCAGCAACTGAAGGGCTCTCGGGCTCCAGTATAGAGGGAGACTCTGGGGAGGCTTCCTGGAGGAGGAGGGCAAAGGCTGGGGCCTGGCAAGGCCTACACTCAACAAGCTGGAAGGATACACTGAAGGTCTCACACTTACCCTCCTCTCCACCTGGCTATGACTGGAAGCAAGCTGCAGGGTAAACACAGGCCTACACATAAGGCATTACTATAGGCCTTCCACAAATTGACAATTTTACTTCACCAGTAACCCCATTTTCCAGATGGAAAAGGGGAGGTGCCTCAACTTGTCCAAGGCACATGGCAAGTTTGCAACCCTGAGGCCAGTGCTGTCTTCGAGAACATTTCAGAACCCTCTAATGTACTGAGGGGCCCACCTGTAAAACCCTTGTCTGGGTGGCTGGGCAGGTGCTTCGGGGTGTCTTCCAGTAGAGGGTCCAGATGCTCTGTGTTGGCAGGCACTGTGCTGGGCTCCCAGGAACCAGAGCAGAAGAGGCTGAGTGAGGGGTCCAGGCTAGCATGGATCTCACAGATAGCTGAAGAGGAGACACTGCAGGTCAGCAAGCAGGCTAGGAAGCCTGAGTTCCCAGGACCTTTGTTATGCATGGCTGACAGTCAGGGAAGACAGGCTGGTGTGCGGAAATGGGCGGGTGAGACACATTTACTATTATCAGGAGATGCTTTTCTCATGGACTTCTTAGTAACCATGATGCCTTACTCACGGGTTCCTGTTCACAGAGCTGGGAGGTAGCTACTAACATCAATTCCCTACCTCCCTGCCCTCTGACCCTGCTAAAAAAAAAAAAAGAAGAGGAAGAAGAGAAGGAAGAAGAGGAGGAGAAAAGTAGCTATGTATATGGCCTGATAATCCAATCCTCCTGCCTCCTAGTTCCTAGTGCTGGGATTCTTGGTATATAACATCATGCTAGCTACAATCAGCCCATTTTAAAGATGGGGAAAGTGATGCTAAAGATGGAAGAGATGTTGCATCTCACACTGAGCTTTTTTTTTTTTTTTTTTTCCCCTGCTCTAGTATGGCTTTCTGCCAGAGACAAGTAGAGGACAAGAGGAGGTCAGAGGCTCCCACTCACAGGAGCCTTTTCTGGGGCCTCTGCAGAGATTCTATTTACCCTGGGCATGAGACGATCATGGCCTGCTGGTTCTGCTTTCTCTAGCTCTAAATTCCTTCTTCGGTGCTATGAATAGAACCCAGGGCCTTGAACAAGCTAAGAAGGCTATGTCCTCAGTTTTTCTGGCTTCCCTTTGACTCACCTAAAGGGCTTTTCTCACTGCTGTATTCTTACTTCTCCTAACACCTCTCCTATTACCTCATGGCCACAGCAGTATAGGGAGAAAGACCAGGAAGACTGTGGTCCAGCCCAAGATCAAGTCACAAACCTGCTGTGTCTGTGTGACACTGGGTGAACACCTCACTTCCTTCTGAACTTGTCTCATAGTCCAAAAACTAAGATGACAACTGCTATCTCCTGTCTTAGTGAAGAGCAGAGCTTCCCAAAGCACTATGATCAGCACTTCCGGTCCCTGACTTAGCAATAAGTAAAGCCCAAGTCTGAGAGGAAAGAAGGGGACCTGAGTTCTGCTCCCTTTGTACAGATAACGCAGACGAGGCCAATCTACCCAAGGACCAGACAGCACTGGCCACACTGGGTGCTTAAGAACAAGACCTTCTTGAGATTTGTGGTGCTGCAGATAGGGGAAACTGAGGTTTAGGGACCTGTGGTTCATACAGGCTCTGCGGCATCCCTGGCAGGGTCCAGTAGCTGTGGTGCCAAGACTCATACAGCCTCCCTCAGGGATAGAATGGAGCTGTCATCTGTGCAAGGTCCCATGGGTCTCCCACATACAGCTCACCTGAGGCCATCTCGCTGCCAAAGATGAGGGCTCGTGCCTTTGAGGTATCAAGACAGTGGCGCAGGGCATCCCGCCTAAGGTTGGTGTTGATGAGAGCCGCCTCTACACCCAGCTTGGCCATGCCTAGCCACAGACCCACAAACTCATTACGGTTTTCCATAAAGAGGGCAACTACATTGCCTGAGGTCAGGCCCCGGGCCTGCAGAAAGTTGGCCACACTACTGGAGTAGTCATCCAGCTGGCGGAAGGTCCAGTGAGTGTCTGTGCCCTCGAAAATCAGGGCTGTCTTGTCGGGGTGGCGCTGCACCACTGAGGCAAACAGCAAGGGCACCGTCTTCCGTTCCTGAAGGTACCGTCGAACCTTGGTCTTCACCTTCAGGAGCACCATGCCACCGCTGTGTGGGAGCAAAGAAGCCATGAGTGCTAAGCTAAACTCCTGACACCTCAACCCAGGCTGCTGTACAAACAGCTTGAGGCTCAAGAACCATCTAGCTAGCTTTCAATCTTTTGGTTCTTTGAGACAGGATTTCTCTGTGTAGCCTCCGTTGTCCTCAAACTCAGAGACACGCCTGCTTCTGCCTCCCAAGTGTTGGGATTAAAGGTGTGCCAGCATGCCCAGCCTCAGAGTTTTACTCTTACTCCTCTCTTCTAAGTCTGTTCTGCTAGGTGCCCTCTAGGGCCCCAAGCCCACAGTCAAGATGCCACATCTGGAGAACTGGAGCCTCCCTTAGCCCTCACTGCCATAGAAAATCAGGGATGAGATTTTCTCCCTGTAGGTGGAAGCAGGTACCTGTCGCATTTGCTACCTTATCTCCTAGGCCTCCTCCATGCTGGGCACAGGGAACACATCCAGTGCTTGTGGAACAACCCCTATACCCCTCCCTGCCGACCACTAGCTTCTTTGTCAGTGAAGGTGCTCTGTTCCACCTCCCCTACCTGCACAGCACCTTTCCCTCCAGGAGACCTCCTGGATTTCTGGCCTAAGTTCCTCATCTGAGACTCCCTCTCTCTGTCCCATGCTCCCACAGTTCCTATGGGGTCACTGGAGACCTTTTATAGTCAGCTCAGACTAACAAACACTGGGCTGTCCATTCTAGGCACGGCTGCTTGTTCTGGGTACTAGAACACAGACGTGAGCAAGACCACCAGGGTCTCTACAGCAATGACAGACAGTTTAGGGAGTTACTGCATCCCTTTCTTACCTTCTAAAAGTCAGGGCTTCACAGATGGAGTCTGCCTTCTTCCTCTCTGGGCCTCAGAACCAGCCTAGCACCTAGCATACAGCACCTAGGAGCAATTTCTCCCAGACATCTAACTCAGGGTTTGTGCATCCAGTGTCCCCTTGGGCTCTCTCAGGCTGTGCCAACCTAAGGAAAGGTCCTTTTTCCCTAGGGTCTTCTTCACCTTGCCATGAACAGTGTCCTCAGGACCCTTCACAGACATCTCTTCAACAAATTTGCTTTGATGTGTGCCTCAGCTTCCAAAACCTGCCCCAGGACAAGGAGTCTCAGGTTTAGGAGATTCCCTGAGATACTCTGACCTTGGAGATAAAAGTTCTAGGTATGACTGCCAGGAGAAGGGTGTAGAGAAGATGCTGTTCCTTTAATGACCCAGATGTCTTGTGCTGGAAGGAATAATGGCTGGTAAAGCCCAGCACAGTTGAGACCCCAAGACAGGCTAGATATGGTACTCACAAAACATCTCTCCTGACCGTCTTGATGAAGACCCGGATGAAACGCCAGCCACCAGACCCCAAGTACAGGAGCAACAGGGAGAATCCCACCTGGGTCCAGGGCAGCTTCAGCACTAGCTTGGAGAACAGTAGTGCCCCCACCAGAGATGCTCCAAGCAGCATTGTGACCTGCAGGTGCAAGGCAGTTAGGAGACTCAAACAACTATTTCTTAGGGGCCTTTACCTCTTCAATAGCAGCCATTTCGGTATAATTCCAAAGAGTCAGCCGATGGGGATTACCTAGTCACCTCAAAAGGGGTGGCTTAGAAAAAGGCTCAAGGCTTTGGTTCCATGCCAAGCTGGAAGGGACTTGAGATCTAAAGCTTTGGGTTTAAGAAACAAGAGGATGATCTACCTTCTGGTTCTATCTTTGACCACCTCGCCAAGTGACCTTGGGCTAGCCTCTTTCCTACTTCAAGCCATAGCACCTTGCTCTATGCAGTGGGTTAGTAAGACTTGTTCTTAGAACCTTCCTAGACCAAACAGGACAATCCATTCACCTATATTTAAATACCTTAACCAAGATAGCTGGGGAATAGGATCACTGATGTGTGTCTCTGGCTTGACTCCTCTCCTAGAGACTCCAGGAGGTTCTGGAGATGACAACATCCAAAGGGCAGCTTCCTGGGAAGGGAGCCCTGCACAGTCTCTACCCACAGACTCAAGGCAGCGTTGTGCCTCTACTGGTCCATAGAGGGCGAGCCAGCAAATGGGTTAGAGGCAGGAGGGGCCTTAGAGGTGACAGCCCAGGGGTAAGGTGGAAAGAGGTGGTTGTTGGACAGGAAAAAGATTTTGAAGCACTGCACTCACCTATACCCACACATTCATATGAATCTTTGGGGACTAGGGCTGAGAAGAAGGGGGGAAGGTTGTGTTGAAGCCCACGGCAGAGATTAAGGCCCAAACTCTATTCCTGCTTCTTTAAGGATTTAGTCAAGAGGACAGCTAATGGACTGCTTTTCTTGGGAAGAGCAGAAGGTCAAAGATATGAATGAAGTAGCCTGAATATCTTCAAGCTAGACGGAGGACCAGGGCCTGGATCATAGGGAATCCCTTATGAGGTTGCTTTCTGGAGAAAAGCATTAAGCCATGGGTGGGAGGACTATTGCAGGATCGCTAAGATTCTTAGCTCTCTGACTTGACAGAGCCAGTCAGAAAAGAGGCTAGGCGCCGGTCTAAGACCGCTGAGAGAGAAGACAGGACAGGAGGGGTGCCGCGGACCAACCTGCCTCTAGACAGCTAGGACATTAGAGCGCTCGCAGGACTAGGAGAAGGAGGGCGCGCCCCTTAGCCTGAGCGGGCGCCGCCGTCTCCCCCTGCTCGGCCTGGCACGTTTCCCTCCCCCCCGCTCAGAAAGCCGCCGTCCCCGCTTTAGCTCACCCGGCTGCGGCTGCGCGGCGCGGCGCCCCGTCAGGATGCGGCCCGGTTGCGGCAGCGGAGTGCGGTGCGCTGGGGGCATCGGCCGCCCCGGGGCGCACACTGCCGAGCCTCAGCGCGTCTGGCCCACTCCTCGCTCTTGTAGGGTCTGTACCTCTCCAACCCCACCCGCCTCCCGCACCCGCACCGGCTGTGCTGGCCGGCAGCACTGCCTTCCGTGCGGTCCCCGCACCGCAGAGGGCGAGCTTCTGAGCCCGTGCGCCTCAGTACAGCCCAGCCCCAGCGCATCCGACACCGCCCAGTCCCTCCAGCCCTGCGCGCGCCACTGCCTCCGCAGCCGCCCGGCCCGCTGGGAGTGGTAGGCTGGGCTGCGCGGCATGTTGGGAGTTGTAGTCCTAGTAGCCTAGCTTGTTCTGGCTGCTCAAGTTGCCCTGGACAGGCAGTGTGTAGATCTGCTCCTTGGGTCATCCCTCTCTGCAATTCCCTGGACTAGGGGACCCAGGTAGAATATACCCGCCCACAGACCATTCGAGAATCCAGAGCCAGAGCTGAGGCCCAAGTAGAATTTGTTTCACGTTATTATTATTATTTACACTTGTTTGCTTATTTGTGTATGAATAGATACATATGGCAAAGCCCCTGTATGGTCAGAGGACAACTCCTGGGAGTTGGTTCTGTTCTTACACCATGAGCTCCAGGGATCAATTTAAGGTTATTAGTCTTGGCCCTCAGGCTTGGGGACAGGCACCTTTCGCTGATCCACCTTGCCAGTCCTGTTTGGTTTTTGAAACAGGGTAGTAACTTTGCCCTGAATCTCGCTGCAGTCAATCTACTTCAGCCATGAGTACTGGCATTACAGGCATGAACTACCACACTTGTCTTGAAATAGAATTTAACAAATGTTTTAATACCACTTGCTGAAAAAAAAAAAAAAAAAGCTGAATTCTGTCTGACAGAGGTGAGCCTGCACAAAGAGTAATTATGGATTCTGGCAGAATACACAGGGCATCAGGCTTCTAGACCATCTTGGAATGGTCATTCACCATGGCTGGGTACTATCGCTCCCTCGGGACTTTTACAGTTTTTAGTACCTTCGCAAAGTTCAGAAAGAACTGAAGAGTCTCCTCAAAGGTCAGGATTTAAAGCCTGTGTAACTAACTTTAACCCTGACTGATAATACTCCGGAACACTGGTTTCTTTGTAAACTGAGAGCTTTGTCAAGTCACCTGTCTAGCTGTGGGCGAGAGTCCAGACTCACAGCCCATGGGGTTGAGAGCCTCTGAAGAGTTTTGGGGTGACTAAGCAACTTGCCCATCTACTATTGTCTTTAAATAGCTCCTTCCATGACTCAGCCTGGTAAAGTTTTTAAAGGGGGAGGGGCCGCCTTCAAGGTCCGTTTATAGGGATTACAGATGAAATACTGGTATGATGATGGTCTGGACCTGTTCAGGAGTGTATCCTTCAGAGAGTTTTGATAGTAAGCTAAAAGGACGTCTCCAGGGCTATAATAGCAGGTGCCCCATGTTCATAGGCGTGGGCGTTACAGACCAACAGGAGAATCATGTTCTCAGGAGAGACTTCCAAATCTCAGTCCCTTCTTATGTATTAAAAGTGAGTTTTAGGGGGTCAAGTGTGTTGGTGGTGGTGGTGCATACCTTTAACCCCAGCACTTGGGAGGCAAAGTCAAATGGGTCTTTGAGTTCAAGGCCAGCCTGGTCTACATAGTGAATTCCAGAACAGCCAGAGCTACATAGTGAGATCCTGTCTTGAAAACAAACAAACTAACTAACAAAACAAAACATCACCGCACAAAAGTGAGTTTGGGGGTCAGGCAATCATGGTGGTACATAACGCTAATCCCAGCACTTGGAATGCAGAGGGTCTCTGTGAGTTTGTACCCAGTCAAGGCTATACAGGAAGAATTTTGTCTCAAAGAAACCAATGAACAATATGTGAGCAAAGATATATGATTCATGAGCTCACCTCACAGCACTGGTGTGCAGATTCATGGACACATTTGAAATAGCGCTGACATATTTATTATTATAGTTTATAGGCTGGCTACAGAGAGCACATAAATCAAGCTCTAGGAGACATTATGGCTCCCTGTGTTTGAAGCTGTCCCCAGTGCATAGTGTGTCAGGCTGGAGCTGGACTTAGAAGAGCTATACCTAGCTTGCCCAAGGCCCTCATTTGATCCCAGAACCAGAAAAATAAAACAACCAAAAAAGCCAAGCAGGGCATTATGACACACACACCTTCCCCGTCCACTCAAGCACGTGCCCTCTTTGGTACACACATACTTTTAGTTTCCACGTGCAAGAGCCAGAGGCAAGCAGTTCTCTGTGAGTTGGAGATCAGCATGTTCTCTATAATGAGTTCCAGGTGAGCCAGGGTTACATCGAGACCCTGTCTCAACGTCAACTAAATAACCAAGAACCAGGGGCCTGGGAGGCTGACTCAGTAGTAGGGAACACTTGTTGCTTACCAGAGGATCTAAGTGTGCTTCCTGGCACCCACAGCCAGTAGCCCACAATTGCCTATAACTCCTACTCCTCTTTTAGCCTCTGCAAACATGCATACACATACATATATAAATAGATTTTTTTTTCAAATAAGGAAAGAAGTAGCAGCCAGTCTAGGCCATATAACCCGGCAAAGCTTTGTATCAGATTAAAAACTCTGGGCAGAAAGATCCTGTCTGGTCACATGCACAGGGATTAGCAAGAAATAGAGCAAAATGCTTGTTGAAAAAGTGCTTGAGAAAAAGTGAGGGAGAGTGTGGTGACCAGTGAGTGAAAACACACGTCCTAGATTGTTGAAGTCATCTGCAAGGAAGCAAGTGTGTTTGGGAGAGGGGACTGCTCTCTTCTTACTAGACTTGTCACAGTGGTCAAATCCCACAGAACGCTGGGCTGGGCCTGAGGTCTAGAAACCAAACACAGATAAGCAAGCCATCCTGTCTTCAAGCTGCTTGGCATGGTTGGACACAGAGACTGGACTAGGCTGCTCCTCACCACATTCTGGCATTTCATCTACCTAGTGCTTTCCTTGGGCTGTCTTCTTTCCTTCCCAGTCAGCGCAGCTAGGATGGAGTCCCTCCGTGGCTAGGCTTTGAGAAATCACTTTCCCAAGAGTCCAGAGCCTCTCTGCATCTGTTAAATAGGTGCACCTCCTGGGGCTGGCAAGAGTTCAAGGCGACACACTTGGAGCTGGCCTCAACTCTAAGGCCAGAAGTGGCCCTGTTTCCATTATTGCTGGTGATGGTGTTGACAACTTGATAGTCTAGGGTCACTTGGGAGGTGGGCCTCAGGCCATGCCTGTGGGGGAATCATCTTACATTAATAGTGTGAGGATATCCATCTTAATTGACGGTGGGATTATTCCCTGGGCAAGGGGTTCTGAGCTGTATAAAATGAAGAAAAGTACTCAGCCATGACGGTCCCTGCCTTTAACCCTAGCACGCAGGGGGCAGAGGCAGAAAGATTTCTCTGATTTCAATCATCTACATAGTGAGTTTTAGGCTAGCCAAGGCTACATAGTGAGACCCTGTCTCAACAATAACACCAACAATAAGTAGACCTAGCTGAGCACTCGCAGGCATTGGGTTGGAATCCAATGTTTCCTTTGTCCCTGTTTCCTAATGGTACGTATGACCAGCTGCTTCTTAAATTTTTACTCAAACACTTGAAAGCTGAGCAGAAGTAGTGTAAGGGAGAAACCGTTGCTTTTAGTTCTCAGTTTCAGACCATCATAGTAAGAAGATAAAAGCATCAGGAGCTCATGAAGGCATCTGGGAGCCAGATGTGGGGGTACCTGGCTCCCTGCTCAGGAGGCAGAGGCAGGCACATCTCTGAGTTCAAGGCCAGCTTGGTCTACAGAGTGAGTTCCAGGACAGCCAGCACTACAGAGAAACCTTAACTCAAAAAAAACAAAAATGAGCCGGTCGGTGATGGCACACGCCTTTAATCCCAGCACTTGGGAGGCAGAGGCAGGTGGATTTCTGAGTTCGAGGCCAGCCTGGTCTACAGAGTGAGTTCCAGGACAGCCAGGGCTACAGAGAGAAACCCTGTCTCGAAAAAACAAACAAAAAAGAAAAAAAAAGAAAAAAAAATGAAAAATTTTGTGTATGTGTGTGTGTGTATATGTATGTATGTATGTATGTATGTATGTATGGTGCACTATTCCTAGAGGACCTGAGTGGAGTGTATGGAACAAGCTCCCATTCCAACTCCTAGCTCCAAAAATCCACTTAATATATGATCCTAGGATAGAGGACATGTCCACATGTCAATATTAGACTGATAAGAACAGATGCTAGATTTGATTGATATTAGCCAAAAGTTTCAGAAGCCATTAGATGTATTTAATTTTATTATATGGGTGAATGTTTTGTTTGCATGTAAGTGCCTATGGCGGTCAGAAGAGAGCACTAGGTTGTAAGAGGACATTGCACTTTCTGGAACTGGACTTATGAATGGCAGTGAGCCACCATGTGAGTGCCAGGAATTGAACCAGAGACCTTTGCAAGAACAAGTACTCTTAAGCATTAACTAATCCCAGTTGTCTCCTCTCTCCTCCCCAACCTCTCTCTCTCTTAAAGATTTATTTATCGGGCCTGGAGAGATGACTCAGCAGTTAAGAGCACTGACTGCTCTTCCAGAGGTCCTGAGTTCAATTCCCAGCAACCACATGGTGGCTCACAACCATCTGTAATGGGATTTGATGCCCTCTTCTGGTGTGTCTGAAGACAGCTACAGTGTACTCACATACATAAAATAAATCTTCTAACAGAAAAAAGAAGTTTTTTTAAAAAAAGACTTATTTATGTGAATATACCGTCACTGTCTTCAGACACACCAGAAGAGGATATTGGATCCCATTACAGATGGTTGTGAGCCTCCCTGTAGTTTCTGGGAATTGAACTCAGGACCTCTGGAAGAGAGATCAGCAATCTTTTTTTTTTTTTTTTTTTTTTTTTTTTTTTTTTTTTTTTTGGTTTTTCAAGACAGGGTTTCTCTGTGTAGCCCTGGCTGTCCTGGAACTCACTCTGTAGACCAGGCTGGCCTCGAACTCAGAAATCCGCCTGCCTCTGCCTCCCAAGTGCTGGGATTAAAGGTGTGCGCCACCACCACCCGGCTTAAAGATGTATTTATTTTATGTATATGAGTACACTGTCAATGTTTTCAGACACACCAGAAGAGGGCATCAGATCCCATGATCTGATGGTTGTGAACTACCATGTGGTTGCTGGGAATTGAACTCAGGACCTCTGGAAGAGCAATCAGTGCTTTTAACCTCTGAGCCATCTCTCCAGCCTCCCCCCTCCCCCACCCCGCCCCATGCCCTTTTGTGACAAAGTTTCTCTATGTAGTTCTGGTTGTCCTGGCATTCATACTGTAGATCAGGCTTGCCTGAAATTCAGAGCTCTGCCTGCCTCTGTCTCCTGAATGCTAGGATAAAAGATGTTGACTTGATAGGTATTGTATGGCAGGCTGAGTGTGCCTCAGCCACATCTAAATGTTCACACCATACACATTCTGCTCCTTTGGCCAGAGGAGCTGTGGGCTGTAATGGTCCTACTACTTTGGCCTGACCTTGTCAGTGGTGAGCTAGCTCTCCATAGACCTTCCTGGCCAGTGATAACTTCTATTTCCTAAGTGATCACGATGTACCAACAAGCAGCACCATGTGCCATCTTACTGAGCCTTCCTCTTATGAGCAGTAGGCATTCTACACTCGTTTCAAGGTTGGGAAACACACTCTCAGGAAGTGAGAGCAGATCAGTGATGGGCAAGGCTGGCCCTGGACCCTGGGTGCCAAGCTCAGGCAGGCGTGTTATACATGTACCTGTGGTGCTGGAGAGCAAACCCAGGACCTCATGCAAGTTAGACAAGTCCTCTACCACTGAGCTATGTCCCAAACACTTCATTCTTCATTTTAGTTTTTAAAATATTTATGTAGATGAACATTTTGTGGACGTGTATTTATTTATATGCACCACCAGTGTGCCTGGGACCAAGATCAGAAAATAGCATTAGATCCCAGAACTGAAGTTAAGGGTGGTTATGAATCACCATGTAGGTGCTGGGAATTAAACTCAGGTCCTGTTTATGAGTTCTTAGCTGCTGAGACATCTCTCCAGCCCATCATTTTAAATATTTATTTATTTATTTATTTATTTATTTATTTATTTATTTATTTTGAGACAAAGTTTCTTTGTGTAGCCTTGGCTGTCCTGGAACTTGCTCTGTAGACCAGGCTGGCCTCGAAATTAGAAATACGGCTGCCTCAGTCAGTGTTCTTAAATGCTGAGCCATCTTTCCAGCCCAGCCCATCATTTTAGATATGGTTTTTACATTTTATTTTGCACGTGTGACTGCATGCACACCGTGGCACATTTGTGCTGGTCAGGACAACTTGCAGAAGTTTTTTTTTTTGTTTTGTTTTTCGAGATAGGGTTTCTCTGTGTAGCCCTGGCTGTACTGGAACTCACTTTGTAGACCAGGCTGGCCTCGAACTCAGAAATCCGCCTGCCTCTGCCTCCCAAGTGCTGGGATTAAAGGCGTGCGCTACCACCGCCCGGCCAGAAGTTGTTTTTCACCTTCCACTCTGTGGGTCTTTGGGATGGATGTCAGGTCTTCAGGCCTGGTAGCACGTGCTTTTACATTTGTAAGCCATCTAATAAGCCCTGTTTTGGGCTGGAGAGATGGCTCAATGGTTAAGAGCATTGACTGTTCTGCCAGAGGTCCTGAGTTCAATTCCCAGCAACCACATGGTGACTCACAACCATCCGTAATGGGATCCAATGCCCTCTTCTAGTGTGTCTGAAGACAGCTACAGTGTACTCATATAAATAAAAAATACATAAATCTTTAAAAAAAAAAAAAAAAGCCCTGTTTTGTTTTGTTCCAGTTTTGAAGTTTCATTTTGTGTGTTTATGTGTGTGGACACATGCATAGTGTATGCAGATGTTGGTAGACAACTTGTGAGAAACCATTATCTTTCTACCATGTGGGTCTTGGGGACTGGAATCATGTCAGCAGACTTGATGGAAGTGTCTTTACTGTTGACCCATAGGCACTGTCACTGTTCCTCAGCTGATATCAAAAGTCTGGCTTAGAAACAGAAGGGACTTGTTAGTTTTCTGCTGGCTGGGGACTTGATTCCTAGACTTCAGACCCAATGACTGCGACAACCAATTGGGATGGGATTCCACTCACCAGTACCCCAGGCAAAGGGAGCTAGGCTAAGGACGACCTGCAGACTCTAGGCCTGATGGAGCTTTATTCAGACACCAAAGACACCTCCTCTTCCCCATGACTCTGCTCAGGGCTTGGCAACATGATGTAGTAGTCAAGCTTTCAAAGACAGAGCTTGACAGGATGCGCTGTCAGAGTCACTGTTCAGAAGAGGGGTCTCAGACCTGAACAATCAGTATGATCCAAGCTGGCTGTTCCAGGCACAGATACTGCTCTCTCCCGATGGCTCGTAGCAGCCTGGTGCCCCACCTCTCTCTCCTGTGCTGGCCCTCAAGGCACATGGCAGCAATGACTATAAAAATTATGATAAGTGACACTCTGAGTTCAAGGTTCAAAGAGCAGAAAGGAAGGCATTGTAAGGAGAGGAAGGCCCCATCCTCCGGGCTCAGGCTCAGGCTAGGCCGGCCCCTGGAAATGTTTTGGGGGAGGGCTGATGCCCAGCTCCTCCCGCAGGGCTGTCAGGGACTGCTCCCAACGACGTTCATAGTAGATGCTGAGGACACACGGGGCCCTGCGCCCGTTCTCAATCGCCCAAGGGATCAGCTCCGAGAACAGCACTTGGAGGCTCCTGGAGGGCAGCAGAGAGAAGAAAAGCCATAAAGTCCCCAAACTGACTCTGTTCTCAGTCAGCTGTCCCTCAGACCTACACAGATCTTAGTGAGGAAAGCTCCCACCCCTCATAGCACACACCCTGAATGATGAAGCTCAGATTTAAATAAAGGATTGCCCAATTCCAGAAGCTTCACCTTCATGAGGCCCTGTTCGTTCTGACCCCAGAGACCCTGGGGCCCATTGACTCAGTTTCCGTTTCTGAATCATTCTTCCCATCCTTGTTTTCTGGAAAGGCATGAAGCACCTGTATTCCATCCCTCCTTCCTGGAGCCCCAGCCCTTCTGAGCTCTCCTCCCATCCCAGAAAACTTACTGAGCACGGAGGCGGATGGGTCCGAAGAGTGCTCCCAGGATGCACATGGGTAGGCCGGTCTGCACAGCTTCAAACCACTTTACCACAACCTCTCCTAGAGGTAAGGGAGGATAGGAGGTGGGGGAGTAAGGGGAGGTCAGTGATGTTGAAGTGGCCCCGAGAAGCATGCTCCTCTTTTGCAGTGTAGGGTTTGGTGGGGTCGAGTCTCATCCTATGTGGGCTGTGGGGCATTTGACTAGAAGTAAGAGAAGGCCGAAGAGGGGAATCACAGGGACAGCATGCAGAGGATCTCAAAGGACAGGCTGACAACGGTCTGTACAGGCCACAGGGAGTTGCTGTGGTTTCAGAAGCAGGGATCCTTGGTGACTAAATGCTGAGATAAGGCCGGGAGGCAAGGAGGATGAGGATGGACGGCAGGGATGCTGTCAGGGCACATACAATGCAGAAGGCAGGACGGAGCTAGTGATAAAGAGGAGCATGAACCGGGACCCTGCCTGGAAGGCAGATTGGTGCTGGGGTACCCTGCATGGCCTGCTCAGTCGGCTCTCCCACCGCCACTCACCAAGCATATTGGTGGGCATCCCAAGCAGGGTGTGGAGCATGTCATGTACCTCACGGTACCTCTGGATCACATAGGCTAGCTCTTCATCATCCACGAAACGTGTAGGTGCTCGTGTATCTGGAGAGACTTTCTGGAGAACACAATCCCTCCTTGGACTCCTTTCCCATCAGCCCCCAGGGCCTTGGTGGCCTGCCACTAGTTGACGTTCAGCTGTATTCCCACCGAGCACATACCCTATCTGAGAATCCAGCTGCTGTTCCCACACCTGCTAACTGGGAGCCTCAGGTACCGATTATCCCCAACCCCCACTCCAGTTCACACCTCACACAATGCTGGCAGTCTGGTGGAGTCTACAGCTTTAGTGAGCAGAGGGGGAGTGGGTTTGAACTTTCTGTTTTGTAAGACAGAAGTTCTGAGATTAGTTGCATTAAAAAAACAAAAAACAAAAAACCAAACAGATCATACTAGGAGCTAAGGGGATGACTTGGTCGATGAAGTAATTGCTGTATCAGCGAGAGGCTCTGAGCCCCATCCCCAACACCCATGAAAGAAATAATAAACAAATAAATAAACAAACAAGTAAATAAATAAGTGGCTGCTCATGTGCCTGTAATCCCAGCACACAGAAAGCAGAAACAAGAGGCCAATGGGTGCCGGGCAGTGGTGGCACATGCCTTTAATCCCAGCGCTTGGGAGGCAGAGGCAGGCGGATTTCTGAGTTCGAGGCCAGCTTGATCTACAGAATGGGTTCTAGGACAGCCAGGACTACACAGAGAAACCTTGTCTTGAAAAACCAAAAACCAAAACAAAACTAAAGAAAAACAAGAGGCCACCCAGTTTAGCCAGATTGATGGGCTCTAAATTCAGTGAGAGACTGACTTGAACATAAGTTTGAGGAAGACACTTGATGTCAATCTCTAAGATCTTCACACACACACATACAAGTGTACATGTAAAATAAACACACTGTTGCTGAACTATAAACTTAACAGTGGTTGTGACGGGCTGGGGTATAGCTCAGTTGATAAGTGTGGGCCTAGCCCAGCATACCCTCAGTACTGCATACAACCAGGCACAGTGCTGTATAGCTGTAATCGTGGCAGCTGGAAGGTAGAGATAGAAGAATCAGGAGTTCACAGTCATCTTTAGCTACATAGAGAATTTGAGGCTACCCTGGGCTATGAGCCTTTCTCAAAAATCAAAATAAGTAAGTAAATCCCAAATGTTATTAGATTATTTCTATCTGCTTCCTTTTGCTTTTAAGGAGCCAGTAGGAAGCTTTAAGTCCCCATGTGGCTGGAGTTGTCTTGTGCGCTTTGGGACAGGCTGGCCATTTCACTCACTACTGTGACTCTGGTGCCTGGTCTAGGTTTTAAAGGGTCTCTTCCCACATGGCCCTGGCTGGCCTTGAGCTCAGGGCAGGTCTTCTGCCTCCGCCTCCTTAATGCTGGAGATTACAGGTGTGCACTGCCAGCACAGGCTGATTATCCTTCTTCACTCAACCCTGCCTCTCTGAGTCTGCATCAGTGCCTGAGCAGCCTGGGGTCAGCCTAGCTGGCCTGGTCCAACACGGCTTCAGCTTCCTCGGAAGCTGATAGATCCCAGGTATTTGTTGCCTCCGGGCAGCTGGCACAGTGCTATGCTCCGAGTTAACCTCTGGCCTTGCTGGGCTGTGCTAAGAGGAAGCAACTGTAGCAACAGTGGGTGCTTTCACCAAGGACCTACTATGTGTCAATTCTATACGATGTCCTTCACACAGATTGTCATATGTTACCCTTACAGTAAGTAATCTAAGAGGTAGACACTATTACTAATTTCAGAAATAGGTGAGAAAAATGTGGCTAGGAAGGTAAAGATACCACAGCTGAGGTAGCTGGGACAAACTCTGTTGGTCTACAAAGCCAGCAGCCTTGACACCCATTATCAGTCAGTCATATTAATGCCCTGGAGGTGAAGGCTCTGTCGACTTTCTGGGGGAGAATCTCTGCAGGGCTGTGAGACTGGGAAGACATGTGGGACATTACCCACGTTCCTTCAACTTGCCAAAGGATGACCACGCCTTTCAGTACTGCCAGCCTCTGTTCCTGTGACTTTACCTTGAACTTTCACCTAGATCTATGCAAAGCTCAAGGTGCTCCTTTCCATTCTGTAGCTGTGTCCCTTGTGTTAGAAGTGCCACATCTCCAGACTGCCACCAGAGTAGGAAACACACTAGGTAAGGTGCCCAGGACGGCCCTAATAGACCTCTTCCCCATACCAGCAACAGGACTAAAGGCTGTGGGCAATGCAGAAGCTGTCCCTCCCATGGTGGCACTTGGGGCAGGATCCTCACTGATGAAATAATCTGCACCCTGGTGAAACTAGGGCAGGTGACTGCCCTGCCAATGCAAAGGTGCTAGGAGAAGGCGAGAGGCAGCTTGCGTCTGGGGGGCAATTCCTTCATTGAGTAGTGGTTCTCAACTGCTCAGCAGGGGATCTTTACAGCGTCTAGACATTTAAGGTTGTTACCAGTGATGAGGGAGTCAACTGGCATCTGGTAGGTAGAAGTCGGGGATGCTACTACAGAGCCTGTGAGGCACAGGAGGCTTCCCAGTCAAGACTCGCCCAATCCACAGCAGCACTGTGCACCTCTAAGCACTTGTTCTATAGTAGCCCTTGGCCACTCTCCTCCTCCTGCAGCCTGGCTGGCTTCTGGCTCAAGCGAGAGCCACTAAGCTTCAAAGAGATGTGTGCATGATAGAGGGAAGGGACAGGTGGAGTAGGAAAACTAGATTATACTGACCTTTCCTTTGTTCCATTTTGAGAGAGGGTCTCTGTGTAGCCCTGGCTGTCCTGGAACTGTGTAGACCAGAGATCCACCCACCTCTGCCTCCTGAAAGCTGGGATTACTATTTTAAAACTTTCTGATCATTTTTAATGGTTCCTATTACAAAATGCAGTTTCTTTCCCAAGGCCCCAGGACAACGATCAGCCTAATCTTTCCCTGTCCCCTATGCATGCCTCTTTAGTGTATTTTGTCTGTCTATACGCTTATGCTGGGGACAGAGCCCAGGGCCGTAGGCATGGTGAACTATCTACCACTGAGCTCTGTCCCCAGACCCTCCAATGTTTTGTTTTGTTATTCTTCTTTTAATATACACATGGCTGTTGTTCACGTATATATGTCTATGCACCAAGTGTGTGCTAGCCGCCTACAGAGGCCAGAGGAACATGTCAGATCCCCTGGAACTGGAGTTATAGAAGGCTGTGAGTTGCTGTGTGGGTGCTGGGGATTGAATCAGGTCCTTTGAAAGAGCAATAAACACTCTTAACCACTAAGCTGTCTCTCCAGCCTGTTTACAGCCTGTAAGGACAGTAGGTATGGTTACTCCCTACATAGCCAGGTCGATCTTGAATTCAGTGGTAACCCTCCTGTTTCAATCAAGTGTGTAGGATTACATCATAGCAATTGGCTTGATTTCCTTTTTCTTTTTCGATACATGTGTGGCATATGTGCTTATATGCACATGTATGACGTGTGTGGTGGCCAGAGGTTGGTGTTGAGTGTCTTCCTTACTCTCCATCTCAGTTTCTGAGAGAAATCTCTAACTGCACCAGGGGCTCAGTGATAAAGGTCAGCTGGCTGGACCGTGACCTTCTGGGATCAGCTCCCCTCCCTCTGCAGTGTTGAACTGCAGGGTTGCAGGTATAAACTGCCAGGTCTGCTTTTACAAACTCAGGCTCCCGTGTTTAAGCAGCAAGCACTAAGCCAGTCGGAGCGGTCCTCCCAGCCTTGCGTCATCCTGCTTCTTTGAGCTTGTTTATTTTTCTGCTTAGAGTGTTCCTCCCCGGAACTCTACAAAGCTGACAGCACCCCATCTTCCAAGTCTCCCTGAAAGGGTCTCTCCTGAGCACTGACCAGGCAGTGGCTACCCCTGCTCCATCCAGAGACATCCCCTGCCCCATGTCTTGTCCCCTTCAGCCCGCCCTTGAGGCTATAGGCTCCCCAGCAACAGATGTCTGGCTATTTTAGTTCATTGTGACCTGTGGCTGAGCAGAATGTCTGATGTATTCTAAGTACTCAAGAAATACTTTACCTCCAAAGGCAGGGTCTTGTATAACCCAGGTTGGCCAAAACCTCACTATGTGGGTAAGGCCAACCCTGAGCTTCTGATTACCTTTCCTCTAGTCCACAGCAGGTTCATGCTGAGGACTGGCCCCAGGCCTTTCTACGTGAACTTGACCAACTGAGCTATCTCCTCAGACCACTACACTTTAATTTCAGTTTTTAAAAGTACTTGCCGGGGTGGTGGTGGTGGTGGCGGTGCACGCCTTTAATCCCAGCACTTGGGAGGCAGAGGCAAGCGGATTTCTGAGTTCGAGGTCAGCCTGGTCTACAGAGTGAGTTCTAGGACAGCCAGGGCTATACAGAGAAACCCTGTCTCGAAAAAACAAACAAACAAAACAAAACAAAACAAAACAAAAAACCCTAAAAACAACTACTTTATTAACTGCCTCTCTAATAAGAGCACAAGCTCCAGGAGGTCAGGAACCTGGCTTGCTACACCGAAGCGCACGGAATGATGGGCGGCAGATGCCAAGTAATGGGAATCCCCTCCTTCAGCCATCTCTAGCCTGGTGCAGGACAGTCCCACACTGGTTCCCAGGACTCTTGGGTGGAACACTGCCCAGGGCAGGACTAGCTGTGAACTTCAGTTGCCTCACTGCTCACTCTGTGCCTGAGTCCTCATGTCTTGCAAGAGGATGCCAACAGAACTTACTAGAAAGGTCACTGGGAGGATCAAGCCAGGTCACATACCAGCCTGGCAGCTGGCACACAACAGGAGGTTAGTAACCTCCAGTATTTGGGATGACATTACCAGACCATTTATCCATCACACAGAAAAATGTCAAAGACTGAAAACCACTCCCACCTTAGTTGGCATCTTAGGCATCCTCCCACCCTAGGCTGAATCCTCCCATGCCACCCTCTACCCTTATTGGTAACTGCTGGACACAGAGCCCGAAAACTCACATTAACTTCCAGGAAGCGGAGATACTCACGGCCCAGGGAGCCTTCAGGCAGGCTCTGAAGCTGGCTTAGGTCGAGGGTAGACAGCGAGATCCGGGGACGCTCTCTGAAAGATAGAATGTAGAAGGTAGGACTGGGCATGTGTCAACTAAGGCAAGTGAAAGGGTCACATAAAGGAAGCTGAAGTGGACATAGGAACACAGGACATCTATGTCGTCACAAGCCCTAACGGAGCACTGCAGTATTAGGGACTGTGGAGACCATCACAACCCAGGGCTGAGCCGGTGTCTTCAAAGCACAATCTCGTTAGAGAAGAAGTGCCACAGATGCCAGGGAGGGGATAGAGAGAGCACATTTGGAGAAGTACAACTAGCCACTGAGAGCTTAGTGCAAGCAGAGTCTTGTGACTGACACTGGATTAAGAAGACATATTGTACAACCCAGGGGATGTGTGCTCTTGGTTTTGAGCAGTGCCCCAGGCAATGCATCTCCCCATGGTCCTCTGTAGGGCTCCTTACAGGATAAGGACTGACACATCCTTGCCAATGCCAAGGGAAAGGTGGGACCTACTGTAGAATCTGGGCACCCTCTGGATCCTTCTTCATCTGGTCCCTGAGGAACTTCAGGGTGTGGCATCCTGTGGTCTCTCCTAGAACAGCAACCATGTCTAAAAGGACAGAGATGGGCAAAGACAGAGGATGGGATCCTTTTGTTTGTTTGTTTGAGACAATCTCTTTTTGTAAAAGTACAGGCTGTCCCGGAACTCACTATGTAGACCAGGCTTGCCTCAAACTCAGAGATCTTTCTGCCTCTGTTTCCCGAGTGCTAGATTAAAGGTGTGTGCCACCAGGACAGCAAGCTACTGTCTTTAGCATTATAAATCTATTGGAATATGGTGGCTTTCATCAACAGTAGGAACCATTTTCATAGCTCATTATCGAGACAGAGTGTCATGTTTCCGCTGACTAGTACAGGCCTTCAGATTAAATGGTGATGAACGGCAGTAACTAAGCTGACACAGTGCTGGCTTAGCACACTCAAAGCCCTGAGTTTGGTTCCCAGCATCATATAAACTGGGTATGGTGGCACATACCTGTAGTACCAGCATTCAGGGGTTAGGGAGGCAGATTGATCAGGAACTCAAAGTCATCCTATGGAGTTAAGAGGCCAGCTCAGTCTACATGAGACCTTGTCTCAACAAAACAATTTTTTCTAAAAAAAAAATTATGTTAGAGATGAGTACAAGGACAGTTACAAGATCCTATACAAATCACACCACATGTCTTGTCTTTCTCTTCCTCCCAGCTTTTCTTTTTTTGAACAAAGTCTGGCTATATATGGAATAAGAAGCTGGTCTTAAACTGTTTCAGCATAGAAAATCCTGAAGCTCATGATCCTTGACCTTACCTAAGATTATTTACTACCCAGTGAGAATGTTGTAATGTGTGTGTACCTGTAAGGTCGTTCAGCCCAGAGATTAATATGCCAGGATGACAGACTCTCCCAAGAATTACAAAAAGGCAGACCTGTAGATCTCACGCCGCTTTCCTCCTCTCCTCCCTGTGCCCAGCAGATCCATAACAGTTCTGGCTTATGATAATCAGACACCTGATTATTGTAAACTTTCCTGGGAACTATGAGATAGGCACAGCCAGGTTTGAATGTCCACAAACTAAGGCTTTGACAGAAGTCTTGACCGGCCCAAGCTTTCGAGACCGAGAAGTGAACGGCCTTACCGTGGCGATAGGGGTTGTAGAGTGCCATTCCCGCCGCGCCCACAGCCAGCAGCATCTTTTGCAGCGAGGTGGTGGGGATGTGGTCTGGGTACAGCAGGCGGGCGCCATGACTCTCGGCCCTGAGAGGCACATCTGCGGAGCAGGAAAGAGGTAAAGGTGAGAGAAGCCCGGTTCTACTGTCGCCGTGAACACCGGGGTCAGAGCTGCTCACCTACAGCTGGCGGTGTAGGGTGAGGGAGACTGCGGTGGAGGCGCAGGGAGCGAAGCAGCAGGGTCGCCATGGCAGCGGACGTCCGCGGTGGATGGGCGGGGCTCCACAGGTACGACGGAGGCCGGAGAAGTCAAAAGACTCCTTGGGAAATGAACTCACTGTGGCTTTTTGATCGGAGATGTTGTAATGTGGATAGGAGCATGAGAAGAAAAGCCACAAGATTTGTTTGCCACTGACTTAAGACAACTGCTCTGAGCCAGGCGTTATTTATAGCGTATATCTGTCAACCCAGCACTTGAAAACTGGAGGCCGAAGGATCAGTTCAAGATCCTTCTTGGAGAATTCTTAAGTTCGAAAACAGCCTGAGCTACTTGAAACCTTGTCTCAAAAACCAAGCCCGGTGTGAATTCCCCGTCACTCCAGCACTTGGGAACGTGGAGACAGGAAAATCAGGAATTTTCGGCAACGTAGCAAGTTTGAGGGCAGCCTGGGATATATGAGAAACAAACAAAAACTCCTGAAAAGGAATCCAAAATGAACATAACGGAGAACTAGGCTGTTCAATATCCGGCCCTATTTCCTTCTCCATCTCCATATTTCCTCCCCGGAGGACAATAAGATTCGAACCTCTTCCGGCCAAGGAAACAAGGCGGCTAACCTGCAGTAGGGACCACATTTGTGAAAGGACCACACCGCACTTCCGTTTGCATCCACGCTTCTGGATGATGTAGTGCGGCCGAGTTCCAGCCATGGGTTCTTCTGGCCTCGCTCGACTGCAGGGGCTCTTCGCTGTTTATAAACCTCCGGGGCTGAAATGGCTGCACGTGCGTGAGACCGTGGAGTTGCAGCTGCTTAAAGGTGAGTGCTCCGACGCGGATCCACGGTTCTGCATTAGTTTCATCCGATGCGGAATGAGGTCACGTGGCTCATCTGCCTGGTTGTTGCACTTTGTTGTTGTTTTTTTCTCTTGTACACATTTCGTTACTCCCACTCTCCGCTATTTTCCATTAGAGAAATGCATTCCGTAGTGTTGATTTTCTCAGGGTTTCTGATACAGAGTTAGAATTCGAACTATTTTTTTTCTTGGCTTTTTGAGACAGGGTCTCTAGTAATTAATCCGACCTTGAAATCAGTGAGGCCTTGAGAATTCTGACTCTCCTGTCTCCACCTGCCAAATGCTGAGATCACAGCCATGAACCACCACACCAAGCTTCAAACACCATTTTTCCTTCTCTTTCTTTCTTTCTTTTTTTTTTAAACAACTCTCAGGTAGCCTCAAATTTGCTATGTAAGCTGAAGATAACCTTGAACTCTTGACTCTCCTGCCTTCACTTCCCAAGGGCTTAGATTACATCTGTGTACCACCACCTCCCGTTAGGGTACTAGGGATGGAACTGAGGGTATCTTCCATATTTGCAAACACTCTATGAACTCAGCTAAATTTCCAACCCAGGATTTTTGAATTGTTTTGTTTTTTGTTTGTTTGCTTTTTGTTTTCCGAGAATGGTTTCTCTGTATAGCTCTGGCTCTCCTGGAACTCACTCTGTAGATCAGTCAGGCCTTCAATTCAGAGATCTGTCTGCCTCTGCCTCCCTAGTGCTGGGATTAATGATGTGCGCCACCATACGTGGTTTCTGAAGGAGTCATAGTCTGTTTTCTACAATACACAAATCCATCTTCTATGCTACTATCTCTCTGCCCTTTCTCGGGGGGTTGGGGAAGTATTGACATTGTGTTCTTCTGTGCTTAGGTCTCAATGCACAGCAGTGTCCTGCTCCTGAACAGCGTCGTGTTCGCTTCTTGCTCAGCCCTGTGGAAGGCAATGAAGAGAAATTGACTCTCACAGCCACCAGTGTGCCTTCCCTCACCACCCATAGACTTGGTAAGGCAGAATCAGGCAGGATCCTTGCTGTGATGTCATAGGAAATCCCTGGCCTAAGTTAGGTTTCTAGTCCAGGGATTGGCAAACTTCACTAGAACTTAAGCTAGAGCTTAGGCCTACAGGCTGTGTTGTTTCCTTGGCCCTGCTCAGCTCTGCCATTGTAGTGCGAAGCACCATTGGATGGTATGGAAAGGAGAGAGTCTTCTCCTATTTCAGTTAAGACTGGAGTGCAAAACAGCTATTGAGAGCAGTATATGACGGCCTGTGTCTTCTAGCGGAGACCGAAATGATCCTTTAAACTCAGGAGTCCTTGGGCAACACAGTGAGACCCAGTCTCAAAACAAAGTAGACTTGATGATTTGACTTGTGAGCTATACTTTGCTGACTCTTAACTGTTCTAGGACTCTAGGGAAACTGAAAACTTCTGGTAGACCTATGTTATTAATTAATACCTGCTCTGTACTAGACATCATGTTATCTTTCTCCTCACCACAGGTCTGCAAGGTAGGTCCCTATTTTAAAAAATGTATTGTTTGTATGTTTGTGTGCACACCAAGGCATGGGTGTGGAAGTCAGAGGGCATCTTTTGAGAGTCACTTCTCTCAGCCTACCATGTTGGTCCCAGGATCAAACAGAGGTCATCAGGCTTGGCAGCAAGTGCCTTTACCCACTGAGCCACCTCACCAGCCCTTGTTTTTGTGTTTTGAGACACAGCCTCCTGTAGCCCAGACTAGTCTTGAATTCACTATATAGTTGAGTATGACCTTGTAGTTTGGATTCTGATCCTTTTGCATCTGCTTCCCAAGTGCTGGGCCACATTAGGCTCTAGTCAGTCTTTCAGTGATCAAAAATCTGGGGCAATAGGTCAGTATTGTAGACAGACAGATGTAGGTCCCACCTTAGGGAGCTCACTGACTCGGGGAGAATGGCCAGGTTTTCTATCAGCAGATGCTATGCAGAGAACCCCATAATCTTGATCTCCAGTGTAATGCCTGATCTCAAAGCCTTCATGGGGTGAATAGTGATAGGCAGAGGAGGAAGAGTCCTGCATTGCCTTTTCTTTGGATCCAGGGAACTAGGGAAATAGTGGTTCCAGCTTCCATGGAGGAGAAGGCTGGGAATCCAACCTATCTTTTTGTTTTGTGTTGTTTTGTTTTTTGTTTTGTTTTGTTTGTTTTTCGAGACAGGGTTTCTCTGTGTAGCCCTGGCTGTCCTGGAACTCACTCTGTAGACCAGGCTGGCCTCGAACTCAGAAATCCGCCTGCCTCTGCCTCCCAAGTGCTGGGATTAAAGGCATGCGCCACCACTGCCCGTCGAATACAACCTATCTTAATTTGAGCTCATGAGGCTGTTCTAGAGTGATGGCCTCCTGCCAAAGCCATCCCCAGGGCTCATTAGTTGAAAAAATGAACTGGCTTTTTCTTTCCAGTGCGTGGTCCAGCATTCACAAGCCTGATGATCGGTGTGGGACATCGCTTGGATGTCCAGGCTTCTGGTGTGCTTGGTAAGTCATGTGCTCAGTCTGGGGATGTGATGCTGTAGACTTGGAGAAGGAGCAGGAAGTGATCTGGAGCCTAGTCTGCAGCTTTTCTGACGTCACTCCTCTTACTGTTTCCCTCTTTAGTGAGTCTGTATATCTCATCAGCTGGGAAGGTCCCACCTCTGTCAAGGGATTCCTGCATGAAACGTGGTTCAAGGCCTTTATGGACATTTGTCCACCGTACCCATGATAGATGCTATGCAATGTTATCAGTGAAGAGAGTAAGACCGGACCTGAGGCCTGGCCAGTAAATGTTCATGGTCTCCAGAGGAGCTACCATCAAGTTAGGGTACAGCAGGCATGTGGCTCTATCTCCTCTAGTTGCAGTCTGCATATTGCCAGAGCTGGATACCAAGCTCCAAGTCACAAGCCTTCTGTGGCCTCTAGGTCATACAGCAGCCCGTTGTCCACCTCCACAGCGTGGTTCCTGAGGTGCAGGCAGTCAGACATGATCTCATGCCCCCTCCCTGTTTCCCCCTCTAGCAGTGAATGGAAAGCCATTCATTTCTTTAGACAGAGGGATAAACAGATCAGGGAACAGGAAGGAAGTGGCCCGAAAGGCCACTATTATGGGTCCTTCCGTTGTACCATTAGCTTTCTGTTCATTCCCCACCCCTAGTCTCTGATATACACAGGCCTGAGCATCTTTATCTGTTTTACTGATTGAGAGCTTGAGGGCCAAAGACGTTAAAAGTTAAGAGTCAGAAAACCTAGATCTTGTATTTGTTTCTGAGACAGGGTCTCAGTGAACCGAGGCTAGCCTCCAGCTGGGTATAAAGTCTCAGTGAGCTGAGGCTGGCCTCCAGCTGGGTATAAATGACCGTGAGTTCTTGACCCTCCTCCATCTGAGTGTTGGGAATTGTAGGCTTGTGTCACCTTGACTTGGACTTTGGTTTTGTTTTTGAGATAGAGTTTCTCTATGTAGCTCTGGCTGTCCTGGAACTTGATCCATTGACCAGGCTACCCTCAAATTCAGAGATCCACTTGCCTCTGCTTTCCAAGTGCTGGGATTAAAGGTGTGCACCATCACTGTCCAGCTGATTTGTTTTGTTTTTTAAATTTATATTTTCATATGAGACAAAGTCTGACTACTTTCAAAGCTGGCCTGGAACTCAAGGTTCTCTAACTTCAGCCTCCCAAGTGCTAGGATTATAGGTGTGTGCCTCTCCTCCCAACCCCAGATGGGACTGCAGTTTGGTGGAACTGGGACTATGGGCTCTTGCTTGCAGGGTTTCAGGACCCTCGGGGAGCTTCTTCAGGCACTCGAGCTTAGTTCCCACTGGGAGCCAGATGCCATCCTTTTGTGAGCCATGGAGCCCAGTGTTGATAATGGCTCCCTCCCTTGATGCTGGAGCTCTCCTCATTCCTGTCTGGCTGCAACGAGGGAAAGAGTTTTGGTGGCAGGGAGTGGCAAGGGTAGTTCCCAGGGAAAGGACTGGAGACGTGACAGAGGGTCTGGTTGCCTTTCAGTGCTCGCCGTGGGACACGGACGTAGTCTCCTCACCGACATTTACAATGCTCACCTCACCAAGGTATGGTGATCCGAAGATATGGGCACAATTACACCTTGGTCTTTTCCCAGAGGGCATGGGTAGGGAAGGCCGAGGCCACTAGCCAGCATTTTCTGCTTGCTGTAGCTGGGAGAGACTAGAGATACAGCGTTACCCATCACAGAATTCTCTTCTGACCACCACCAAGAGCTGTGTGTGGGTCTTCTCATGAAAGCCCCACCCCACTTAGCCTCACTCCCATTTTATAGTTGAGTAGAGTGAGGCTTAGAAAGACCGCGCCTAACCAGAGTCACAAATTCTTTAAAGCCTTCGGGAGCTGAAATCTGAGCTTGGATCTGCCCTGCACCACAATCCAAGCCCAGCAGTGTTCTGTTCTCACTGTGAGACAGAGGTGGATGTCACCGTCCAGTCCTGGGACTCCTCCAGGACCGGGTGGGGCCTTAGACTGTGGTATTGTGAAGTTTGCCGAGAGGACACTTTAGGTAGCTAGATCTTCAGTGCTGAACGGCACAATCCGGGACTGAACGGTAATCCCGGTCTGCCAGCCACAGCTCACGGGTCCTTGGCGAGTCAATGAACATCTCTTTGTGCTTCAGTTTCCTCTAGTTTATGATGGGAATGAAGAAATGAGGGTTAAAGTGACTTCCTGGAGCCTTGGCTCAGCCCTTGGCACAGTACAGGCCACATCTCTGCCACCGCTATCTCCTTGTTCTTGTCACCTGAGGGAAGAGCTGTTGCCTGTACAGAGTTGGAGGACGGGGAGTTCCTGAGGGCATCCAGCAGTGCCTGACTTGGGCACTGAGACAGCCCCAGGACATGTGTGGGGTGACACTCTTTGGTCTGGCCTGGTGGGGCGGAAACTGGTGCTGGTGCCATGTCCAGGTCATGGGTAACAGAGCACAGAGCTGCCCTGAGCTTCAGAGCAGAGTGCACTTCCTCCCTCAGGGTAAGGGAGCAGCAGGCATGCTGTGTGTGGCGCTCTGAGGCTGGTACTTCCTCAGCATCAAAGCTTAGAATGGGGACTCCCCTGCTCTGTCCCTACAGGATTACACAGTGCGTGGCCTCCTGGGCAAAGCTACAGACAACTTCTGTGAAGATGGGCGACTGATAGAGAAGACAACTTACGGTGAGAGGTGGGGACAGGGTGGGAGAGGTGGTTGCCTCTGCCTCCCTTTACTTCCTATCTCTGTAATTCTCTTCCTGACCTTTCCAGGTCACAGTGGTGTCTGTTAGGTTTCTGCACACTAAGCTCAGGTTAGAGCTTTGCTCTTACCACCTGTCTCCCAGAATACCCCTTACCTGCTTCCTTTCCTGGTTCAAATGCTCCCACCCCTGGGGAGCCTTCCTCACCTCAGTCTCTCAGAGTGATGACGCACTCAGAGTGGAAACCAGCTATGAGTACTTGCTTAAGATCTGTCTTTTCATTATCTCAGGACAGATGGATCGGGAAGTTCATCTTGTGGCCACACACTTCATACAGGGCCAAGGATCTGTCCAGGTTTATTAGTGTAGGTGTAAGCAAGGTGTGGTGCCACATGCCTTTAATTCCAGTGCTGCTGGGGCAGGACGATCTCTGAGTTCCAGGCAAGTCTGGTCTACACAGCAAGTTATAGGACAGCCAAGACTACATAGTGAGACTTATTTTAGTCTCAAAAAACTAAAATAATAACTACATTTCTTGGTTTTTCAAGACAGGGTTTCTCTGTGTAGCTCTGACTGTTCTGGAACTCACTCTGTAGACCAGGTTGGCCTTAAACTAGAGATCCACCTGCCTCTGCCTCTTGAGTGCTGGTATTAAAGATTATACTGCCCAGTATAGCAACTTCTTAAAGGAGATTCATGCTTTTTGTTGTTGTTGTTGTTTAGAATGTACTAAGAACCAAACTCAGGGCCTTGTGCTTGCCCTACCACTAAAAATGCTCTCACCCTTCATATGTCAGTTACATAACTAAAAAGTAGAGTAATAGTCAAAGTGTGCCAGTTGGTGGGAAAGACCCAGATGGAAAGTGACCAAGAGAAGCTAGGAGAACTGGTGTTGGGGAAGCTTTCTGGAAGAGGAAGCACTGTGTTGGGCCTGTCAGAGGGCGGGGAGACAGTGGCAGGTAGATTCTAGGTAGCATGGTGGATCAGTGCAACCAGAAGGCTGGAGACAGCAACTGACTAGGCTTCAGCCCTATGCTGTTCCCAAATCCTGGTGCTGCTTAGAAGTTGGTGTTTGTCCCCGCTGTGTCTCAAGGCCTCGGCTTCCTCATAGTTTGTGAAAGTCCCAGGCTTAGGTGCTTAGTCCCTCAGTGGGGCCTAGAGGCAGGGTTGCTCCTCCCTCAGGTGCTGCTTCTGCATCTGGCCAGGTGCTGCCTCCTGCAGTCACTAGCGCGGGAGAGGAGCTCTTCAGACAGTGCACATCTCACCGAGAAGAGAGTCCAGTTTTCATCAACTTAAAAATAACCTGTGTGTGTGCTCTGTGTGTGTGTGTGTGTGTGTGTGTGTGCTGGGGACTGCTCAGAAGCACTGGCTCCTCTGGAACTGGTGCAGATGGTTGTGAGCTACCATGTGGGTTCTGGGGACAGAATCTGGGTCCTCTGGAAGAGCAGCCAGTGTTCTCAACCACTGGGCATCTCTCCAGCCCCTTCACCAAGTTTTCTTTTTTCTTTTTACCTTTTGAGACAGTCTTTGTAGCTCTAGCTGGCCTAAAACTCACTCAGTAGACCAGATTGGCCTCTGACTCAGAGATCTGCCTGTGCTCTTGAGTGCTGGGATTACACCACTACAATTGGCAACTTTTTATGTGCTTATTTATTAAAAATATATATTTATTAATAAAACATATTAGTATTATGTACTATTATGTTGATTGCTCATTTTTATTGTTAAATTTTGGAATGTAGCCCAGGCTAGCCTGCTGCCCTCAGCTCTCAGGTGCTCTCAGGCATGCACTACAAAGGACTGTGCGTAGACCCAGCCTCCTGTAAAAACCCCACACTAGGTGTTCTGGCCAGTTCTAAAATGGGCTTGTTTGGGGTAAATGGAGCCTGGCCAGTTGCTGTGGTCTGTCCTCTGACCACCTGTAGAGCGACACTCTTCTTACCCCATGCCTTTTCCAGACCATGTGACCAGAGAGCGGCTGGACCGGATCCTGGCTATGATCCAAGGCTCCCACCAAAAAGCTCTGGTGATGTAAGTAGATCCAAGAGCTCCTCTGCCCTGCAGGGGGCTTAGAGGGGAGGTCCATACCCCAAGGTGTAAGACTAGGGGTGGGGGTGGATAATGGAATCCCCTAGGAGCTGAGAGCTTGCCCAAAAGCCCTCTGCCAGGCTGCTCAGGACTCCTGACTCCCAGGCATCAGCCCTGTGGCTCCCAGGAAACTAACTAGTCATCTGTAAGTGGGACAGCCATTACCTGAGCACAGTGCTCCAGGCAGAGACAGAGACAGAGCAGGGGCAGAGCCTGCTGGGATTGCAAGAAGTGGCTCAATTGACAGAGCTCAAAGGATTAGCAGGAGCCAGGCCCTGTGCCGGGCACCCACAGCGGGTGTGCCAGGACTGAAATGGCCAGTTGTGCTCAGAAGCCAGGGATCAGGGCTTGAGGTGGGAGGGGCTGGGGTAGGAGCAGAGGGAAGCAGGTAAGGCTGGCCAGGGCACTGGGGACTGAGGCTAGTTCTGAAGCAGCACTGTGGTCTCACTGAGGATCCTGGGAGGAAAGCTAGGCAGTGAAGGAGACAGGCTGTGAGGACAGTGCCCAGTGCTTATTACTTCAGGTCTGAAGACAGCAGGGAAAGCAGTGGCAGAGTAAAGGGAGAACTTAGAGAGGAGGGAGGAGCACAGGAAAGAAGGGACCAGGAGGGTACCAGGGCCTTGGATCTGGAGCATTTGTGTAGGTGACCCTGGAATCAGGTAGCCATTGAAGTCCCTAAGGGTTACACTTAGGTAAGGTGCCTGAGGCTGGAGCACAGTGCACAGGGCGTGGTCAGGATTGCTCAGCCTGTGACAGATGAAGCCAGGCATTGACAAAGGATGCCTTTGGTGGCTAAGAGGGAGGCTGCTCTGAAGGTGGATGGGAGAGTTGGGGTGGTGAATGGGAATGGAGAGAACAATGAAGACACCCCTTTCATGGTGGTGCAGGTACCCCACACCAGCCTCTTACTCTGGCCTTCCTGAATACCAGGTACTCCAACCTAGACCTGAAGTCCCAGGAGGCCTATGAGATGGCTGTGCAAGGTGTGGTCCGGCCCATGAACAAGTCCCCAATGCTCATCTCTGGCATCCGCTGCCTGCACTTTGCACCTCCCGAGTTTCTTTTGGGTAAGTTGCCCAGGAAGCTGGGGTGATGTGATGGGGTCTTGTGTGGCATCCTAGCCTTGAGTGGCTTTCCACCAGGTGGTCCAGGCTCAGCCTAACCCACAGGAACAGCTCAAAGGCTACACACTCTCCTGTCTATTCCCAAAGCATGTGAAGCCAGCCCTTAAGAAGCAGAGGCTGGGACTGGCAGCTCAGTTCCAGAGCAGTTCAACCTTGTTCTGGGCCCCCAGACATGACTGTCACTTCCTGAGTCTCACCCAGCTCTGCCCCAGCCTTTTCCATGTTCCTTTGGCTTCTTCCCTGAGCGCTGACCAAAGCCCTCAGTGGTGAGCTCACATGAAAGTGCTGTCTTGCACCTCACTCCTAGTGCCTGTGTAGACCAAGTACGTGAGTGGTGCTGCCAGAAGCTCAGCCCAGGTCGGGGGAATGGAGGGCAGAAGCTGGAGCTGGAGCCTGACCCAGGAGGTGCCCGGCAGCACTGCCATGCTCTCAGCCCTGCAGCAAAGCAAAGCAGCATCTCAGGAAGGATGCTCCTTGTAGAGGGGGTCCAAGGGACGTGAGTCCAGGTCAGCTTGGTCCCTGCAGCTCTCCTAACAGTCATGTCTGTCTGTGTCCCACAGAGGTGCAGTGCATGCACGAGACACAGAAGCAGCTGAGGAAGCTGGTGCATGAGATTGGCCTGGAGCTGAAGACCACTGCTGTCTGCACACAAGTGCGGCGTACTAGGGATGGCTTCTTCAGGCTAGATGATGCTCTCCTGAGAACCCAGTGGGACCTGCATAAAATCCAGGATGCTATCCAGGCAGCAGCCCCCCGGGTGGCAGCGGAACTGAAAAAGAACTTGAGCCTAAAGTTGAGCCACCAGCAGCTCCCCAGTGCTAGACAACCTTGGGGCTTCAGGGGTCCAAGCTCCACTTCTAAGTTGGAAGACTGTGCAGGGGAGTGAAAGGCCAGCCAGGTGCCCGGATGTAGGGGCAAACAGTCTCTTCACAAGTCAGAACTGGTCACTCTGCAGAGTGAGATCACGGGCCCTGAGCCGTCATCTCAGCAAAACAAAAGTACTGGAGGGATCCTTCGTCTGCGTCTATGATCTCAGTACTATTCAGCTGAGGCAGGAGATAGCTCTGAGTTTGAGGCCAGCCTGGTCTAGTCTTCTGGAGTACTTCGTGATGTGTGTCAGTATGTAGTGTCCTGCCAGTCAGGGTGCAAACCTGTGATCATTGCCTAGGTGGTGGAGACAGGAGGATCAGGAGTTCAAGGTCATCTTTGGCTGCATGAGTTCGAGGCTACATGAAGCCTTCTATCCAAGACAATATTAAAAACCCAGAATTGGCCGGGCAGTGGTGGCGCACGCCTTTAATCCCAGCACTTGGGAGGCAGAGGCAGGTGGATTTCTGAGTTCGAGGCCAGCCTGGTCTACAGAGTGAGAGCTCCAGGACAGCCAGCCAGGGCTACACAGAGAAACCCTGTCTCGAAAAACCAAAAAAAAAAAAACAGAATTATTTTTTAAAAGGTTTTATTCCAAGGCCAGCCTGGTCTACCGAGTGAGTTCCAAGACAGCCAAGGCTATACAGAGAAACCCTGTCTCAAAAAAAAACAAAAAACAAAACAAACAAACAAACAAAAAGAATAAAAGGTTTTATTCTATGTGTGTGAGTATTTGCACGTGTGGTGTGTGTGTGTGTGTGTGTGTACGTACGTACGTACCCCTTGCGTCATGGAGGCTAGAAAAGGAAAGAACCTTGTAGCTGGCCTTAAAAGGCAGTTGTGAGCCACCATGGAGCTGCTGGGAATGGATCCCTGGTCCTCTGGAAGGCAGCCTTAACCACTGATCCATTTCTCCAGAATTTAATTTAATTGCCTGTCCTGTGATGCAGCAGCTGTAACTCTCCAGTACCCTGGCTGTAAACAGTTACAGGATCATAGTTGTTGGTGTCTGCAGTGTAAACACTAGCAGGAAAGCAGAGGATTGTGTTCACTGCGTGGCACACTAAGAAGTGGTATGGAGAAGACACAACAGGTTTATAATATACAGTGTTTTCATCCTTTGAGAAAAGTGTATGGCATTTTAATTACCCCTCCAACTCTTCAACCCCATGCCCACCATGTCCCCACTAAGCCTTAAGTCAGCTGTCTTTATAAGTCCCTGAGACCAGTTAGCGCTTGGGTGGGCATAGGGCCATCCACAGCCTACCCCTCCTCCAGCCCATCAGTTACCAATAGGGCCACAAGGTGGTGGGAACCTCTAAGCCCCTTCGTGTGGTAAATAATACTAATTGAGTTTCCAGTCTGCCTTAGATTATTTAGTTCCCAGATAAAAGACACAACCTTTACACTTGTAAAAAGCCTCTATGGCTATTTTGTCTACTTCTCTACCAATAATCGTGAGATACAACTTGCCATGTTCTGCCTGGGCCACTCTTACTCCCACTGGACACCCCTCTTGGCCGGTTTTTACTATTCCTTACCCCATGGTGTCTTCCTCTCTCTAATCTCTGTAGTCTATCCCTCAGACCCCAAGCCCCATCTTCCCCTCTTCTGCCCAGCTGCAGGCTGTAGGTGTCTTTATTGACCAACCAGGGATAACTTGGGGGCAAGGTTACATAGCATCACTTGGTGCATGTGAGGACCTTCTCGTCCTGAGGCAAACAAACCTTGGCCAGTGTTTAGCGTTACAACATATAACAGACCAAACCCCGACACCCTTCCATCCTTGCTGGAAGGTTGACTGGCTTGGTTGTGTGCAGACAGCCAGAGCTGCTATGAGACTTATGCCCAGAAAACATTTTTCCAGTAGTGTCCCCTGTCCCTTGCTTCTGAGATGTGCCCCAAGCCCTGAAGGAGCTAGTGTAATGGCAGATGTGCCATTCAGGTGCAGCTACTCCCGTCACTTGCTCTGCACCTCAAGCACCCATGACTTGTTAACTGCTCTCTACTGAAAGGGCAGCGATGAGGTTTTATGAGACCTGAGAGCTGCTCTCACCTATTTGTGTAAAGATGGCTGTCTACAGGGCAGATGAGCAAGGTAGCAGGAGTTGCTTCTCTCCTAGGACCTCCTCAGCTATAGGTTCTTGGCCCTCCTGTGGAGGAAGCCCTAAATCTGAGCAGTGAATGGTTACCTCCCTAATTAATATTAATGCCACTGCTGCAGTAGTGGACATACATCTTGCCAGGGCGGCCTTCTGTTGTGGCTTGAGGGTTCACAGCTACACAGGCTGTTTGTTGGCCTTTCTCCCTGAACAACCTGCACAGCACCTTCCAATGCTATGAAAGGAGGTTTCCAGGTTGGTTCTAGATTAATTTCTTCATGTACTGTGACCACAGTGTAGTGCCCTCAGCAACATGGTATGTCACCGTATTCTGGTGGTAACCAAAGAGCAATAGCATTAGCTTGTATTGTTAGGGAATCTGGGGGACCATCCTGAAAAAGGGAGGTATCCCACAGTTGACTGGAGCATTTTAATAACTGGCTTCTGGGGCAGAAGTTTAGCCCCTGTGTCGGTGTAATGTACCTCCATTTAAGCTCTCTTAAAAATACATACATACATACATATATAAATAGGAATATAATTTTTTTTTTTGTTTTGTTTTGTTTTGAGACAGGGTTTCTCTGTGTAGCCCTGGCTGTCCTGGAACACACTCTGTAGAGCAGGCTGGCCTTGAACTCAGAAATCTGCCTGCCTCTGCCTCCCAAGTGCTGGGGTTAAAGGCATGCACCACCACTGCCCAGCATAATTTTTTTTAATATTTGTTTTTAAGACAGTTTCGCTGTGTAGTCTTGGAACTCACTTTGTAGGTCATGCTGACATGGAGCTCACAGCTATCTGACTGCCTCTGCCTCCTGAGTGCTGGGATTAAAGGTGTATGCCACTACATTGGCTTAATTACATTTTAAAAAAATTATCAATTCAGCCCAACTTGGTAGCTGGGAAGCCCCAGAGATCTTCACCTCCTTAGCTGGGATTACGAGTGTAGCTTTCCTGCTTCTTAATTATGGTACTGGAGGTCTGAACTCAGGTCATCTTGCAACTGTGTCTCCCTCCATTTTTTGAAGCAGAGTGTTACATTGTATCCCAGGCTGGCTTCAGACTTGCAAGTTCTGCTTCTGACTCCTGCATGCTGGGTTCATTGGTGTGGGTTCACTTTCATTAGCATAGCTGTGTGCCTGAGATGTGAGAGGCCATCCCCACCAGGATGCCTCTGCTCCATGCTTTCCATGTGGCTGTGTGCCATCTATGGAAACTGACTCTGACGAGCATCACATTTCACCCTTCCGTGGTGGCCTCCAGGGCAACTTGCAGCTCTAAACAATAGGTCCTCAGCAGGCTCCTGGCTAGGAGATCTCAAACACTCAACTTCTCCATCCATGGAATGGAAATAACAACTTTGACTATCCTGTGAAATTACTGTGGGCAGACAAAATCAGGTGTCAGTGCTGTGGTCCAGCAGATCTGAGTTGTCTGTACTGTCTTCTAAGTGCTGACTTCGGAGCCAGAACAGTGACAGAAAGATACAGAATCAGGCCTTCCCTCCACCTCTTGTTTCTGTGGTGTTAACTATCTGCCACAGGTAATCAGGCAGACAAGCCAGTGATGTAAGTCAGGCTGAAAGCCTGTGGCAACCCGGCCCCTTCTGCAATCCTTCCAATGACCCATGATCTCTGTCTTATCATAAGATAAAGGAGAGGCTCCAGGGGAGGGGTGGCAAGCAGGTTATCTGACCAATGTCTAATTCAGGCACAGACTAAGCAACTGCCCCAGCTGAGAGGATCCAGGAGACAAGATGACTTAGTGCAGTATTTCCTGGGTTGAGGCTTAGGAGCAGAGTGAAGATAGTGAGACACAGCTAAGGAAGTGGATCTTTGACCAGCAGTGCTCTGCAGATACAGATAACCTTCAGTCACAGATGTAAGTCCACATCACAGGGAACTGTGTACTCTCAACAGTATCAGAAAACAACAGAAGGAATTATTAGTTGTGGGTACCATAACATGAACTGTTAATCCTGCTGCTGAGATAAAGGCTGAGTCAGAAGGATCATGAGTTCAAGGCTAGTCTGTGCCCCTGTCTCAAAGTCTGCTGAAGGCCTGAAGTGATGACTCAGCACTTAGGACCACAGTCTGCTCTTCTGAGGACCAGGGTTCAGTTCCCAACATCCATGTTGAGTGGCACACAGCTGCCTGTAACTCTAGCTCCACAGGATCAGATGCCTTCTGTTCTCTATGGGTGCCTGCATGTGTGGCATAAACACACATACCACACACATGAACATAATCTGTGCTGTTCTTTCAAAAATCTTTTGGTTCCAGCACCCACATGGTGGTTTACAAACATCTGTAACTCTAGTTTCAGGGGATCCAGTACCCTGTTCTGGCCCCCTTGAACAACAGGCAGACAAATGGTGTACATAGATTCATTCAGACAAAACACTCATACACAAAATCTTTCCAAAGGTTGGAAAGTCCAGTATGGTGGCACATAGCATCCAGGAGGCAGAGGCAGGCAAGTCTCTGAGTTTGAGGCCAGCCTGGTCTACATAGTGAGTTCCAGACCTAGGCTACTTAGTGAGACCCTCCCTGTCTTAAGTCCCCTCCACCCCTCAGCCCTGGATGTCCTGGAACCTGTTTTGCAGAGTAGACCAGGCTGGCCTCAGACTCAAAGATTTCCCCACTTCTAAATCTTGCATCAACAGGTGACCAGTCGTTTTGTTTTGATTTTTACGAAAGTAGAATCTATAATTTGTGTATGCAGTACAATGCAGCTTTCCTCTTTGCTTTAGCAATAATGCACGGCAATTTTCCATCACGCCTGGGTATTCATTTACATAGAGTCCTTCAGGGTGACTAGAGAATTGGGCCATTTTGAGAAAGGGCCTATCTATGTAGCTCTGACCTCTGCCTTCCTTGGGCAAGTTCCTTCCTGTTGAGAAACTGTTGCCCCAGGATGAGTCGCTTTCTCAAAGACATGCACTTCAGTCAGTTTATGCAATACAGCTGAACAACGTTAATCTGTGCTTACTGTTGTGGGCTCTGGTGATGCATAAGTACCCAGGACAGCCAAAATTCAGTGCAGAGAAGGTAGCAGTGTTCAGTAGTCACAAAAACTGATTCTTTGAGTAAAGGCCGGAAGACAAGAGTCAAGAAATATAGAAGGTGATTCATCAGGAAATGCAGAGCTCTCTGCTGAGTGGCCCCAATGCTAGGAAGCCAGTCTCACCAAGGCCTTTAAAACCTGATGTGCAAGTGTTAGCTGTTCTCATAAAGGGTGGCCAGGCTAGCTCTTGGCTTGACTCAGAAGCCCTGATAACCTGCTTTGGGTTCTGTGCATTTGACTGAATGTCAGCCCAGGATCAGAGCTAGCCTAACCATGGTCTGCTCCTTCAGAGGGTCTGACGAGTTGGACCTTGATCTTGTTATCAGCAGGCTGGGGTGGCTTGGAGACACTCGGGTGAGGAGATTGTTATTAGTAACACTAGCTGTCATTAACTGAGGGGGTAGGTGCTTCTTGTGTATCACGTTGGTTATTCACTCCCTCATGTGGAACAGAAGATGTGATTAACCTCAGTTTAACCTGCATACCTCCTACATATGTGCCCCAAAGGAGTACACAGCTTTAGCTCAGAGCCCCTGGATCCTGGTCAGAGCAATGAGCAAGTCCCCTGGATGTGTAGACTCAGCCAGTTTGCTATGGAGTCCAGGGAAGCTACACATAGTGACAGCCACCTGCACTGTGATCCTGTAGACAAGATACATAGAACACTGTTTGTTTTGGTTTCATTATGTAGCCCAGGTTAGCCTCAAACTTCTTTCTTCCCTTTACCTGTGGAGGCAGGACTTCTCAACTGAACCCAGAGCTTGCCAACAGCCAGTCTGTCTAGCCAGCTTCCTCCAGAGATCTTTCTGTCTCTTGCCTTGTGAGTGCTGGAATTAGAGGCAGGGTGCCACATCCCTGATCTCGGATCCGAACTCTGGCCCTCACATTTGCTGCTTTAAAAACAAGCCCCTTAATTGCTGGGCTGTTTCTCAGCCCCTAGACTTTTAGACAGGGTCTCACTTTTGACTGACCTGGGACTTTCCATACAGACTAGGTTGGCCCCAAACCCAGAGATCTGCCTGCCCATGTCTCTTTCAAGTGTTAGGATGAAAGGCAAGTGCAGTCACAGCTGAGGGCCAGTGAGGTGGCTCTGCAGGTTAAGGCCCCTTGCTGTGAAGCCTCCATGACCTGAGTTTAAATCTTGGAACCCACAGTAGGAGGGAGACAGGGCAGCAGTTCCCTGATACACACACACACACACACACACACACACACACACACACACACACACACACACACGGTGGCGGCTGGCTTACTCACTCACACATTATCCATAAAAAGGTAAACTTCAGTTCTTTCTATTACAAAGTCCACCCTCAAGAACACAGGCGGGGGAGGGGGGGCTGGAGAGATGGCTCAGAGGTTAAGAGCACTGACTGTTCTTCCAAAGGTCCTGAGTTCAATTCCCAGCAACCACATGGTGGCTCACAACCATCTGTAATGGGGTCTGGTGCCCTCTTCTGGTGTGTCTGAAGAGAGCAGTGGTGGTGTACTCATATACATATATATATATATATATATATAGAACACAGGCAGATGGGCTAGAGATGGTTCGGTGGTTAAGAGCTCTGGCTGCTCTCCCAGAGGCCCAAGTTGGGCCTTGTTACATGGAGTGGTTCACAACCACCTATACCTCCTGCTCCAGGAGATCGAGTGCCCTCTTCTGTCCTCTGAGGGCATCTGCATATATGTGTGTATACACTCACACACTTTTTTTTTTTTTAATGTTGAGAAAAAAACAAAAACACCAGCAAACACATTAAACAGACTCACCCACTTCCAAGTTTGCCAGTCACCTGCCTGGGTGACATGGCATGTAGAGGAGAGGAATGGCCCTGGGTTTAGGTCATTTCTACCTCGGGTGTGAGCACCTCCCCCCTGCATGGACTCCAGTCCCAACTGTGGGCTTTAATGTATATTCTTTTACTTTGATTTTGCTGTTTTTTTTTTTCTCAAGACAGTGTCTCATGTAGCTGAGGCTAGCCTTGAACTCTCAGTCTTCCTGCCCAAGTGTTGGAGTGCTGTGTGAATTGGCCTGGCTTAATGTCCATTTCTATCCCCCAGAACTTAACTGTGCAAGCCCAGGTGCCCTTCCCCTGAACACTGTTCTTCTGTGGACCAGAATTTGGTGAGGGAGCGATGACAGGTTAAGGGCACTTCTGCTCTTGTGGAAGACCCAAGTTTGGTTCTCAGCATCCACATAAGAAAACCCTGAACTTTAACACCAGCTTCAGGGGGGGAACAAACACCTCTTGATCTCTGTGGGCATCAGGACTCACGTGCACATTACGCACACGTGCACTTGCACACACATACACACAATTTAAAAAAATTAGAAACCTTGGTGAATGGACAAATGACTGAGTGAAGAAATAAATGGATCTAATTGACCACGGCACACCTGTAGTCTCCTCAGCCCACTAGGTCACCCTTCTCTGTACCCGTGGGCAGTTGGCTCATTAAGATCCCACAGTCATGACTCCAGGGCCTGAAATGTGCTTAGAACAAGCAGTGTGGCCATTTTAACACTGAGCTGCCATTTACTGACATCTGTACAGTCATTAAGGCAGCCTCACCCTCACGTGGCCGCCACAGGCATCTTTTATAGATGAATAAACCAGGCCTGGTGAGAGGAAGCTTTCAGCGCTGTCTCTGCGCCATGTCTTCAGCCACAGGCAGACAAGTGAAAAGCTATGTTAGTTTGTATTCTCATTTCAACAAAATGGCTGAGAGAAAAGCAACTTAGGAGGTGGCCACCATGGCGCACACCCCCACCCAGAGGTAGCCACGATGGCGCACACCTTCGGCCCCACGCAGCAACCTGGAGCCGAGGGAAGCTGAACTCTGAGTTTGAGGCCATCCACAGTGAGACCTTGTCTCAAACAAACTAACTTTATTTTTGTTCACAGCTTGAGGGTGGGGCCGTTGTAGCATGGGAGGTGCGGTGTTGGGACTGTGAGGTAGCTGGTCACACTGAGCCTTCCGCAGAGGGATGAATACTTTTGCTCATCTTTCTCCTGTCCTGGATCCCCCCTACCCCCCCGCCCCCCCCCCAGCAAATGGAATGGTTCTGTGCACATTTATGGTAGGGCTTTCATTTCTCAGTTAAATCTTTCGGCAACACACCCTTGGCCACAGGCCTGTTTCCACGATGATCCCAAATCTAACCAAGTTACCGAGATTAACCATCATTTCAGGAATCATGGCCCATAGCAATAATTCCAGCACTCAGGAATCTTGAGTCTTGTAGGTTTGAGTCCAGTCTGGGGTACACATGGTCTCAAAAGACAAAAAAGCAAACAAATCCATACCCACCTTGTGAGCATCTCACTTGGCCTCTGCCCCCCTCCAGTTCCTGCTCAGCCTGACAGCCCCGCCCCTTTCCCTCAGCCTCTGCTCAGCCTGACTGACAGCTCCCAACCCCGCCCCTTTGATCTTCTCAGCTGGAAGTTCAGGCCTTGTCGCATGGGCTGGGAGACAAGAGGGCAGACATTAGTAATGCCTAAGGTCTGGTCTAGCAGAGATGGTGGCTGAGAATACTGTGGGGTGGTGGAGGCTAAGGGACAAGCTTCTCAGGTGGGTGGCCACGGTGTGGTCAGTCAGGCCAGTGGTGCGGATCTGGAGCCTCCTAGCCCTGTGGAGTCCACAGAGCAGGTTATAGTCATTCTCCCTACACGGTCCCACTTCTGGCCCCTGCACGTACTTTAAGTTCTGGTAAATCAGAAGTCAGAATTGCCCCAAAGATTGCACAAGCTCAGCTCCTCCCCGGCAAACCAGCTGGGCAGGTTCACTGGTGCCAGAGTAGGGCGGTGGAGCAACTCGGCTCCAGGGTACGGACGGACAGCAGCCAAGGAACACCACGGCCTGTGAGATGTGGGAGCTGCGAGATCAGGTCTCTCCTGAGAGGCGGAGAGCCGAGACCGTGCTGAGCAGCGTGGAGGATTTGTCTGGGCTTTATTACTTGTGCTTGGCAGCCATCTCACCAGGCACCAGGCAGGGAACACGCAGCAGAGGCAAAAGATGCCATTCACACTTAAGGAAGCTGCCTGGTGACACAGACATGTAATCTCAGGTACTCAGAAGGCTGAGACAAGAGGATCATAAATTCAAGACCATCTTGATGGCAGAGTGACTCAAAGCTTGCCCAGTCTCAAAATCAAAATGAAAAGGGGTTGGGGGATTAGTCAGCAGTAGCGCATTCGCCTAGCAGGCTTAGCTAGGCGCCACGAATGAACACCACAGAAGCTAGCCTGGTGGAATAGGCCTGTAGGAAGCTGAGGTAGGAGGATCACACATTCAAGGCCAGCCTGGGCTACAGGGCGAGTTCAAGGGCATCCTTGGCAATTTAGCAAGATGTTATCTCAAAGTGAAAATGAAAAAGAAACCTGGGAATGTGTCTTAGCAGTTAAACGTTTGTTTAGCACATCCCTGGAGCTGGGGAGACAGCCCAGCAGATAAAGTGCTTACTCTACAAACTTGAGGGCCTGAGTTCAGACCCCAGCACCCATGTGCAGATGTGTGGCAGCATGCACCTGTGATATGTAAAAGCCAGGTGTGGCAGCACAGTGGTGCCAGGTGCTGAAGGGTGGTGACAGGCGGCTCACTAGAGCCCACTGACCCACATCTCACTTACACCCTGACTCAAAAAATAAGGTGGAAAAGCCATTATGAGACATTGATGTTACTTCTGGGCTCCACATATCCCTGCATACATGTGGCACACACCCACACCACACACACACACACACACTCATCAAAATAAATCTTCAAAAAATTGCGGTGTGTGTATGTTTGTGGGAGCCTGTGCAGACACTAAAAGTTGATATCCCACAGCTGGGGTTACAGGCAGTTGGGAGCTGCCATGTATGTGCTGAGAATCAAACTCATTCCCTGTGAGAGTAGCCAGAGCTACCCGTGCTCCTCACTGCTGAGCCATCCTCCAGCCTCCAGACCTCATGCCGAAGGGCTCAGAGAAATTACGGATCCTTCCTCCTTCCACGAATTCCTTCCCTTAGACAGGAACTAGGCATCTGAGCATGGTTTGGGCACTTGGGAGATGGAGGCAGGAGGGATGAGTTCAAGGCCATCTTTTGATTTTGATGCAAATTCCGATTTCCCCTGTAGAAGAGGATTGAATCAGTATACAGGTGATTTCTTGTGAACCTTCTGCCCACTTTAATTTGTAAAATAAAGGCTAGACCCAGTGATTGGGGGGTGGTGGCTTGGAGGAGAGGGAGAGAGAGGAAGAAGGAGAGGAGAAGGGAGATGGCAGCAGATGTTGCCCTCATGTCTCTAGCTATCAAAGGTAGTTATTATCAAGGTTAGATATTTGGGAAAACAGTTCTAATTGTGTGGGCATCTTGTGTACTGGGTATTTGCTGATATATAAATCTATTTGGTTAATCTTTAGCATTAAGAGTCTTCTTTCTATGGGGTTCTGGAATTGTTATATTTACCACATGGGGGTGGCGGATATTCCCTGGGTTTTGGGGGCTGGAGGCCATGGAGCTGACCAGTGGAGGCAACAGCCATGACAACATCTCGTGGGTCCTGGGCTGGTGCCACTCACTGGCCAGCCTGTGCGGCAATTAGTGCGGGAACTTAGAGCGGGAACATGGCGGCCAGGCCGAGAGCAAGCCAGGCAGTTTCTTTTTTTCTAGTACCTCCTGCTACACATGAGAACCTTGTATCAAGCTATCCCATTCTAAATAAAGGGTCTTGATACATAAGCCCTGGCTCTTGCAGAATATGCCATGTAGTCCAGGCTGGCCTTGAACTCACAAAGATCCTACCTCTGCCTCCAAAGTGCTGGAATTAAAAGTGTGCAGCACACCACACTGTTTAAAAGGTTAGCCTCTGCTGGGGAGGCAGCTCTGGAGTCAGACCGCTATGTCTCAGATGTAACGTGCCTCACACTCTGTACCTCAGCTGTCTCAGACTGGTCCTCAAGACCTTGCTCCATCGTTGGGGTCAATGAAATGCCTCAGACTTGTGTAAATGTTGGTTATTGCAGTTCTCAACTCTTGTCTCCTGAAACCTTCGGCGTGTGACTGGTTTGGCTGTGTGACTGTCACCCTCCTCTGCTTCTGCCCACCTGGAGGACCTTTCCTCACAGTGCCTCCAGGGACCAGGCTTGGAGGCCCCACCTCCTCCTCACTATGAGAACACTAGGTGCTTTGCCTGGCCTCTGTCACACTGTCACTGGAGTGTACCTGTCTCTTGAGAAAGGTTGGATAGGGTGCAATTTGATGGTCCTACCACATGGCACTCAGAAATTACCAACCTTCTGGTTGTCTGGGATGAATGGAGATTACACTGCACTTTTGTCTTGAGCACCACAGGTTCAGGATGAGATATATAAAATTTTAGTTTTTAAAGAAAAATGTAATTAAAATATGTGGATTTGTACAGACACGTGCTCACAGAGGGCAGGAGAGGAGGAGAAGTTCCTGGAGCTGGAGTTGCCTACTACCAGCTGGTGGGTATTGACTCTGGGAGCTGAACCACATTTTCTTAAGCACTAAGTCCTCTTTCCAGTCCTGTAGAGGGATGCTGGGAATGCAGGCTTCGAGCTGAATTCCAGCCCAACTACTAAATCTGGAGATAGGGTCTCTACATGCTTACCCTGGCTGGTTTTGGTCATTAGGCTGAAGCTTCTTTGGCACTTGCTAGGATAATTTATTTTTACTTTCGGACAGGGCCTGGCTATGTTGGGAGGGCAGGACTGGCCCTGAACTCTGTTCTTTCTTGCCTCAGCCTCTGGAGTTGGGATTTTAGGTGTAAGCCATCATACCTGGCTCTCAAAAGTTTTCAAGTAGGGTTTACATCAGATATAATGAAACAGTGTCTGTGTAGAGTGTACATGCCTTGTCTGTCAGCCTTGCTTTTCCAACCAGGTAGCTTCTTGCTGCTCCCAGGAAGAAAGCCGAAAGATCCAGCTTGTGGCCAGAAAGGAAGACTGGTTAGCCTGCACAGACTAAAGGGGCCCATAGAAGAGAGGCTACCCATTACTGAGTGAACACTGCCCCCTGGAGGCTATGGCAAAGTAGACAGCTGTTCTCACACGGAACTGGATCTAGAGATGTTTTTCTTCCCAATGCCCTTGGTACTTATGCTCTATAAAAGCAGAGCCTGGTTAAGATGTGATTGGGTGAGGCTCTTGTCTCATACCGAGGGTCTGAACGGACCAGCCTGCCTGTCACTGTCCCTGATTGTTTCTCAACTAAAGGGAATTCCTGTCTCTGGCGTGTGTGCACACTGCCCCAGCAGGGACTATCCACAGCTCTGCTGTCTTTCTGTTGTGCAGATGTCAGTGTTTCTCACCTGGATGTCCTCAAGTGGCTCAGATTGGTTAAGTATTGCTCAAACCTACTCTTGTGATCCCACGACATCTCGTTTTCTGTTATGGTTCTGGGAATTGAACCCAGAGCCTTGTGCTCAGTAGATAAGAATGTAGCCACTGAGCTAAATTCCAAGCCCCGCCCCCCGCCCCCATGGCATTTTTGAGACAGGGTCTCATGTAGTCCTTGGTCTAAGCCTTCATGTTGGAAGATGTGAGGCCCTCCCCGTTGATGTAGACTAGGAGAGACAATACCTCACATGGAGATGCTCTGTGACCCTCAGTGTCTAATCCCTGTAGCCTCCTCCTTCCCCCTCAACTAGCAGAATCTGCTTTCCTGCTCGCTCACACCCCCTTTGTGCCACTCCTCATGGCTCTTATCCCGCATGGCTCAAGCCTGCCACCGCTCAACAGCTGTCACCTCAGACTTTCCACACCAGGATAAAAGCTCATTGCCCATTGTGGTCCAAATCCAAGTCTTCTCAAGTATGACAAAAGCCTCTCATGAATTAGTCTCGCGGGAATCCCTGCCTCGTTTTCCACCATCCTTTCCTTTCCTTTCTACCTTCTTTCTGGACCCCAATCCTGTGGTACCTCAAACACAAGGCCATTGAGCTTTTGAGAAAGTTGTCGCAGACTCTCAGTCGATGAGAACGTCCTAAGGGAGGAGACCTCAGGTCAGGGGTGCAGGCAGTTTGATGGGAACGGGGCTCAAGGGCAGAGGCCTGCCCTGACGCCCTCAGCAGGAAACACTTACCTGGTCTCCTCCATGAGGTTAGAGCAATTGCCAGCATCATGGCTCTGTATGGGTAGAAAGAGATAAGGTACATTCAGCTTCTGCTTACTGTCACACAGGGACGCAGTGGGCCAAATTCATCTCAACACCCATCTTCCCAAGCCTTCCCCATTGTGGCCTCCCCACGCCAGGCTCCAGGAGCAGCACCTGGACCAAGCCCTCTGAAGAGAGAAGAGCAAAGAACTTGAGGAGTCCTTTGGGAAGCAGAGAGGAGGGCGGCAGGCAAAGGGGAGAAGCACAAACCTGAGGTGATGCCCTGCTGAGGAGATCAGCATCCGCGCAAGGAACAACACCAAGGAACATAGTGTCAGCGGCAGCTGGCGGTGCAGGTGCAGGAGCAGTGCCATCTGTGGGCACCTGTCACAGAACACAGGAGGGGTGGGATTAGAAGGCCATGTGGGAGAGGGTCACCTCACTGCCTTGGACATGTGTGGTCTACAGTCTGCCCACTTCCCTTTGGGATGTCAGACATGTCCGGGATGAATATGTTCCACAGGACTCTGGACCAGCCAGGAATGCTGGAAGTCTTCCAGCATTAAAAGAGGAGTAAAGGTTTTGAGTGGCCTGCACTCGGCAGGTAGCTGGGGTCCCGGGTCCCTCGACAGCTGCAGCAGTGGTAGAGTGAGCTGTTGCCACTCTGACATGAGACTCTGCAGCCAGCAGGAGCCTGGCCAGCCAGGCGGGTCCAAGATCCAACCATAAATGCGTTGTGAGAGAGAACTGTTCAACTGTTATAGCTCGGCAAAGACAGCCACTCTCAGATGATCCTTGGTGAAATAACTTGTGCACTTTATTCCTGTGGATACGGAGTGGGATGGGATTTGGGGTCTGGGGTAAAAGTTTCTATTGGCTGAGTTTGGGATGTTGGTGATGCCTATTTGCATGGGAAAGGACTCCATACGCTGCATTATATGACTGACTGCCCGTGGTCCTCTCAGTTGGTATAGTTACATGTTCCTGAACAAGTATGAGAGGCTATGAGGGAGCAGCTCCACCCCTACCTCTCAGATCTGAGATTCCCAGGGTGAGCACACCCCAACCCCACCACATCAGTTCTTATGCTTGTCTGGCAGCACAGCCCGTGTGCTCCACGGACATGAGGTGATGGGGCAAGCGGGGTAGCACAGCAGCAGGCACAGGACAGTCGCACATGCTGGGAGCTATTGGGGTACAGACATGGCCTGTCCAGGCCTCAGGCCACCTAGTTAAATTCTGAAGGACCAGAGCTCAAAGCAGGGGCTGCAGGATCTCCTTCCTGAACACCCAAGGACCTAGTTTCCTCTGGAGCTCTGACCTGTGGCAGCCACAGCAGGTAGAAGAAGTGCCAAGGACAGGAGGCAGAGAGCTAACTGCCCCTGACTCTAGGCCTTGCTCCTGGGAGGACTCATCATAATTAACATAACCATTCTCCCCTCTCCTCTTGCTTTCCTGTCTTCCCTCCTCCCAGACCCACGAACTGGCTGTGTTTATCGATTCAGAAACAACTTAAAGCAGAGAACATGGCTGCCCTTTGGCTTGCAGCACCCTGGAGGTTGAATTCATAGATAAGAGCAGGGTGACAGTAGCCGGCCAAGCACAGGTATCAGTTCTGTCTAGGGAATGGAAATTACATTTGCAGGGTTGGCATCAAGTGCCTTTTCCACTGAGCAGGCCCAGAAAGCCATCCATTAACCTTAGAGCCAGTTTAAAAACACACAGTTCTTAGCTACAGGGAAAGGGCTTGGGCTGAATGGTCTCTGAGGATACTGAAACAGATCAGAATTTTCCTTGAGGAAACCAAGGCCTCAGACCCCCTCCATTGTTCCTTTAGGATAGCAAAAGTCTCATAAGTGATTGGCAGATTCCTCTAGTCCTTCCCATCCTCCCCACCCCTCTGCCCCCACCTCACATGCCATCTCTGAGCTGACAGGTTGAGCCCCAGCACCTGAGCACACCAGACCACCTGGCCAGGATCAGCTTTGACGACCGCAAAGCCGTTAGGCTCTAACTGATCGTCTTCATTTGCTTCTCTCCGTTCCTCTCCCCATACCCAACTCCAGCAGGACGTGGCCCTCACTGGGGCCTCCTCCTTCAGCCGGGCAGAGGCCCGTTTCCTTTGTCTGGCAGATGTCTCTCTGGGAATGAGAATCACGAAAGAAGTACTAACATCATGGCCAGAGGAAGCCATCTCTGTCCTAGCTAGAGTCACTGTGTCTGAAGTGTGTCTGTGAGCTCAGTCATGAGCTCACAATGCAGCTGTGAGCTCACAACTCCCTGCTCTCCAGCTCTTCATATGGTTGAACATGACACACCTGTCATTTTAAAGGAAGCCACAAACACCCATTTCAACACCGTCAAGTCCACTGGAAACCAACTTACCCAATTCAGCATGTGGATGCCGCCAAGTTAGGCCTCCTGGAGGAGCACCGCTTCCCTCTGTGTGTGTTTGTTTTAAAAATGTGGGCACGTGTCTTCTCAGGGTTTGTGTTCCTGCACAAACACCATGAGCAAGGAGCAAGCTGGGGAGGACAGGGTTATTCAGCTTACACTTCCGAATTGCTGTTCATCACCAAAGGAAGTCAGGACAGGAACTCACACATCCAGGAGGCAGGAGCTGATGCAGAGGCCATGGAGGGATGCTGCTTACTGGCTTGCTTCTCCTGGCTTGCTCGGCATGCCTTCTAATAGAACCCAGGACTACCAGCCCAGGGATGGCACTGCCCACAATGAGTCCTCCCACCCTCTGAGAAAATGCCTTACAGCTGGATCTCATGGAGGCATTTCTTCAAGAGAGGCTCCTTTTTCTGTGATAACTCCAGCTTGTGTCAAGTTGACACACAAAACCAGTCAGTACAACTTGACACACAAACACGTCACTATTAAGCCTCAACCCTTACTTTCTTATTGATCCCCAAGATCTAAATAACTTTAAAAGTCCCACAGTCTTTATAAATCCTTACATATTAGAATTTCAATCCCTTTAAAATATCCAATCTCTTAAAATTCAAAGTGTTTTTACAACTCAAAGTCTCTTAACTGTGGGCTCCACTAACATTCTTACTTCAAGAGGGAAAAATATCAGGGCACGGTCACACTCAAATAAAAGCAAAATCAAACTCTAACCGTCCAATGTCTGGGATTCACTCACAATCTTCTGGGCTCCTCCAAGGGTTTGAGTCACTTCTCCAACTCTGCCCTTTGTAGCACACACCTTGTCTTCCAGCTGCCTGTACTCCACTGCTGCTGCTGTTCTTGGTGGTCATCTCATGGTACTGGCATCTTCAAAAACACTGCTGTCTCCTGCTGCAACTGGATGGCACTTTCATAAATAGGCTTTCATACACTCTTATCATGGTGTTAAGCCTCAACTTCTCTGCATGACCTCTTCAGTCCTGGGCCTTCACCTCCACTGCCGCTGTACCTTCACCAATGGCCTCTCCTGGCCTCTCACAGCGCCAAGCATCAGCTGCTACCCCTTCATGTTTCGAAACCAGTACCACCTGGGTGACTCTTACACATTGCCAAGTCTAGCTGCCAACACAAGGTACAGCCATCACGGCTGCCTCTGGAACACAGTTCTCTGTGCTCTCAGGAAACACTTTCCAGATTTCACCTTAGTGTTGCTGGTCTCTCCTTAATCACTGCTAATTTTTTTAGCTCCAGCTAACCAGCATCAATCATCCCAGTAACACAAAGGTTTCACTTTAGTAGTTCTGGTATTTTGTTAATCACAGCTGATTCTTCAGCTCCAGCTAACCAAAACCACAGAATCTTCACAATCAAACCAGCAATGGCCTTGATAAGCATCTTTAATCTTCCCTCTGAAATGTCACAAGCCAGCCCTTCATTGTTTGCATGGTTCTCAGCATTATCTTCCAAGCTGCTACAGAACATCCCACAGAGCTCTTACCATCCCAAATGGCTCTTCTAGCCCAAAGTTCCAAAGTCCTTCCACAGTCCTCCCCAAAACATGGTCAGGAATACCTGACTCCTGGTATCAATTTGTCTTAGTCAGGGTTTGTATTTCTGCATAAAACATCATGACCAAGAAACAAGTTGGGGAGGAAAGGGTTTATTCAGCTTACACTTCCACATTGCTGTTCATCACCAGAGGAAGTCAGGACAGGAACTCACACAGGGCAGGAACCTGGAGGCAGGAGCTGATACACAGCCATGGAAGGGTGTTACTTACTGGCTTTCGTCCCCTGCCTTCCTTAGCATGCCTTCTTATAGAACCTAGGACCACCAGCCCAGGGAATGGCACCACCCACAATGGGCTGGGCCCTCCCCCGTTGATCACTAATTGAGAAAATGTCTTACAGCTGGATCTCTCGGAGGCATTTCCTCAACAAAGGCTCCTTTCTCTATGATAACTCCAGTTTTTGTTAAATTGACATGCAATACCAGCCAGCACAGCACACGTACAGGTATATATGCATGTGCGTGCATGTGTGCATGTGTGTGTGTGTGTGTGTGTGTGTGTGTGTGTGTGTGAGAGAGAGAGAGAGAGAGAGAGAGAGAGAGAGAGAGAGACTGAGATTGAGAGATTGAGAGAGAGTGCACAGGGACTAGTGTGTTAGTTCTAGAACAGTCTGCAGGAATCTTCACTTCCCTGCCAGCTTGTGGGTTTTGGAGATGAGGCTCAAGTTGTCAGTCTTGGCAGCAAGGCTCCTTACCTGCACAGCCATTTTGCTGACCTTCAAGAAAGCCTGTTGTTGGTTATAGGATCATAATATTCTGGGTCAGCAAGAGTTTGTACTTGTTTTTCATGTGGGGGGTGTGTGTGCATGTAAATAAATATATATTTATACATCTATAACATACACACACACACACACATATGTAGGGATAGTGTTTATATGCATTGTGTGAAGCTGTGTCTCTGTTCTTTCTTGCCAGCGTAAGGCACCTTCTGATTGGTCAAAATAAAAATCTGATGGCCAATAAGCTGAGGCAGGATTAGAAGGTGGGATATCCAGCAGAGAGAGGGAGAGGAACTCTGGGAAATAGTCAGGTATGAGAAGATTCACCATCCATTCTTGGAGTAAGTTGATGTATGAAACTGAGGAGAGGTAACCAGCCACGTGGCAGACATAGAATGGGGTAAATGAGATAATTGAATTACAAGCTAGTTGGGAACAAGCCTAGCTTAAAGCCTAGATTTATTGATAAATTATAAGCCTCCTAATTATTATTCATGAACTGGGGCATGGGTGGAAAAGCCTGCAGTTATGTATGCATGCGTGTGTGTGTGTGTGTGTGTGTGCATGAAAAAAAATATTTTAGACAAGGTCTCACTATGTAGGTCTTGTAGCCCTGGCTGTCCTGGAAGTCACTCTGTAGACCAGCCTGGCATAGAACTCACAGAGATCTGCCTGCCTCTGCCTCCCAAGTGCTGGGATTAAAGATGCACACCTAACTGTTTCTGATATTCTCCTCCTCCTCCTCCTCTCTTTCCTCCTCTTCCTCCCTTTTCAACAGAGTCTCCTGTAGCCCAAGCTGATAAACTTGCTTTGCAGCCAAGAATGGCCTTGAACTTGCTGATGCTTGTGCTTCCACCTATAGGGTGCTGGGGTGACAGGCGTGTGCTGGGGTGACAGGCATGTGCTGGGGTGACAGGCATGTGCTGGGGTGACAGGTGTATTCAAATGCTAAACACTGTCCCCCAAGGTCTTGTTGCAGTCCCAGGAACACATTCTTATGTACACCAAATGATATATAAACTTTGCTTGCCAATCTCCTCTGAGTGGTTAAATAAAAGTGGCTACAGCCACTTTTTTTACTGAGGAGACTAGAGGTAGGCAGGTTCGGTTACTGTGCTGAGGGCCAAAGGTAGGAACCACAAGGAGAGAGATGGAAGGAATCTAGGGGGAGGCCACTGTGAGAGGAGAGGGACCATGAACATGTGTCCAGGAGGAGTGCATCCTGAGAACTGACTGATGGAGCAGAAGGCGGCCTGGGAGAGACTGAAACAGCAAGCAACTTGGGGAGCGTAGCTGGGAGTTAGCTGGCCTAGCACATAGAAAAATAGATTAGGGATAATCGCCCAGTAATTGTGCTAAGCTGATAAATACATCAAAAGGACTCAGTCTTGATTATCGGGGCGCTGGCCGGGTCATATTAAGAACTAATGGAGTTAAGTGACAGCATTTACAACAATAATAGGTTGTCAGTTTTTACTTTTGAATTCATTTTAAATTTTATTTTATTTTTATTTATTTGTATATATTTTGACGGAGTCTATCTACATAGCTCTGGCTGTCCTAGAACTCACTATATAGACCTGTCTGAACTCACAGAGATCTACCTGCCTCAGCCTCTGGAGTGCCAGGATTAAAGGCATGGACCACCATGTTCAGCCTTACTTTTGAATTTTGATACACTGCATTTTAAAACAACTACATGCCGGGCAGTGGTGGCGCATGCCTTTAATCCCAGCACTTGGGAGGCAGAGGCAGGCGGATTTCTGAGTTTGAGGCCAGCCTGGTCTACAGAGTGAGTTCCAGGACAGCCAGGGCTACACAGAGAAACCCTGTCTCTAAAAACCAAATAAATAAATAAATAAATAAATAAATAAATAAATAAATAAATAAGTAAATAAGATAAAATATAAATAAATAAATAAATAAATAAGATAATAAATAAATAAATAAGATAAAATAAATAAATAAGATAAAAATAAATAAATAAATAAATAAATAAATAAATAAATAAAACAACTACATGACATTTTTTCGTTAAGAAATAGTGCCTCCATTCCAAACTGGTCAAATGAAGGGAAGTGCTGGCGGTGGCACCAGCCCCACCTCTATTATTTGAGACAGGTGCAAGCACATTCACATACACATAAATTAAAAAAAAAAAAAACACCTTTAAAAATCACAACTAGTTGCTATTAAAAAGAGCAAGGTTAGGGCTGGAGAGATGGCTCAGTGTTTAAGAGCACTGACTACTCTTCTAGAGGTCCTGAGTTCAGTTCCCAGCAACCATTTGGTGGCTCACAGCCATCTATAATGTGATTTGATGCCTTCTTCTGGTGTGTCTCAAAGACAGCTACCGTGTATTCATATACATTAACTAAATAAATAAATCTTTAAAAAAACAAACCAAAACAAAGAAACAAACAAACAAAAAAAAACCGGAAAGCTAGGTTAGCCGGGGAATGGTGGCACCTACCTTTAGTTCTAGCACTTGGGAGGCAGAAGCGGGTGGATCTCTGAGTTCGAGGCCAGCCTGGTCTACAGAGTGAGTTCTAGGACAACTGGGGCTACACAGAGAAACTCTGTCCTGAAAAATATAATATAATATAATATAATAAATATAATATAAATAGAATGAAAATAAAAAGCAAGGTCTGGCTTGCCTTCTTCTGTTAGTTCTGTAGTTAGCTGATTGATTCTGTAGTCATGGATTGCTGGTGAGCACGGTGCTGGGATCTCTCCCCTCCCCCTCTCTGCTCCTGTATGACATGCTTGGGTCTTCTGGTCTACATGCTTCCTGGGCTGTGTGTGCTGTGTGGCTCCTCCTCCACTCCCACAGTGCCACTGTCCCTGGACTTTTCACAGGGACTTCCTCCCTCTTAGCTGCTTCCTGTTTGGTTGGTGTTTCCTCAGGAAGGGGAAGAGGTGTATGGATACGTGTTCACATGTGCATGTGTGTCCAGGGGCCTGTTGAAGCCAGAGGCCACTCTCCCTCTTCTCAGAGACAGCCTTGCAGTTTGTACCTCATTTAAAGTTTCATTCTTTGGTCTTCTTGCAGTTCTGGTGGTCTCTCTTTCCTGCAAACCTCAGACCAATAGATTTTTCTTTAAGTTGCTTCTATCATGGTGTCTCTTCATAGCAATAGAAAAGAAACTTAAGACTTTGTAGTTGTGTATGGGCATGTGAGCGCAGTGTCTTTAGAGTACAAAAGAGGGCACCAGATCCCTGGACCTGAAGTTACAGTCTGTTGTGAGCTGCCCTCTGGGAACCAAACTCAAGGTCCCCTGTAAGTGCAGCAAACTCTCTTAACCTCTGCGCCATCTCTCCAGACCCCATCTCTCCAGACCATCCCTTTCATTTTTAATACATGCTTTTAGTTTATGGGTTTCTGGATCACACAGATGAGCTAAACTTGAACAATGTACTCCGCTCGTGGGAAGAGTTCATTCCCCTTATCCAGAGGCTCTGCTGAGTCAAAGTAGTCTTCTTTGTAAACTCTGTAAACTACCTCTCCTCATCCCTTGTCTCTTTGACCCAAGCTCCAAGGCCCGTGAAAGCCAATTTGCAACTCAGCCCTGGCCAAGGCAGGTTCGTTGGTCCCTCCTCCCCAGTTAACCCCTCCTAACCCTCAGTTCAATCCTAGGCATCTTCCTCCTTGTCTGGGGGCTCAGCTGTGAATATACAAAAGGTGGCCAAGCATAGCTGCTTGGTCAGCTTGGTATTTTTAGGTAGATTCTTTGACCTGGGGTACCTCAGTGGTGGGGCAGGTGTTCTAAATCTCAACTCTACACTCCTGGCTTCTCTGAGGCAGGGGGTGAGAAGCTGATGAAAAAAAAAAAACAAAAAACAACAACAACAACAAAAAAAAACAACCTAGCTACACTATCCTGCCTTTGGATACAGACACATCCTGTTTCTCTTCCCAGGTAGGCCAGGTCTCCACCTCTCCCTATGTTCTCTCTCCTGGCTCTACCCGTGCCCCGTGGGAATTGCCCTTGCTTCCTGTCTGTTCCAGTCTCTTGATGGCTCTCCTCCTCAACACTCAGGCTGGGCAACTCCACAATGGGATCGATCAAGGCTCCACAGAGGAACCCTAGTTAGAACTCGGGGTCCGCTGCAGTTCTAACTATCCCAAGCCAGGAGAAAGCAGGGTGGGTGGGAGCGCCAGGGCGCGAGGGAGCGACGTGTTGACTCAGCCGTGGGCAAACAAGGCGGCCAATTATTAACCTGCCGTGCGGCTGCCACAAGGAAACCCGAGCTGGCGCCGTCTATCGACTTGGGGCGGACCCAGGCTCCAGGTCCTGAGCAGCACAGCCTCGCGCACCCACGCTGATCGGGCCATGGAGGCAGGTGAGGGGCGCAGGGTACAGGGAACACAGAGCAGAGACTGCGGGTGAGGACAAGAGCTAGGCAATACTGGGGCCGGGGGGCGGGGGAGGGGGGGACACTCGCACCCAGAGCCCGGGAGCGCCAAGAGGCTGCGGGAGATAGCTCAGGATCTCCCGCCGTTTCTTGCATCGCTGCGGGACAGCTGGGAAGGACAGGCTCCAGGTAGACAGCAGGTGTCCTGGCAGCAGCAGGTGGCTCTGCATTTCCCTCCCGGAATCTCCTTGCTGCGTTCAGTGTTTGTTGGCTTTGTTAATCTTCACCCCCACCCCCCAACCCCGGACCGAGCTGAGGTCCCTCAAGCAGGGCAAGCAGGGGTTGGGAGAGACGTCGCAGCCTAGATCAGAGACTGCGGGCTGGGTGGGTTGGCGCAGATGTTCCATGGTAGGGCCCCATTAAAGCCACACATCTGAAAGCGGACCCCAGGGGTGGGGGTGGGGAATGGGGCAAAACCGTGTCTGTAGCGACTCCCAGTCTCAAGGGTCCAGGACCTGTGCAGAGTAGCGATCGGATGCCCTGAGTGCCCCTCACATTCCCCGTACCCGCTGCAGAGGATGCTGGGGTGATTAGTAGAATTCCCTTCTGCCCCACCCCCTCTAGAACACCCCAAGTCTCTCTCCTCCCCTGTTTCAGCCAGACTATCGCCTCAGGCTCGGGTGTCAAGAACTCGAGAACCCGAGGCCACAGAGCCCAGCGCAGCCGGAGGATTTATTTACTCCCCTGCCCCTATCTCGGTGCCATCAGGCCCGGTATTTGCGCAGGCAGGATGCAGGGAAACTGCGGTTTTTGTTATGATAACTGGGGCAGGGGCCTGGCATTTCTGTGACAGCGTTCTGGAAGGACAGGCTCCTTCCCTAGTGGTTCTAAGTCATCGAAGTGCTAGCTGGACCCTGGTTCTCTGGTCTAAGTAAGGGGGCCCCTTAATCCCTGAGTCCAGGGCCTGGCCCCCTGCTTGTCACGTTTGCAACACTACGATTGCTGTTATTTATACAGTGTGGTCGGTCTATATCTATAGGCGGCGGTGGTGGAAAGATTTCCCCACAAGAGAGGTGCTCCAATGTCCAATGTGCTGGTGTGTGTGTGTGTGTGTGTCTGTGTGTGTGTGTGTGTGTGTGTGTGTGTGTCTGTCTGTCTGTCATCTGTCTGTCTCTGTATATGCAAATGTGTGAACTAGTGGCTACTTAGTGGGCATAGAAGGCCAGAGGGGAACTCCAGGTGTGTTTAGGATTTTCTGCCTTATTCCCTTGAGAAGGTGTTTCTCACTCAGCCCAGGGCTCAAAAAATTGAAACCATCCTCCTGTTTCCATGCCCCACGGCACAGAGGTGTCTGGTCCACAGCTGTGGATCTGAACCCAGGTCCTCATGCGTGTTTAGCAAGTACTCTTACCCACAGTCATTCCCACACTCAGCAGCCCTGTGTAGGTGATTTAAAACAAAACAAAACAAAACAAACCCCTTTCCTTCTCCCCCTTCTTCCACCCCCTCCCCCCTTCTGTATTGAGGATTGAACCCAGGATCTCATGAATGCCAGGCAAGCTCTTTACCAACAAACGGTATCCCAGCCTTTAATGTTCTAAATGTTCGCTTCAATGTTTTAACTCTGAGGTAGTATTCAAGTACATCAGAGGAAACATAGTTAAAGTGTGTTGTGATCTAGTTTTAAATATCACCTGCTCCTCAAGCACTCATCACGTCAGGACACACACTAAGCCATGAGTTTGAGGCTAGCCTAGTCTACAGAGTGAGTTCCAGGTCAGCTGGGGCTACATAGTAAAAACTTTTCTCAATAAATCAAGAAATAAATGCAGGGTCTGGAGAAACAGCTCAGCGGTTAAGAGCACCGTCTGCTCTTCCAGAGGTCCTGAGTTCAATTCCCAGCAACCACATGGTGGCTCACAGCCATCTGTAATAGGCTCTGATGCCCTCTTCTGGTGTGTCTGAAGACAGCTACAGTGTACTAATAAATAAAATGAATAAATAAATCTTTTTTTTGTTTTGTTTTGTTTTTTTTATTTTTTGTTTTTTGAGACATGGTTTCTCTGTGTAGCCCTGGCTGTCCTGGAACTCACTCTGTAGACCAGGCTAGCCTCAAGCTCAGAAATCCACCTGCCTCTGCCTCCCAAGTGCTGGGATTAAAGGTGTGCGCCACCACTGTCCGGTGAATAAATAAATCTTTTTTTTTTTTTAAGATTTTATTTATTTATTTTACGTATATGAGTACACTGTAGCTGTCATCAGACACACCAGAAGAAGGCATCGGATCCCATTACAGATGGTCGTGAGCCACCATGTGGTTGCTGGGAATTGAACTCAGGACCTCTGGAAGAGCAGTCAGTGCTCTTAACCACAGAGCCATCTCTCCAGCCCCGAATAAATAAATCTTAAAAAAGAAATTCAGATATTTTATTTTATTTTAATTAATTAATTAATTTATTTATTTATTTATTTATTTATTTATTTGGTTTTTCGAGACAGGGTTTCTCTGTGTATCCCTGGCTGTCCTAGAACTCACTCTGTAGACCAGGCTGGCCTCAAACTCAGAAATCCGCCTGCCTCTGCCTCCCAAGTGCTGGGATTAAAGGCGTGCGCCACCACCGCCCGGCTGAAATTTTAGTTTAAAATTATGACTTGATTCTTTTTAAAATATGGCTTTCTGCTGAATTTATTTCAAGTGTGTCTCTTTTTACCTTGTGGAACATGGTTTTAATGGATGCTTTTTCTTAAAATTCCAGTGTCTGGGTATCAGAGCTGGCAGGTGTCAGTTTTGTTTGTTTTGTTTTTGTTTTTCGAGACAGGGTTTCTGTGTGTAACTTTGGCTGTCCTGGAGCTTGCTCTGTAGACCAGGCTGGCCTCGAACTCACAGAGATCTGCCTGCCTCTGCCTCCTGAGTACTAGGATTAAAGGTGTGCACCACCTGGCTTTATTTATTTTTGTTGGTCTCTCTTCTTCTCCTCTGTGTGTGTGTGTGTGTGCTTGCGTGTGCACACATGTGCATGTGCGTGTACAGGTGTTCTTGTGCAATCACTGGAATGTCGTAGTGCACAGTGGAGGTCAGGTGACAACTTGCAGGGGTCTTTTCTCTTCTTCTAGTGTGTGGGTCCTGGGGATTGAACTCAGGTCCTCAGACCCAGCAGCATGCTCCTTCAATGTGCTGAGCCGTCCAGCTGACCTTTCTTCTTGCTTTTGAGATAAGGTCTCAAGCTGTAGCCTGGGCTGGTCTTGAACTTGGCAACAATCCCTCTGCCTCAGTTTCTCGAGTGCTGGGCTTTCAGGGTTTGTTGGTCTTTTCTCTTGAAGAGCACTCACACAGTCCTAATTTTTCACACTGCAGATTATTCAGGGCTGTGCCCTGGGGGCCAGGCTGTTAATGTTGTTTCTCAGCCCTGTTGTAATTCCCTGGCTGGGGTGATGTCCGTTATGCCTCACTCAGTCTGGTCAGCTCTGGCTTGAGGCTGGTTCCCCTCTGTATTGCTTCCCCATGGTTGGCTCTTTTCTCTGCCTCCTGTGTTAGTGTGGGTCTGCCCCCTGCACCTGCTACTCAGGGCTGCATCCAGTACTTGGGGGGGGGATTAATTCTAGAGCCTCAAAGCATCCCTGATTGTTCAGGACTTGGGTTCCTCCAGGACCAGTCGAGGGCAAAGGGATCAGATGATGGCCCAGCTCACATGCAGTGTTCATGGAGTCCAGAATCTCCCCTCTGTTCTTCCTGCAAGACCTTCCCTTTATCCTAAGCTCAGCAGGCCAGACTGGACCCATGCTTAGCAGCTTTACCTCTGTGGCCAGGGCTGGGGCTCAGGACTGAGAGGGAGCAGCAGGTGGGGATCTATCTCCTGTTCTCACTTTCTGTGATGCAGGTGACTTTTGTATAATCGGCTGGAGAGGCAAGCTTTTTCAAAAGGGTGGCCAGGGCTGGAGAAATGGATCAGGGGTTAAGTGCACTTGCTGCTCTTGCAGAGGACGTGGGTTCAATTCTCAGTGTGCACATGGTGGCTCACAACCATCTGTAACTCCAGCTCCGCAGGAGCTATCGCCCTCTCTGGCCTCCATAGGCACTGCATGCATATGATGTGCACGATACACTCATGTACATAAAGTGCATTTTAAAAAAAGTGTGGGTAAAGCACATAGCATAAACTTTTCCATTGTGAACTTTTTTTTTTTGTTGTTCTTTATTTTCTTTCTGAGAGGGGAGGCCATAGATAAGCCCCAGGAATTATCTTCTGGAGCTGCCTACAGTGTTTTTGAGTCTCGTATTGGCTGTTAGACCATTAGGTTAAGGTGGCTGGCTAGTGAATCCTGGGGACCCGCCTGTCTCCACCACTGGGATGGCAAACTTCTGCCACGATTTTTATGTAGGTTCTGGGGATTGAACTCAGTTTTTTTTTTTTTTTTTTTTTTTTTTGGGGGGGGGGGGGTGTTCGAGACAGGCTTTCTTTGTGTAGCCCTGGCTGTCCTGGAACCCACTCTGTAGACCAGGCTGGCCTCAAACTCAGAAATCCGCCTGCCTCTGCCTCCCAAGTGCTGGGATTAAAGGCGTGCGCCACCACGGCCCGGCTGAACTCAGGTTTTCATGATTGCGCAGCAGGCACAGCACCAACAAATTCGTCTCACCAGCCCTGACTCCCTGCTCTGCCTTTCTCCCCAGGTCCCGACGCCAAGGGGGACGACAGCCCCGCAGGCCGGGAGGACCCCCCAGCCGCCGAGGACCAGCGCAGCATCGCGCAGCCGTCGCTCCCGCAGCTTCCGCGCCGCCCGCAGCTGCTGGAAGAGGACAGGGGGCCGGAGGAGGACCAGGCCGAGGCTGCAGAAGGCAGCGAGCGGGCCCGGGGGGACCCAGAACCAGCGTCCGGCGAGGCGGGGCCCGGGCCCAAGGCCACTGGTGGTACAGTGCCGCCCATCGGCTTTGTGGGCGAGCCTCCACCCTACGCGCCGCCGGACCCCAAGGCAGTGGCACTGCTCTATCCGCCCTTCCCGCAGGTGCCGGTGCTGTTCCAGCCCGCGCCGGGGCCCGCCGCCCTCTACCCGCCACCCCCTGGCCCGCTCTTCCCACCAGCCGGCGGAGCCTCCTTCCCTTTCCCCACGGTGAGCAAAACGCCCATGGCATGCCCGCACGAGGAGAAGACAAGGAACAGAGTTCCCAAGGACCAATAGGAGCTGTCTAGGGAGGATACTGGGCACAGCACAGGCTGCAGGGTGGCCAAGTCAGCTGTTCTGGAAGGATGCGGTTTGTTTGGTGGTAGGAGGAGTAAGAAAGGTGACACCAGTGGCAAAGGCCCGATGGGGTGGACGTGAGGTGGTAGCCTGATTGAAAAAAATAATAATTTAGAAAAAAATTTTTTTTTTTTTTTGGTTTTTCGAGACAGGGTTTCTCTGTGTAGCCCTGGCTGTCCTGGAACTCACTCTGTAGACCAGAAATCCACCTGCCTCTGCCTCCCAAGTGCTGGGATTAAAGGCGTGCGCCACCACCGCCTGGTTAGAAAAAAATTTAAACACAAGGTCTTATGTAGCTCAGGCTGGCCTGGAACTCACGATATAGTCAAGAACATCTGATCGTGTTTCTTCCAACTCTTAAGTGCTAGGACTAGGTGGCCAGAGCCTTGAACTCCAGCAGGGGCCTCTCAGAGGCTGGCGAATCTCTGGAGTTTCAGTCCAACCAAGTCTACATGGAGAAACCCTGTTGATGAAATGGAAGCAAGGAGCAATGGGTTGCCGGTGGAGACACCAAGTCTTCACCATCCCTGGCAGATAAGACATCTATCTGGTAGCCAGCTCTGGGCTAGATTGTGTGCAGGGCAGAGATGAGGGCGGGTGTGCAGAGGAAGAATGGCTCAGCGTGACTTCCCCTGGTTCTTCATGTTAAGTGGTTCTACCCCACAGTATGGCAGCCCTGTGGCTGGCGGGCCTGCTCCCCTGCAAGTGGAGCACAGGACTCTGCCCAAGGACTTCATGATGGAGTCAGTGCTGGTGACCTTGTTCTGTTGCCTGCTCACAGGGCTGATTGCCATTGTCTACTCCCACGAGGTAGGTGACCTGGAGGGACACAACCATAAGAAACAACCTCTGACTCTTTGAGGACTTGTAGGGGTCCCACCCAGGAGCCAGCAGCCAGCAGCCAGCAGCTGGGCAGAACCCAGGGATGAGCCTTGTTGGAGCCTGGCCTTTCTTGTCTGTTTTCCCTCTTTTTCTCTCCTGTGACCTCACTACTCAGGCTCTGCTATGGCAATTTCTCAAACAAACAAACAAACAAATGTGTAAGTGATGGATGAGGCCCAAGGTGTTGCCTGTCCTCGTGATGGGCTATTTCAGCATCCTTTAGTCTGCATATCCTTCTGGCTGCCTCAACTGCCCGTCTAGTGATTACCTGCCTGCCCACGACTGTCTTGCTATTGTGCATGTATTCACCTCTCCACCCTCCCTCCCGCTGAGACGCGTCACTCATCAGTTCAGCCCCCATTCTTCACCCATCTGTCATTTATTAATTCACTTGCCCTCTCCCTGTTCATTCACTCACTTGCATAACTGTCCATCTCCATCCACCCGCTACCTCACTAGCTCCCCTCCTCCCGTCTTCTCCCAGATTCCCTCATCACTGTCCATACACCTGGCACTGGGTTAGGCCCATTGGACTCATTGATGAAGGTACCATGACATTCTGACTGACAGAAGGAAGCCTGTCACACACACACACACACACACACACACACACACACACACACACACACACACACACACACGTTTACAAGTAACACCCTGGCCTTGTTAGGAAGCAGTGGGAGGTCTCAGGCCCAGGTCATCACTAGTCAGAACTCAGGGACACAAACAGCTCAGAGATAGGACGGTTTGGGGTGGGTAGAGGGGGACCATTGCTGGCACATCCCACCCTGGCCTATCTCATTACAGACTCGAGCAGCTCTGGGCCGGGGTGACCTGGCCCAGGCAGAAGAAGCCTCACGGAAAGCCCGCTCACTTGTGCTCTTCAGCCTGTTCTTTGGAGTCTTCGTGTCTACCAGCTGGGTCATCTATGTGGTGGTGGCCCTCTACCTACCCTGAGGCCCAGGACTTGCAGGCTAGGCTGTGCCCTCTCTGTGGACTCTGGTCCCTACTGTGGTAACCAGCTGTCACTCACTCAGGGATAAGGGGAGGTGGGCTTAGAAGCCCTATCCATGAGGCCTTGGGTAGGATCCTAAGCTGAGGGACATAGGCCCACACAGCCTGGAAGTCTTCCTGGGATGTCTGCCTTCACCTTTTCTCCTGGAGAACACAGAAGACTAAAGCACTTACTGTCTTCAGAGCCTGTGGAAGGACATAGCTACCTCTAGCCCAGCTCAGGATCTGGCTGCAGTCAGTATGCACTCTCCCTGGGAGTTTCCGCCTAGCCTCACACCCTTGCCCATGCTGGGAGAGGCCAGGACTACTATGTCCACCAGCAAAAAGTGGCAGAATTTCCTGTCACTACTTCAGGACACAGCTTTCTGCCTTCCATCTGTGCCCTTCTCTGAGCGCACAGTCTGATGTTCACACTTGAGCTCCACTTACACAGAACGCCTCATTTCCCAAGGAATTTCCCACTTTTTTTTTTTTTTTTTTTTTTTTTTTTTAAACAAATGTCTCCTCTTTACCACTCTGTTGGCCACCAGTCTGAGGTTTTTGGCTTCTGTCTCTCCCTGCCCTAGCTTCCTGCACATTCTGTCCGTTTTTGCTGTCACGGTGACTGCAAATAGGTGAGCTGAGGGGTTGTGGATGCGCTGAGTGCATGCACAATGCCTGTGCTCCACTCCCAGCATTACAGACGGGGTGTGGTGGAGCACCTGTACTCCTAAACCTTTAGCACAAGGAATAGAAGTTCAAGGTCACCCTTGGCTACACTGAAGCTGAAGGCAAGTCAGGGCTATATGAGACTGTCTCAAAAATAAATAAACAAGAGGATTGGCTGGGTCTCCAGTTAAGGAAAATTGTTCTGAGGAGTGTTCTTAGGCCAGACCACCCCAGACGGTATGAGACACCTACAGAACAAATCATGCTATTCTCATAAGCCCTGGGGTCAAGTCTAGTCGACTGATGGACAGACTGTTGTCATAAGAGTCCTATCTTTGAGAAGGGCACTAGGTAGGACTGTAAAGCAGACAGTTCCCATGCAGGCTGGCCTTCCATTCAGGCCCTGCTACCTGCAGCCACAGCCCTTGGGGCCCTAGAGACACCCCTAGAGCCTTGTTTAGGGGCAGAGATGGAATAAAGAAGTCTGCAGAACCCAGGACTTTCTGGAACTTGACCTTTAAAGTGCATGACTGCCTAAAGAGGGGGAAAAGGTTTTGGGGGGCCTAGCAGATGCCTCAAAAGTACCTCATAGCACCCATCAGCCAACTACATCATTCTCACACACCTTTTAAATAAATTTCTGTGAGCTGGGCAGTGATAGTACACACCTTTAATCCCAGGCAGAGGCAGGCGGATCTCTGTGAGTTTGAGGCCAGCCTGGTCTAAAGAGCAAGTTCCAGGACAGCCAGGGCTACACAGAGAAACCCTGTCACAAACACACAAATAAGTCACCCCTTTGGAGATGTGTGGGTCACCTGGGGAATTGTTCTGAACTGCTGCGGGCCGGTAGGCAGCGGCAGCTTGAACTCTGCATGATTAATGAGTTTTTGCCTCCTCTGGGCTTCAGAGCACCTTGGCTGGCGATTACTAATACTGTCAGGAAGATCTCACCATGAAAGCTGCAGTGTCTGCCACTCAATGCTTTTGTGAAGTTGCAGTTGATATGAAAAACAGGAAGTAGGGTCTGGGGTGTGAGAAGCAGACAGAGAAGGCAGTGCTGTTCACAAGGAATAGTCAACAGCTCCAGTGGGAGATGGAGATGGCTCTGCACTGTGTGTGAATATTCATCAGATAAGGGGGGGGGGCGGCTCATCAGGTAAAGGGATTTGCCACCAAGTCTGATGAACCTCTAGAACCTGCACGGTGGAAGGAGAATGCCAGCTCCTCAAAGCTGGAACACTGAGGCATGTGCATGCCTGCCCATCCACACACACACACCCGTGCACACCTGCCCATCCACACACACACACACCCATGCACACCTGCCCATCCACACACACACACACACCTATGCACACCTGCCCATCCACACACACACACATACACACACCCGTGCACACCTGCCCATCCACACACACACACACACACACACACACACATACACACACACCCATGCACACCTGCCCATCTACACACACACACCTGTGCACACTTGCCCATCCTCATACACACACCTGTGCACACCTGGCCATCCACACACACATCCACACACACACCCATGCACACCTGCCCATCCACACACACACCTCCAAAATAAATAATAAAATGTGTTAAAGAAAAGGAAAACCAGAAGAGATGATTTTGCAGCTAGAATACCATGAAAAACAAAAACAAACAAATGAATAAACACAAAAATCAGAAAGCAACTTAGTAAAGTGTCTGGATACAAAACACATGTATGAAAATTAACTGTAACTACTTTAAAGTTGAAAATGAAAGTCGGGTGGTGGTGGCGCACTCCTTTAATCCCAGCACTTGGGAGGCAGAGGCAGGCGGATTTCTGAGTTCGAGGCCAGCCTGGTCTACAGAGTGAGTTCCAGGACAGCCAGGGCTACACAGAGAAACCCTGTCTCACCCCCCCCCCCCAAACTAACAGAAGTAGTATTATAAATATATTTCAATAAAGATCTGTCTGGCTATAGAGACGGACCAGTGGTTAAGGACACCTGAAATACATGTACACAGAAATACAGGCAAGTATAATACCCACACTCAAAAATAACGTATCTATATAGATACAGATATCTATAGATCTATATTATCTTTTTGTTTTGCTTTGTTTTTCAAGATCTACCTGCTTCTGCCTCCCAAGTGCTGGCATTAAAGGTGTGCACCACCAACCAAGTCTGCCTCAGACTTCATTTGTTTAGATTCTGTGTAGCTGTGCTTTGTCTTCACGCATGTACACTACTTACATGCCTGGCGCTGAAAGAGGGCATTGGATCCCCTGGAACTGAAGTTAAAAATCGTAGGTGCTGGGAATTGAGCCCAGGTCTTCTGCAAGAGCAGCCAGTGCTCTGAACTGCTGAGCTGTTTCTCCAGCCCTGAAGCCCCCTGACTTCATGTCTCTAGAGTCAGGTGCTGGCTGTGAGCTGTCCTCCTGGGTGTGGTACTTCATTTCCAGGGTCTGAGGACATTCCATGGCTCTGAAAACCATTTGGTCTTCCTCAGCGCTTGTGTTCATAAAGACACAGGAATGAATGGCCCTCAGAAGCATGGTGAAGGCAGAAGTTTTAAAGTCTGGCGTTTTAATCCTACCCTGGATGTCCGTCTCACAGTAGGGTGTGCATGGTGCTTGCACACTCATTTCTCTTTTTTCCTGTGTGATCTGTACATGGCCATAAGAGGACACTCGCAGGAGTCAGTTCTCTCCTAGCAATGGGTTCCCAATCCTACCAGAGCCCTCAGGCCCCACCCTACCCCTCCGCTTCACCTAGATCACAAACAGCAGGGACTGGCCCAGCGCAGCTTGATACAGAAAGCCTAGACACAGACATGGCATCAGACGGGCTTTTGTCTGTTTATTTTTCTTTTATATAAAAGTTGCGCACTTGTTCTGTCTGTAGGAAGATGCACTGTCAGACATGTTAGTGGGGGGGGGGTTATATTATAGTGCCACACTAGGAGGCTTAAGGATCAGCCAGATGTGGTTTTTGCTTGCCCTAGCCTTGGTCAGACCATACCCACAGGTAATGGCTGGCCTCTGCTGGGAACCAAATTGTCCATACTGCTTAGTATGTCTACAAAGACCCATCTTCCCAGCTCTCCCCGCACCCCTAAGAAATAGACATGTGGAAACCGGGCTGCGTGAACACTGGGCTCAGCCGCAGCCACAGGCAAGTGACTGGGGGAACCTGCTGGCTAATAAGTTAAACCCATACATCGCACCTCAACATCCCCACATGGAAACTCCAGAGCTGCCCTGGCCCTTGGCCTAGTCTGCCTAAGGCTCCTGGGATCATAGGAGGGCCTGGCTTTTCTGGGTCTGGAAGGTGAGCCCTCCTTTCTGCCCAGCTCAGGCTTGGAAACCAGTAGACACAGACCACAGACCTGCTCTGCTGGCTGCAGCACCAGTAGGCTAGGCCTCAGGTCGGCCTGTGCTACAGAGGGAGGCTGCAGGGGCCTCTAAAGCGCAGGGAGGAAGGACCCTGTGTGCAGTGTTCCCCACTTGTACACAGCAGCACTTGGAGCTGGGGAAGGACAGGGAATGGGGGCAAAGACTGAAATGAAAGGACCTGTAAAAGAGGAGCAAACCAAAGACCCACACGACTGCTCACAAGCCTGACTCCACACACGCTCCTTAAACAATCCAGTACCAGCTGCTGCCAGTGGGCACCGGCCAAGGGGTTGTTTACAGATGTCCCCTCTCTATTTACAGCACAAATAAACAGAAGAGGGGCCCGTAGTTCTTATTTGATAAAACCTGCTAAAAAAAACCCAGGAGGGCTCAGAGTGACAGTTGCTTCAAACTAGTACCCGGACAGCAGCTGCTGCTGTCCTTTCTTCTGCTCCGGTGACAGCTGAGGAAGCAGAGAACCTGGTATCCATTGGACCAAGCCCTGTGACCAGAAGAAAAGGGTGCTTGTCCATGCAAAACTGAACTGGAGGTATGGTGCAGGGCCAGCAGCACCTCTGGATTCTGACCTGTGCCCTGCTGACCAGCCCACAGTAGTGACCATGGAGCCATGGCCAGGGAGATCCTAGCCCTGAGCCCTGAACAGATTGTCAACCTCAGCAGTAGGGGGGTGGCTCTGCCACCTGCCTGGAATCAGGAAGCCTCTGGAAGACCTCACATCCTAGGCCTGCTTAGCCTTCTTGGGAACAACAGACATTCCTAGGGAGCAGAAAGGGACTAGGAACCTGCTGGCTGTCAGGGGTAGGCAAAGGAGGAGGGGAGCCCATAGGTCTGGAAGGGACAGGAGATGGCATTTAAGGCACACAGCAAGCACAGAGGGGCTGCTTGCCTCTCCCTAGGTCACTAAAGATCCTCACTCTCTGAGCCATTCGGAAGCACAGCCTTGGCCCCGGCTCAGCATGAACTCTCCCTTTTGCATCCTTTTCCTGATCCCCAGAGTACCGGTGATGTGGGCTGGGCCTGGACCAGTGGTGGGGCAACAGACCAGAAGGTGCTGCTGGCGCTGCTGTCCGTGCATAGCAGGACAGGGCTGGGGCCAGTGCTGTGACAAATGTCAGCTCTGCGGCTCTTGCCTGTCACCCTCATACCTTTTGGGCCAGGTCGACATGCCTCACCCTCCATGTTTAAAAGGCAGGAAATGGACAGCAAAAGATGCCTGCAGTGGCCCCTTTCTACCTTCTTCTGTCTCCGGGCCATATCTCCCCTGGCTCGCTCCAGGTACCCTGGAGGGCAGTCTACCCAAGGGTCCTGGGGCCTCTCCTTATCTGCCACTTAAGAAGGCCAGAGCAGCCTTGGAGTAGTGAAGCCCGCCATTCCCCTGGTCTGCTGCTCAGGATTCTTCTGCTCCCCAGTTGGAGGGGACTGTAGGGAACAGGAGGGAGCATTGACAGAAAACAGAAAACAAAACTAGACCAGGGGCCACCAGTACACAAGCCAGTCCTGAGGCCTGCCAGCCAGCTCATTGTGAACCCTGGGACTTTAGCCATAGGGAAGGAGGCAGGAAACTGGCCAGCAGACTCGGGTGCTGCCACACAGCCAGGCCGTGGACAGGCTCTGAGGCTGGGACGGTCCAGGTCCTCTCCTGGCTGCTTGAGCGTTCTCACAGGCAGCCTGCTCCTAGGTCTTCTCTTCACGGTCTGTTTTCCGCCTTGTTATGTTCCTAGGCTTGATCTTCAGAGAGAGTTCCCATAGGGCTTCCTCGGCCAGGTGGTCGCTGAAGTCATTGAAGAAGTTTATGATGTCGTCGTTTCTCCGGATTTCATAGTGCCTGGTGGGAGAGGGGCAGTCAGTGAGTCTAGGGGTAGCTGAATAATAGCCAGGCCAGAACCTCTCACAGGGTGGGTCCTCACAGTCATCTGCCTGGTAGGGTCACTGCTACCTAAGCCAACAGGGGACAACAGCACTCAGTACCAGAACACAGCGTGAGCAGCCCACTCTGAGCTCGGGTCTCCAGCAGCTCCTCATGGGAAGCCTGGCTTCCCAGGGGCTCCCTGAGTGGATCCATCTGGTGCAAGCAGACCATCCTGAGTGGGATGATGTTGACGCCTGCCCCTTCTGTCCTAGAGCCAGGGAGGCTAGACTGACAGCCTCCTTCTTATGGGACTTCCTGGGGTGTACCTGCTTCCTGACTTGTAATTGGAGGACAAGCTGCCTGCCACCATGGGGCCAGGCCTAAGCCAGGGACCAGGCCAAGAGCTGAGTCCTTTATGTAGATTTCCCCACGTGGTCCTGGTAAACCCTAGGAAGCAGGGACTAAACTCTATCCCACAGATGCAAGCTCCTGAATCTCTGGACTAAACGCCATCCCACAGATGCAGGCTCTCAACTCTCTGGACTGTGTCCCTCCCTGTAGTGGAGCCAGGCTGGAACAAGACAGCACTCACGCCTGCTGGAAGCACCGCATGCTGTCCAGGATGTTGAACTGTTGCCACCGCTTGGAGAAGTTGACTTTCCCGTCAATATAATCTGGGTTTCCCAGGTGAACAAAGGTCAGGTCTTGCAGGATCAGACCTCTGAGGGGACAAAGGCAGAAGGCAATTTGCTGTACTGGGGACAGAGTCAGAAGGTAGCAATGTGTTGGCTTTGCCACCAGGACCTGATAACAACTATGGCCCATGACAAGCAGCTGCTGAACCCCAGAGCAAGCCAGGGCACAGTTTAGGTGTTCTTCCAACCCACATGAAACTTCCCTCTCTACTCTGCGTCAGAACCCACTATGGATCCCTTAAGAATGGATCCCTTGTCAGCTCAGAACTGACAAGCCTGGAGGACTTGTAAGCCTGGCTGTGGAGCACTGTGAGGCTGACCTGGCTGCAGGGTCAGACAGGGCTGTGGTTGCTGAGGTCGAATTGTTAACTGAGCAATCAAACTGAAGTCGGCTGGGGCTGGAGTGCGCTCTGCGGCCGAGTGTGCTCACTGCCTTTGCAGAGGACTTGGGCTGGGTTCCCAACACCCACATGGCCGCTCATAACTACTGCTAACTCCAGTTCCAGGAAAATCCCATTCTCTCTTCTGACGTCTGTACACACATGGCACACACACATGGCACGCGCGCGCGCACACACACACACACACACTCTTAAAATATATACTAAAAGATGAAAACAACAAAACCCAGTAAAACTGACAGAGGGACCAGAGATGTATGTATTGTCAGGCATGGTGACTGAATAGCTGTGGGAGGGAGACAACTCACAGGTACGGGATACATGGAGGCTCCACCTCTGAGAGGGCAGCCCGGTAGGCTCGGAAGGAGGATGAGCTGTCAATCAATGTGCAGTACTCAGCCAGGCCCTGCAGGATAGGGGTGGGTTAGTGATATGTCCTGATGCCTACAACATGACAGACTCAGGCCCTGTGGATGCCTGTTAATGGTGTCAGTTAACCTCTGTGGCAGAGGGTCTTGGGCCTGTGTACAATGCTCTGTGGGTGGTATGAGCACATGTCCTCAGAGAGGCCCTTCTCAGGAGCTCACTTGTCCTTTCATCTGGCCCTCAGTGTGCTGAGACCCACCCAGCAGGCCCCATGCAGTGCTGAGCCCAGAGCAGCCACTTTGGACTCATGGGCTAAAGAATGGACTGTACAGGAAAAGCTGAGACCCAGGGACAGGACAGGTGACAACCCACAACCAACCAGGAAAGCCCCTGGACCTGCTGACAGGAGAGAGCAGACACCAGAATCTGAAGTGGGAGAGGCAGCAGTCTTGGTCACACGGAGGTGAGTGGCCAGATCCCTGCCTGGTCTTACTCAGGTCCATTCCAGCCTGTTCAGACTTCCCACCACCTACCTCTGAGGTCTGCCGCTGCCACTCCAGTCTGCGGATGGGGGCTGAGTCTAGTGCTGAGAGGATGGCCAGGTAGGAGTTGAAATTGTTGAGCTTGCGCAGGTGCTATAAGGAGAGGCGGTGGTGAGGGAAGGGAGGGCGGCACAGGGCTGAGATTCTAGCCTCCCCAGGCAGAGTGGGGGAGCTCTAGGCCAGTTACCTTCATGATCTTGATGAACTTGAGGAGCAGCCTCTCCCGGTCCTGGGCCTTCTCCTGCAGCATGATGATAGACCGTACCCTGCAGGAAAGGCAGACATGCAACAGCTCAGCTGACGGTCCTTCATAGGCTCAGTGGCCCTGCTCGATGAAATACATGTGACTCCTGTGCTAGTTGTCACAAGTTCTTACCCACCAGGAGCCCAAAGCCTAAGCACGGCCCTGGTCCCTGATCTCAGGGTGCATACTATATTCCGGGGGGTCCAGAACAGGTCTCCTTCTGCAGAGGAGGCTTGAGGACTGAAGCATCTCTTTAGCAGAGAAAGGCATCATAGGGCCTGGCTGCTGGCTCAGAAACCAGCTGACAAGAGGCGTAGGAAACCACTTTGCCATTTAACCTTAGCAGTAACCAAGGCTGAAACCCAAGGCAAGCCTCCTGTTCGTTCTTTTGTTGACCTCAGCGTGGCCTCAGTCTCCTGTGGTTTACAAGAGCCACTGCAGTGTTACCTGGGGGAGGTGCTCTACTCTAATCACCTCTCCCATCCCATAAAGAGTGCCTGTGTCAGGGACATGTCAAGACCATGGCTCCAAAAGGCAAGTAGCTCCTAACTGCCCTAGAAGTCAGAATGCTCAGAGTGGAGTGGCGGCTACTGCCGAGGGGCGGGCGCTTCCCAGGGCAAACCACAGAGAAGCACTGAGACCTTTCCCTAGGTCTCAACCATGGCAGGCATGTGGGGCAGGGTCAATGCATAGGAGGTGGAGGCACCTGGTTTAATCTTGAAATGGAAAAGTGACCAGGTGATAGACACACTGCTGGCCTCCATTCTGCTTTAAGAATTCAGACACAAGCTAGGTGGTGGCGCACGCCTTTAATCCTAGCACTTGTGGGCAGAAGCAGGCGGATCTCTGAGTTCAAAGACAGCTAGGGCTATGTAGAGAGACATCTCCCCACCCCCGAACAAACAGAATTCAGGGACAAATCAAAACCTTAAGATCCACCCCTTTGTCAAGCAATCAAGGAGCTAATGTCTTACTGTCTTACAGGGACTGTGAGAGAGGCAGTGAGCAACAACAGTGAAAGGGTCCTCCCCCTTGCAGTCAGCCAACCAGGGCAGACATTACTAATTCATCCTGGCACTGTTCCCTACACTATAGAGCTATGGTGCTACCCCAACTAGCTCTGCCTTCTCTCTGCTGCCCACAGATTCTGGAAAGATCCAAGGACTGACCACTCAACAACTCTCTGCCAACGAAGCCTTGACCATCCCACCCATAACACCCGAGCGAGTGCTGTGCTCCATCTCACCAGTAGGACATGTTGTTGAAGTGCTCTGTGAACTGGGTCAGATTGGGGCTCTTCTCTTCATTTTGCTCTTTGGCCCAAAGCAAAACTTCAGGAATCTGTATGGAAACAGAACAGACAGCACTAGTCTCTGGTGCTCCTGAGTCTGGGTGTGGGGCTCACCATAGGGACAGCCAGTAGCAGCTTCCAGGCGGAGGGAGAGCTAGCTGCCTCCCCGGCAGGGCCCCTCAGTCATACCTCTATCTTATAGAAAAGCTCAGCATCCAGCAGTGTCAGCTGCTCGGCTATCTCGTGGCTGTGGAAATCATGCAAGGTTCCTGGCCTGGAACAGCATGAGAGGCATGGTTGGGACAGGGCTGCAGGCTGTAGCTCCAATGGGACCTTCTGGGCCATAGGGCTAAGTCAGGGTAACTGCCTCCTTCCTCTCCTGGCTCTGCTCCTTACACCTACCACACACCCACCAGCTGGGCAAAGGCAGGAGCGAGAGACTTCCCAGGCTTATAGGAAGCCAGGATGGTACAGGAGGTAACTTCAGTGCTGGGGAAGTCCAGAGCTGACCAAAGCCCAGCACACAGTCATCTGTCTATGGAGCTCCACTTGTTTTTCTGGCAACATGGGATTCCTTGCTCCACATAGATCATGGAGAGAGGCCCAGCCATGGGTACTGAGGCACCTAATCACAGGACTGTGGGAAGGCAGCTGCTGGATTTAGCTCTGACCTACAGTGTGGGGCTGGCTGAGATACTGGCTCCTCACCTGGCTGCAACACCCCTGGCTGCCAGAGGCTGGTCGGAATGGGCACACCTGAGCAGCTTCTTCTGGTCCACTTTGTCCAGAATGTTCTTCCGGAGTACTCTGGCCAGGCTGAGCTCTCCGCTGCACACTAGGCGGAAGACTAGCTCCATCAGCAGCTTCAGGATCTCCTCAGTCAGCTCCACCAGGCTGAGGGCCAAGGGCACTTGGTAAAAGGCAGGCCAGGGCCCAGTTGAGGACAGCACTCACAGCCTCCACAGTGCTGGGGGTGGCCTTTCTGCAACAGGTCCCTGCCAGCTCACTCAACGCACCTGCTGCTCTCTGTCTTGGGGAAGTTCCTGGTCTAACTAACACCCAGTGATGAGGCGTCAGGCGGGTGTCTGTGGAAGACTGTCATCTCCACTGAGCTCTTCCATCATACCTTAACATTCCTTATACAGCCACCCTACAAGAGCAAGATGCTACTGGAGGGCAAGGATTCAGAGGCAGCACACCCAGAACAGGTTCAATTAAGTATGGGAATGGCAAGAGTCCTGGAGATGCAGCCTCTTCCACGAATCCAGCCTCCACTTGGCCCCACTATGCTGCTATGAGTGTGTCTTACTATGAACTAGTCCTAAGAGAACACAGGAAGAAGAGTCCCAGATAGGGCAGGGCAGGGACTCACCGTACAAGGAGCTGCAGACCTAACACCCACCCCACCTTGGTCTATAGGGTCTGTTACTCTCAGAGCTGGGATGAAGCAATGGAACCAGTGGGCAGCAGTCTATGCTGGGGCACATACCAGCCCACCCCACAGTGGATGGAATATAATGGTTGTCTAATCCAGATGAGGAAGCCTGCACCCCTCTGGCTTGCTAGCGCGTACTACAATGTACACAAGTTCGAACACCTGCAGCCACTCCTGGGACCCTGGGCCAGGCACTCACCAGAGTTCATCCACCACCCGCACCAGCACAAAGAATGTGTTCTTGCTCACTCGCTTCTTGAACGTGTCAGCAAAGGGAGAGAACTTCTCGTATGTGAAGTGTGGGTTAAGGTTCACAGGCAGGATCTACATGGAATGCTAATCTTACCCCACCCCTCATCAGCCACATATGATTCTGGGAACCCGTGAGTGGAGGCTGCGCTACCCCACCCCTCATCAGCCACATATGATTCTGGGAACCCGTGAGTGGAGGCTGCGCTCAGGGAAGTAAAGGCCTGTCCTGTGTGCAGCGGGAATGTGCAAAGCCACAATCCAGCCTGGGCTACTGGCTTCAGAAGCTGCTCCTGAATGCTGCCTTCTGGTCTGCAGGACTGACTCTGGCACCAGCCATGCTGTCTCTGTGTTGGATCTGAGTGCTGTCATACTGAGGGTTATGGTCTGGGGACTCAGGTGAAGGGAGCAGGTCCCTGTGGGCGCAGAGAGTAAACAGGCCCGAAAGGCCACCCTCTACATTCTGTAGGCTTCCACCTGGAGATCATTTCTCCAGCCATCTGGCCACAATGGTGTGGGTATTCCTGGGTACTTGTGCCTTAGAAAGCCAGGCTGGTCCATCCTCCTGGGCGCAGTAGACCCGCAGGTGTCCCCCTAGCCCACGGCAGCCCTCATGGCTGACTTTTGACTGCTGAAGTTGGGGTCTACTTCAGAGATTAGTAGAATTACTGTTGCTGTCCTGTTCCCACCAACTCCCTACATTCTTTCTCATTCCCCAATGATCCCTGACCTGAGTTTTGGCACTCAAGGGGAGCCACACCAAATGGATGGTCTGCCTGGGCCCCAGCAGAGCCTGCCCCGGGTCTTGGGAAGGACATCCCTCCATGACCTTGTTGCTTGAGGCTAATGGAGAAGGACAGAGAGACTGACCGGGCAGCAGAGGCTGGAGGTGGGAACACGCAGGTTGGTTGCCCAGTCTCCATTTCAAGGGTGCCATTATAGAACAGAAATAAAAACAGTTCCAGAGCTAAGTGGGATCCACATGTAAATGCATGTCAGGTTTGACATGTTCTGGCAGTTGTAATTGACAATCCTTCAGTTAGGCTAGGCTCTAGCAGGTGCTCAGAGTCCACAAAGAGAATGACCACAACTGTGCTGACAGACCATGGTTAGTCATCGACAGACTGAGCAGAGGAGGTGTGAGGAGCCCCTTAGAGGGTTTAGGGCACACAGGAATGTGGAGAGCTGCCAGTGATAGCAGCTGTCCAGCAGATGGCAGTCACAGGCTATGTGGCTGGGAGGTGGCCTAGTAGCTGGTTTCCAGGTAGGTCAAGAACAGAGAAAGAGGAACAGGTAGCAAAAGTGGGTTCTTCCAAGATCACAGGGTTTTGACCACTCACACAGGGATTGACAATCCCCAAGGGTGAATCCTGGGGTGGGGCAAAGCCTAGCTGTGATGGAGGATGGAGGAGCTGTCTGCTATCTGACCAGGGCAGGCAGCAGGGGCTAGGTCTGCCTTAAAGTCATCCTCCCACCTTTCTTTCCCTCTCTCTCTTCATCCCTCCCCCTTTCCTTTCTCTTCCTCCTCTTCTTCTTCCCCGACTCCTCCTCTTGGTTTCGAAAGACAGGGTTTTTCTGTGTAGCCCTGGCCATCCTGAAACTCACTCTGTAGATAAGGTTGGCCTTGAATAAGAGAGATCCTCCTGCCTCTGCCTCCCCAGTGCTGGGATCGAATGTGTACCACCATGCCTGGCTCAACTCTCGTAAGACTGTTCTACTCTTAAATCCACTGGTCTCCACCAGCTGGACACTTAGGGCTAAATGTGAGACCCTGCAGGAAGCCTCTAGCAGGGCCATCCACCTCCTTCCCTCAGCCTTTCTTAGTCTTTCCTTTCCAGAATTGCCCAGTGGTCCCACCCATTCTCGACAGTGCAACAGAACTCAGCTCCAGGCCCTCCAAGTCATTTCACATTTTCCTCAGCCATTTTGTGAGTTAGCACCAGGACATGGCTGGTAGAGGTGGGAACTGGGGCTTTACCACTGCAAAGGTAAGAGTGCTGTCCTGGGTCTTGAGGGGCCTGCCTCCATGAACAGGATGGGTGCAGCTAACCCGGGAAGGGCTGAGAGTCCGAGGGCTGGTAGTACTATGCAAGTCAGTTACTTCAGCATGCTCAGTAACCCCAGTGACAGCTTCAGAAATGGTATAAATGAAATCAAACGGTCACACCGGTGGGGCGGGAAGGATATCGGTACTGCAGCTTCTTGATGAGCTCCTCGGGGCTGATGAAGGTCCTGTAGGTGGTCAGGAAGGCTTCACAGTACAGTACCAGGTCTGCAGAGTGCAAAGAAATCATGCAGGTGGGTTCAGAGTGTGGGCTGTGGCTCACAGCACAGGCACCATGCTGAGTCCTCTCTGTGAGCCAGGCCAGGGAAAGCCAGGTAGGGTCCTTGGCTTTTAATCTTATAGACACTGGCTACTACTGCTGGGGAATCTAGCTGTGGGAGGGCCTGAAGCCACTGTAGGAAACAAACTTCATTTATTCAGTGACCCATGTGCTGGTAAGAAGCCGAAGCCTGGGCACACTGGCTCCAGACAGTGCGGCCCCCAGGTTAGCACAGATGTTGCCCTAAGGCCCAATGGCTCAATGGCTCCTTACGGCTATGGGCAGAGAAAGTAGTTCAAACTTGCCAGCAGGCTCTTGGAGTTAAACCAGAGGCAGTACTTTTAGCTAATAGGTTCCAGTCATTAAACAGTTTGGGGAAACTCCATTGTAAGCCCCAAGGGGAGTCTGAAGTGGCAGTGTGCTGCAAGGCTCAGTGGTGGCTTGCCACCCACAAAGGGCAAGGGCAGCGGTGACACCTAAAACCCCAGTAGCTGGAGGCCGTACCCACACCTTCTTTCCAGCTAATGACCCCGCCTCTCCAAAGTCCTGGAGCCATGTTCACTGTTGTGAGTTATTCCTCATGCTTTAGGTCTTAAGTATAGAATGTCATGGGAGACAAGAGCGGGCTAACTCAGGGATGGCTGTGCTGCACCACATTGGACCTGGAAAGCTCATCCTATGGCTATGCTGCACACAGCGACCCTGACCTTTTCTCATACCTCCCCAATTGCCGGGGTGGAGGGGTCTCAAGATTCTGTGTGGCATGTCATGTGGTCACACTGTGTGCTCTCGTGTTTGGGGTGTTTGGGGGGGCTGGTCCCTGTGCTGAGCTCAGCCTCAGAGCCGCACTTGCAGGGTGTGTTCTAGTGTGCTGGTGAGCACTAGAGCTGTACTCCACAGGCCGGAAGGTAAAAAGACTCATGTGTGAGACAAAGAGTAGGCCAGACTTGCCAGGTAGCAGTGGCACACACTTTTAATCTTAGCACTTGGGAGGCAGAGGCAGAAAGATCTGAGTTTGAGGCTAGCCTGGTCTACAGAGTGAGTTCCAGGACAGACAGGGCTACAGAGAAAGCCTCTGTGTGTGTGTGTGTGTGTGAGGTGGGGGAAGTAGGCCAGACTCAAGGATGGCTGTGCTGAGCTATGCTGGACACAGAGTGTGTGTGTGTGTGTGTGTGTGTGTGTGTGTGTGTGTGTGTGTGTGTGTGTGTGTGTGTGTGTATGAGGTGGGGGAAGTAGGCCAGACTCAAGGATGGCTGTGCTGAGCTATGCTGGACACAGCCCAGGCCTGCTGGTACTGGAGCTCTTCACATAAGCTAGCTGTAGGCTCTGGTATCACCTGGGATTTGAGTGGGAGCCTGAGCCAAACTCTACAGTGCTCACAGGGCTGTCTTGGTTAAGGTCCCTTTGTCCCCAGTGGCCTTCAGAGGAATGGAAGCTTGGGGGGCCAAGTAACAGATCTAGCACACAGGTCCCAAGGAGGGAACAGGATCTGAGCTCGGGCCAACATCACCCCTTACCTGGCCCTGTCCACACTTCTCACAGTGCCACCTGAGAGACAGGCTATGTAATGACAAGTATGTCCTCCTTCATGCTTGTCTAATTGGCTTGGACCTGCTTGCCACAGCTGAGTCCCAGACATAGGAGCCATGAAGCCTCCCAGGGCCTTTGAGTCACTCATATACCACTGGTGCAGGAAGCTACCTGCCTGAAGAATTTCACCATCTGCCATGGGCACTGTGTCTACTCTGATGTGGCTCACAGACTGTTTCAGGTAAGACTCCCAGGTAAAGCCAATTCTGGTTTGGCAGGGACCCCAAATCCTATTGAAACTTCAGTTCAAAAGTCTCCCTTCAGCAGACCCAATGGGTAAACCAGAAGGCTTATGGGCTCCCTGTCAGAGATTCCTTTGGCCTGGCTACAGCTGGCTGCAGCTGGCAGGACAGGAGATTTAGCTTTACATGACCAGGCCAGAAGCCAGCTCATATCCTAGCCCTTCACTTTTAGATGAAAATGAGGTGAAAATGGCTACTTCACCAGGATGCCCTGAGGTGCCATTGGAAGAGCCCTGGGCACTGTCTGTACCTCCAGCCCCTGACAGGTCAGGGAACCAAGGCCCTAGAGGAAAGGCTGCGAGGCTGTGGTAGGCTTCAAACAGAGTGTCTGAGACGGCCTTCCTGTCACGGCTGGAAGACATGGGTGAAGAACCACTGAGGGCTCAGATGAAGGTAAGCTTGTATGAAATCTTCCCTCTTCAGTCTCTGCCAGGCAAACAGGTTTTGTACTAGTCTCTTAATTCAGAATTTCATAGAATTTTGTATTTACTTTGGGTCCTAGTTATTTAAAACAAACAAACACAAAGCTGATTGGGTTAGGGTTTTAAGTCTAGAGTGATTTTACCTACAGTTCAATCAACTTTTCACAATTTCTTTTCTTTTTTTTTTGAAACAGGGTTTCTCTGTGTAGACCAGGCTGTCCTGGAACTCACTCTGTAGACCAGGCTGTCCTGGAACTCACAGGGATCTGCCTGCCTCTGCCTCCAAGGGCTGGGATTGATCCCAGAGCCTCACCATGGCTAGGCAGGTGCTGTCTCACGGAGTCCTAGCCCCATCTCTGTTTGTTGCTGTATACAGCACAGTCTCTCCACACAGCACTGGACCCTCACAGGTTCCCTGCTTCCCAGATTCTGAGATTAAAGGTTGTGTCAGTATGCTCTGCCCTTTTAAATTCTTTAAAAATGTGTAGGAAGAGGGCCCATGGAATGCATATCCTGTCTCAAAAAAGAAAAGAAAGAAAAAGGACACTAACAAGAAACTGGCTGTGGCATGAGGTTGGCTCAGCAGCCTCCTAGAGGCGGGAGAGCAGCAGGCCATGCCTGACCTGGGCCACTGGTGCCTTCCTGAGACCAGCTCACAGGAGCTCAGTTTCCTCCCTTACAGAACTTTATGGATGGATGGTTCTTCTGCCAGCACAGCCTACCTAACAAGTGCTCCCAGTCCAGGCGTGCATGGCCTCTGCTTCTGCCACCTCAGATGACTGGGATGCAGAGAGCATGGCAAGGTGGGGTAGGTCTTGGACAACAAATTTTGTTCCTAGGAACTTGTTAGTTAACTATGTGAACTAAATACGTTGAAGAAAAGAGTGACTTAAATATAAGGAAAGGTTGAAGGGGCTGGCCATGTTTGTAAAAGATTTTATTTTTAAAATAAAGGGTCTGAATCCAGACTCACTTATATCAGCCTCCTGAGTGCTAGGATCATAGGTGAGTAACACTGTGGCTGCTTTAACTTTAATACCACAGTTAAATATGTCATTATCCAGTGGGCTGCCCTTGGAGCACACAGTAGGTACCACTGACTGTCCTCACCTTCAGAATACGCTGAGGGCCAAGAGCATCATTGTCTTGCACCAAGAGAGGACATACCCAGGCGCAAGTTTTGACAGGATCAGGGTCTCCGGAGCCAGCCTCTCCCTACTCTTCCCTAGTACCATCAGGTCCAAAGTTCAACCCAGGAGAGATGACAGTACAGCATGGTCATGTGATACCTTTGGTGGGACACAAATCCAGCACAGTGGGAGCTGCCATACCTTTTCTGTCTGTCTCAGTAGCATGGACCAGTAAGATGTCTCCTGAACCTCCACGAACATCTGGCCCATCATCACCCTGGAATGAAAGAGCATAAGACAAGGCTGAGGTGATAAACTCACCATGCTTCGGAGTCCCCGAGTTCCTTCTGATCTCCTCAGCTCAGCAGTGGCAGGCAGCACTGTGCACACCAGGCAGCATCTGCAGCCTACTTGTTCCCATGGATTTTGTAGATTGGTACTGGTCAGAACTCTTACAGAGAATTGGGCATCGAGGAAGCTGTCCAGGTGCTGTGAGCACCAGGGCACATCACCTTCCAGAGGCCACATGGGGTCAGGGCACTGTGGTCTCAACCCTACCTCCACCTCCTGGCCCAAACTGAAAAGGTGAGATTCCAGAGGAGAAAGGCAGTCCCTAATCCTAGGAGACAGGAAGATGGTGTCCAGGCATGTTTCTCTCCACACCTCCAGTAAGCTACCTTTGGGCTTAGTCCCTTTCCAAAGCAGGATTCAGCTCGGGGACATACCCCACAGGCTGTTCTTGGAAGGACTTCACTAGAAGAGCGTAAAATATCACAAGATTGCTCATGACGAAGGATGGTTACACAGCAACCAAACCCAGCTTGCCAGTGGGAGCCCAACTCTATTTCCACAGGCAAACAAACTGTAATCTGGTCCAGTGACAGAGCTGTAGGTGAGCTGAGACTCTGAGGGAGACAGAGCCCACATCCTATCTGTGCATGCCATGAATTGCCATTTCCATCTGGACTTCAGAGTTCTGAGTGTTCTGGGTTTCCACCTGGGACAAGGTTGGCTATGTTAATGACTCCATTTTCCAGAAGGAATTCAGCTTTTCTTTCTACACAGGTTCTGCCTAGGTTCTGCTAACCCTACCAGCAGCCTGATGGCTAAAGTGCTGACGTCTTCCTGGGTTGCTAGGAAGCTACTCAGGATGACCCAGGAACACACATTTCCTTTCCTATGTCTGTATGTTACAACCATCAAACCAGTTCCTACTGGTTTGATACAGGGCTACTCAGGGGCCAAGATGTCCCATTAAACTCAGTTCTTAGAACTGTACAGAGAAGAGACAAGGTTCCTAGGGCCAGCTTCTTCTTCTTCTTTCATTACATGTCTGGGTGCTGTTCTTATCAATAAGACTCCTCAAACAAGGCACAGCTCAGCATCTAGGCCCGTTTTCTTAACAGGAAGAGGAGGGGCTGTGTTACTAACAGCACATATATGCTTTACACTGCGGAGAGCTTCCTGTGCAGGCTACACCGAACACTGCTGGGTGTTTCCCTTGCACTGCCTTCAGAAGTACCTGCATGAAGTTCAGAGAGGCTTTGCAAAGGCCAAGTTCACTTCTGGCAAGAAAGGGACAGTGAACTCCCCCCCCACCCCCCATCCCTTTTTAGCTGGGAGCCCAAGAGCTGAGGTGCTGCCTGACTCAGGTCTCCCGACTGAACATCCAAGGGCACATTTCTCTACTTTCCCTTCCCTCTTGGTTGGTGGTTATAAGATCCAGGTCTGGGGAATGCTTACCTCTTGCTTGAGTGTCAGCCTGGCCATAATTTCATTGTGGTCAATGAGAGACAGTTCATCCACTTCCTCTTCTGCCTGGGCTGACTCCAGACCATCCAGTGACTTTGGGGACCTGAGAGGAAGAATGGTTACTGCTGAAGGTATCAGACACACCCCAGGTTTCCTGGTCCATGGAGGCCTCGAGGTTGAGGCAACACTGGTGATGGTTAATATTAATTGTCAATTTAGTGAGACCGAGAGGAGGGGCAGGAAGACCCACGCACCGTGGGCGGCACCATCCCTGGGCTGGGGCTCGGATTGTCTGACAGGAAAGGGTGAGCTGAGCACCGGCAGCCACTGCTCTTGGCTTCTAGACTGGACGCAGTGACCACGTGCCTCAAGCTCCTGCTGCTGTGACTTTCCCATCACTACAGACTAACAGTGAACTGTGAGCCAAAATAAACCCTTTCCCCCTACGCTACTGTTAACACAGTAACAGAAAAAGTAACTAAGACATCTGCTACGTATAGACCAGGGTATAAGAGCTGCTCGTGGACAAGCCCTGAATGGCAACTATAATATGAAACTGGAGTTGCAGGCAGGGCCAAGTGACAACTAGACTCTTGGCTCTGCCTGGGAACAATTCTGTTCTCTGGACCTGGGGATAAAGGACCAGGCTGCTGAGTGGAAATGGTCCTCTGAGCTCTGTAATGGCCTCAGCTATTCCTTGCCCAGCCCCTTCACAGACACACAAGGGCAGCATATGAAAGGAAGTGCAGTAAGAGGGCTGCAAGGAGGGAGGCTACATGTCCCCCCCCATGCAACCCCCCAGCCCGTGCTTAGCAGTAAGAAAATGCTGCGGCCTAGCAAATGGTGCCCAATGTCATCAGTGTTCAATATCACAAGAGATGGCTTTTAACACAGGCAGCCATTGCACTGGAGAAAGAGGGAGGGCCCTTGCTCTGGATAGAAAGACTTAAAGCACTGAACAGCATCTGGCTAAAGGAAGAGAGGATTCTCAGGCTATATCCAGAGAGACACTAGCCAGCCTTTGGGTCTTCAGAGAGCACTAAACACACGCACGTACACACACACACACACACACACACACACACACACACACACACACACACACAGCACATGTGGCACACTGGGTCCTGGGGACCCAACCTTGGCAACAGCGCTTTTGTTCACTGTGGCTCTTTTTGGCCCCCAAGGGCACATTTTCTTTGTAGCTGAGCTGGAGAGTCCGCACCAACACCCCCAGGCTTGGGAAGAATCATGCCTTGTTGCTGCCTTAGGAGGCCAGCCAGTGAGGTGGCCTTTACGAAAGGCAGACAGTGCCTCTCCCAGGAGCTTTCCAACCACTAGTGTGCTCCATCTTTCTAACCATTTCCCCATCAGAAGTCAGCTCAGCTCCAAGAGTAACTCTTGGGAGAGCCCTCCCTCAGGAGGTGGGTAACCTGAACATCTGAACCCTCAACATGACACCCGGTTCCAGTGAAGCAGGTGATTCCAGTGAAGCAGGTGACAGAATCCGCAGGCTGCTTTGGCCTGGCACATACAAGTCTTTCTGGCCAAGTGTTATAGTAACACTTGAGGACAACCCAGCCTGGAGGACATAAGACAGTGAGAATCCAAGAGTGACAAGATGCAAGGCTTGCAGGTCAAGCTTGTGGCTTCTCTTGTCTTTTAAAACCAAAACAAAATGAAAACCAAAACCCTCTTAGTGCTTGCCCAGGCCTGACACTGATAAGCCAGAAGTCACTTTGCTGTGTTCAGACTAGTGAGGCCTCAGGTGACCAGTTCTCAACTTAAAGGAAGGAAAAGCCTGAGTAGCTGGCACATCTCACAGGAAGGTGGCATCAACACTAACAGAAGGGATGCTCACTGGCAGCTCCATTAGCTAGCACGAAATGGTCCAGGAATTAGCTACCCGTCTGCAAACCTGAATATACTGAGAACAAGGGAAGGGACAAGGACAAGGTGTCTAAAGGCACTGCAGGTCATAAAACCCATTTTTTTTTTTTTTTTATTTAGACAGGGTTTCTCTGTGTAGCCCTGGCTGTCCTGGAACTCACTCTGTAGACCAGGCTGGCCTTGAACTCAAAAAACCCGGCTGCCTCTGCCTCCCAAGTGCCGGGATTAAAGGCATGCGCCACCACTGCCGACTAAAACCCAAATGTTATGTAAGCTATTCCTAAGAGGGGCTGGGCTGTAGCTCAGTGTCCAGCACGTGTGCAGCCTCAGGTTAATCCCTGGAGGGGGAAGATGGGGAGACTACTTTCCAGATTACATGAGGAAACCTTTTCTGTCTCAGGTGTGACAATGATGCTGTGATCACTGTTTCCACCTCTCGGGAGGGTATGATGGCTTTCTGGGACTGAGAGCCACAACACCTGTAAGCTCCTTTCAAAATAGCTTAGCAACACAACATATACGTTTATGACTAGAAATGTCCAGTGACAGGTTTGTGGGTGGGAAGGTCTTTTACACTTCCTAGGTATGGGACAGTAGACAGCACAGGTGTCAGCAGGAAGGCACACTGCGCATGGCAAAGGCCTTAGAGGGCAGGTTATTAGTGACCGTTAGGTTTCCTTGTAGTTTCCACCCTGAAGACAGACAATTGTGACGATCAGAACAATGCACAGCCACGGCTCACGGGGCCTGGACACTTCCTGCTCACTTCTTACCTCTCCCCGTTTTCTCTGCTGTCCCTCCCAGATGCACTGCTGACTGAAGGATCTCTGGGATGTCCATCCTTTCCAGATGGCAGTTCCTGTAAAGAGAAGGAATGGTGGCATTTGGACAGATGGCCCATGCTGGGGCGGTCTGTCTCAGCACTGTGAAGCAGCTGGCAGTGGGAACAAGCTAACGACGATGGGGTTTATTACGAGAAACATAAGCCCTCTGGAGACCAACATCTGCCTTTGGAGAGCGGGGAGGTGCCATTCCTTCTAACATTTATCTCCTGTCGGCCTGGGTACGGACACCGTAGCCACTCTGCAGGTGTGTGTGTGGTGACGCAATTAAGTGCTCTGCACGCCTCTCCTTCACTCTCTTCAATAAGCTACCACCACCACACCTCCATTCCCACAGAAATCGACTGCCAGGACACCTAATGGTGGAGGGTAGACTTGAACTCTTAGGAGAAGGCTATCTGCCTCCAAAGCTTCTATCTTTAACCACTACACCCAAACTTCCCTGACTTCTTAGTCTTCAGGGTTACAGCCCTTAACCAGTGACAGTCCAGTTCAGAAGTCCACCTGCCCAAACTCACAAATGTGACCTGTTTGGGCAGACTTGCTGCCTCTGTACCCACTGATAACACAACTCTATGATGTTTCTGGGCTATGATGTCCTGGAGGTGAAGAAAAAGTCCTTGTGAGTCCAGGGACTGTCACTAGGGACAGCAGTGGGGCTGGCATTGCAGGGCAGAGAGGGCTATGGGGCCTGGGCATTGACTCCCTAAGTTCGGTGCTCCCGGTGACACAGGTCACCAGTGGGTAGGGATACTGGGTTAGCTCTCCCAAACAGGACCAAATCTCACTGGAGGGAAGCTTATGTTGTGCTGATGTCTAAGGCGGGTAGCTGCCTTGACACAGACAGCTGAAAGTCCTAGGGAGTCATGGCATGACTATTCATGGGATGGCCATGATGTTTAGGCTAGGCTTGCCAGGGCACTGATTTCTTGTCCTTGACGACCTGACTTTATCCCCTAGACCTTCTCATTCAGTCTCCTGGGGACAATGACCTTTAACTTCATCTTCTACAGGAACTTCTCATTCGGTCTCATGGGACAGTGACCCTGAAATCTCTCATTTGCCCCTGTTTTGCTGAAGCCAAATTTGGAAAGGTGCCTGTGCACTATGAGGCCACAATCTGGACAGCAGCATAATCCAGGCATGGACCTCCACAATCCAGCAAGAGTCTGCTCTCAAGAGGGACAAGTGTGGATATCCAGCAGGGCGCCTATCACTTGCCCTGCTTCCTTGGGAGTAGCTGAGGGCAGCAGGGCATGCTGGGAAGAACCGAAGGGCAGGTGTAAAAGCATCTTTTGGAAGGAAGGATCAGCATGGAGAGATGAAGGGGAAGACATTCCCGGGAGCAGCGGGGGCTGGGCCAGGATCCCGTGGTTTCTAGGACGCTTATTCAGCCAGGTTCTGAAAAATGCCACACTCACTGAAGCAAAAGCAGGGCAGACCTCTACCTGGAAGCTGTGTCCTCTCTCATAGGATGGGTTGGCTTCCAGCAGGACTATAGGGGCTCAGCCAATAGAAGCAGCTGCAAAGGAAGTGACTTCGAGGGGGACAGAGGGTGGCCCATGCACAAGGCGACCCACCGAGGTTACTTACTCCTCGAGAGGGAGCCAGTTCCTCGCTGGTCTGGCCAGAGGAGTACAGATTGACATATTCACCCCCACCAGCTTCCTCCCTGCTGGCCTTTTCACTCTGGGGGAGACAGGGTAAGAGGAGAGACAACGGGCCAGGCTCGAGAGCTCCCTCAGTCTTCCCTGGAAGTGCTTCCAGGGCCCAGCCTCCTGCTGGATCTTCTTCAAAGTATTTAGAGACATTCTGGAAACTTCCAGAAAGTTTTTCCACTTATAGCAGGGCCTGTAGGGGCCCCCAGTTTATAAAAGGGCCTGCAGAGGTCCCCAACCTGTAACAAGGCAGGGGTTCCCAGTGCAGGGGACTAGAAGCAACATACTTGCCCGCTTGAAATGTGGGAAATGTCTCCAACTGTCAGACCCTCTTTGTCCCTCTATCTGTCCCCTCCACTCTGTCATGCAGTTCCTTCCTGTGTTCTGATAAAGCACAGGGGCCCTTGCATGGGCCCGACAAGCAACCTTACCTCTGTTTCTTCCACTCTACAAGAGTCTGGGCCTCTCCACAGACACACAACAGAAAGCTCATAGCGTTTTCTATCTCATCTTTGTGACAATTTACTGTTCTAAATGGTCACTAGCCCAATTCCCCGTGTGATAGGAATCTATACAAAAGATTTGGTTTCTGTTCTGGAAACAGGTGGATCAATCAGAACTACATTTGATTCCCCATAGGTGCCAACCTACTCATGTTTGAGTGGCCTCAAACCAGCAGCAGCCTGGGCCGTGGGAGGGAGGACAAGGCCCTTGGTAGTAGCATCGTTTTTTTCTAAAACCCTGAGGGCCAGTGTGCAGACGAGCACAAATGTGTGCTGAGTTCTCACCGAGTCACTGAAAGAGGTTTCAGAAGGAAGGCGGACAGGGTTCCTGTGAGAGCTGCTGTCCTGAGCAGACGAGAGAGGCCCGTCCACGGTGCTGGGAGGCGGACTGCTTACGGTGGGCACCGCTAAGTCCGAGCTCTGCGACGCGTGGACAGGGGGAAAATGTGGAGAGGAAGAGGAGGTAGGCGGAAGGAAAGGTTGGACGGAGGCTTGGTGGTGAGGCATGAAGTCCTGGGAGTAAGACCTAAACACAGATTTGTACTACAGAACCCAGGCAGAAAACACACAAACAAGAATGTGGGAAGGAGAAAACAGACAAGAGAAAAGGTGGTTAGGTTAACTGAGGCTCAGCATGATTGGTGTGTCCTGTCTTTCCTTCTGGAGGCTGTTGGTCATGCCAGACAACCTCTTACAGACTTCCATGACTACACTGCTTTCTGAAAGGGACCTGTAGGCTGACAGGACTATCTGGATGGCAGGATATAACTGGATTCCCTCCCAGTCTCCATGCTGATCACTCCATGTTCCTTTGATGTGGAAAGGAGCTTCTACCACCTGCGTCTCAGGCCTGAACTCCAAGTCACCGACACTCACTCATTTGGAATCTTCTGGACAAGTCTAGTTTACCCCTTAAAAGACAAACATATCTACTCTATCCAGGGTGCTCCCAAGTCCCATCTCCACCCAACCTAAACAAGGGGACTTCTGCCCCTAGACCAAGCAGAGAGGGGCCACCCAGAACCCCCTCTGTCTGGCGATCTAAATTCTTGCTTAGGCTGCGAGGCTAAGCACTGCAAGGGAATATAAATAAAAGTTAAAAATATGTTTCTGGGTTCCCTGAGGGACAAGCCTGACTGCATAAGGGGTTGATGTCAAAAGTATCCCCTCTCCAGGAAAAAGATATCGGGACAGGTATGGCCCTCATGCCTCCCTGGACAACGACAGAAGGACTGGAGCCATTACAAGGTCCCCTTTAATTACTGGAGGTCAGGCCTCTATCCCCGCCTTGGCAAGATTAGAATTGCCACAGCCCTTCTATACTTAGAGAAGGGTGGAGATGTCAGGGGCAGCCCTGCTTATACACTGAAGGCCTAAAATCAGCCATAAGCCTAAAATCAGCAATAGGCTTGACATACATGCTTGTTAACACAAAGTCTTGGGTCTCTATGGAAAAACACTGAAACAGATGCCTATAAACTATTGTAAACAGGCAGCTTTTGTGGAAATCTACCAGCTTAAGTAGTTATAGACCTTGTAAATAGGCAGCCTTGGCAGATAGTACCAACTTAGATAAGGACAAGTAAAGCATAGGCAGAGTCATAGTGACCTGACCCCTGAACCTTCACCCAGCTGATACCCTGCTCTGAAAGATATCTGTACTCCCCCTGAACATCTATGCTCCTGTGTCATCCCCTTCCCCACATCCTGCATTTTCGTGTTTATAATCCCTGTGTTAAAAAGTAAAAATTATGATTTGATAATAAAAAAAAGACAAAAAAAAAAAAAAAAGACAAAAAAAAAGAAATGAAAAGAAAAGAAATGACACACAGTGTCCCCCTGGCTCTGCTGACGTAGCTTCTGACAATCCATTTTCTTCTCAGAAATACTTTGAATTATAAAATGTTATTGTGGTTTTTGTTAGTATGCTGGGTAAAATAATTTTTATTGATTTCATTTTAAATTTCAAAGTTTGTAGTGAGTTAAAATGTCCTTCAACATGATTATATGTCATATTTATTTTCATATTGTAAAATGCAAGTTAATCTGTGGAACATTTTTTAAAAAATGGATTCCTTTTTGAGAATTTCATATATAAGCACTGTATTTACATAATTTTTTTCTTTCTCTCCTTCCTCCCACTCTTTCCAACCCCCAATACTGTTCAAATGCATCTTATTTAATTATTGTTCATATATATATATATGTATATATGTATACATGTATAAGTATGTATGTATATACAAATACTGATAAATAAGATGTTTTGAAAAAAAAAAAGACAAACATATCATCTTTTAGATATCGAATGGACCTCAGGCCCTTTTAGAAAAGGGCAGGAGCCTCAAAAATGACCAGAAGAGTTTCAGCATCTCCCTTCCCCTTCTGTCTCTCTCTCTCTCTCTCTCTCTCTCTCTCTCTCTCTCTCTCTCTCTCTCTCTCTTTTTTAAATGCAGTGATTTTACAACCCTTCTGATGTTACCCAGAGTGACAGGTGTGACTACTACTTTTCATTTGACAAAAAAGTCAGATGGCACACTGAGAGGTATCCCTAAGTCTTTATAGCTTCTGAGCCCAAAGAGGACACTCCAAGTCCCCAAGCTGAGAGGTGTTTCATGCCATCATGTCTGCTGGAGGCTTGCCAACATTCTGCTAACCATCACAGGGCCTGGGAGGACAGTGAGGATGCACACATGGCATTCCTCATGTGCCTATCACAGATGCCAACTGAAACATGCACACGGATCGCTCAAGTGCTCTGGACCTTTCTGTGGTACAGAGTCTCAGAACCCACAGAAATAAGAAAAAGGAGAAATGAAGTTTTAAACTGAATGGAGATGTTAGGGCTTGAATCAGAAATGCCCACCCAGCCACAGGCTGTACTTATCACGTGTCATCCTGCTGTAGGATGATACTGTTGTAGGATGCTGTGGAGCCTGGCTGGCAGAGAGGCCTCATTCTCTCTGAATCTGGGTCAGCTGTGGGTTCTCAACATAGGCTGCAGATCCCGACTTCCCTTCTCCATCCAAAGCAGCTACACCTTGTTACTTTTCCCTCTGTATGACTCTGGACAAGTAAGTTCTTGTGGATGAGTCTTCATCTTTAAAATGGGGTGAGCTGATTGTGGTGGTGCATATCAGTAAGGTTTATTAAAGGCAGTTGAGGTAGGAAGATCACCAGTTTGAGGCTAGCCTGGGTTACACGTTTATTGTGCCAGGCACGGTGGCATACACCTTTAATCCCAGCACTCACGAGGCAGGTGGATCCATGTTTCAGGTCAGCCTGATCTACATAGTGAGTTTCAGGCCAACCAGGGCTACACAGGAAACCTTATCTCAAAAGACAGCCCACACCCATGGGGTGGAAAGGACAGTCATTCTTAGGAAAAAAATTTACTATAATTTTAAAAGAAACTTTAAAATTCATTCATTTTCTTATCCGTGTGTATATAAATATGAGCATGCCACTGTACACATTTGGAGGTCGGAATTGGTTCTCTCCCTCCACCATGTTGAGTCCTGGGATGCAAATCATTAGCCTTGCACCTTTATCTGCTGAGCCATCTTGTTTTGTGAGGCAGAGGGAAAGGGAGACATGATTTCACTATATAGTCTTCAATGGCCTGGAACTTACTATGCAGAGTAGGCTTGTCTTGAACTCACAGAGATCTGCCTGCCTCTGCCTCCCGAGTGCTGGGATTAAAGGTGTGAGGCACCATGCCTGGCTACTACTGAGCTATCTTGTCAACCACAGGTGTAATTTTCTTTTTGAAACAGGATCAGGCTACATAGGCCAGGATGGCCTCAAACCTGTCATCTTGTTTCAGTCTCGTGAGTGTTGCTGTACACCACCACACTCGGATGTTGGTTTGGTTTTACTTACCTAAATGTTTATCTTAAATAGTCTCATGGATTTTTTTTTAAGATTGTATTTTATATGTTTGAGTGTTTGCCTGCAGAGGCCAGAAGAATTCCCTGGAGTTATGGACAGTTGTGAGCCACCATGTGGGTGTTGAGATTCCAACCTAGGTCTTTTGCAAGAGCAACAAGTGTTCTTAAGTGCTGAGCCAGCTCTTCAGCTGCTGTTTTTAGTTTTTGAGAAAGGATCCTTTGATATGTTACTCAGGCTGGGCTGACAGGGGTGTCACACCTTGCCTGATCCTATTATTAAGGTGTGCAGCCCACTGCCAGGCCTGTAACAGCAGCACCTCAGCTGTGAGTGGGGATGAGTCAGTGGACAGGAAGAGGCCGGAGCAAGTGTGGTTTGGGACAAAGGGGCCTGGGCGCTCCCCTCCCTTCCAGGCCCTGCTCCTAGGCTCCTCAGGCATTCCAGTTATGCAGTCGTGCTGGGACAAGAGCCAAGCTGGAAATGTACCTTCTCAAGGGCAGGAGGTGCCAGGGAAGGCTCTCCAATCACCATCAACACCGCTGGCTCTGGGCTGCTCTGGGTGGCTCTCCTGATTCCAGAAACTGTGCTGGGGGTGGGAGTGGGGGTGGGGAAGAGGGCTGTTTCCACAGGACCTGGTTCTGTCAGGCCCTTCAGGATCATGTTCATCCCCAGGGTTCGGAGAAGGGCACAGATGGTCATCTCAGAGCCACCAGCCCCACAGCAGCCTGGAGTCTATTTTTGGATCTGGGGAGTGTTTGGTTTTGTTTTTGAGATCCCTGTGCAGCAGGAATTTGTATTTATAGCCTGAGAGATGCTGTTTGGGTTGGGGATTTTGGGGGAAGGGGTATAGTGGTGCCAGAGTAAATGAGCACCAGGAGAGAAGTGCTGGCTCCAGAGTCAGGCAGAGTATGTGCCAGGGACACTGGAAGGTTGGCCTGGGCAGTGATGCTCACTCGGAGTGCTGCGGGGGCTCATCTCATTACACGAACAGAAAGTGCTGCTGCAATCTTTCCGACTAAAGGAACAGAGGCTCATCTCCTTAGCATCTTGTGCTGCTGGGGGGTGGCGCAGGGTGGCCTGTATCATACTTGGATCTGAGAAACTGGCTCTCTCACCTATTTTTCCTGATTTGATTAGGGGTAGGGATGTCCTCAGCCGAGCACTATTAGGATGCTGGGCAGGGTGTGCAAGCTAGGGATGGACGCAGAGAGCAGAGCCCTGACTGTTAGGAGGGATGGAAGCTGAGAGCAGAGCCCTGACTGTTAGGAGGGATGGAAGCTGAGAGCAGAGCCCTGACTGTTAGGAGGGATGGAAGCTGAGAGCAGAGCCCTGACTGTTAGGAGGGATGGAAGCTGAGAGCAGAGCCCTGACTGTTAGGAGGGATGGAAGCTGAGAGCAGAGCCCTGTTAGGCAGAAAAGATGGAAACAGCTGGCTCTCCTGAAAAGATAAACCTAGAACAACAACCAATTTTTGGAGTAAAAAAGATAGTGAAGGCTGACCTCTATTTGCTTGAAGCTAATTCATTAAAGGCAGAATCACCTGATGTTGGCCAAGCTCCAATGAGACTTTTTCTGTCAGTCCTGGCATAAAGTTGCCAGGGGATGGGACTCGTGTTGCCTTGGCAGGGAAGCAGAGCTGATTTCCTGGCTACTCTGTTTAATTCATCTGATGGCCAGGCTGCTAGGGCGTGAAGGGTAGCCTGCACTTCAGTACTGAGGATCTGATCCAGCTCCCAGTTGGATGACAGCAAAAGACGGTGTGTGCTGACTGTGAGGGAAGCCTCCAGAGACAGGTTATCCCTGCACTGAACAAGGATGGCTAGGTTTTGGAGGCTTTTAGGAATATGGATATGAGCTGGGTAGTAGTGGTGGTGGTGGTGCATGTCTTTAGTTCCGGCACTTGGGAGGCAGAGGCAGGCAGATCTCGAGTTCCAGGCCAGTCTGGTCTACAGAATGAGTTGCTGGACAGCCAGGGCTACACAGAGTACCATGTCCCAAAAAACAAAACAAACAAAAACTAACAAAAAAAGAAAGAAAGAAAAAAAGAAATATAAGCCACCACACCACTGCTTTCTCAAAAGGCCACTAAACACAGTCACAAAAGTTATCTTCATGACTTGAGAGTCTTCACTTGAACTCTCCCTAGGTGCTGTGCTCAGTACTGGCCCTGTCAGCAGAGCACCTGCCTTCAACAGGGTGGCCAGCAGCAGCAGTCCAGGTGAGAAGTTAAGCTTCAAAGCTCCCAACAGTCATCTGGGGAGACATCCATGGCCCTTTGGAGTTGGGTACGACCACACCCAGGGTGGGCAGGGAGGGTCTTGGGTAACACTGCTCCCCTCACCCCATTTGCCAATGCCTACTTTGGAGGTATCGTATCTAGGGGCAGCTCTCTTGTTTGAGGCTCTTCTGCTAATTACAGGAACTACATTTTACAAATGACAAACGTAGGGTTTCAAAGCCAAGTGGTAGATTCAGAGATGCTGTGAGCTTCTAGTCATGGGACCTGTCTTTGTTCCTGGCAGGGAGTGGCACTTCTGCAGGTCACCCGAGAGTGACACAAGCACTGACCTTACCAAGAAGGGTGACTTAGCATCACACCATGTCCAAACACCCTCTCTCTGGTAAAACACACTTCTTGGTGCATTTATTTTGAAAACACTAGAAACAAGGACATAAAAGAACAGAATTGTAGCCACTCCTGTGCCATGTTCCTGACACTGTGGCACAACTCCCCCACCCCTGCCCCACCCCCCATAATCCCTTCTTCTGCCACATAGCTTCCTAAACTCCAGTGCATCTCACAGTGCTGTGTGTCATGAGAGGACAACCTGAATGGCCTGAGCCCTAAGAAAGACACACTACAGACCAGAAGAGAGCTGTGCTCAAGCCAGCAATCTGCTGGAACTATTCTCATGTGCCTGAGGCTTTGGCAACCTGATGGCCTCTAACTTATCTTTAGAACTCTCCTTAGATATGGTAGCTACCTTCAGCAATGCTTGACAACATGAAGGACAAACATGCTTGCACACACGCACACCTCTCCAAGGCCAGCCAAGAGGCAGCTCTGATCAGCTACACCGAATCTCAGTATTTATTTGGCCACGGAATCGCTCATAAAGGCCAACTTAATGGTGTACTCTTCATGACGGATGGGTCTGGGTTCTAAGCCTGGCTCTAGCTTGACACTAAGAGCAGATAACTTAGCTTTTTTTGCCTTGGTGTATCCATATCCCGAGTGGGAAAAATACTCCATCACAGATTTGGAAGAAAGGTCCTGGACAGATGTCAGGTACTGTGACAAGGGTGGAAAGGCAAGAGCCACCTGTGGAGCAGTGCCCCAGAGGGTCACCACATGGCCTTCCTGGCACTCTGGTGTCAGATGGATCATGGTGCTAGAGCAACATTTTTGTGTCTAGGGCTGGTCCCAGAGCCCTGATGTGCTAAAATGATGGGGCACAGAGACAACAGCAAGCCTAGATATTCTAGTGGGGCGCGTATGTGTGTGTGTGTGTGTGTGTGTGTGTGTGTGTGTGTCTACCTCAGAAGCACAGTTTGTGAAGACCCACGGGCAAGGACTTCTGGCTCCAAGTAAAGCTCTATCCCACTCCTTTGTCCCCAGCATGGTGAAGCAGCCTTTGTCCTGCCCCTGCCTTCCCTGATATCCCACTCCTTTGTCCCCAGCATGGTGAAGCAGCCTTTGTCCTGCCCCTGCCTTCCCTGAACTGGGAATGTATACACTGGGGCTCTCCTCAGGGGGAGAAGCGCTGGTGTGCAAGGTACATCCACCCTTCCAGGAGGCTTTGCAGTGAGGTGCAGAGCGGGGTCCAGTCTGTCTGTGTACTCAGTCAGGCAGTGCAGGTCTGCAGCAGCCTGGGCTTTCCATAAGCATACAGTGAGTTACTGCAGGGCCCATGGCTTATTTCAAGGGCTGGCTGGAGCCTCAGAAGACCATGTGGCTGCAAGGATGGAACATTTCACCACAAAAGTAGGGCACTGCTGGAGCAAAGCAGGGCATGACTGAAGCACCAGAGGGAGAAATGTCCCAGCTCCAGGTGAAAGGCTTTGCACAGTGCAAGGAGCTGAGGGCTGTGTGGATGATGAACATGGGGTATACAGGGTGTTCATGGAGCCGCCGCAGACTTGAGACGAAACAGTGAGGTGAGTCAGGAAAGGACACTCACTCACCACCTGCTACACACTGGCTTGGAACTCAGAGCCTAGTGGTAGACAGAGTCTGCATAAAAGTAGTTAGGGACCCTGGGACATGTGCTGGCAAACTCCAGACAGTAGACAGAGGTCTATCAAGTGGCTTTTCACAGAACAGGCACTTCCTCCCCTGTAAGGGAAATCCTCCTGGTGCTAACTAACAATGCAGGAAATCTTTCATGGAAACTCAGGAGGACAGGCAAGCCCAGGGAACAAGCCAGCAGGGAACTGGCCCTGAGCAATACCTCTTTGGCCCTGGGCCACTGGGTCTTATCCCTCTACCCCTACCCTACACCCCCCTTCCTCTCCTGTGTGTGAGTTGGCTTTGCTTAGGCCAAGAAGTGAGTAAAGACAAGATGGCATGGACCAAGTAAGAGTGGCTAGAGCGATGCCAAGCTGCCTGAGCCTGTCTTTATGCCCTGTCATGGGCACACCTTTCCTGCCCACCCTACTCCCCTATTCTCTCTTTCTCCCTGGTTCCTGCTTTGTTTTTACAGGTGGTATGCCCATGGTGTCTGTGGTAGCTTTTGGGTGAATGTTCAGGGATAGTTCATGGCCAGGAGAGACATGGGCACATTGGTGGAGTTAAGGAGCCAGCCCTATATCTCAGAAGGGGGCTCTGGCTGTATCTTGGCCACAGCACATAAGCCAAACGTTTATATGAGGCCTAGGTCTTCTGAAGGACACATGTGTGATGCCTCAAAGCCTGGATCTAGCAGCTCAGAGAAAGAAAGGACTGTCTGAGCCCAGAATGAGATAGTAGCTACTATATAGCCCTTTTCAAAACACTGGAGTCCATGGTGACATACAGTTAGCTTTCTTTTTTGGGGTGTGTGTATGAGGGATTCAAGACAGGGTTTCTCTGTGTAGTCCTAGAACTTGCTCTGTAGATCATGCTGGTTTGAACTCATAGAGAACTACCTGTCTCTGCCTCCGGAGTACTGGGATTAAAGGCATATTTCACCACAACCTTGCTACACTTAACTTTTGTATTTCAAAGATTTTTGTTTTAAATCAGAAGCATCATTGTGGGCATTTAAGCATAACCTCTCAAAATGGAATCAGCTAGCTATTTTATTATCCAGAATTGGATGAGAAGAAAACCTGTCCACAGTCTAGCATCCCAACAGGTCTCTTGGTGGCAGCATTTAGAATGTCGGCCCAGGACAGTCTAGGGGATGGGGGAGGCGGTTCTCTACTGCCCACTCTACAGTGTACATAGGGATTGACCACCCTTGTGGCCATCAAAGCCTGAATGCTGTCACTATTGCTCAAGGGCAATGTACATATAGACCCAACTCATACTGTTCACGACAGAGAAGAGACATGCAACGGGGCGGCTGGGACACAGGTGTGGGGAAGCTGGGAGGAGGGTGAGCAGTTCCAGAGCTAAGCAACAGTCAGCCCACAGGGTGGCAGAACCTGGAAAGGCATGGAGGGAGAGGCTAGGACAGGAAGAAGTGCCTGGTACAGCATCTGAAGGCTCAAGTGGCTTGGTAGCTTGGGGAAGGCAGGGAGGCCACATCATATATATACATGGATACAGCAGGCCTGTGGCAAGATGAGGGCACAGTTAGAAGGGCCAGGCAGCAGCCTCCTGGGCCTTAGCAAAGGCTACTCCTGGCCTCTCATCTTTTTTTCTTTAGTCTCCCCTGCATTTTTTTCGTGCCTTTCTTACCAAGCAAGTTTAAATGACCTTGAAGACACAATTTTCTCGGCTGCTGTTCAAGTTTTTGGGAGCAAAATCCACATCAGAAAAACATGGGATGCCGTAGGCAGGCTGTAGCCTTCCTAGGGACCAACTCCCAAGGCTCAGTCAATTCCAAGGGCCCTGCTGAACAAAGGAAGGCTGGGACCTGCTTTTCCTGGGTGTGGCCCTGAGGAGTCCCAGGACAGCTAGAACTGCACTCTCTCGGGTCCTGTGAGCCCAGTCCCAGTGCTCACACTCTAAATGGCTCTTCAGAATGGCTCCTGGACTCCAGGCTCCCATCCTTGAAGCAAAGCCCTGCTTTGAAACATGTTTACCTGTCTTTCAGACACAACTGTCCTTTAAGCTACCTACTAACCAACTTCTCTTTTCCCTCATGTCTTTCTGCTGGGACTCCAGGTGTCACTCACACCTTGCCTTGGCCAGTCCCTCAGCTTATCTGACCCCCTACTGAACCATGAGCTGCTTCCAGGTATGTGGCCGCCCATTTTCATCCTTGTAGCTAACCCACACCTGTTCTGATTGCACAGTGGAACCACTTGTCTAAGCTCCTCTTAGAGTTACCTAGAGACTGTGTAGAGGGGCAGGACACTACATCTCTCCATGGGGTCCGACCTCTCAGCTGACACATACTCTAAGCATTTAAGCCATTACTCATTGCTCCTGAGACTCTTCCCTTTCATTGAAATGACATATCCTTTTAGCATGGACCCTTGGACTCTTTCCTGGAGCTGGAGCTAAGAATTACAGAGTCACAAATGTGAGATGCCTCAACATTCCACAGCAGTGACACACTCAAACCCAAACCTCAGAAAATGCCCTTGTCTGCAACTCTGTAGCATACAGTCCAGTTCATTCACAGTCCTCTAGCGGTTTAGAAGGAATAAGGAGACATTCCTAGGTGTGTGTGTGTGTGTGTGTGTGTGTGTGTGTGTGTGTGTTCGCGCGCTTGCTTTTAAGGACCAGGATTGTCTAAAATCAAGCTCTACAAGGTCTGTGGAGGGAGCTTGCTAGAGGTGCCTTCTGGGGAAGCAGGCTATTTGTGTGGTAGGGCAGAGGTGACTCAGCCTGTCCCACATACCCAGCAGTGCTGAGTGCTATGAGAAGGGAGGCTCCCCACTACAAGCCCTCCTGAAGGCCCTGGGCATTGAACTGCAAACCCCTAGACAAAGGCAGACAGCAGACAAAAAGCAAACTGCAAACCTGGGCAGGTTTTTACCATCACCTACTCACACTTGTCATGTGGCTGAAGTAATGTGCCCTACTCCTGAGCACAGGATGAGAAGCAGGACAAGGCCTAGGCCAGAACTCAAGAAGAGCAGTGACAGCTTCTTGGCTTCCCATGCGCATGGTGTTTCATGTGGTTTGATACAGTTCTCTCAATCCCACTGTGACCTCAAGAAGACACTGAGGCCCAGGGAGAAGTCAATCCTTGAGCTCCAGCTGTTTCAAGGGAGTGAACTCGGCTCCATTCTTTTCCCCTCTGAGCCTTGACTGAGATCACAGGAGTAAAGGTGGCTGCTTTGGCTCTGGGTTAGATGCAGACTCCAGAAAGCTAGGCCTCCTTTTGTGTCACCACTGAGCTGTCTACAGACTGGTTTAGCCTTCTTCACATTGTCTTGTGTCAGGGTGACAGGCAGTCCTCCCCTCAGGAGCAGGGTTCCCTTCCCCTTTTCCCGAAAACAGCAATCCTTGTGACCTCATTGAGTGGTTGCCATGTGTTGACCTTGAGTCAGGGCACCTGACACTTTTCCATTTGTTGCCTTGAAACTCTGCCAGCTGCCACAAGAATAAGCCTAGACAAGCTTGACAGTGGTGACAAACTAGCTCAACTGTTCTAGCTCCCAAAGATGTCTGCCTGGACAGATTCACACACCACCCTCCTAACTGGAACCCTGAGAAAGACAAAGGGCTGCTGCTTTAAGCCACAGGACCTTGGGGTGGTTGCTTACACACTGTGAGGTGAACAAAGGCACTCGACAACCACTCGTGCACCTGGTTAGCTGCTCCTTTTCTGCCCTGCTTCCTACATGAGGGTCACTCACTCTTAAGTGCAGACACAGGCCCCTGGGAGAGCAGAGCACAATAGCAGAAGGGGCTGTGCTCTGTGCCAGTGCCATGCTCCAGATAGGGTAGGCCACACCTCCACTCCCAAACCCCTAACCACATTCCCAAGGCCCAGGGAAGCAAGTATTCAGATTCCTTCTGCGACAGGTGGGTCTGTGGAAGGACAGCACTGGTGACAGGCAACAGCAGCAGCATCCAGGAGCACAGGCTTCAAGCACTAACTGCATGAGTTTCCAAGTGAGGAAGAGCAGGGGAGACTCACCGAGGGCACAGGCAAGCTGCCGTGCCGGTTGAGAAAGGAGTTAGACACGGATACACTGAGGCCCTGAGCGGCACTGCCGTCCTCGGGGGTGAAGGCCACTTTAGTTTGCTGGACACAGTAGGAGACAGAGAAGGAAGAAGCAGCATAGGAGGCCTGCTGGGCAGAGAGCAAAATAGAAGGCAGGGCGGAGGAGAAAGCAGAGAATGGTCAGCACAGGCAGTATAGCTGTGGAGTCTAACTAATACCACTGAGGGGTGTCCCGCAAGGGATGGCTGCCTGGCTCCACCAAAGGCTGCCTAAATGAGAGGCCCTGCTGTTCCATCTTATGGCAGATTGTGATGCCAACCTGCAGAGGACAAGTGGGCTGAAGCCAGAGATTTGGGCTGACCCAGAACCCTGAGCTCTTTGGAGCTCCGTAGACCCTTGCAGTCATTCTGGATTCAGAGCTCAGACTGCAGGCTCAGGACCCTGTGCTTGAACTTAGGCCCCTGAGAGGCCACCTACTGGCTTTGGGCATTTCTCAGAGAGCTTGGTGGTCAGGGTCCTGGAAACTGTGGGGACTCTCGTATCTTGTGTGCACACTGGGAGAGGATTAGATGAAGTGCCATGCATATAGCACTGTGAGTCCTGCCTATCACTGGACATGAAGAAGTGCAATTGCTATTATCACCTTTGTGTGTAAGATGTGTGTATTGGAGATAGGACGCAACTAGCCTGTCCTGTGGTTAGTCAGGGCTCACCTGAAGCTGGGCTTGATTTCTAGGTCTTTGGATAGCTGTGGCCTGGGGATAAGTTCTTCTAGTTCCCAGCTTCTCTTTACAGACAGTGGGGATATCAGGAACTGTGGAGAGGACTGTGTGCACCTGAACCTGTCTGGGGAGGTCCCTAACTAGCTGACCTCTCCCTACCCTGCTGCAATGGTGGAACAGGCTGCCTCATGTTACATGCTTGGAATGGTTGTGTTCCACATTCGTGTGCGGAATCTGCCTCCAGCTGTTCAGAATCTATGGACTTCTCGCTATAGAGACACCATATGGAGGACCAACCTCAGTAAGGAGTGGCCGGCAGCGGTCCTTTGAGTCTGCATTCTATTCCCATAAAGACGACCTTTTGGGAAACAACTGCAGTGGTTTAGATTCCCATGTAGTACCATGGACAGGGCTGGGACCCCAGGTTCCCAGATCTCAGCTCAACCTATCATCTCTAGAAGAGGCTGCCTCAGTCAGCTGAGAGCTTCCTGGCAGAAGCAAATGTCTGCTTAGCTAGCTGGCTATGGCCTAGAAGGGTGAACAGCTCAGAAGCCTGAGGCTATGCTAAGCTCCAGGTACTACAAAGTAAACAGGACTTTCTTCACAATGCACAGAGAAGAGCTTAGCTCAACACACACGTCCCTTTTCTTGCCAGAGACTGGACTGGCCAGCAAGGTAGCAAAGCAGCCCACACAGCTCTGCAAAGGTTAAGACCTCCCCTCTGCAGAGTTTGGCTGGTCAGAGAATCTGATTTTGAAGCCACCCAATGTATACAGCCAGTTGGGAGCCCGGCGGCAGGTTCAGTGCTCTGCCGCCCCCTGGTGAGTGTGATAGCTGAGCAGGAGCCATTGCAGAGGCATGCAATGCTGGCCACTGCTGGGTTTACGGCACAAAGTGGCTCTGTCTAAAGCTGTCCTGCTTCAGTGGGATTTGTTCCCATGGGGCCGTCGCTGGCCAGGGATGGGATGGAAGTCACTCCATACAGTTAGGCCCATTATGGAAGTCAAGCCCACAGATGGCTGCACACAGACAGTGCTCTGTGCTTTGATTGAGTCCCTCCTGTCTATGAGGTCTATGGTAGAGCCGAAGAAGAAAGGGGCACAAGAGATTGTTAGCAGGGAAATCGCTCCACTCCAGTTCTCAGAGGCCTGTTAGGACTGGAAGCTCTGATCACCTGCAGAAGTGATCAGATGGGGAACTGCTTACCAGCTGCCGCTGCTTGGGGGGCAGAGCGGGTGGAGGGGCCAGCTCCTGCGTGGAGTCACTCCCGCAGAAGGAGTCGCTGAAGCCGTACACCTCCATGAGCATCCTGTTCTTCTGCTGGTAGATGTGCTCGCTCTGCGGCGTCTGGTAGAACACGGAGGGCTGCGGCTCTGAGTAGTCCTCCAGCAGCTGCATGTAGGCCAGCACTGTGGACAGAGGGCTGCTGTTCTCTCACCAGTGCGGAGCCCACAGAGCTGTCCCCACCAGCTCTCAAGTTCTCAGGGTCTGAGAGCAACACTGCTACTCTGGGTGCTACTACAAAGGTGGACACATGCCATCACCCAGCTGGTCACTTACAGAACCCTCCTGTGCATGGTGGGCTCTGCATGTGATGACCGTCACATTCTTCCACTGTAACCGATATCCCTCTCTGCCAGGGCTATTGACATTGGGAGAGGTTGTGAATACGGGAAATCTCTGTACTTTCCATTGAATGTTGTTGTGAGCCTAAAATGGCTCTACAAACATAAGGTTCTGTTAAAGAAAGCACAAGGGGCACTTTGCTCCCTTCCTGCACAGGTGCTGGGGGGTCCACGCCCAGCAACACCCGAGGCTGTGCAGGACTGTTCAGCTTCAGCCTGATCTTGGGCTTAGCCTTGTCTCTAGTATCTTGTACCAAATAATGAACACACATAGGGCTCCTGATCTCCCCAAGTCTTACCTTTGACCTACTGTGCCTGGGGCTCCCCATCCACAGTCTTCTCGCCTGTTTCCCTCTTGTCTCTCCCTACAGTTTGTATCTATCAGTCTGTGGCCTTTACTCACTGTTTGCTGAGCATACACAGGGCCAGCAAGGTGGATCCTCTGCCTTATGCGGTTCATACTCTTGTTGGGTCAGCAGAATACACATACCCACACAATATGGCGCTGTAGCTCCACAGAGAAAGAGACAGTGTGGTGGCTGTGGGTGCTGTTTTAGACATGAGGATGGGCCAAGATCTTCTACCCTAGTGCACAGGTGATACAAAGGCCCAAAGGAAAGTAGAAAGGGTAGGCAGAGCACAGTGTGCACACAATCGGGGAAGGAAGGCTGGGCTGCATTCCAGAGGGGCTGTTTGCAGCAGGCTTTGTTCTGAGCACCACCAGGAACTACCCACAGCAGGGCTCCACTTGGGAGTTATATGGGCCTGACACACATGGCACAGTAGCTTGAAATGACACTAAGTCTGTTCAGTGCTGGCAGGAATCTAAGGGGGTTGCAGTGAGAGATAGTGATGTGCAGCAGGGCCTTAAAGATAGATGGAGCAGGATTCACTACTGCTTTTGCTATAAGGGCTGACGCTCTAGCAGGGCAGGACCTATGTCTGATTCCATGAACATTTGTAGAACGGGCGAATGAAACATGTTTCCATCAAGTGCCTCTAGGGACTTGTTAGCTCACTGTTTCTATCTGGAAAGACATAGGCCAGGCCAGCAAGAGGGACAGAGGGTGAGGGAGAAAGTACACAAATGCTAACTAATACATCTGTTCCACCCCTGCTACCACCATCCCCTTACACATGGAGGCTAAGCTGGTATCTCCCAGCTAAGCTGCCTGTCACAACCTGTCTGCCTGGCAGGCCAGCCTCTTTGCCTCAGCAGGGTGGCAGCCAACAACAGCAGGGTCCTCATGAGCCTGGGGAGTTGAGAAGCCAGAGGATCAAAGCTCAGCTGCCACCCCTCTCCACACAGCAGGTGCAGGGCACACAGCAGGTGCAGGGCCAGCAGCCTCGGTCAGTATATGCTCTGTTCCTGAGTAACCTGGGCCTCACTGTCCACAGAGCTAGAGGGTTCTGGAGTATTATGCCTAGGGGCGTGACTGCTGCCCTGAGAGCAGAGGGAAGTCAAGGCTGGCCATCTCTACACTAGGCACTGGAACCCTCCCTACATACATGGAAGGGCTAGTAGAGAGAATGACAGCATTGGCCCTTTCATACCTAGTTAGGACTCAGTGTCAATTCACTAACAGAGAGAGCAACAATGGCAGCTGTGAGGAAAAGGAGCCTGGGCTTAGAACCAAAGGACCTATGTTAATGTGTGACAGACACAGATGCCTTCAGCATCTTCCAGGCAGAAACGTTCTCCTTATGTCACACACCAAGTGCCAGGAGCCCACTGGTTAGAAGGCAGAGGAAGCCAGCCTGAGAGAGTGCACTTCTTCCCCATGTGGGGGATAGGGGTTGGCCAAGGTACTTTCTTGGCAGGTCTTCCTGGCATTTTTGCTGAAAGGAAGGTGGCTATGTTTATTTCATAGAATATAGAAGTTGTGGCTCTGTTGTGTACTGACAGGTCATGGCTGTGTCCCCATGGCTCACCATGCAAGGGAAGTACTGTCATTGCGCCTCAAGCCCCACAGTAATGCTGCTGTGTCCCTGCTCAGTCACAGTCTAGGGGTGACCGTAGCCCCACCACTGGCTTTCTACAAGGGTCAAGGAACCTTCTCTAGCTAATGTGCCACCAATCTGGTCTCCCCAGGCATTTAGAACCTCCTAGTGCTGGGGTCCTGGTAGAGACCTGCCAGCTACACACAAAAGAACAGCAGTGAGGTTAGCCCTCCCAGGACTTTTCCGTGTTGGGCAGTGACTCAGATGCCCGAGCAGCCAGCAAATCTGGGAGTACTTGACTGCACATACTTCTTCAGACACGGGCTCCGGGAATATCAGTAGCCGACAGTGTTCAGGTACTCCCATGGGCTACTCTAACAAGAAGTAATGCTGGGGCACCCTTAGCGAGGACATACTATGCTGTGTATGAACTTGCTTTAGAGGTGCCAAGTATAAGGGCTGACAGTCACTCCTCCTTTTTTCCAAAGTACTTCCGTGTAGCTTCCCACCAGCTCATACAAGGAACTCTCCCATGGTGCCCTCAGAAGTGAAGGGCAGACTCTGGATCAGGACTGAGCTTAGGGTATTTGAAGTTTGGGGCTCTTTCACAGGAAGATGACCCCTTCATGGGGTGGGGGATGAAGACCTTTGTTGAAAACACAGTAGGTCTTAAGGACGGAAGACAAAGCTTCCTTCAGACCTGGCCAGGCTCAAACCCATACGAACCCACACTGCCTCTCACCTGCTGCTCTGAGGCCTAGAAAACTAACTACATAAGCTTCTGCTCAGAGCCATCACCTTGAACCTCTGGTTGCCGTAAGGAAGCTGTAGGAAAAGGTCCTCTAGCCACAGCAGGACATAGCTTGAGTTGCCTCTCCTGCCACAGAAAAACCCATTTCAGCCACTTGAGACTTGAAATGAACAGAAGCAATGGCCTTGTCCTCCCTGTCTGCCACTACCCTCTTTGCAGGCTCTGCTCGAGGGCTTGTTCTAAGAGGTGCAAACAGGAGGCTTCCTGGCTGGCAGCACCGCTCATTTGGTATAGTTTGATAGACAGAACCCTGTTCCACACCCTAGTCTGTAGGACAACTCTGAGGAGAAAAATGGGTGCCCTCGATGTTAATAGTGCTCTGGTATTGGGGGTGGGGCAGAAGCAGCCCAGAAAGATTTGTTCCTACTGCCAAGTGTCCTCTCTGCAGAGCTTGATCTGCAATGAGGCAGCTTACAGGACACATGGAAAGACATCATTGGTTTGTGGACCAGCCCTCTCTAGCTGGGTCCACCCCAGCAAGGCAAAGCTTGGGTGTTGGGGGTGTGGTTACAAACCAGGCTGCTCTGGTCCTGGGACGGCTCTGCTGGGTGGAATGAGGCAGGCCTTCTTTTGAGAGTAGGAAGTCCTTATTAGGGTATTGAAGTGCAATATTTAGTTTTAGGTATCCTTGCTGGATTTGTACCAAGGTAAGGGGACAGTTAGGCTGTGAGGCTGATGTGGCCACGTACATCAAAATGGTGACATCTGGATTGCCAGGGGAAACAGTGTTAGTGAGGTGAAGGAGGGAGCAGGGCAGCGTGGCCTGCAAGTTTCCCATGTGGAGCAACTGGGGAGGGAAGACAAAGGATGCAATGTCCAGAATGTTACTTAGTAATGCTATGGCAAACTTACAGTTGGAAACTGTTCAAAATACAAACATTCCACTTTCCAGATCCACCCAGCCTAATAACATCTGTCTACTAAAACATCTAGTCCAAGAGCTGACATTAGTCCTCTAGCCTGAAAGCTCTGATCTAGGTCACTATGAGCACCCTGTCCTCACTCGGGACATCCCTCCGAGAGCTAGACAGGCTCTGGTTATACACATGCTACGGCAGTGCTGCTCTGGGTGCCATGACACTTGGGCACCTCTGCCATCATTTGGGTCTGCATGCCAGGACAGTCAGTTGTCTTTGTTACTAAGTGTTCAGGCAAAAGGGTCAATGGGTTGTGTTTATAGAGGAGAGATACCTGGAAGCATCAGACCTGTGATTTCAAATACCTCAGAGGAGAGGTGAACTAATTAGGACTTTCGAGGACCACGAGTAATGATAATATTGGGCCCCTGGACATGACCACATGTGCACTTATGAGTCTGTCCTATATGAAAGAAAGAGGTCATGGGCTTGATTTTGGTCTCATGTTTGAGCTAAGCAAAACACAGTCCTGTTGAGGGTTACAAAATGTGCTTACAGGGAACGTAGAGAACTTACTGTGTTTGTTTTTCTTCTCTGGTAGAGGAGGTGGCTTCTCTGGGTCACCTGCTGACTCAGGAACACTGAAGTCACCCACAAACTCAGCAGGGGTGGAAGAAGCTCCCTGCTGAAAGGGCAGGATAGCAGCAAAGGGCGGGTAGGGCACAGGCTGGACTGGGTTCTGCAGGTCACCCTCTGAGATGTTGTCGTACTGCGAGGGGTGTCGCTCATAGGACACCCTGCAGCCAGAGCTGTCCGTGGTCTGGGAGACTGCACTCCTACGCTTCTTCTCAGGAAGGGCAGGTGGAGTGTCTGTCTGCTGTCCCTCCTGCTGAGGAGGCAGCTGGAAAGGGTGGCCAAGAAATGGAGGCCCGGATTCCCCCAGGGACTCCGGCAGCGGGCTGAGGCTACAGGCTGCCTGTGGAGGGGTCTGGTCTGCATTGGAGAGGTCTTGCTGGAGGAACTCATAGTCAGGGTCATAGTGATCTGCAAGCCACACAGGAAACACCCATCAGCTGCACGCCTCCAGAGCCATCGCCCCACCCACTCTGCCCCATCTCCCTCATACAAGATGTGCTTTATGTTTGATCTCTCCTGCGGGCTTCTCCTTAACTTTATCTGGCATGAAATGTAGTAAAAGCCAAGGAGGCGGTAAGATGGCTGTGTGCTATATTGGTCCCCCCCCCCCCCCCCCCCGCTCTCCTGCTCTCTCTAGGTGGCTCTGGAGATGGAGCCCAGGCAGGCTCTGAGCATGAATTCTACCACTGAGCTGCAGCCTCAGCACTTTCCTACACTTTACAACTCGATTTCTTAAAAACAAAAGATACAAGACAAAAGATGGCAAATGATCATGAAAATTAAGACTCAGAGCTGACTGCCACAGTTTACATTTTGATGCATTTTCTTGAAAGTTCTTTTTTTCTCTAGAACCCTATCCCCACTTTTTTGTTTGTTTTTGAGACGTAGTCTCACTGTGTAGTCCTGGCTGGCTTGAAATTCTCTGTACACCATGTTGGCCTGGAACTCATGAGACCTCTTGCCTCTGCCTCCCAAGTGCAGGGCTTACAAGCACGAAAGCTACTCTCTTCTCATCCTTTTCACCTCCCCGAGAAACAGCATGTCCGCAGTCTCAGCGTGTCCATCATCAGCATCCATGAGTGACTTTCACGAGCTCTCGGCTGCTCCATCAGAGCACTGCCTCCTCATCCATCTGACCCCCACTAGTGGCTCCTAATAGTGTCTCCATGTTACCACCAGCCAAGTCTTTGTAGGTTAGCCTTCTTGGACAGGAGCCTTGCTGACAAGCTCTCCTTTGTGCCTAGGACACCTTCTCAGAAGGGAAAAGGATCTAGTTTCTAGGACACAAACAGGTTGGTACCACCAAGCTCCTGCCAAATGGTCCTGCTGACCTTGGTCAGTGGTGCCTGACAAGAATAGAAGGCTGCTCGATGCTTTCAACCTCTGTCAATACCTTCAGGAGCTCACTCCCTCACTCAGAGAAAGCCATATGTGTACATGATGAGTTAGCTGGACTTGCCAGGCTACCTGTAAGGAGATAGCTGCCTGACTATCTGCTCTGTGACTTTACACTGTTACTCCATACACTCGTTCAGACTCTTCCCAAGTAGACACCATCTTCATTTTGTAGATGAGGAGACTGAGGCTGAATTTTAAAGAATTTGACTAATCTAGTTATCTAGTTAATGCCTGGAAATCAGCTGACTCGATCCCAGAATCAAAGGACCCCAGGGAGCTTTGTAGGGAGGAGAGTTGTGAAGGCTTACCTAGTGTTTCACAGCTTGTGTTCCGTGAGCACTGCCCGCTATCCCTGTCTAGGGAGGACAGCTGCTCGTCTGACCGGCTGAGCTTGCCCGTGCTGCTGCAGGGGGACAAGCGAGGAGACTCACCACCGCAGGAGCGGCTGCCTCCTGACAGGCGCCTCTGGGAGTAACATTCAACATCAAAGTCCTTGGGAAGAATGGAAAGGAACTTCAGTCATCCTTGGGAAAGACAGCAGAGATCAGGGACAAGCAACTGGCATGCTCACTTAGCTCAGAGAAAACACTGCCTAGCTCAGAGGCCATCTTTGATGTCAGTGTAGGATCAGGATAAGACAGGAAAAGAACTGGGAGGAATATGGGAGTGCTTCCACAGGGATGCCCTTGGGAGATGCCCATGTCATTGGGGTGGGGGGAGGGATGGCTATGGCTTGCCATCTGGCGAAAGACTACCAGGGGAATCTTCAGCTCTAGTACACAGTCCTCAAACTCCAATCCTATATTCCTCCCCAACAGAACCAGGACTTCATTACCTGCCTATTGATTCCAACAGGCAAACTGGAGCCGCTGGTAGCCCGACTCATGGGGGCCACCACAGCCACTCGGGTAGGCGATGGAGCAGACTGCCTTTTCTTAGGTGGTAATGCTGGTGGACTAGAAGAGACAGAAAATCCAGACAAACTGTACATCACAAACAAGAGTGCTTTAGAATGCTTTTAGGAACAGGACATGCATGAAGCTTTTTTCACACTTATTTTCATACTTTAACTGCCTCCTCTTCTCTTGTCAATCAGTCTACCAAGGCCCAAAGACCAGAACCAAACGAGATTCTTTTCCTTCCATAGTAAATCATGACTGGTTTTACTGGATAGAGATCTAAAGCAAGCTGAAAGAGTGCAGAGCCTGTGCAAGGGCCCACGGCCAGAGCCTGGCCACCTTCAGAGACATTCTTTTTAACAGTGCCAAGGCTCTGGAGCACTTACCCCAGGTACACGGTTATCCTTCTGCTCACTCTACCACCCACTCCCGACATTAGGTCATAAATAGGTAGGCCCTAGGGGAAAAAACATCCCCTCAAAAGAGTTTAGAATTACCTGTTATCAACCACCCGGATGCCAGGTAAAGGAGGTTTGGGGGGTGCAACCTCATCACTGGTGGAGTCTGGGAGCAGTTCAGTGGGTGGGGATACACTTGTCGTCTTGTTCAGAATTTCCATTTCTCGGTCTGTCAGAGGGAGCTCAGGCTGGCTGGAGAAATGGAAAGAACTAGGGATCACACATAGTCAAAGAGTATATGGCTCCTGAGAGTGAGGGGAAGGGTTAAGGGGGTGATGGTCCAAGGAGGAGCCTCATGCACAGTCTTGGGGTTCCCATGAAGTTTCATCACTGACCAGCTACCAGGCTGCTCTAAAATAATGTGTCATATGTTTAACATGGGCCAGTCCTTGAAACTAATGCAAAATAGTACGGTTGTCCATAAGGTCCTCCCTCAGATTACTGAGAAAATACTCTACCACTGGCCTCTGGGTTTGTTCTGTATCAGCATCCCACTGGCTGAACTACTAAAAAAATCCAAGGTCTCCCCAACCTCTCAGGCAAGCCCTTGGGAGTTTGTGGTGCAGTGATGCTGCCTGGGGCAGAACTAGGGGCTGAGAACCACTTCCATTTATACACTCTTACCCAGATGAGCTTGTGAAGTGCAAGGCAACACTTTGAAACTTATGTGGAACACACATTTTAAAGCACCAGGCACTCCTCAGAACTTATCACTGGAAAGGAGACCAGGGCTGCTCACAGCCTCACAAATACTCTCACTGCTTGCCTGGCTCCTTTCTTTGTTAAGCGTGGGCTCAGTTCCAAAGTGTGTGCTTGGTCCCACTGGTACCAAGGAGTCTGCTCAGACTTACCCATCAGGCTTGCTGGCTGGGGAACTGGGCTTCACTGGGCTTGTTGGTGATGGCCGCCCCTGCTTCTCAATGGTTAGCCTCACTAGTTCCTGTGAGGGAGAAGGGGCAGGGGATGACACCAAGTCTCACATTTGTGTCCACACATTTCCTAGGCAGGGTAATCTGTACAGTCCCTAACATGTCCCTTTCTCTCTAAAACTACCATAGCAGCACACTGCAAAGTTTCAACTGCACCGTGTACTCCTCTTGAAAGGGGAAATGGCAAGCTTGGGTGTTTAGATGGACAGACCATTACACACTTGTATTCCTGTGCAGTCTGGGGAGAGTGGTAGACGATTTTGGTTCCCTAAAGCTGTCATGTTAGGCACAATGGTACACTTAGCCATCTGGCTTCTGGCTTTTAGTGTTTTCCCAAAGTGCACTGACTTGTCAAGGCAGAAACTGGATCCCCAGGACTGCTGGGAGCCTTGTCAATAAACTTACAGTGAAGGTCATGTGACCTTCTCAAAGCAGAAAAATGGCTTTGAAAGAAAATGAACAATGGTACTTTGAAAATAGCAGTAAAGAGGGCAGATCAGGGGTGTAGTTTCTCAGCTGGGACATATTTATCCAGTTCCATGACTTTTTTTTTTTTTTTTTTTTTTGAGACATGGTCTCTTTATGTAGAAGTGCTGAGGTTAAAGGCGTGCACAACCACTCCAGAGCACTAATGATTTTTCTCAGGTACACAGTGTGACCATCACCTGGGGTATGAAGTCTACTCTCCCCCCACACCCCTGTTCTTCCCTTCTGCTATCTCAGCACTCTGTACATCCTGTTCTGGACTGCTGTGGGCCTCCAGGATGGGCATGCATGGGCCTTTGGGGACAGGGTCTCTCACTAGCACCTGCAGATCACTGAGTACACGGAGTAGGTGAGGACAGACGACCAGAGCTCTAGGGATCCATCCATCTGTCTCTTGGTTCCCTAGTGCTGGAATTACAATTATGGCCACCACACCTGGCTTTTTTTGTGCATTGTGAGGACTGAACTCTGGTCATGACTGTGTGGGAAGTACTTTACAGAATGCACGTGTAGTCCTTAACACAACTTTAGAACAGAAATTTTGTACCTATGCAGTTCCCTCCCTCTCCTGCTGCAACTACCACTCTCTTCTTGGCCACCCCCACCTGCCTCTTTTTTTTTTTTTTTTTTTACTGCTGAGCAGTGTTCTGGTATATTGCCTGACACAATATCCTCACTGCTCTCTGCTGACGGCTGCTAGTGATAGCCTGTGTGCACAAGGGAAGAGCACATATTACCCCTGAGGATGCAGAGCTGGGTACCTAACCATGTCTCCCTGACCAGGGGCTAAGAACTAGCATTTCCCAAAGCAGTTTCTTTTGACAACATAAGAACTATGAAAAGCCGGGCAGTAGTGGCACATGCCTTTAATCCTAGCACTTGGGAGGCAGAGGCAGGTGGATTTCTGAGTTTGAGGCCAGCCTGGTCTACAAAGTGAGTTCCAGGACAGCCAGGGCTACACAGAGAAACCCTGTCTGGAAAAAACAAAAAAACAAAAACAAAAAACAAAACAAACAAAACAAACCAACCCCCCCCCAAACAACCTCCCCCAAAAAAAACCTATGAAAAAAGATAAACATACAAAAAGAAATATTTAGAGCTTCTCAAGTTTGATGGCAACAAAATAAAAATTGCAGACACAGGGTGGGGTGGGGCAGGATGGGATCAGAGAGAATGGGGCATCACTCTGGGCAGCAGGGATGGTCCAGTGGATGACCTACTGGCATGTATCAAAAGCCTCAAATATCTGTTAGGAGGATTCTGTCTGAGGAAAATGTCATGGACATATGCAAAAGCTCAGCTCTGGAGGATGTCACCAGAGGTAGAATGAGGCTGTTTAATAGCCTATAGGTAAAGACTCACAGAGTACCAAGTATGCAGATGTGTTAGACTCATCAGGGGCTATTCTGAAGTCAGCAAGAATAATGTCACAGCAGAACACAGGTCACAGCAACAGCATGGAAAGATGGTGGAATACCAGGAACACTGGGTGCAGAAAAGCCCAACCTGCTTTGCTGGGGTACACTATAAATTTTGGAAACAAGATTAAAAACTCTTTTTGTGTGTGTGTGTGTGTTAATTTATTGTTTTAGTTTTCAAAAATGAACATAGATTAATGTTAAGAAAACTATCTCCCCTACACCATGAGAGGGATATCCACGAAACCAGCTCCAGACTCACCCCATTCTGTTCTTGGAGCCATGTGGAAAGTAAGATCCTTGGGAGCCTGAGGCTAGCCCAGGAAAGGGGCCTTCTGCTTGTTGCCACAACTCAGAAGTATTAGAGGGATGCAAAGGGGAAGCAGCTGGAGGCAGGCTGCTCCCTACTCTGCCTGGAGGAATGTGCAGGGGTGCCCCATAGCCTGGGCTGGGATCAAAGTGTCAGTCCCAAGTAACTCGAAGCCTTGAATTCTCCGGCTTTCTACCTCAGCATCATGAGTGCCGCCAGGTTAAGCCGAACTTACTCCAGCAAGCTGGATAAAGGAATGCAGAGAAGTCTGCACATTTATCTGCTGACACAGAACAAATTCCAGTTCCTCCTGACATGGGAGCAGGCAGGGATGCTGTCCTCTTAGAATGGCAGCTGTGACCTCAACTAATGAACAACGGATGGCTAGGGAATCCTAGGATGACAAGCACACACTTGCAACTGTGCCCTGAAATTCCAAGACTACATTATGACTCAGTGGAGGCTGGGAAAGGGGCGGGCAGCTTTTCTTTCTGCCAACCTTCCTGCCCAAACAGAAGGGCTTTGGTCTCAACTTGTCTTAATGATCACACATAGAAGGCTCCAGAAACCTCTTCCATCTAGGTACTTCCAATACACTGGTCTCACTGAGTGCGTACCACCTGTGAATAAGCAGGGCTCAATACCTTGTGAAAATTCAAATCTCTTTTCAAAGACAGACAGTCTTTTAAATTAATTGTTAGAGGGCAATTAGAAAAGATAGTTTTGGACTCTTCTGCCAACAGCTATACATAAGACTAACATTCAGTTCATTGAAAATCAGTTTTCAGAAGTCAAAACCACATCTGGAGAAGATTTTCCTAAGAACATGAACCTATGTTCCAATGCTCATTGTGTTCACATTGACCACAACAATTCAACACACAGCTCTGAATTTGAATGTCTTGGATCCTGCTTCCTCTCCACTTTCTCCTGGAATGATACAAAGACCTGCCTGGCAGAGGGGTCCGCACTGCTATGATAGTCCTGGCACAAAGAACCCCAAAGAAAGCATGGTAGCCAGTGTTCCCTAGGTTCTCACAGTGAGAACCACTCCTCTGGGAATACCACAGCTACAGCCCAGACCGTCTATTACCCCCTTACTCTCTGAAACCTATTCTTTGGGTGCAGTGCCAGGGCATAGGAAGTCTGCAATTACACACCAAGGCTCAGTGCCACCCTCTAGTTCTTCTCATACTTTGGAAGAGGGTCAGGTCTGGTCTGACACGTGAAGAACACACTGGTTCATGGGGACTGGAGTAGTAGATTCCTGTGACAGGAGCTACAGGACATGATCACAGGAGTGTCCAGCCCCAGAGTGACTTCGTTGTTTTGCTTTGTGTTTTTGAGACAAGGTCTCTCTATGTAGTCTTGGCTGTCCTAGACCTTTTTATGTAGACCAGGCTGGCTTCCAACTCAGAGATCCTCCTGCCTCTGCCATCATACCCAGCCCACAGAGTGACTTGTAATGGAGTCAGCAAGGGACTTTCTCTGCCCACACCTAAAGTGGCAGTGAGAAGTGGCAAGCGGAGGAATGCTCTTAGTTGCACACACAGCTAAGCAGCACAAGGCCTGACACACTCAGTACAGATGGAGATAGGTAACAACTGCTTGAAGAACAACTGGCATTCCTCACACAGGCCTGAAACAGAGGTCTTCAGGTAACTGGGATGGCTGGGAAACAGTGCCAGCTAGGAAACTGTATAACTTCTTTTTTAAGACAGGTTTTCTCTGTGCCCTGGATGTCCTGGAACTCACTCTGTAGACCAGGCTGGCTCCAAACTCAGAGATCCACCTGCCTTGGCCTCTTGAATGCTGGGATTAAAGGTGTGTGCCACTACCACCTGGCCTGAGCTACATAACAATTTAAAACTAGAAACACAAGGCAGAGGATGCTAGGAAACACTCCTAATTTTGAAAACTGTATATATAAGGAAGTGACAAGCTTTGCATACCAATCACAAGGGGGAAGTTTCTCTTTCAGATTCATTCTGGTTATTGATGGAAAACTGGCAGAAGAAATCTTATATGTCATAGTTTGAATGCTCGGGCACAGTGGTCACAACTAACAATAGTACCTCCATCAAGGGCACCTTTAAGCCGGGCGGTGGTGGCGCACGCCTTTAATCCCAGCCCTTGGGAGGCAGAGGCAGGTGGATCTCTGAGTCTGAGGCCAGCCTGGTCTACAGAGCGAGTTCCAGGACAGTCAGGGCTACAGAGAAACCCTGTCTCGAAAAACAAAAAAACAAAAAAACAAAACAAAACAAACAAAAAAAAAAAAGGGCACCTTTCTTGGAAGCACAGTGCTATCTAGAAACTGCTCTTCTTCACTAAGAAACTGATTGGGTTCTGGCCTCAAGCTTTACAGGAATCCAAGGGGCAGAGGGACACATTAAGCAGCACCACAGGGTGCCTTTGACTAACTGTACATTGCTAACTTTCAGAAGCAATAACTCTAAAATAAATTCTCTAAGCTTTAAATGAACAAAATTCAGCTGGAGAGATACTCAGCAGTTAAGAGCACGGTTGCTCTTGTAGAGGATGCAGGTCTGGTTTCCAGCACCTACACAGGGCAGTTTACAACCTGCCTGTTAACTCTGACTCCAGGGGATCTGATGACTCCTCTGGCCCCTGTAGGCACTGCACACATGTGGCACACATATAGACAAGAAGGCACACACATATAAATATAAATATAAATATAAATATAAATAAAATCTTAAATAAACCAAAGCCCCAAAGTTTCAAGGAGGAGGAGGAGGAAGAAGAGGAAGAAGAGGAAGAAGAGAAGACAACAACATCCATCTGCTGCCACTGCTGCCCACAGAGATGATGCTATCTATCCACTGGCTCTGTCTGGGATCTGGATTTTTAAAAAAAGTAAACCTTCTAAAAATAGTAAACCATAGGCTGGAGAGATGGCTCAGTGGTTAAGAGCACTGACTGCTCTTCCAGAGGTCCTGAGTTCAATTCCCAGCAACCACATGGTGGCTCACAACCATCTGTAATGGGATCCGATGCCCTTTTCTGGTGTGTCTGAAGACAGCTACAGTATATTCATATACATAAATACATACATACATACAAAAAAAAAAAACTTTAAAAAAAATAGTAAGCCACACCCTGAAGGCCAAAACTAGCTGAGGACTTGTTTTTAGAATGGTCTCAAGTTAGGGCTGGCTCAAACAATAAGAAACCAAACAAGGACTGTGCAATAGGATGTGTGCCTGGAAAGGCTTGGAAGACTTGTTCCTGGTTCTTATAGGACAAGCTCACCCTGCTCCAGTGGGCATGTGGAGGTTCCAGGAAGGAGGTGTTACTTAGGATTTGCACCCTGCAATATGGGGAGCCAGTGAGTGAGGAGAGGAAATCACAATGACCATGCATGAACATGGGTGGCCTGGTGAGACCTGATGCAACTCTGGCCAATAAAATGCAAGAAAAATTCTGTGAGGGGCTCTAAGAAGCCTCCTTCAAAGGAGAAGGTAACTTTGCACCTCTTCTTCCTTGTCTGAATGTAGCCATGGTAACTGGAGAGGAAGCAGCTATTGTGCATGATTGAGTAGAATCTGTGTGTTATTGACAGTAGAAAAGGGAGTTAGAAGCATCCTTAGAAAACCTCTGAGCCTGCTATGCAAGTGCAGTTCTGGAGGTGATGGTCAAGTGACAAAGCTGTGGGATTCCCCAAGGCGTTCAGTGGAAGAAAGCATTCCAAGTTTTTTCTGGGTGTGTCTGTGTAAATGTCCAGATGCCCATGGAGGTCAAGAAACTGGAGTTCTACATGAGCCACCTAATACAGACACTGGAGAGCAGAACATGGATCCTCTAGAAGAACAGGGAGTACTCTTAGCCACTGAATATTCTTAATCTATTATTAGTATCCTAGCCCATATTATTATTTTAAATGATAATATTTTAGTCTGTATGAGTGGCTGGAGGCTGGGGATACAAAGGCCTGTTTTTCACATTTCTGAAGGCAAAAGGTGCCATGTCTGATGTCAGAGGAGAAGTCAGCACAGTACAGAAGATCTGAAACTTGTGAGTTGCCCTCTTAGAGGGAGACACAATTCTCACCGAGGACGTAAATGTGAGCTACCCTAGTGAAAGGTGACCAGTGTTCACCCTGCCTGTTAGCCACCCAGCACTTGCCAGTACTCCAAAGACACAACTTACCTCTCTTCACACACTCAGGATATTTAAGAACTTAAAAGAATCTCAGAGGAGTCACTTGTCTGAGGTTACAGAGCTCACAAGCGGCAATTATGTGAAGATTTACAAGGCAGATGACAGTGTTCAGAACAATACCAAAACCATCTGCCTTTCAGACAAGTTTTCAGTCTTACCCCAACCCCACCCCAAACAATTCCATTTAACAACTGAATGAGCTCCTGAGGGTTGGTGACTCACTCTGAAGGAATGCGCCCTTTCTCTTCCAACTGGGATGAAGACAACCAGCTAAAGCACTTGTGCTTGCACACTCCTGGCTCTCCAGTTGAGAGGGCTTGATCACACACCAGGACACAGGCTTATGAGGTGTCCGTGTTAGAAGTATGAATGAGAAGGATCCTTTGGGTTGAATTTCCTAGGACTGGGCAGCAGAGGGTGACTAAGTTCGGAGGCCCAGCAGGCATGCATGAGAATCATGAGCTTGCCACTGAACCTTGGTTGGCCCACCCGTGAAGGTGTCTGCCTCAGTCAGAGGGCTGTTGCAAGTACAAAGTTGGCCAGTGTAAAAGAGCATCCATTAATTGTTTGCTATTATTACTATAAGGTACTAACTATAAACACCCATGCTGACCAATCTCATTCCTTATTACTATAAGGTACTAACTATAAACACCCATGCTGACCAATCTCATTCCTTTACTAACACCCTCTAGAAGAAGCTTCTAGTAACACATGCCAGCTGACTAGACTCCTCCTGGGATGTTTCTCTGATTTCCCTGTTCCTGCATTGGCACAAACACTCCTTGCTGTGGCAAGTGGCATCCTTTTATGTAACCTGAGGCTCCCCAAGGCCAGGTCTGTGCCTGTCTTCACCTCTGTGTGTACTCATGTTACAGTGCCCCACAGAACACAGAACTCCTTACCTACTGAAATATCTGTATGTGTGCTAGTGTGCTTGTGCATGCGTGCACGCTCACGTGCATGGTCATGTGTGTGCAGGTCAGAGGACAACTTTTCAGAGTCTGTTTTCTCCAAGACAGAGTTGCTGTTACTTCTGCCCCAGGATTATCTGGCTTTGCCTTCCACAATGCTGAACCTTCTCCTTACACTGTTCTGGCTAAATTATTTAAAAAAAAAAAAAAAAAAAAAAAAAAAAAAGAAACCTATAAAGTTATTTTCTCTCAGGCACTGGCATGTTCAAGTTCTAGAGCTGTGTGTATGTGCGCTCATCCCCCAGGGGCACACTGAGAAATCAGCAATTTTTCATTCAACAAAGTACAGCCAACCAGTACAGCCCTGCTTTCAGGAGTCCATAAGGAGCATGGACTCTGGAGTCCTGGAGCTTCTGTGGAAACCTGGTCTCATGTTTCAGCTGTTTTCACTTAGGACATTTCATCAAGCTCAACTTGATAGAAGAAAACCTAAACAATGTCATCTGGAAAATCATTTTGATTTCCACAAGCCAGGACAAGAGCAGCAGAAGTAGGTAAGTAGGCCCAAAGCATGGGAAGGTCATGTCTCAGTGCCCAGCCAGAGAGGGCGTGGGAAGAACTGAGGGGATAAACTGACTGCACCCCAAATGCTACAGAGACTGCGGTCAACACCCACAGCCTCTTAACACTGACGGTCAACAGTCTGACTACTCTATGGTAAGAGAGCGTGGGAGCAGTCAGTGGAGAGCCTTGTAGCTTGTTGTCAGATCTCCTTCTCAAAGTTCCCTGTAGACACAGCAGCACATTGCCTCTACTTTAAAGGTGCTGGGGCTTTCTTTGGCTAACAGCCCATTTGAGAGTGATTTCTCTCACCAAGCAATGCCTCCTTGGCCTTCTGTCTGTAATTAAAACTCTTAGCTCTGTTTTCCAGAGCTTCTAAAGAATACTACACCAAGAGGCATGTTTCAGGAACATGGCTGAGTAGGGAAGTTTTCCTGACGTAGGCTAACTAGTATGGTTATGATTTTGGATTGAGGGTCTATAAAAGGGACACAGCTTTTCCAAGCCACATCTATCAAGCAGCATCTAGCAGCACATAATGAAAATGAGCAGTGTGAATGCCTATGGCTAAGTGTATCCCAGTACTGTTCTACAGCATGCCGCACTGACTGATCTAACCCTGCAATGCCACCACACAGGGCCCTATTATCACCCTTGCTTCTGGATATGTTCATGGGCATCATCAAGATGAACTAAGCTAGTAAACTGTCCAAGCCCACAGACTACTTAGTGATGAATTTAGGATTTAAAGCATTCCACCTGCCTAATAAGGCCTCTTAGAACAGTGAGCGCCTCCTGTCTGCTGCAAGGCCCTTGTCATTTCGTGCCCTCCACTCAGCTTTGCTTCATCTACTGGGATTGATATTTATTTATTTATTTATTTATTTATTTATTTATTTATTTATTGGTTTTTCAAGACAGGGTTTCTCTGTGTAGTCCTGGCTGTCCTGGAACTCAGAAATCCGCCTGCCTCTGCCTCCCAAGTGCTAGGATTAAAGGCGTGCACCACCACCGCCCCACCATCGCCCCACCATCGCCCGGTGGGATTGATATTCTTACTCTGGCTTCTGGGCCCAACTCCAGGCCCTTTATAGTCTTTGCTTCCCCCTCCAACTGTGACTCCTAATCTTCTCTGAGGCTTTTTGCAATGGGCTGGATAGAAAACATATTGATCACATCACAGAGATCAAGCACATTCAGCTTCACCCACCTCTGCCCTGCTTTCTACCAGGAATTCTACATGTTCATATAACATGAAAAGACAGTGGTCGATATACTGGGGCTTTTGCTAAAAGCACCATCACATCAAGCTGGTGCACATTCTCCGCCGCACCTGGGACATAGAGCCCACAGAGGACTGAATGCCAGATGCAGGAAGGGCTGAGGGCCTCTGAGAGTGAAGTAGTGACTGGACAAAACTAGAGCTGGCCTACACCACAGCTTTTGGAACACATCCACCCTGTGTATGGTCTAAAATCAAGTTCTTCGCTTCCTTCGGCTGGCTGCCTGATCAGGAGCGCCTGGAACCTGCCCTTACCTTCACTCCATCCAGCACAGCTTTGATGACGCCCTTCACGGTTGTCACCATCTCCTTGTCTTCCGAGTTCACACCCTCCAGCATCACCTGGTCAGACCATCTGATAAGGTTGGCAAGGCTCTGGTACACTCGGCTGTAGCAGGAGGAGAGGGCTGAGCTATGGGGAGGAAGGTTTTAAAAGAACATGAAAGATCAACCTGAATCATGACCCTCAGACCTAGAGCGCACTCAGGCAAGGCTAGCCAGCATCTTAAGTGTCCAGGGAACTTTTTTTTTTTTTTTTTTTTAAATAAAATCCATGTTTTGTTTTGATTTGTTTTGTTTTTGAGACAGGGTTATACTCTGTAGCCAAGACTAGCCTTGACTTCTTAATTCTTCTGCCTCAGCCTCCTGGGTATGAGATGACAGGTAAGTGCTACCATGCCCCAGTTCATCTGCATTTAAAAAAAAACAAAAAACCTTTTTTTCCATTATATTTAGGTTGTGCGTACGTGTGTGTGTGTGTGTGTGTGTGTGTGTGTGTGTGTGTATCAGAGGAAGAACTCCTGGTGTTCTGTTCTACCACTCTCTCCCTTATTTTTCTGAGAGTTTCTTAGTGACACTGCAGCGAGGCTGGTGGCCAATGAGCCCCAGTGATCCTGGACTTGTGTAGATGCTAGGATTTGAACTCAGATCCTCATGATTGCCTGGTGGGCGCTATTACCCTTGGAGACATCTTATTGGCTCCCACTACACACACACACACACACACACACACACACACACACACACACATTTTTTTCCCTCAAATTTATCATAAAAATTTTTATTCCAATAGTTTCTTCAAATGTCACATTCTTCTACAACATCCTGAGAACATCTCTTTCCTCATTTCAGTTGCAAACTACTTGTCGGGGTAGAGCTTTGTGTGTTTCCTGTTTTGACAGTCATTTGATGGACCAGAGTCAACAGGTGTGAGGGATTCTGGTGTTGGGACCACGGCTACCCAGGCACTGTGAGAGCTGTCTGTGGTGTAACAGACCTTCCTTACCCTTGCTCAGCTTCATCATCCTCAGTGAGGCAGCTGTGGCTAGGTAGAGAGGATTTCAAAGACTGCATCAGAGGCGAGTGTCCTGCCGTGTGGAGAGTGCGTGCTCACATGTGTGTGTGTACAGCAGCAGCCTCCACTCATACCATGAGGACAACACACAAAACACAAGTCCTTGGTATCTGGGACCATTAGTGAGGTATAGTAGCAGCCCAAGCCCACAATTCTTACAGATTCCATACACTTTTTTAAAGAAACCAATTAAGATTTTTAAGATAGGGTCTCACTATGTAGCCTTGGCTAACCTGGAAATGACTAGACCTTGGCCTTATAGAAATCTGATTGCCTCTGCCTCCGAGAGCTGGGATCATATATGCCACCTTGCCCTGACCCTAAACATGAGTTTTCTTAAGGAAACTTAAGAAAGGGTTACTGTTCTCATTTCAAACTTTGTACACTGTAACAGAGGAGCAAAAACAATCACTCCATCACTATTGAAGCACTTAGAAACCAATTTAGAGAGCCCTTAGGGTACAAGTTAGAGAGAACAACACAATATTCTAAGACTTGACTAATGTGGGTTCTAACACTAAAGGTCTTTAGGCACTTTACCAATGACACTTATCAAGTGCAACAGCATGGGAAGGGAGCTGATCTTTCTGCCAGCCATGGCTACACTCTGCACGCACCAAAGAACAGTCAAGTCAGTAAAAAGGAAAGCAAACCCCTCCCGTCCCTGACAATGAACAGAACTGCCCAAGATGCTTGAGGATGGTGTCAAGGCCTCACAGGAATGAGGGGCCTTCCCCCACAGGAAGGGGTTGACCCAGTCCTGTAGCCTGTCTGGCAGCTGAGGTGCCTCTGGGGGCATGCCTGATACTAGCCTTAGGTTCTCTGAGTTCTTTGTTCTCCTACTCCCTGCCAATCTAGCTGCTTCCCCAGCATCCTCTATGTCTTCTCAGGGAAGCAGGACAGGACCACTGCAGCTCTCTTGCTGCCTTCTTTAATGTGTACCACATAATCACCACATCATCATGTGTTACGGAGCTCAACCTTAACTTGATTTTAACTCTTTCCTTGTGGGGGGCATCACATGAGGACACAGGAATGATAGCACTTAGAGTTAGCCATCTATCTATACATCTGATGGTCTAATGTCAGTCTCTCTCTCTCTCTCTCTCTCTCTCTCTCTCTCTCTCTCTCTCTCTCTCTCTCTCTCTTTGTTTTTTCGAGACAGGGTTTCTCTGTATATCTCTGGCTGTCCTGGAATTCACTCTGTAGACCAGGCTGGCCTCAAACTCAGAAATCCGCCTACCTCTGCTTCCCAAGTGCTGGGATTAAAGGCGTGCGCCACCACCGCCCGGCAGAGACTCATTTTCTTAAAGGAGACCTGAGCCTGCCACAGGGAGAGCCATGGTACAGAGAGCAGCACAGTGAGCCAAAGGCCACAATCCCCAGGGGTTAGCCAGCAGAAGCTGGAGTGAAAGTCCTAGGCATAACATTTCTTGGGAATAAAGACACAGAGTTTGCTATCTCTCTCAGAAGAAAATTGTGAACTTCATTGCCAAGTTCAGAAAATCATTCATAAAAGCTCAGTCTCATGGAGTTAAATGGACACACAGAGATGCACCGATTATGAATGGGTACCACGGGCAAAACCCTAGACCTGGCAGTCTCTTCAGAAAAGTTTCTTCAAGCTTGGGGATTGCATCTAGCATGGCTTTCCTTGAGATACTTAGTAATAAATGTGGGGCGAGCTAACCTGTAGGAAGAAAACACTCTAGCAATCAAAGGCTGCCTGGAGGTCTTGGCCTGGCAGAGGCAAGGGTGACAGACACTATCCTTGTTTTATCAGATGATAATCCCAACAGCTGAGGACTTGAACAACAGGACTGAAGTTCATGGTAAGTGACATGGAGGCTCTGCAAATACATCCGACCCAAGGTGGTCAGCGCTACTGAGCTCATGCACAGGATAAAGCCACGGCTCAGAGGGTGCTGGCATCAGCTAGGAGGTGGCGTCAGCCAGCACACAGGCCTCTGGAGGAGGAACTGCCTCAAAGCTGAGAAGTGGGGACTCCTTTCTCAAATGTCCCAAACTAAGGTGCCTCTCAGCCTCCCACAGCTGCCACAGCTAGGGGCCCTCTGGGGAACTCACCTGTGCTGGATCTGGGGATCAGTCTGCACCAGGGGCAGGATGGCCTCCAGCACCTTGGTGGCTGACCCCGGGAGCATCTCCAGGACCTTCTTATCAATGGCCATTTTGTCCACAATGGTCTTAAAGTAGCGCAAGGCACTGACAACCTCCTTCTCTTTCTCCTCCAGCCAGCACAGGTTCTGAAAGGGAATGCCACATTTAAGGAATGAGAGGAGATTAAAGGGAACCATTCTGAAAACAGTGGAATCTATAGACTAGCGCGACACTCCTGCAAGTGGAAAACGCTCTGGCAGCAGAGACCAAGCCAGATGGCTTCTCTAAGGACTGTGATCAGGACACAGAGATAAACAGGAAGAAAGACAGGCGTAGGACTGGAAGGGTCATTTGGAGACTTGAGGATTCCCTTCCCACACTCTGAGATCCTGAAAATATTCTTCTCTGTTCTGACTGGCTACCTGAGATAGCCCTTCCATCTCCCACTGTGCAGTGAGGTCTCAGTGAGGGCACAGGAGCAATAGTTATGCCGCAGGTCACACACATTCAGCAGAGGATTTGAGGAACTGGTAGTATCACAGCCCATCCACCTAGATCCCCACATAGACTTATTCAAACCCGTAGTCCCTTTCCATTACCCAACTTCCAAGAACACTAATGTCAGTGCTGGAAGGAGGAGCCAAGGAAGCCAGAGCCAATGTTAGTGACTCAGTGACTGCTGCTGCTACAGCTGCTAATAGCACTTGGGGAAAAGGAAAGCCATCTGAAGGAAAAAAAAGGAAAAAAAAAAGCCAGTGTCCAACTTTCGAGAACTATTCCTAACCCCACACTCTTTCCTACTCGACTGTGGGTAGCCTAGAACCACACCTAGCGGGGGGCAGGCATACAGCTCTAGTCTCCTTTCCTCAGCCTCCCTTCTCCAGTGGCCCAGATCCCAGACACTGAGAGTCATCTCAAGTGGATAGTTCCACAAATAGACAGCCCATAGAAGGAGTGAGAGGGCTCCCTAAGGTCCAGAGTGTGAATAACAGCAACTGAGGGCAAGAGACTTAAGCAATAATCTATAAATACATGAGTGGCAGAAATATTATAAAAAGTAACTATTCTTTTGAATACTAAATCTCCCCCATCTCCAGAGAATGTCAGGGAATATAATTTAAAACTTTAAAACTCCAATATGGGAGGCTATTTCATAGGAACAGCCCGCCCCCCCAATTCTATATATATGTGGATGGAATCAAGTAAACGGAACTTCAGCCAGATAACTGCCAAGGCCTGGTGTGGCTTCCTGGAGTGTTCTGCAGACCACCAGGACCATTCAGCCTTCCTTGAGCTGTTTTCCCATCTCTACCTGAAGCATTCATTTCTTATTTATCTCCAAGAGGCTGAGCACTGGTTTCTCTACTGCCTGGATAAGAGTGTTCAGCTTCACCACACCCCCCCAGCCATGGCTGGGCCAGCCTGAGTAATCAGGCCACACAGGTGGCACTGACAGCATGCAAAGCAGGCTACAGGAAGAGAAGGGGGAGGGGGGAGGAGGGGGAGGAGGGGAAGAAGGGGAAGGAGGGGGAGGAGGGGAAGGAGGGGAAGGAGGGGGAGGAGGGGGAGGAGGGGAAGGAGGGGAAGGAGGGGAAGGAGGGGAAGGAGGGGAGGGGGGGAGGAGGGGGGAGAAGGGAAGGAGGGGCTGGAGGGGAAGGGGGGAAGGAGGGAGAGGAGGGGAAGGAAGGGAAGGAGGGGAGGAGGGGAAGGGGGGAAGGAGGGGGAGGAGAAAGGACAGGGTTGTCTTGGCACATCACAACCTGCTGGAAGGCAAGAGCGATAAACTTGCTGGGGAAACAGGAAGTATTTAAAGGAAACACATTAGACAGACATGTAGGCAAGGGTGAACGGGAGCTGGGAACAGTTGAAAGTGCAGGCACTTTGGAGTAGAAAGGCTTTTCCTGCCACTGAGGAGAGATTAAATCGGACACATAAGAGTCAGGCCAGCTGGACTCAGTGAAGGGCTAAGTAAGGACTCAGCAAAGTCAGGTAGCACCAGTGCCTCCTCCCAAGTCCCATGCCTTAGTTATGGTCTCTATGCTCTGCACCCCTTGAGCCTTTCGGGCTGTAAACTGTAGTCAGCAGTCAGAATCAGTTATACACATAACATACATAGCACTGGCTATGGCTGGCCTATAAAGTCACCCCAGAATGACTGTCAACCTACATACCTGTCCTCCCCAGGGGAGCAGTTGCTACCACTTGTTTTCATAAGCTTGGTAACTCTATGAGGTTGTCAATCTTGGGAAGGGCCTAGATTCAAGGCCAAGTTGGTCTTGGGAACAGTAGATTCCAGCTCCTTGTCTGTGGGACAGGTGACTGTATCTGGCCTATGTTACTAAGGAAATCAGAGTGGGCGGTGGAGGCTGGAGCTCAGCTGCCAGACACTTGCCTATCCTAAGACAGGATGGGTTCCATCCCCAGCAGCAAACCAAACACAAACACTTGCCTGTCCTAAGACAGGATGGGTTCCATCCTCAGCAGCAAACCAAACAAAACAAACAAAAAACCCCAACCAACCAAAACCAAAACACCAGTCAAAGAAACACAGAAACAACAACGAAGGTGAAGACTGATTGGGCGAGGAAGGGAGCCAGGAATAACTGAAGAGACACTACATCGGGGTCAGAGTGAAAACTCAGAGGAGGGTACCAGAGGCTGCAGAAGTCTGAGTGCAGAGGAGAGGGCCAGGCCACAGTGGCCGCTCTGAGTGCTTCAAGCCACACAGAGCTCTGCACTTGTTTCCGTTCAGGCTGCAACCTCCCCACAGAACAGAATTAATTATGCTATTAATTCATAAGTGGGGAAATTGAGGCTGTGTGGGGAGTGGGTAGAACAGATAACCTGCCCAAGGCTCCACAGCTAAGTAACAAAATAAGGACACAAACCTGGTAGGCTTCATTCCCAGCCTGGACAGGACACACAAGGCAGATCCAAAGTGCAGTGGAAGCTGGTGTGGCAGCGCATGCTCAGAGCTGCAGCGCTGGGGAGGAGCTCAGTCTAAGCAACATGGTCAGACCTGCTCCCACACACCTGGTTCCAGCAACACAGGAAGATAACCAGAGATTTGGGACGGCCTAGACAACACAGCAAACCACATGCATGTACACACGTGTACACAAAGGCACACACGTGTCCTAGAGAGCCCTGTGTTCAAAGCTCTTATTTAACAAATGAGTAAAGGGGACACAGGTGGGTGGAAGCTGACAAGGAAGCTGACCTGTGCTTTTCTGTCCTGAGAAAAGGAAAAGGAAGCAACACAAAACGGGCCTGTCTTCAGCTACTGCCTCACATCAGAGCAGCATTAGATAGCCAGTGTGCACCTTTAGAACCCCTATCCTCGGGCTTCATGGAAACTAAACTGTATTCCTAGCACTGCAGGACAGTTAATCAGGTAGTCATGGGCCAAATCATGGGCAGGGAGCAATTAAATCAGCACATGAAAAACTGGAACCAGGATTGTATAAAGAAAACTCAACAACTTTCCTTCTCTGTACCTGACAGCCAGGCCCTGCAAGGCACATCTAAGAGAGCTCAGCTGTGCCAGGCTTTGCAGCAGGGTCATCTCTCTGTCTGCTTTACAGAAGATCTACAGAGCTAAAAGGGAAGCCCTTCAAGAGTCCACAGTGGAGCCCCTGGATCCAGCCAATATCTAGGTGCCCAAAGGAAGGCTGGCGAACTCACCCATCCGAGCCCTTCTGGATGCTGTTAACTGCTCATATAACGATGATTGGCTTTGGACGTTCAGGACCTGATTAAACTCTCTCTGCTACCTTTAACAATCCACAGCTCACTGCTACGCTTGCTAAAAGGTTGTAAAGGAGCGGATATTTTTTCCTATGAGAAGACTACTGTGTCTAGATGAAGCTGGACTGGAAAGACAGATGGAATACAACAGATAAAACAGACGTAATTAGAACACGTGGGCTACAGCCAATACTGTCTAATAGAAGTGACAAAGCCTCTCCACACAGCTAGAGAACAAATACGACAACAGGTGTGAAGCCACAGAGACAGGGGCTGGACAAAGAGAAGCGCAGGAAGCAGCAGCAGTGTAGATCTGCACTCAACTCCAGGCTTCAAATCCCTGCATATTTAACAAGAAAAGTCACAAGTGGGATAACATGAAACACATATGCAAATGCTCTGTAAGAGGTGAGAGACAGTGAATGACAAATGATGACAGCAACTTCTCCATACCACAAGGTTTCTGGACACTGTCCTTTCATCTATGTGCTGTGGCAGGGTCCATCCTGGGGCTTGCACTAAACAGCAGCCCACACTCAAGGGTCTTGGGACAAGCAGGGTTGAGTTTTAAGCGCCAGGCTGTGCCTGCAGCTCCTGCTATAGGGCAGTCTCACTTTAGCACCCTGCAGCTACAGTACGGTCACCGACACACCGGCTCCAACCCACTGGATGTCTAGCGGTTCCTGCTTCGTTCTCCTAACTGACAACTAAAAATGTCTTAGGTATTGCTGGGGCTTTCAGATACCTCGCTAAGTGAAGGGTATGATTCCATCAAATTTTCTTCCATGACCTTTCTTTAGACAATGCATAAAGAAGGGAAAGGCCGGGAGGTGGTGGCACACGCCTTTAATCCCAGCACTTGGGAGGCAGAGGCAGGCGGATTTTTGAGTTCGAGGCCAGCCTGGTCTACAGAGTGAGTTCCAGGACAGCCCGGGCTATACAGAGAAACCCTGTCTCGAAAAACAAAACAAAACAAAAAAACAAAACAAACAAACAAACAAACAAAAACAAACAAACAAACAAAAAAAAGAAAAAAGAAAGGAAAAAAAAAAAAAAAAAAAAGAAAAAAAAAGAAGGGAAAGATTCCGGGCCTGAGTTGCTGACCATTTTCCTAACAGCATTATTCTCTTACAGAGCACAGACAATAAGCCAGTCAGGGAACATGGCCTAAAGGTGTGAGCTCCAGGACAGCACTGTGCATGCTATGACACAGACCAACCTCTCTCTGCTCAAGGCTCTTCTATACAGAAGTAGTGTATCTGATAATGCCAAGTAGTGCCTTGCTTATAGGCAGCAACTCATTCAACCGAAGTTTCTGGGCTTTCAAACCCTATTTTTCTACCTTTAACTAGACTTGAGGTATGCTGCTTGTTCACACAGATATAGGGCAGTGTTTGTGAGCCACATCAAGCTGACAGTTATGACAGCAGGTCTGTGATCAATCACCCTTGGGGATCGGCTCATCTGCAGAACCTGCTCTGACTTTACATTGCTACGTGTGTTTTTAATGGAAAGATGAGCATTTGGATCTGTAAGACACTAACACACTTGGGCTTGACTTCTTAAAGAAGACATGGTGGCTGGCTACGGTGGTACACGTCAGGGATCCTAGTATTCAGGAGGCAGAGGCAGGAGAATTGCACATTAAGACCAGCTTGGGCTAGAGAGCCATGGCCATGTCCTGTCTTAAACAAACAAAACAAACTCCAGGGCTGCCCTAGTCAGGGTAAGGCTTGTCTAGAATACACAAGACCCTCTCAGACCCTCAGCACCACAGAAAAGCACTAGTCAGTCTCTGCACTTAAATCCCGACTTAATCACTGCTTTGTGGCTTTTGCTAAATTCCCCCATCTTTAGAGACTTTCTTTCTAAGCAGGACAGGTTTCACTGCCAGGGCTGTTGGGAGAGGGTCCCCCCCTAAGCACTCAGCAGGAGGCAGAGAAGAGGTCAGGTCAGTGCCAGTGCTGCTGACCAGGCGCCCTTGCTAAGAACCTTGAGCTGTCTGAGACAGCCTCTCAAGGCTTTAGAGCCTACTCGATAAACAATGCATATAACCTCAGCAACTCAGGGAAAGAGCAACCACTCTGGAAAGGTGATACTTCTCCATCTGCCTAAGCACCCACTGGACCCCTCTCTTGAAAGAACCCAAAATTTGGCTGCACAGTCTGAGCTCCCTCCCTGTCAAGACCACTCAGATGCTTTTATTCAAGCATTGTATCAAATACTTGAGCCCATAGTTGCCACCCAGTGAAGACACAAGAACATCACCACAGGTGTTTTTCCATCCCCAGACCATGGACCAGAGTTCTGCAGTGGAAGGCAAGGCAACCCCAATTGTTCTTAATGTCACACTGACCTTCTGCCTCTGAGACCTGGAAGCCACAGCACTGGTGGACATAAATTCTACTGCCTGCTGCTCCAGATCCAAGGGGATAGGGTAGCCCTCTGGTAGAAATGTGTCTCTTGCCTCCTGGAAGAGAGGAAACCTGGATTCCTACAGAGCTTGAAATGGGCATTATAGACTGGAGGGGGGTGGGGGGGAGAATCAACAGCTGTTCCACACATCTGGCTCAGCTGGCCCTGCTGAGGTTTCTAATGTTGAAGGATGCCTTTAGATGGGATTCAGGGGTTTGTAAGTTTCAGAGCTCAGGCCCTGAGGCTGAACGACTGGTTCAGGCCACCAGAGCCCTGTGTGAGAGTACCCGAGGGCTTCTGGGTGGGAGGCAGCACCAGGTGTGAGCACAGTGCTCTGAGTTACTTTAAATGCCCAGAGGATGACACAGAACTGTCCAAACCACTGGCCGGACTGATTAGCAGTCCTAGAGGTCCCAGGTCCCGGGGACACAGATGGCCCTACTAAGCGTACTTAAGCACTTCAACACAGTGCAGCCCACACCGCTGGCTGCAGGCAGGGCCAGGAGGAACACTTAGAGACGCAGCTTACTTTGCTCACAGGCTTCTCAGGAGTCTTCGACACCTCGGCTGGCTTTCCCTTCTTGGATGGTGTTCTCTTGATTTTGGGAGAGTGGAATTTGTCCATCAGCTTCATGGTGAAGGAGGAGAGATGAGAACGCTGAGAGTCTGAAAGCACAGAGGCCTGACTGTTAGAGGAGCAGGCAGGAGAAGCTGCAGCAACTATAGAAACCACGAGAGCCAATTCAAAGAAAGGGGCATATGGACCAGTTCTTTTTTCTTTTAGAGACATTGTTTCTTTGTGTAGCCTTGGCTGTCCTGGAACTCCTCCAGGCTTACCTGGAACTCAGAAACTAGCCTGTCTCTGCCTCCCAGTGCTGGGTTTAAAAGTATGGGACACATTCTAACACTCTGCTTACATGTAACCACTGTTGTAGTTTCTCCCTGTTTGGGCGATTAGAATGGTGAGTACCTAAGGTAGAGAGGGTGGGTACTAAGAAGAACTTGCTTTAAAATGTCAGAGTGCCCTTGTCAGTTCCATATGATCATCTAATCAACGTCCAGGAGACACAGGAAGAATACCCATGGATTCAGAGGGGTGTGGTTGTTAAAAGCTAGCAGGGAAGACCTCGGGAACCGGTGTCCTCAGCCTTTGGTGGTGGAAAGTACAAGTGACACAGGCCAGGTCCTAGAGGTGGCAACAAAGACAGAAATGGAGGCAAGGTGCTCAAACTGTTCTGGTCTAAGATCAAAGACTGACTGATGTCCTTAGAGCAAGACAAGTCAAGGGTGTCTGCTCTCACCAATCCTGGGTGATGCCACACTGAAAGCTTCTTAAAGGATAATTAGTAAAGAGGAGAAAGGCACTCTGCTCAGAAGGAAGATGTGACACTTCCTCTGTGTCTATTTTAAACAGGGTCTCACTATGGCTCAAGATGGCCTCTTGGTGAACCTGCCTTGGCCTTTGGAGTTCTGGGTCACTAGTATGCAGTAGCACATCCAGCTCTCTATTTGCAGAGATTGTTTTGTATGTGGAAACTCTTAAGCAATCCACTGAAGAACTTTGCTAGCAGTGGGTAGGCAGACAGCTCAGTGGTTCCCTTGTGTGTGCACGGCCTGGGCTTTGCTCCCAGAAGCATGGTATGATTAAGTAAATAAAATATGATAGCTTCATGCAGTGGCACGTCTAGCAGGCAGAAGCCGACAGAACTCTTAGTGAGATCCAGGCCAGTCTGGTCTATATAGGTGGGTTCAAGGCCAGCAGGGCTACATAATGAGATCCTGGCTCAAAGCAAAACAAACCAGAAACTATCAGTATTAACAAATTCAGTAAGGCTGCAGGACACAACATTAACATATAAAAACTAATTTTTTATATAGTAGCAATGAACGCACACAATTAAATTAAAAAAAAACCCCTCTCAATCATATCAGAAAGGAGGACATACTTGGACATAAATTTGACAAGAGAAATTTCCCACTTATACTCTGCAAACTATAAAATAGTGCTGAACTCAGAGACAGGCAACTATGTGGAAAGCATCCCATGTTCTTGGATCAAAAGCTTACTACTGTTACAACAGTAATATTTCCCAATAACGACCTGTTATCCTGGAGAATCCTGCTAGCTTAATTCTTTTGGTAAGAGCTGACACTCTAATCCTAAAATGAGTAAGGAAACATGAGTGGTCAAGAACACACATGGCAAAGCTGCAGACATAGATACGTCTCAATATAAAAATTAAACACACTAATCAAGAAGTCTAGCACTAGCGTAAATAGAGACACACGGATCCAAGAACAGAACTGAGACTCCAGAAATACATCCACATGTCTAAGCTAACTGATTTCAGCGAGGATACGCAGACCACTGAATGGGGAAGTAACGGTCATTCCAACAAGCATTATTAGGGAAGTAGGCGCTTGTTTGTAAAAGAATGAATGAAGGCCCCTGCCTTACACCACATGCTGAAAGGAGCTTTAAATAAGTGAAAGAATAAAATATAACACTTAGAGCCAAAGCAAAAGAGTTAAAGAAATCAACAGGAAGTACAGGTTTTTGTGGCCTTGAATTTGAGTTCACTCTTTGCTGTAACACCCAAGACATGAGTAACAGAAATAAAAATAGGTAAGTTAGAACTTCAGCATTAAAACCTGTGCTGTAATGACTGCATTAAGAGAGTGGAAAGACAGTTGGATGGAGAAAATATTTACAGATTATATATCCGATGAGGGACTGCATACAGAAAGGAAGGAACAGCATTCTGGGGGACTGTTGTATACCTCAAATTCCAGTACTCTGGAGGCTGAAGGACCAAGATTACAAATTAGAGGCCAGCCTGGGCTACACAGCCAGACCCTGTCTCAAAAGAAAGGCAAACAAGGAAGCCACTGGGATGAAGCTAGGGAGGAGCTCTCTAAACTCATCCCTGGCCCTGCACTCTACAGCGCCACAAACAGCAGTAGTAACACAGTACGATGTTTTCACAGCAGCAGCAGCAGTAGACAAACCTTAAAATGCACAGAAAGACGGAAAGACCCTTTCTCAAAAAAGCCCAAATCAAACAACCAAAAACACTCAAATTACTTTAATGAGTAAAGAATCTGAATGGGAATAGTGAGAAAAAATGTGGTGGTCATACAAGCCTGAAGGAAGTGATTCCCCAGAACCCACGGGGAAAGGAAAGCCAGCTTCTGTCCTCAGACCACACATGTGTGGACACATCACATACATACACAATAAATAAATTAATAAAATAAAAAAAGAATTTGAAAAGACATCTCCCCAAAGACATATTGGTTATAAGTACATAAAAAGAAGATCAACATTTGGGCCCTGGGTTTGATCCCTGGCACTGAAAAAGACAAGCAAGCAACAGCAAGCCAACCAAAAGATACTCAACACTCCTAGGCAAACGGAAATAAAGCCACTTACATCCAGGAATACTAAATCAACAGGCATTGCCAAGTGTTGGTGAGGACTGGGTGAACTGGAAGCTTTATGGGCTGATGCAGGAAATGTAACAGCTGTACTGACAAACTTCTGGCAGGTCCTCAAAATACCAAACACACCATCCTAGCAATTTTATTTCAAGAGAAGTGAAGAGAAATATCTATAGAGTGCACAGGAAAGTTCAGAGCAGTAAAGGGGTGAAAATAAATCAAATGCCCAAATGCCTGTGAATGAGTAAATCAAATGTGGTAGATCCACCCAGTGGAATGGCATTTGGTAATATAAAAGAAATTAAGTCCCAACGTTGCAACAATAGGGATAATCTTGGAAACCGTAAGCTAAGTGACACGGCCAGACAGAAAAGACCACTTGTGCGATTCTATTTGTCTGAGATGTCCAGAATAGTTAAGTCTACAGAGACAGAAAATAGATCAGTGGCTGCCTAAGACTGCAGAGGGAACAGAGAAGGATGGAGAATGACAATTAAGAAACATGGGGTCTTTGTGGAAGAGCACAGATAACATCAGAACCTGATGATGGTGGCACAGCCAGTAAATCACTAAAGAACTCTCTCCACTGTACAAGTGAACAAATGATGAGATACACAGATGACATCTTAACAGAGCCGACAAAAACAACTAACCAAAGCACTTGACAACTTCATAGTCTGCAGTCACCTTTCTTATTATCCTCATTAGGTCAGGCCAGGTGAGGGCAACACCTTTGATCTCAGTACTTGGAAGACAGAGGCAGGCTGATCTCTAGGTTCAAGGCCAGCCTGGTCTACAGAGTAAGTTTCAGGATATCCAGGGCTACACAGAGAAACACTGTCTGAAAACCAAAGCAAACCATCCACATTAGTCTGTTTTCTGACAGGAATACCAGTTCCCTGAGGGCCATACCTGTTGTGTTTCGGTAGCTGGCAGCATCTGGCTCACAGAAGATGCTCAGCAAACAGTTCTTCAACAAACGAACACATCAATCACCAGATACCCCACCCCCTCAAGAACGCAACACAGCCCTGCAGCTTTCAGCAACAGCAGAGAGCCACAGAAAAAAAATACAACTATTTGTAATACTTAGTACTGGAAAACTAAAGAACAAAACCTTCTGTACACCACGGGGAAGTAAGTTATCTATAGTTTAGAAAAATAAATTGTACTGCCTCATTTTAGCAATAAATATCCAGCAATTTAGTGCTAAACTAACAGTTGTCCACAAACAATGTAGTAGCTACTACATTTCAGGGCTGTCTCTGTCACACTGCTGCACACAACTTAAGATCAAAGTTCACTTTCTTAGTCAAAACCATTCCAAGTGCTCAAGCAGGATCAGATCAACTGTGGCCTCTGAAGATCACCAGGGAGCCCAGAAGCACTCAGCACCACACAGAAGAGCCCCTGGCCTTCACTCAAGCGCAGGCAAACCAAACCCTGCCTCAGTCTGGGTGCTGCCCAGCAATAGGAAGCCCTTGCTCTCCAGGGCAGATGAGGTGGAGTGGTGGGATTATTTTCTGGCCCTCATTTCTCCCCTCAGTCTCCAGCAGCGCAGCGCAGGCCCATTTACATGTATGTATACTTCCTTTGTTCCATGTGAAGGTTGTGAAGTAAGTCATTACAGAATGGTGCAGAGCTCGGAGTGATGGAGCAGAGGGCTTGGGCAACACACTACCTGTGCCTCTCTAACTCTAAACTGAGGCTGAAACTCATCTCCCCTCTCGTATGGAGACTGACAACACATGCCAGAGACAGTGCACTTCCCATGCTGAGCACAGCCTGTGCAGGGAAGGGAACACTCATGTTCTACAGTGACTTGCACTGCTGGAGGTCCTTAGATACACACATTCACTAAGTGATAGGAGACGCTTGGCAGGCAAGGTGCCTTCTCTCCCCAAATACATAAATACAGAGATACATCAATTAAGTTTTAAAGATTATTTAGTTTTATGTGTACAGGTGATTTGCCTCACGTGTATAAATCTATGTCCCTCATACACACCTGTGGAAGTCAGAAGAGAGTATCAGATCCATTGGCATTGGAGTTACTGTAAATTACCATGTAGTTGTTGGGAATTGATCTCAGGTATTCTCTAAGGGCAAAAAAGTGCTCTTAACCACTGAGCCTTCTCTCTAGTCCCATATGTAAATTAGTCTTTTTTTGAAAGTGTGTTTAATGCACCTAGTTCACAGAATATCATAACCCAGGCCAGGTCAGAACACTTCTGTTAGATGTCCTGAAAATTCACTTCTGCTTTGTCTTTTTAACTAGAAATGAGTACACTGTGGTATAACTTCCCTTATCAACCAGCCAGCCCAGGGTTTCGGCTCAACACAGAAGCAAGCCTGTCTACAGAGTCAGTGGTGCAGGACTAGTCAGACTCAGAATCTTCTTTCCCCACAGCCCACACGTCATGCTCTGGCACTAACACGCGGCTCACTCTCCTGATTAGAGGGCTCACCAATACTCCCTTCTCTTCACTCACAGGAAGAGGCACTCCTGCCCTGTATCAGTCTCACTGCTAGTCCATCCATCCCATTCCTTCTGAGGCTGGCTGGCCTTTTAACATAGAGAGCACACAGCTCCCAGACAGGCTCGGAGCAGGATGGGATATGAAAGCAATTGACTAATTTGTCTAAGAGAGAAGAGAGACAAGCAGGCTTGAAGGGGAAGTCTGGGCAGGTTATATATTTCTTGGTTTACTGTGGTGGTCAAGTTCCTCAGTAATTGTGGTGAGCCAACTTCCTCTTCTCTAGGGTCTGCTGCCCTGGGTTCTGTAAGGAGATGTAGGGTTAAGGAGCTGGCCAGACTCGCAGCCAATTCTCATAACCAAGGTGGACCAATGTGGAATGGAACTGTAGATGGCACAAAACCCCCTGAGGAACATGAGAGCAAGGCTGGTCCTGACCATGAACCAGACACCTATTCCTGACAGCTGCCATCAAAGCCAGGAAGTGGGTGACAGAACACTACCTTTGCCTGCCTGGTCCTGAATATGGTCTGAGTAAGAACACAACTGGGGAGCTGTGGTGATAGTCTGAGGCACCTGTCAATACATCACTCTCCTCAGGCCAGTTAGTGGGCACAAAACAACCAGCAAGTCATGTGGAGAAACAGATGCTATGCAATGACCACCAACCCTCCATCCCTGGAACTGTGCTATGGCGTACAGATGAACACTGCTCTAACGAGCACAGTGGCACAGTAGGTGGAGGCAGCAGGCGGCATCTGTTGCTGAGTTGGCTTGTCCACAGCCCCAGTCACAGGCCCTCACACTCTGCCCATCACTGGAGTAGGAGCAGTGCTAAAGAGCCCCTCCCACAGCACAGTAGCAGGAGGCTCCTGCTCTCCTGCTGCTCCCTGTGGTTCATGCTGGGAGGTTACAATGGAGACTTGGTAAATACACTTTTTTTTTTTTTAGATTTATATATATATATATATATGAGTACGCTGTCCCTGTCTTCAGACACACCAGAAGAAGGCATCGGATTCTATTACAGATGGTTGTGAGTCACCATGTGGTTGCTGGAATTGAACTCAGGTCCTCTGGACGAGCAGTCAGTGCTCTTAACCACTGAGCCATCTCTTCAGCCCCCTGTAAATGCATTTTTGTAAAGACTTTTTAAGACTAAAATGAAAACAAAAAAATGTAAGTACTGCACACATATAGACAGGTTACTACCTGTCAAATAGCACTACCTTCATGCAATGATGGTGTGGTTCATGCCATACTAACTGGGTGGTCATGTGATGGTTTGAATGAAAATGGCTCTCATAGGCTCATATATTCAAATGCTGGATCCCCAGTCAGTGGAAATGTCTGGGAAGGAGTAGGAGTGTGGTCCCGTTTGAGGATGTATGTCAATCAGGGTGGGCTTTGAGGTTTCAAAAGCCCACACCATTCCCAGTTAGCTAGTTCACTTGTGTACTCTCTCTCTCCCTCTTTCCCTCCCTCCCCCCTCCCCTACCCCTCACGTGTTCCCTCTGCTTGTACAGATGTAAGCTCTCAGCTAATGCTACAGCATCACGCTCCCTGTCATGAAGGTCATGGACTCCAACCATCTGAAACTATAAGCCCAATAAATGCTTTCTCTGTGAGTTGCCTTGGTTATGCTGTCCTATCAGCAAATGAAGAGTGAGAAATGTATTGCTGTATCCCTGTACTTTATACAGCCACACAGGAGGACGGCAAAGCCACACGAGGATGCATGGCCACATAGTAGGGCACTGCTCTGAAGTGTTTTTGCCAGTGCCACTGTCTTGTCACATAGGTAGCCACCCTGTGGTTGTTTGGACTGTGATTCCTCTTTTTAAATTTGCATCCACATGTGTAGTTTAACTTAAAAGTTTGTGACCATCACACAAGGTAGTGTTCTGTATAGTTTCTCTATAGGCCTGACAGCAACCACTCAGATGACATACGTGTTGTTCTTGTCTGTAACACTGCTTTGTCTGCTTGCCTCCCACGGTCACTGGATTGTTCTTGGCTTTGGCTTTATAAATAATGCTGCTGCAGACACATTCAGTGTGTCTCTTGGCCATGCGTGAGCAAGTCCTATGAGTAAAAATGGCGGGTTGTAGGCCATGTCCCTTATTTAACTTTACAGACAGTGTCAAACAATTCCAAGGGGCTTTGTGATTTTACAGTTATACCAAAAAGGTTAAGGGACTCAGGTGCTGTAAGCTGGGGGCACGCACACACACACACACACACACACACACACACACACACACACACACACACACCTGCTGAACCACAGGGTGAAAAGCTGGAACACTATGACCTATACGCTTGCAGAGTCTTGAAAGGCCACTAACAGACGCTAAGGCTGAATCCCTCATAGTGCGGCAGGGCACTTGCATCAACAGTCAGGTTTCCAAGGACTAATGCTAGCCTTCCCTGGAAGAGCAGCTCTTTAATCTCTGGGTAAGTGCAGCAGTGCCACTAACAACAGCCACTCTCCTGGACAATTCATGAGCTTCATGTCCCCTAGCTAGGGAGAAGAGGGGTGAAGGAGAACACCCAGCATACTCACAGGATCAACCACAGCAAAATCCCAAGTTGACTGACCCCCACAAAGCTGGCCAATTTCCTCCAAAGTGCCCTGCCTGCTGCCAGGATTTCATTCTTAGATCTTCAGCTTGCCCCTCAGCAGGCTTAGCAATGGTGTCTGTCTGCTCCTGACAAATGTGCGATTAACTGGCCTTTCAAATGTCATTTGCCGTGGCAGCTGGGATCCCAACTTAGCAGCAGTTTCTGTCAGGGCTTAATTCCATCCTGAGATGAGAACCCTCTAAGTAATGTCCACACCAGGGATCACAGGTCAAGGTCACTGTGGATAGGGCTCATGTAGCAGCCCCACAGCGCCTGCAGTCAGCCTAGAGACCTGACCTCTGGTTCTTGCTACCTGTCCTACACTGGGCTCAGCCTGCATCCCTAAAAGGATTTGGAGACGACTTACTTCATTCGACAACCTTGCCCCTGCCAGGGGAGTAAAGGCAACTGGGTGGACAAGTGTCTGAGGATACTGGGAAGAACTGTGAATATAAGGACTTTGTTTTTAAGTATGCAAGGATCTTGCACATTGTAATGTAGGGATGAAGCTGAGTGGGCAGAGAGCATCATGGGTACTCCAGGACACACTGTGTGGAGTTGGTAGTACGGTTCACCCCAAGCTTGACCACTAGTGTGGATACCTCTCTGAGCCTCTTTCACTTCTCTTTTCTATCTCTTCTTGCCTACAAAAAAGGACTAACTGCAGACCCACCTCTTCCTCTGGTGACTGTGGGGATTGAACGTGATCCCGTGGGTAAAGGTAGAGCCAAGGGACCTGACCCAAAGCAGGTATTTACTAAATGGCAGCCATTACTGTCATCTGGTAACATCTCTAGACCTCTGCCAACACTCAATAATCAAAGGCTAAAAAACAGCCCCAGCTGAGGGAGAGATGGAAAGCAAGACTTTCCATATTAAAAGATCCCTGTCTTACTCAGCATAGAGACATTTGCGTGAGGACAGAGGGAAGGTGGTGTTTGAAGTTTTGCAACTCCAAAGGCCTGTCCAACATCCGACACCCACACCCGTGGATGCTGAACATGGAAATACTCATTATTCAAACCCAAGCACTGAAGAAACATGAATAGTGGGAACCCCTCCTGGCTTCTCATAGTGCCAAGTGGGAATTACTGTACTCTTGTGTTTCTAAGATTTATTTTTAATTTATGTGAGTCTGTATGCCATGTGTATGTTCTGTGCACAGAGGCCAGAAGAGGGCACTGGAGTACCCACAGCTGGAGTTACAGTTGACCGGGAGCTGTGCAATATGGGAAACAAACTTGACACAGAGCAGCAAGCGCTCTTAACTGATGAGACACTCCTCCAAGTGCTCCCCTTGAATGATCTGTTTTTATTTTTGTGTGTGTTGGGGGGGGGGGGAGGTTGCCATGTGTGTGCAGGTGCCTTTAGAAACCAGAAGAGGGGGTCAGATCCTTTAGATGTTAGAGGTGGTGGGCAGTCAACTGACTGAGTGCTAGGAAGTGAACTCTGGAAGCTCAGCAAAAATGTCCTTAACCATTCACCCATCTCTCCAGCTCAGACTCTGTGTGTGTGTGTGTGTGTGTATCTGTGTAGTCTTTTCCCTGTTTCTTTTCTTTTTTCATGTGTCAGGGTTTCTCTGTGTAGCCCTGGCAATCTTAGAACTCACTCTGTGGACCAGGCTCTCCCCGCCCTTCACCATGTGTCTGAGCTCAAATCTGAGCTCCTCTACTTCCATCTCACTTACATAACTACGAGGGTTAAACACACACCAAGGATTAGGTGAGACAGAGATCTCCCAAGAGGAGCTACCTGAATGACCAATGCGCAAATGGCACAGTGTGCAACTGCGTTTGCAATCAGGAAACAGTACGTTAAAGCCATAAAGACAAATCACTACATCCATACCCATGTGGATCAAAGGAAACACTAAGCCAGGTACAATGGCACATGTTTGTAATCCCCGAGCCAGGAAGACGGAGGCATAAGGACTAAGAGTTTGAGACCAACTTGGGCTGCAGTACAAGATCTTGTTGCAAATCAAAACAAGACAAATGAAAAGGAGAGGAAGGAGAAAGGGAGCTGGGTACGTGTCTGAAGCTATGCCCCCAGTTTACCACAAAACACCCAGAGTATAAAGAGTAGCCTTGCAGGGTGCCTGCGGACAGCAGAGGAGTAAACACAAGCACATCCAGGAAATGGCATCCCACCCCACATGAGAACAAGCCATCTATTCCTACCTACCTAGCACAGATGACTCGCACAAAGAAAACACAAGCCAAACACGCATCTACACAACTACAATGACAGCAGAGCCAGACTGTTATCTGGGGAATCAAGAGAATGGTTATGCTTGAGGTAAGGCTGCTATCTCAGCAAGATAGGAGGACACACACTTCTGGGGACACAGGTCTCAGTCTCTAAGTTCCTTACACGTCTGTCTTCAATGTGTTTCTCCACACTGGCAGGGACAAAGCATCAAGGCCTGAGGGTCCACGTCAGAAAACTCACCTGGATTCAAAGCCTGCACTGATCCTCAAGGCAGCTAAGGTCATAGTCTGCTCTCCATTGCTTACTGCCTTCCCTCCTATGTTCAGAATTAGGGAAAGAGACTTCTATTCACTCGACCCTTGAGACCCCAAAAGGTACAGTCTTATTCACCTTGGACTCTGGCACTTGGCTCAGTAGCAGATGCAAGCACACATAAATAAATACATGCTCATCAATAAGCCCAGAGGATCAGTGAAGGAATTCTGTAACTTGAACAACTACTGCATTCACTGAGGTACTACCTGACTGGAGGTGACAGCAGCAGCTATGTGTTCAAGCTAGTCTAAGCAACAGAGGACAAAAGCTGTCCCTCACAACTGCTCTAGGGCTCTAGAGAATGGTGGATGTCTTAGGCCCTTACTGGGCACAAGCCCAGTGGGAGTCACATTTAATACCACTTTTACCCATAATATCAGCACCCAGCAGACAATTTCATAAAACTGCTCCTGAGTTACTCCTTGTTTTTCTTACATTCTACTATGGTGTGGACTTTATGCTTCCAGCATGTTCTATTCACACAAGCCATTTTTAGGAAGCCTGAATTAGACAGGACAATTCTGGGCCCTCCCCTTCCATGCCAATGAAGTTCCCAGGATGAGGCTGACTGTAACTGCTCCTAGGTCACACCCTCTAACAGCACACAGCTGTGGAATGCAAGCACATCTGCTCACCTTTAGCTAGGCTCCAGGCTAGGAAGCTCGCTCTACATTTACGCAGGGCCTGAGAGCAAGGAGCACTGAATGGGCAGACTTCTGACAGACTGCTGGGAAGTCTGGGAGAACTCAGACAAGACATGTGACATCAGAATCCTGCCCCCACCCCCTCTAGAAACAGACTGTCTCAGGCCATGCAGAGCAGGCACTCAGTAGCATGGCCAGATGCTCCCTCCTTCCCTCCCACACCTGGAGCCAAGAGGAAGCTCCAGACTCAGCCTCCTGGCCAAAGCCAGCACAGTTCCTTCCCCAGTCATGGCTGAAAGGGCATCACAGCTACCTCTCCTTTCATGAGGTATCATCATCAATGCCAAGTGTTCAGAGAGACAGAGACAGCACAGGTGGCCCGGGGGCTCATGCGTTTGAATTATAGACACAAGTCACACTGGTTTAGGCAAAACCAGACTTCATTCCCAGTCAAATGTGACCTCTCCCCACCCCCAACATCACTAAGCACACAGCACTGTGTAGTCCAGGTGGTGACAATGGCCTGACCTTATCTGACCCCACAGCCTCCTCTTAGGGAGGTGTGTTTTCACTGCATACAGAAACCCTGAGGCTGAGGAGACAGGGAAGTGATGGGATCTGAGGTCAGTCTTGGTGCATTTGCCAACTAGCAGTGTCTGGTTTGGCAGCAGAAGGGTGGTATACACCTACAGATGGCTCAAAGTAGACAAAAATCCAGTGGTGGGAGGAGGGCTTGAGATCTGCTTTTGTCCCTGGAGGAATCTTACTTCCTCTAGGTCAACTCAAAAGTTTCCTTCCAACAAACCAGCACTTACTAGGTGCAGAGTGCAGCGCGCGCGCACGCATGCACGCACGCGGCTTTGTAGTCAGGTTCCCCATTGTCCTCTCTGAAACACATGCCAGCATGGAAGCTGTCTACTAGATGTGCTCACAGCCCTGAGCAGGGACCCAAGTCTCCACTAGTGGAGGGGAGACTTTCTGGCCAGCAGAGCTTCTAAAGGAAATCAACTCATGGAAAAGCAGCCAATGACTGCTCACAGCAGCAGCACATCAAAGGCAGAGGGCTTGGGAGGAGGAGCTGGGACCACACCCTGCTCTCTGACCAGGAGAGGGTAAATGGATAGGGGATGGACTTTATTTTTAAACCTCAGTGGGGAGAACACACAGTTCAGAGATGCCTAGAATTGCCAGCATCTGGCTGGACAGAGGGGAGGAGTTTTCTGATGTTGGCCAGGTTCCCAGTTCTAAGTGTGGTCTGTGAGCACTGACAAAGCCTTGGGCCTGGCCATCTCTCCCTCACTTCTTCAGCTCTTCCCAATCCACCTCAGCCTGGGAGAAGGCTTCAGTAAAGGCTAAGGGCTATTCACCTTCACAGACTTGCTGGGAGTATTCAGGCGGGGAGGGGCTGAGGCAGAGGATGGCTGAAGTTGGCCCAAGGCCGAACCTGTCTGAAAACAACAGCTACGGAAAAGCTCGTGAAGGCTCCACTGAAGGGTCTCAGGACAGGGCACACTGTGTCTTTCAGAGAGAACTTATCTCCTTTGGTGATGGCACACTTTAGGGTTGTTTTGAAGCAGCCCGTCTCCTAAAGCAGATGGCCCCATCACTAGTCTTAAGGCTCACATCTTGGCAGTCACAAGACTAGGGGAAAGACAGCAGAAACCTGTCTTGTCCACTTGAGTTTGTCTCTGATCGCTCTTGTTCATAAACAGTATTACCGATTCTGGGTTGGCCCATTTCACTGAGAATATCTTGGCTGCAAGACTCCAACCAATTCTACACTGGCCATTTCAGGCTGCAGACGGCACAGGGGTGAGCAGGGATGGAAATCCTGTCCACAGGCGCTCTGCTAGCTAGGGAAATGCCTCCTGCTCAGAAGGAGCTAAATACTGATGTGGTAAAGAGCTTACTTTAGAGAGAGCCAGAAAAAGTTCATGGAAGAAGCACATGAGTCCAGTAGACAGTGGATCTGGGAGGGCAGGGTCTGATTGGGTGAAAACATGCACCCTGAGAGAGGTCACACACCTGCATGTGTGGCCTATTCCCACAGCCAATGTTCTTTACAGGTCACAGTTCACAAGCGGGCCCCAAAGTCTGCTGAGCCACGAAGCAGAGCAGAAGGCTGCAGGAGAACTGCTGTCTGATGAACCGTCTTTCAGTAGAGACCAGACCGAGACAGCGCCTCCTGTTGGCATGGCAAGGTGCAGCAGTAGTCAAGAGTTGGACTAACCATGTCATGACATAAGCTGTGCCTCCTGCTCAGGTCCCAGAACTATGATGAGCATGCAGTGTCAGGGAAGGGTGAACCATTCCCGAGGGAAGACTGGAGATAGAGGCTTTAGACTAAAGTGAGGAAGGATTACTGTTTGTGCCACAGCCAAGTGCATAACGACTGTGAGACTCCTGGGAAGACTTGATTCTCACTATTCACCAACTCTATGATAAATTACCTCCATGTTCTCTCATCCAAGCTGGGAAGGGGCTGGACCTCTTGGGACAGGCAGTGTCACCAGCTCTCACTAGTGACCCTGGAGTTCCATAAGCACTCCTTTAGAAGACTCAGATGTAAGGGAAAGAGGCAAGGTTGCAGGAAGAGGAAAAAGGGCTCTGAGCAGGGTCCAAGTGCAGATAGCTAGTATCTGACAGCGAAGACATTCTCATCTCAGGAATGAGACCTCCCTTGCTGGGGAACAAACCTGCACCCAGAGAACATTAGCATTGTGTATGTGTCCATCCAACAGTCCCAGCCATCAAATTCTAGCTAACAACAGTCACCTCAGCAAGGAAGTAAGGCCAACAAGGACTCTCCTATCTCAGGCCAGAGCATCGGGGCAGCCCACGGCATTTCCTGCAGGTCTGCTTCATGTGACAGTGTGTGATGACCAACATGTTTTGGAGGGAAGAGGTCATGGAACTCCCTCTTGCCTAGAGACTTGTTTGTATAGCCTCAGTTTCTGCTTAGGACTGCTTTGGACTGGGAAAGCATGCATATTGTCCTTGGGTCCTATTCTAGGGCAGTAATCTCCAGAGAGATGAAGGTGGATCAAAATGGCAGGGTTCCTGGGCTTCGAGAGTGTACCCCAAAACTAAGCATCTGTATAAATGTAGTCAAGAAAGCAGATACAGGCAAACTGCGTCCTCTTGGAAGTCCCAGAGATAGCCAACACAGAACTGAGGGGAGGGGGGAATGTTAACCTGGCCAAAATTGGCCAGGGAAAGTCAAGAAGGCCTAGCCATGTGGCTGTGCACAGGAGTAGGTCACAGGCTAGAGGCTCAGCCCTGTACCCTGTGCTGGCCTCACCTGTGGGCTAGCTGCATCCTTGGTGGAAAACAAAGTAATCTAAAGCCCAACTAATACATCCAAGGAGGAAACTGATTTTACACATGGCATGGAAACCTTGGGATTTCTTAACAGGGAAACAAAATCAAGTGGGAAGGAATGGCTCTGCCAAGGGCCCAACAGCTCAAAGCAGTCCCTGCCCAGCATGAGAGACCCCAGCAAATGTTCCTCAGGGCAGGAAGGCAGGGACAATAGGAAGAATCTACTGTGTTTAATGGAAATTTCCAGGAGCCATGAAGTGACATGGAAGGAAACACAGCACTTCCTCTTCTTCCAGGAAGCCTGGGTCTGTCGTGACTCATTACTGTGCTAAGAATGTAAGTGCTATCTGTAAGGCATATATCACAATCCCAGATCCAAGGATATTTTAATCAAAGTACTACCGTGCATGTTTGAGAAGTCACCCAAAATTCTTGTTCTGAATCTGTAAATGGGTTTATGCCCCACAAGAGAATTATCAGTCAGTAAGCCATGCATGAATTTTTGAGGCTACCTGGTGAATAATGTTTAGTTCCTTTACAAACTGAAGCACTACCACAGAGCAGGGCCTGAACTATCCAGCTTCTTTACAGTAATGTTTTTTATGTCCTTTATAGCAAGGGGTTGAGAGCAGTGTTTTAGATAAAGTCTGGGCTGCTTCAGAAGGCTGCTTGTCTCTACCTTTAAAGCAGCCATGGAAGGTGGGCTGGAAACACTGCAACAGAGCGCTTTGTGTGTGGCTTTGGTCTCTAATCACCTCTTACCCAAAGATCAACTTGAAATGAGCTCAACTCCATGCCATAAATCAGCCCTGGGCCAGTTCCCCAGGTCACGGAGGTGAGGGGCTGCAGTGCGGGAGAGACCATCACTGTGGGGCTTCCTCCCCAGGGCCTTTCAGAGAGGGACACTTAGACCCTGTGACGGCTGCTCTAGACAGCAGGCTCCTGTGGAGGCTCTCCTCTCCTGGGAGGGGAGTGAGGAGCAAAGGAGGGAAGGAGAACTAAGCAAAGATGCACTATGCTGGGGTGGGGAGCTAGCAGAGTGTGTGCTGGGGACAAGCATGCTGGGTCAAGGGGAATGGGCAGAGAGCAGCTGGGAGGAGTCTACCTTGGGCTGTAGATGGGCTTTCTTCATTGCCATCAGAGAGCTAATTCAGAGTCTAAACACTAGACCAGAGTCTACTGGAGGCACATCTGTCCTCTAACGAAGACATCTGCCACTCTTATGCCCTGGCTCTCATGCTTACATAGAATCCAACTTCCCATAAAGGAGTTAAGGGCCATGTGCAGGCTACTGATGTCTAAAATGGCATTCTTGGGCCTGTGCATCCCCAAGGTTGCCAGACAGTTGGAAGTGAACCCCAGGAAAACAACTGGGCACCCAGTCAGCAGCACAGGAGCCTGCTAGTCATGGACACCAGAACAGTTTCCACTTCTCTGAGCGCTGCTTCAGTCACTAGCTCATTTGTCAGCAGGCAGACACAATTTGCCCTAGCTTCTTCTCATGTGGGAAGCAAGGACATCAGCCTACACCAGGGGTTCTCAAAGTATGGCTGCCCCCAACCCCCCAGGGATTTCTTACAAGTCATACACTGATCATAAACTCTAATATTACTTTTTATTTTATATGCATTGGTGATTTGCTTGCCTATATGTCTGTGTGAGAGTGTCATATTTCTGGAACTAGAGTTACAGACGGGTGTGAGCTACCACGTGGATGCTGGGAATTGAACCTGGGACCTCTGTAAGAGCAGCCAGTGCTCTTAATGGCTGAGCCATCCCTCTAGCCCCTCCTGCAATCTCTCACAATCCCTCAGGAGAGTCAGAGCCACTAAGTTAGAAGGCCCTGCCTATGTGCTCCCTTCCTACTGCTTCACAAAGCCTTTCTTCCTTCCCTGTCTGTGTTGTTACTGACTTCATTATCACCCAACAAACACAAAGTGTCTACTGTAAGCTAGGCCACCATGTTCAAGCTCCCACTGCATAGATGGGCACATGGCCTGTTCACTGGTTGGTTCCTGGTATGTAGCCCAATTGCCTTCCCAGCCACTTTTCCTGACCCATGGTCTTCCTAAACACACTATACCTTAAGCAAGGTGCTATGTACATGCTGGAGTGCAGGGTGGGACCCTCACAGTGCTATGTCTCTGCACTTCGACATGAAGGAGTAGATTGTGTATACTCTGGGGTTTGTTTGATTGCTTGCTTTCTATGCTGGGGCTGGAATGCAGACGGGAATGGAGCATGTGCCAGGCAAGGACTAAGTAACACCCTCATGCTATGCATGTCCAAAGAAGCATGGAAAATGTACTGTAAACATTCTAAAACATATGGACAGCAAGAGCACAGATGACATTTCTTCTGCCTCAAACCGTTTTAATGACTCATTGTTTCACAGGTCTTAAATGTTATTCTAGGTGCAAAATGACAAATACCAAGTGACATTTTCAGCAACCCACTCTGCTTTAGGAGTTATACACAGGAAATGCAAAAGCAAAAGCAAACTGTAAAATGCTCTCCTCTGAGAGGAGATGAAGCCGGCTACCACAGCCGCAATCAGAAGGTCACTTCCTCCCTCTCTCCTCTGCGCCTGAGCAGAGGCAGAAGGCACTGACTCCTCCAGGGAGGGAGAAGCTGGTCCAGCTGCTGCACAGCTTCTTGGGGAGTCTTGGTCTGCACCAATCCCAGTTTCCCTCTGGATCAGAAGTAAACTCTCCTAAATCAGAACAGCAGTAGGGCCTTGCCCCTGGGGAGATGCAGAAGTCAGAGTTCACTAGCCAGCCAGCAAGCTCTCGTTAAACAACTCACCTAATAATTAGTGTAACACACATACATGGCTGCTTCTGCTCTGAAGCTGGGTCAAAGCCAACCGCAGTGCTAACATGCAGTTAAGAACAGTTCTTCCCTTAATGGTGGTGTTTGTTTAGGTAACACAAAACCCCTAACAAGACAGTTTAAAAGCATGCAACAGCAGAAGCGTAAAGACAGATGTACTGCACCAGCTGTGGTTGTTTGGCTCTGAGTTTCCTGTTGGCCAAGATAAAAAGGTAAACAAGATGGTTTAATTCTGCCCACTAAAAGAAAGCTCTGAACTAAGAAGAGGGTGACTCCCTAGTACACTGTAGAAGGAATTGCAAGGAAGATGTGAAGAAGCTCTATGATTTGGCCTTCAACTTGGGACTCTATGAGTTAATAAAGGTCTTCAAATGACCATTTAAACCTTATACCTTATGGAGTTAATAGTCTGACAATGTCATATATCAGACATTTCTTAGGAAATCCATGCTTTTTCCAGGAGCTGTATTTAACACAGAAATAACTGAGAGCGAACTTACTGGAAAGCCTGGTGGGGGGGAGGGCTCACACTTGTGGTCCCAGCACTTGATAGGATGCAGAAGGACTGACAGGAATTTGAAATTAGCTTGGACTATACAGTGAGTTCCAGGGAACTTGGGCTATAGATGGAGGTTTGTCTCAAAACCAAACCAAACCAAACCAAACCAAAATAAACCAAAAATCAATTTATGAGAATATCTTACCCCATGTGTCTTTGGCAGAAGTGGTAAAGGTCACCATTAAGCTCCACTTTTAAGGGAAGACGTAGTGCTGACTCCTGTTCTTAGATTCTCATGTTAAGAATGATCTGTCACATTGGTGTCACCTGTCACACACTTGGTTCCCACTGCTGCACAGCAGTGACTTAGAGGTCATAAAGTTCAGAGCCACACATCAGCTCTGCTGGTGTCTGAGGGCCAGGGATGGGAGCACAGGCTAGCAGGAGCCTCCCAGGTTGTGTTCAGGTGCTCAGGGCTGGGTGCTCATCTGGATGTATCACTGAGAAAAGGCTCAAAGGTGCCACCACCACCAGCATTCTGTAGCATGCTGTCACTGAACACCATGAGTGGTTTCTAGAAAGTTGTTCTGGTGGGACATATCTACACCCTGGAAGAGAAGCTATCCTGGGTATGCTGGGAAGAGGCTGCTGTGGAACTTTCAAGATGTGACAGACTTTATCTGACTAATAAGATAACTTTCTCTCACAACATGGTTCCTCCCTTTGGATGCTTGTGTCCCTTGTCACCTGCCATCCCTTCATAGAAGAGTTGATTTAAGCTCCAGATCCTTTCTGAGCTCAGGTGTTTTTTTGTTTTTGTTTTTGTTTTTTTTGTTGTTTTTTTTTTTGATAGAGCGAATTACTTATTTCTAAGGCAATCAACTTTCTCAATAAAAACACTTTGAGCTAGAATATCTTCACATTTTGTGTTTTACATATATAGAAACGATACATTTCCTTTCTTCTGTAGCAAATACCAATACCTATCTATACCTATCTTTTATTAAGTCAAATGAATAACTGGTGTAGCTTTGTTGAAGTTGTTGTTTCCTGTGAAGTTCCCTGTTGACATAGTTGTGATGTTATTTAACAGGCACATTCTTTTGTGGTAAAATTATTATTTTACTTACTCACTTTACGTCCTGCTTACTGACCCCTCCCAGCCACTCCCTCCCACAATCCCACCCCCTTCTGTCTCCTCCCCTCTAGCTCAGGTGCCTTATAAGCAGTAATCCTCTCTGGGAGCCTCTTATTCTAGGGGAGCTGGTGACAGCACAATTAAACACAATTAATTCTCCTGTTAACCTGTATATGTCAATTTGAATTTTAGCCAGTCAAGAAGACTTGAAATGTATAGGGAAGGCAGTCTCCCCTCTTCATCTATGGGATTAAGGGCATCAGTTTTATGGGTTATAGACTAGAGGATGCCCTAGTTTCCCCTTCTTCAAAACCAGGAGACAGAGTCTTCAGAGCAAGTCTGTGTGAGGAGGCAGTCATCCCTGATAACTTTCAAGTGGGTACCACAGGACCACATTCTTTTTAGCCCCTTTATCAACATCAAATCAAATCTATAATTAATGCATAATTAATTATGCATAATTTATAATTAATAAACCCATCCTAGTGCAGATAAACAGTTTTGTTTTATAGAAAAGGTGTTTCCTGTACCCTAGACTTCACTGTCAGGGGGAGCATGTGGGTCATGCAGTGGGAGCCAAAGGGATCTGATATGGTTAGTGGTCAAAATGACAACCAACTCTTTTCCTTCCCCACTGTCTCCTGAAACTATTAGGCCATAAGTTATTCTCAGTGCTCAATATCACCATTTGACTGCCATGTCCCCGGACTCTGCTCTGTTCTGCAGCCCCTCTGTTGAAGAAGCACAGAGAACATGTTGTGGTCCCCACTAAAATCAAGGTCAGTGGTGTGGACTTGGACAAAGGCTGGGGAAGAAAGACAGCACTTAGAGACCTGTTGTGGGGTCTGACCCCAGTTGAGAGTCAGAAAGGAGAGGTAGAATACATCCCTTGTCCTTATACCTCCTGTGCCACTCACCTGGTGTCAGACCATTTTCCTACCACCTGTGCCCAAATATAAGACAATGCTTTCACGTGTTCTACGTGTTTCCCCAAAAGGAGAGGACATCAGTTACTGCTGGCTTTGTGAGCTCGACTACACAAGTGAGAAAGTACCATGAACACATGTACATGAGGCTGCATTTCAATAAAGTTTTATTCACAAAAACAGACAGCCAATTAGGTTTTGGCCTACAGTTTGCAATCCCTGCTTTGAAGAAACAGACCAGCTTTACTGTTCTTCAACTGGGTCTGGAGGGTGACTCTGGCCATACATCACAGTTGTTCAGCACCTTTATTTGGCAGCTCTCCCACCTAGGTAGAATACACTTTACTACATGCCTGGCTATATTAAGAGCTGCCAAGTCCACCCTGCAACCACTGTCAAGTTGATATCCAGCCCATCTTACTGTCTAGCTGAAATCATTCATTTCTTCTCTAGCTCCTCTGGGTCTCCTAGACCAAGTGTCTTAGTTAGGGTTATTACTGCTGTGATGAAGCACCATGACCAAAAGCAAACTGCAGTAAAGGGTTTAGTTGACTTACACTTTCACATCACTGTTCATCACTGAAGGAAGTCAAGACAGGAACTCAAGCAGGGCAGGAACCTGGAGGCAGGAGCTGATGCAGAAGCCATGGAGGGGTGCTGTTTACTGGCTTGTTCCACATGGCTTGCTCAGCCTGTTTCTTATAGAAGCCAGGATCACCAGTCCAGGGATGGCATTACTCACAACTGGCTGGATTCTCTCCTTCAATTACTAATTAAGAAAATGCACACAGTTTTGCCTAATAGCCCAATGCTAATAGAGGCATCTTCTCAGTTGAAGGTCTCTCTTTTCCAGTGACTCTAGCTAGCGTATGTCAAGTTGATGTAAGACTAGCTAGCACACCAGGTAATGAGGCAGGAACGCGCTACTAAACTCATGTTTAAACTCCATGCTGTGGTTAAGTTCCAGTGCTCAGCTGAGAGCTAGAGACTTAGCAGGCCTCATCAGACTGCTGGATGCAATGGAGCCAGGTACTCAAATGCCATACCACAGCCACAATGTAATTATTTAGGTGCATTATAAAGGGAGCCCTGTAACAATGAGGGTCTACAATAAGCTCAACATTTCAGCTGCTGAGACTCAAAACCATGCAAAACTATAAACCAACCAATCGTACACATTTTATTAAATTAAATACGTTAATTTAAATCACTGCTAGCCTCTGACTTCTCAACAGCACTGGGAAATTTGAGAAGGCAGACCCGGATGAGGGGTCTGATGACCTGTCAGTCATTGTTCTGAATGGCCAACAGGGTACCATGCATGTCTTTCACCCTTTCTATGCACACGGCTGTTCAAAACTAATCGTGTATCAAAAAAGTAAGGTGCCCTCAGCTTCTCTTAACTGGAAAAAGCATGTAGCCACTGCCACAGCTACCCCTGGAGACCCATTACTTAGCATAGTCCCAGCTAAGGTTCTGACGTAACTGACTAGTTCACACATCACTGGCAAACAGTGCCAGGCCTCCCCCCCCCCCTCTCACACACACACACACACACACACACACACACACACACACCCCAGGATGCTCCACCACCACATCTGGCAACTAATTTTCACTAAGTTGAAAATTAACTTCTCAGCCTTGACAGTGCATATACATTTGTCCCAAGAGCTTGAAGACAGCGCCCTGTGGGCTGCTTGGAGCAAGTGTTAGTTAAACCAAATGAGGACACCTGGCAAAGCAGTCTGGTAAATCACAGGAGTCACTCATGGATGAAGGCTTCCTGGGACCTCCTAATGAGAACATTCTCATTAGGAGTCCAATTGCCCATGAAAAGAAAGAAAAATGAGCCATGAGAAAGCCCTTACTCCTTAGTTGGTCTATGTGGTTCTCTTGTGGGGCAGAGCTGCCTGGAGAGGATGTGCAGAGACACAGTGCCAGCAAGAGGGACAGCTTTCTAGGTGGACACTATTTGGTCAAGCTACGCCTATTAAAAACCCAAGCCCCACAAGATAAGAACTCTGGAGAAGAGCTGTTATTTCATGCATAGGGATACCTACAAAACTAACAAAGTCCTCCAAGAACCACTGTTCAGTGTTTATAGATAAACCAGATAGCAACAGGTCTCTAGGATTCCACATCTCACAGGCTGATAACCACAGTCTATAAGGCCAAATTCAACCCCCTTCCCCTTCCCCTTCCCCTCCCCCACCCCCAACGTTCCATTCAAGCACTAGCTCTACCTACCTTTGCCTGGCTTCTATTTTACCCTCTAAGCACCTAGGGACTCTGACCACTACCTCATCACAAACTGTCTGCAATAGAACTCAACCTGTGCGTTTCTGAGTCTCTCCAGTGTTGTCTCCCACGCCAGGGTCCTCCTGTCATTTCAAATCACCAATCTGACCTCTCAATAAGTCTCTTAGACACACATGCCACTTCAAACACTTCAAGACTACTCAGCTTGATACTGCCCTTAAGCTCAGGGCCGACAGGATGACAAGCCACCCCTCAGCCACTGTACCTCTACCTCACAGGGCCTCTAACCACCATTTCCTCCCTCCCCAGAGGCCTCCTGACCTGTCACCTAGTTAACTCTGATTGGCCCTCTGAGCTCAGCTCTGATCTTTCATGGTGTTGTCTGGTTTGTAATTATGTCCCCACCCAGCGATTTTTACTTCTCAACCTGGGTTCCCTTAGACCCTAGAGCACTGGTTCTCAGCCTCCCTAATGCTGCAACTCTTTAATACAGTTTCCCATGTTGTGGGGACCCCAAACCACAAAATTATTTTTGTTACTACTTCATAGCTGCATTTTTACTACTGCTAAAAATTGTAATGTAAATAACTGTGTTTTCCGATGGTCTTAGGCGACTCCTGCGAAAGGGTGTTTGAGTCCCCAAAGGGGTCAGGCCCCACAGACTGGGAACCTCTGCCATACAGCATCCACCGAAATAGTGGAGCACAGTGATTTCTCTATGCATCAGGACACCAGCCATTCGCCATGCCCAGAAGATTTGATAAAACAGGAACACAGTTGACTCTATGTCCCGTGGTTCAGACATGGAGTTCCGGTTTCTATCAAATAGTACTACCCCTTAATGGGTGCTCAAATGTTTGCTGGGTGAAAATGAAACTAGGAATTAAGTTAACTAATGAACTACCCACTCAGTGTTTCACTTCCTGTCACTGCATGTACCACACTATGAAGCCTTCTCCAATCTCCCCATGTCTAGGACCATCCAAAACACACAGGCCACTCTGGGTCAAAGGCTAGCTGCCCAGGGATGCCCAGCAATGGCAGAACTAGAGAAAGCAGGCCACCTGGAGCTGCTCAGCTCCATGACTCACAGAGGGCAGCACCACTCACTCCTTCTGTATCACACACAGCTCAGAACGGGTAGGGAGCAAGTTCCATTAAACTAGGCCTTGGACCCCAGATCTGACCTTGATGGTGTCTACTGAGGAGATGAAGTACAGGGATGCCCACCCTCCCCACTGCACCCCACTTCTAACAGACTTGCACAGACATTTCACACTAAAACAATGATGGCGAAAACTGTTCATGCTTCCAGACAGCCATCACTGTCTGGAACTCACTGCTCCCACCACTGCATGGTATAACTGACTCTCCTCAGGCTTCCAGGTGGTAAGGATGTTGTAACTGACTCAGGAGACCACGGGGGAGGGACAGGAGCAGCTTAACTCACTTGTGTGTGTTGGGCAGGAAGCCTCAGATGCCTGCAGCATGGTGAATCTCTCCCCAGAACACAGCACTGAGAAGGGGAGGAAGACAGAGGTCTGACACTGGAAAGGTTCGACTGGTTACAGGGAGCAAGCCTCATCTAGAGGGGAGGGCATTCCAGCTGGACATGAGGACAGGGGACAAGGCCAGCATGATCCCAGTCAGCTCATGCAGACCAATGCTCTTTCTTTAAGAATTCAGGTCTAATAAAAAGGTTTTTACATAGCTAGACCAGCTTCCAACTCACAACCCTACTACCTCTGCTGCCAGGTGCATCAGCATAGCTACTTAGGTAGTTACATTTCATAGGATAGGAGGAAGAAGAGGAGGAGGAGGAGGAAAAGAAGGAAGAGGAGGAGGAGGAGGAAATCGTACTTGACAGAGATCCTATGGCTCATGGTTCTGATGTGAACTCTGTTGCAGATGGCTCCAGTTTCCAAGGGGACTGTGACTCCATGATGCTCCCCCCCCCCTTGTTCCAATGGGGAGCCGGATCCTAAGCAAGCAACTTAGCAAAATACAAACTGTAACTTGGAAACTAAAGGCAGACACCAAGCAATGCACTGCTCTTCATAGCCAGGCAGAAAGGAAACAAGTGACAGCCGTTGAGATAAGTGGTGTCTTATAATACAAACCAGGGGAAAGTGGATAGGGAGGACACACAGGTCAACTGTGCAAGGGTAATGGTACAAGCACAAGGACTCTTTAATCAGCAATTACAACACAGGAGACAAACTGAGGGCGGGGAGGGGGAGAGGGTGTTTAGCCGGTAAGGGTGCTTGGCTTCAAGCTGGAAGATCTGAGACCGATTCCTGGGACCCAAACAGTGTAAGAAAAGAACTGACTGGCCTCTGGCACACATGTGCTGGGACAAGACATCTCCAGCCTCAAAATAAAAAATGGAATGTATATAATAAAATGTTTAAAATATGAAACCAATATACAACTCCAACCACAGCTGGCCCAGGATGAGCACTGAAAGCACTGGTTCGTGAACTTTGCCTCACACTCCTCAGCTGACAGCAGCTGAGGACATACACACATGCACAAAGCGGGCTGACCCAGTGAGTGGTCTCCCCAAGGTTCCCTGACATTAGTAAGTAGCAAGAGACTACCTACTGTGATTGCAAGTGACATAAAGAAGAAAGACCGCCTCTCAGGGGAGGTCAAAGCAGAGCTCCCTTAAGACCCAACCCTCGATTCTCCTCCAGGGAAGGCTTAACCTACCTCCAAGGAGGGCAAAGCTTTTAGTTCCCATAAGGGCTGGGTCCTGGATCCTGACCAAACTTGCTGATTATCTCTCCCTCTGCCCAAAGAGAGTATTCAACATGTTTGCATCAAGATTTCTACTACTCAATCAAATGTCACCTCTTCAGAGACTGCAGAGCCAGCCCTACCCAGCTGCTTTCCTAATGGATGAGTTGCTTCTCTAAATGGTAGGGCATCCAGCTGGACACGGAGGACTGATGGGCTATGAGATGCAGAGGTCAGGACGCAGGCCTAGCATAGTAGCCACAGCAAGAGAACAACAGCCCCAGGCTAAGGTGTGCACACTGCAGCCCTCATACTGAGTCAAGTGGCCTATGACCCAGCTCCATCAGCACATTCTTCTCACATTCAGGAAGCTGAGGGGAAAGGACTTGCCCAAGGATGTACTTGTAGGGATGGAGCCAAAGTTCCTGCACCCCACTGCACACATCCCCACCTTTTGGATTCTGCCCTGGGGAAGCCTGAAGTCCAGTGTGTTGCTGAACTTTAGAATGAGGAGGGCCTGAGCAGAGGTGGTTAATCCCACACTACACACAAGGTAGAGAAAGGATTTGAGGATGAAGCAGGATAGGGAAGTCAGGAGGCCTGTAGGCAAGGAAGCTGGAGGAGGCCTGGGAGGCTACCTAGGAGAGTCAGCTGACAGGAAAAGTGAAGGAATAGCTGAGACTGGAAATGGGAATAAAAGCCCCAAATAATAAAAGTCACACGGTAACCCCGATGGGGTTCTAGTAAGTGCAGCTGTCCAATCATATGTAGTCTAACAGGTACACCAAAGCAAGGTAATCCCTGCTCCAGATCAATGCCCTTGATGAGACAATTACCAAAACATTATTCATCTGCTCTAAAAAGGAAAGACAGACACCAGGGAAAGGCAAGATAGAGAAAAAAAGTACCCAGATGCTAGAGACCACGTAGGGAATCCTGACTCTGCTAAACCTTCACCTGTGATCTTGAGCTTGGAGACCATGTTTGTATTTGTGACCTGGGGCTAATGCTGTTACCAGAGAGTTCCAGTCAGACTCCAATGCAGCAGCACAGTCCCCAGGGGACAGTGGCATACTGTGTGCAAAAGTGACCCAAAGCATTCCTACCTTGCCCCACACATGTTGGCAAGGTGACTTTACAATCTCCTCTTAGGAGCCAGAAACTGCTCCCCTCCCCCACTCCCCTCACCCCTTCAAGTCTGCCATGACTAGGTGATTCGCTGGAGACACAGAGGGGAGTCCTGGCAGCTGTCTGCAGGTATCTGAGGGACAAGGAGCCCCGCAGTACAGCCTAAACTGTAGAAGCAGAGATTCCACGCTAGTTATTTCAGCTCAGTATGAGAAAGGCGACTGCCAACGGGAGCTGCCTTAGGGAGCGGTTAGTGTGGCCATGGTTAACCAAACAGTTAGCAACTCCTACAGCCAGCAGCGATCCTCTAACCATCTGCCTTTCCTTTTCTACTGCTGAGCTCAGTCACACCATCGCCTCACTCTGTAGGAGAATTCCCCTCCCCTCAACAGCCGCCATCTTTGCTCTGTGTAGTAAAGCTCCTGGGAAAAACTGTATGCATCTAGTAGTCACTCCTTGCGGTGACTCCCTCCACTCTCCAGTCTTCCGAGTCCACTGGAGCCATGTGACAAGGCCCCAGTGACTTCCACGGTGCCAGGGCCTGAAGTCAAGTCTCAGTCCTTAGGCACTGGGACACCTCAGGGCCCTCCCCACACAGCCGCACTTTCCGCACCAGGCTTCCACGGCATCCTGTCTGCCCCCTCCCCCCCATTTTACCCCTTAGCTTCCAGGAAGCCTTTCTAGGTGCTACCTGGTCTCCCCTGCCCTTTTTAATGCTGGAGGCTCTGGAGCTCTAGTCTCAGCCTCCACCTTCTCCAGCTTAATTCTCAGGAGGTGAGCTTGCCCACCTTTATGATGACAACTCTTTCCTGAATCCCACATTCTTTGATATCTCTCTCTGTCTCTCTGTGTCTCTGTCTCTCTCTGTCTCTCTCTGTGTCTCTGTCTCTGTCTCTGTGTGTGTGTGTGTGTGTGGGGTATATGTATCATATATACACATATGGGAATGCTTGCAGAGGTCAGTTGTCCTGTTCTATTACTCTCTGCCTTATCCATGAGACAGGGCTCTCACTAAACCTGGAGCTACTACGGCAGCTGGCCAGCCCCAGCAATCATCCTGCCACTGGCCCCTACAATGCTAGGGTAACCAGTGTGAGCACAGCCCACCTGGCTTTTTATATGGGTACTTGGGATTTGAACTCAGGTCCTTATGTTTACATAGCAAGCATTCCTAGTCACTTGGCCCCCTAGTCATTTAGGCATGAATCCTCATTCTTACACTCAACAGCCTAATGGCTACCTCCTAGATTTCTCACAAACATCTTAAACTCAGCTCAACTTCTGCCAGTCCCCTTATCTGTTCCTCTTGTAGCAGCATCCCTGCAGGTGCACCGGCCAGAAACTCTGAGTTATCCTTGCTGCCTTCTCTTCCAGGTCCCTGCCCAAATTCTCTCTATCCCAGAGCTCTCTCCCCAAAATTTCTGCAACTGTCTCCATGGCCTCATATGCGGTCACTCTCCAGTCTAGCTTGTCCTAGGATGCTCTCGGGCTCCCATTTCAAGGTCCTCAGGCTGTTCCTTCTAGAGCATTCTAGCACAGATATCTACAACACTTGGGCTCCCTTAGTGTTGGGTATCTACAGAGAATCTCTTAAAAGCGTCACCTGTCAATAAAAAAGCAGATGACTAATGAGTAGAGGCAGAAAAGAGGAGGTGGGACACTGTTAGGAAGAATAGAGGATTCTGGGAAAGAGAATAAGAGATCCAAGGGAGAGTTGAGGAGCCAGAGAAGATGGTCATAAGCCAGCAGGTAGCAGAATGAGAACAGGATAAAGAGAAGACGCACGTGGGGAACACAGGTCAGAAGCATGAAGCTGAGGAGAAGTGCTTACCAATGTGAAAGAGACAGAATAGTTTAAATGGGTTAAATAAGTTACAAGCTCGTCAGGGAAGGGGCCAAAGCTTATGGCCTAGGCATTTATTAATAAATAATTAGTCTCAGAGTCGTCATTCCAGGAGCAGGGGCTGAAGAAAAAAAAATTTTTTTTTAAAACCCTTCTTCCTCCTACATAAAACTAAGAACCCCTAAGCACTGACCATCCTGGGCCCTTCTCTGCCAGTACAGGACACTTACCTCCCAAGAGACAACCTAGCATTAGTTTGTGTACAAACCTGTAGACTCCAGGGGGCAGTAGTGATTTGTGTTTTCACAATCCATGCCCTGAGCCTAGAACAGTGCCTGTGTCACACAATCAATGGCTATCAATCAGTTTGTAATGGGAATGATGAAACAGACTTTTTCTCCCACTGAAAATACTTTACTTTGGCTAGAACATTTGCAGGGAGGATGCTTCCACTAAACTTAGTGCCTCAGCCCATTCAATGACAAAGAAAACACCAAAGCCTGTAGTCTGGATAAGGTTCCAGAGCCTCTCCTCTGACAACAAAAGCTTAGACATGTGGGGTCAGTGGACCCACTCTAATCAGTGGTGGCCGCTGTAGGTGGACCCCAAGTTCCCCCTGCAGCCTAGAAATGACAAGATTCTTTTGTCTCCTGTGGGGTGAGGAACACGCTGCTGACTCCAGAGGAGCAACGTCCACAGACAGCATCCAAACCAGAGACCGGGCTTGGTAAACCGCCTAGCATCCAGAATTCCAACAGCAGCCTGCAACCAGGGAATGACTTTCATATTTTTTTCATATTTTTAAATGTTTATGTAAACACCTACATAATGGTCTGGATTTTGTTTCTTCTAAAATCACACCTGGTCCTTTATGTTTTCAGACCCTTAAGATAGATGAACTACAGGACAAACTTCTCAGCTTTTGTCTATGGTTTTCAAGGTTCCTAAAAGTCTTCTGAGCAATCCCTGGAAAGTAACCGTCGTTCTTGTGTGGCTGACAGCCATGCAATCATGGCAGACAAGGGCGGGCAACAGCCTCTACATGGCTGGAAAAGAAATCTCGAGACCCGGAAATGCATTTTACACACATTCCCAGGGTGAAACATGCTCTACAGCCAGCGGCTCAGGACAGACATTGTTCTAAATTTGGAGCTATCTGATGACAGAGCCACGTTTCCTTCCCTTTTCTTACCCACACCCAAAGCAATACCACACTTCTCATGAGAAAAACCCTTCACACTTATAGTCTCCATTCCTTATACCTGATCCCTGCTGAATAAAAAATCCAATTTATAGAAGGTTGGAGTTATACATCAACTGTGTACAAACAGAAGCCATCATGAATGTCAATCTTTTGGTACCACACCTGGCACACAGGAAGCCACTGGCATTGCCTAATACCACATCCCAGCCGCACCGCTATTGGTTACTGCTACACACACACGGTACATGTGACACATGCTATACATTCTATTTTTTAGACATTTACACTCTACACACAAACTGTTTTACATATTACAGAATATTTACACACATATCATGTTAAATATGAAGCACATGATATACAATGTGCTGTTTCCTATTGGTACTGCATACATTGTCCTAACTCTGTCACAATGTTGGTAACAGAAGATACAAGCTGCAAGGTTTCACATTCCGCCTGGTTCCTCCACTGTTAAAATTAGATAATTATTTTAGATTTTTATCCTTCTAGCCCAACACATATGATTCCAAAAGCATTCTATGTAACCTGTTTTTAAAGGTTTTTCTCTCATCCTGAACCTTCTTGTGATATCACCACACATGGCTTTGACCTTCATTCTGACTCCTCCTCATCTGTCACATTTAGTCACATTCTGAGGTATTACATGAGTTGGCTAATTAAGAGCACCTCGGCCATTTATTCTGATGTATTTATTTATAGGCCAGGTCTCAGTATGTAACTCAAGATCCTCCTGCCTCAGCTTTCTGTATGGATTACTGATGTGTATAACCACACCTTGCTCTGTTTATTTAGGCAGTGCATAGCTGGTGTCTCATCACTTAGAAGCATTTGGGAAAAGAACCAGTTGCTTGTTGGCCCCCCAGCCCAGCAGTCAGCCTAACAGTAACAATGTCAGGACTCCTTGGCTCATTCTACATCTTCAACAGGTTAATAATTTTTAATAATCAATACTTTCTGGAAGACAGAAGACAAAAAGTAATGACAATAAATGTACTTCCTTAAACAAAGCCTTGCTCCTCCTTCACTGAAACTTGGCCTTTAAAAGCAACCGAGGAAAGCTCAAAGCAAATCAGAATGTTGTAAGCAGCAGCTTCGTCACACTGCTGCTGCTGGCCCTGGACATCCTTTCCTCAGATGACCCGGCACTGTGGCTCGCTACAAGTATAGCTGACATTTTCTAGAAATCTCCAAGCAGATGGGACATGGGTGCTCAAGTGCTGCTGACCAACTAGGGAATTTATGTCTCCGTGGGAGAGCACTAACAGATGCCTCTCTCTTGAGAAAACAGCATGGTGAGATCCTCAAAGCTATTCCTATGTTCCTGGCTTGGGAATGTGATGGTGGGAACTTATCCTAAGGAAACCATCCAGCAGTATCACCCAGCTCTGGTCCTGGAGCTCCTCAATGTTGCCCCATCTGCAGCTGCCAAAACGGCAGTTTCAGCATTCAACAGCAGACGGCTAATTTAAAACAGCGTGCAACATTAACAGGATGGCATGCCACCATCACTACAGTAGCTATGGGGGGGTCACACAGAAGCCTGACATCTGAGGGGGAAATTACACACACGTTTGTGCCTATGGAAAACCGTGGACGTGCAGGGTAGGGCTCTGGAAAACAACAGCAGTTCAGGGGCATACCCCACGCACAGGGAGGATGAGGGAGCAGTTCAGGGGCATACCCCACGCACAGGGAGGATGAGGGAGCAGTTCAGGGGCATACCCCACGCACAGGGTCCCGGGTTCTCACCAGTACTAGGAAATTTGCAGGATAACAAATAATGAAAGGTTATTTCATCTAAAGTAAAAGGCACATTCTCTGTATAACTGGAAAATGAGAATTCAACCCTGGCATCCTGGTTCAAAGTCATGGTCTTAACCACTGTGTAACTGGAAAAACAAAACAATACTCAGTAAGGGAAAATTGAGTCTCCTGGGTAGTATGACAGTCACTACACATTCTAATTAACCCAAAGGGTCCTTTAAGAATGTCAACGTATCTTCCCTTTGAGAGGACATTGGTAGAGAATTATTCATATTCACATAGTGAGCGAGCGAGCAATATATAGTAACAAGCATTTCTGACAATTCTGACATGCATTTATTAAAGCTACTACATACCAAGGGCCTCATTGTTCATTTCCCTTAGACACCAGGAAGCAGTCCTGCAAATGTGAAGCCGGGTCGGAGGTCAGACTGAGGCTCTGGCCCTTGTGTGTTCTGGATGGACATTTATGACTTGGGACATGGATATCCAGCTCCAGCAGACGCCTCTCTACTGTGCGTGCAGATCTAAACACCTCGCTGGCTACAGTCCGAACTTCTAAATTTACCCCTGCTGTGCTGACAGAGCCTCCCCACTAGCCCATCACCCCAAGTCTACCTTCTGCCTGCCCAGTTCTTTCCCAGCACAGCAAGCCCCACTTAGCCAGCCTATGAGCTAAAGCTTTTCAGTCAGCCCTTCCTCAGAGGGTGTTAGTTTCTCTGGCTACCACCCACACTGTGTGCAAACATGGACATCACTAGCATCTCCATTCATCTTATTCAGCGACCTGGTGGCACTGGCTGCTGGGATTTTAGGAAGAGGGTGGGGTAGAGAGATCACTCAGTAGTTAGGAGCACTGGTTGTTTTTCCAGAGGACCTAGTTTAATTCCCAGCACCCACATGGTGACTCACAACCCATTTTAAGGCAATAACAACTAAGTTTGCAACTGCTGCTGTATCCCTCCACATGAGACTTCCTAGAGCCAACGTGAGAAAGGGAGAGTCAGTCTAAAGGGCAGCAGAGAGTTGGGCCACTCACATACCATCACACCACTTCAATTTTCCAACTTCCCAGCCCACAAACTGAACAAAAGGGCAGACAGGACTTCTTTTCAGACAGACTTCAGAATACAGCAAGGCCTGACCCTCACACACCATCCTTGGCTCTAGGCAAAGGGTCTGCTCACAGTATCAGCTATCAGGATACTCAGTGTCAGAAGGTCCTTGGGCTATCCCAACTGCAGCAAATGTGGACACTGGGTTTCCATCCATCCGCCCATTCCCTAGTGTGTCAGAGACCCCAACCATGTGCCTTGCCTAAAGCCGACACACATCCACCAGGAAGGCTCTCATCACTTCATTGAAAGGGAACTGGGAATGGCCCTGAAGTCAGGGTCAGACAGGCTTTAGACTGAGAGGACAAACGTGGTTCCAGGGTGTACCCTGGATAAAACAACCAAGCCTCTGGGGAAAGGTGAGTTGGAAAGCATAGGTCACAGTGGCTCTGCTTATTATCCCACACACTTGAACAGACTATCAGCTATGGCCCGACAACTGCTCCCACTTCAGTTACTAAGCACAACCAACCAACCTTCAAAACTTCCTGTAATTATTTCCAATGAAAACTTAACTAGTTACACGAACCTAGTTGCTGCTTGCTTTTAAACATGCAAAACCAGACTGAAGAGAGCTGGGGTGTAGCTCAGTGGTAGAGTGTTTGCCTACTATGGTCCTGGCCCCTGGCTGTGTGGCCAGTACTGTTAAGCACAAGTATACCTTGGACCCATCACCTGACCCTCCTATGTTCCGATTTCCCCTATTTTGCTCATCTGGAAGTCTTCACTTTTAGATGCATCATTCTGCTGAGTCGTGTTTGGGTGATGGCAGTCAGCACAGCTCTTCATACACTACAGCTTGACTATGCAAATCCAAGGCTGTTCTACCACACTGCTCAGTACAAGACAAGTAGGGACTCCTGAGGCTGCTCAGAGGCAGGGAGTTGATTAACATGACCCGAGAACTACGAAGAAAGAGGCATTTCAGAACAAGCCCTAACCATTTCCTATCCCATCTTGTTCAGCCAGAATCCAGTGGAGCACCACTCAGGAACAATTCTTCAGAGGCAGCAGCCGCTAGAGCGATGAGGGAGGTTCCGAAAGGCTGAACTAAGACACTAACACCCCACCCACCTGGTTTCCCTTTTAAGCTGAAAAACTTTCTGTAATTTGGCTCCAACAGTAGCTGTTAAACTCCCAGGCATTTCTTTCCAGTTGCTTCTCCATTCACAAACACACACTCAGTGTGTTTGCCAAGCACACATCAAGTCCCACTGCAGGGTTAGACAAGACCTGACAGATGGCTGAGTGTGATGCACACCTGAAATCCCATCACTGGGGAGGCTGAAACAGGACTCCAAATTTGTGGTCAACCTGATGAGACAGAAAACTCAGGACTAGAACAGATAGGCTGAAGAGTGAGATTCTCTCCCCAAGTCCTGCAGGTGCCATGTCTGGCACACCTGCCAGCTGTGGGTCTAATGGCTCAGCCCTACTAACATGGGTGTCTGAGACAGAGCTGTCCTGTGTCACTGTGTCAGTACAATGGACTCCAGACTCCTCCCCTCAGAGCTGAGAGTTGGGGTAGGTGTTGAGAGAGGTTGCTGCCCCCATCATGGTGTTGAAGTTAGGTAATCAGGACACACACACACACACACACACACACACACACACACACACACCTACCTTTGGGAGATGATACATATATATTTAAAAGCTTTTAATAACATTCTTTATACCAAAAAAAAAAAAAATCACAAAATACTCCAGCTCCTTTATATCTAAACTCTAATTTGGATTAGGTCTTTAAAATTGAACAGTATTGCCAGGTAGTGATGATACACACCTTTAACCCCAGCTCTTAGAAAGCAGAGGCGGGTGGATCTCTGTGAATTCAAATTCCAGGACAGTCAGGGCTACACAAAGAAACCCAGTCTCAAAACCCTTCTCATCCCTCAATCCTCTCAACCCTCCCCCCCCAACCAAACCAAAAGGAAACAAACAAAAGAATGGTGTCAACATAGAAACAGAAACTCCTGAGAGAACCAACCATTAGCTACACAGGCTATCACAATGAGGTAATGTATCTCTCAGTCTTTAGAAAGTCTTTAGAGGACTGAGCTCTGATCTGGAAGGTAGCAACTCAGGCTGATTCAGCTGGACCAGGGTCCCCCAGACAAGACCATCCTCTAGCTGCCTATAAAAGGGGGGCAGAGCCTTCTTACCTTGTTTCCAGGGGCACAGATGACTTTGTCTCAGGGGCTTCTGTTTTTCAATGGCATTGCCCATCCTAAGGCCAGCAGATCACAGCACCTTTCCCAGCCCAGGCATCGTCACTGAATGACTCTAAGAACCAAGACACTGGCTGAAAGGGGATTCATCTCCGGGACAACCCAATGACCCAGCAGCCTCAGGCAGAGCTCCAGGAGGGCTGACACACCCTGGAAAGCAGGAACTTTGTCACTCTAAAACATCTCAGCCTCCTGCCTTTCAAATTCTTTGGAGGTACTGGGAGGAAACTAGAAGAAAGGGCTGTTCCGGCCTTGTCCCACCGCCCTACCGGAGAGTTTCTGTAATCCACTATATTAAGCAGCCCTTTGACAGCACTGTTCACCAGCTCAGCAGGGACTGAGCTCTTGCGCTCTTGCCCCAGCTGCTTTCCCAAGGGGAAGAAGTAGGCAATGGTGATCCAGGAGCTGAAAGTCAAGATGGGCCACTCTATTGTGTGAAGTGAAGAAACCTGCATAGACCCATATGTCACATCTTCTATTTAAAGTCTCATTTTCAGCCCCATGACATGGTCAGAGGAAACAGACTGATCTCATTAATTCTGTGGCTCCAAGAGGGAAAAACACTTAGATGCGATGATAGGAGACAAATGCCAATTCTGTCTATAAGGTGTGCACTCAGAGACCTAAAGCCCACTCCATTTGGATAACAATTCTGCTGGAGAGGGTGATACCTGGTTTGCAGGAAGAAAACAAGGGCATGAAGCCAGGGGAAAAAAAGGAGAAACCAAGGGGGGGGGGGAGTGGTTGTTAAGTCTAATTTATTTCAAACCCCACAGTAGGAGTTCGAAATGCTGCTAAGAGGCATCAGAGTAAGATTGCCAGATCTGGGCCCAGCCAGAGCTTCAACCTCAGCGCTGCCACTGCTGTTGCCCAGGAACTCAGCAGCCTTCGTTTCCCTGTCTGCTAAGTGGACACACCACCACTCCACCTCCTCTGCTGTCTGTTTGGACCAGACCCACTTAGGAAGGCTTGGTACATGTTCTTCATGATTGTCTCCTAACCACAGACTCTAAAGCTATAGAAGGCCAGATGGAAAAGAAAGCCCTGGCTCCAGGTTAGCCAATGGTACACAGCAGACATGTTCTGTGAAGCTGGGTGGCATGGCATGGAAGCAGACTGAAGTAGCCTTAAGACAACACCCAAAAAGCAGACCCTTATAACCACAGAGAGGCTGAGCGTTCTTTACAGCTCTGGAGCTGCTCCAGCTAGCCCAGGAGAATGGCCTCGCTAAATGAGGCAGGATGGGGAAGAGCCTCACTAAAGCTTTCTGAGATCTTCAGGTGCTGGATTTTCCTCCATCAATATAGAAAAGTTTCAGAAAATCACAGTCTGACAAACTAAGTGTACTCAGTTCATCTTCTCCAGGCTGCTGCTGCAAGGATGAGAAGAAACAGAGGATCCTGTTCCCTCACTGTACAGAACCCCCACGTACGTCACAGTGCCACCGCACAGTGGACAGGCCAAGGGTAGAGCCACACACCTGTGCAGCTTGGCAAGCTGTTGGTCACCTGCTAACCAGCTGATCCTTTCGATGAGTCGGAGTAACGTCATCTGTCTCTTTCTCAGTAAACACCTGAATACCTTTTCTCAGGGAAGTTTCAGCTATAAATACACTACTTGATCAGGCTTCTTCCAGGATATGTGCAGTTTAATGTATGTTCAAAACTCACACATCTAAAAGGCTCTGGTTAAAACCTGCATTTTAGGGGCTGGAGAGACTGCTTGATGGTTAAGAACACTGATTGATTGCTCTTCCAGAGGCCGGGAGTTTAATTCCCAGCAAGCACATGGTGGCCCACAACCATCTGTAATGGAATCTGATACCCTCTTCTGGTGTGTCTGACAGCTACAGTGTAGTATACTCATATACATAGAATAAATATTAAAAAAGAAATCTGCATTTTAACATCTTTTACTTAGAGCAAGTTTTATTTTATCACCATTTGACAAGTAGCTTATGCAGCTGTCCAGCAGGAAGGATTCTGTCATAAAGTGGGCTTGGCAACACTGAGGCACAGATGTGATGGATGAGGAAGGGATGAACCAGTGCGGGGTCCCACCTGTTCCCCACTTTAAAACAGTTAGCCACACAGAAACCACCCTGAGCCCTCGAAGAGGCTCTGCACTGGTAGTGACACACCATTACTGCTCCTCCTAGTCTAGAAAGTCACTGACGCAGACACCTGATGGGACAGGTCCACATGTCCATGGTGCACGGACCCACAGAACATATCAGTTTCAGCACTGGGCTCAGGATCTGGCCCGGAGGTCAAAGTACTTGACACAGAAGCCTGACCACCTGTGTTTGACCCCCAGAAACCCATGGTGAGAACTCCTCAAAGTTGCCCTGTGGCTGCCACACATGTCCATGGTGTGCTCTCTTCCATCATATCATGTGCAGGCCCACGCTCACACATAGATACACAATAACAACAGCAACAACAGCAAGATGTATACAGAGCTGGGCTTAGGTTCTGACCTGCCATTTCTGAACGGTCACTCTGGTGGCAGGGTCTCCATGAGCAAATGAGCCCAAGTTTCAAACAACACCCACTGGTGGTAAACAGACTTTCTCGAGAGCGTATATTTGTTACTTGAGGACTTCGAGGCTTCTTCGAGCTCTGGTTCCAAATGACTCAAACCTGTGCTCTCCAACAGAGCAGGGAAACGAGCTGAAGAGTCTGTTTTCAAGGGTTCCTCCTGAATAGCCAGGTCTGAGGAAGACCCAGGAACATCACAAAAGGTAAACATGTTTGTCAGTCAAGACCAGCTGCCACTTCCCATGCAGGGGGATGACAGGAGATGCTCATAGGATGAATCAAAATCTGAATGACATCTGGACATGGTGACTCCAGTCTATGATTTCAGCACATGACAGACTAAAGGAGGGTGATCCCATAAGTCCCAGGCCAGCTATGGCTAGTTCAAGAGAAACCCTGTCTGGAAACCAAAGCAAACTAAAGTCAGTGAGTGCACCAGAGTGGAAGGCTCTGTTTAGAGCCAGCAAGGCTTGTCCACATCCCACAAACACCAGAGGCCCTGGGAGTATGCACTGACCCCAAGCAGACCCTGGCCTTGGGTCATCACAGCTTTTTCTCGAATGATAACAGTGCCACACCCACAAACCACAAGCTCAGAAGAGCAGAGGCCAAGCAGAAAACGATCAGCTTCTCTTTCACACTGAAGGTGTGGACGGCAGGGCAGGGATGGCAGCTACACAGCTACTGAGAAGATTATCCAATACCCTGATCAATCTTCACCTTTGTCTAGTAAAAAGGCTCATTTCCTCCTGACCAGAGAGGAAGGACAGTTACAGAAACTGGCTTTGGAGGGCAGCTGGCCCAGTTTGTGAGACAGAAAGGGAACCTTTCTTTCTTTCTTTCTTTCTTTCTTTCTTTCTTTCTTTCTTTCTTTCTTTCTTTCTTTTTTTTTTTTTTTTTAGACAGGGTTTCTCTGTGTAGTCCTGGCTGTCCTGGAACTCACTCTGTAGACCAGGCTGGCCTCGAACTCAGAAATCCGCCTGCCTCTGCCTCCCAAGTGCTAGGATTAAAGGCGTGCGCCACCACCGCCCGGCGAAAGGGAACCTTTCTAAACCTTATTTTACAAGTGTGTATACAGTCAAGCCATCCAGCCACCCCAGGAAAGGCTGCTCTAAAGACTAAGTGAGAAGTTACAAAGTGTTGGTGTACAAGGGAGGCTCTCAATAAAGAACAGCTACTGTTGTTGGTTTCACTGATTATCTACAAACTACAAGCCTTGGCTAGAACTGGAAGAAAATGATTTACCTTCGCAAGGGCCGGCCCCTGGAGCACAGATCCGCTGCTGCACTGCTAAATAACTCACTGCCATCACAGTTAAACTAATACTTCATCTGCAAATATCTGAACATCAGAATGATAGTTTAACTGTGGGAGGCAACATAAATCAAAAATATGACACTGTGGCCTACAGTTGAAAATATTTTAGGGAGAGCCCTCCCCTCTGCTCCCCTCAAAAACTGCTGGATACAGAAGAAACCTAAGTCTGGGTTGTGCAGGGCACTGTTCACTGCAAGGAAGCTAAAATGGAAATGGCTCAGACTGGAACGGTCAGTCCTGAGGAGGTACCGGTGTGGGTACGAGGTACCAGCGTAGGTGCCACAAAGGGCCAAAGAAACAGCTCAGGGCTCTTGGGTGTTGCCCAGGAGCTGATACCCAGCTTTGTGCATGTACATGTGGGGGGAGGAAAGTCTGATGTTGGTCATTTCCCTCCTGGAGAGAGCTACAACAATACAAGGAAGCATGGAGCCTGGTGGGAATGTTCCATGGGGGGTGGGGAGCCTGGTCCTGCACATGCTCAAAGGGCTGAATGGAGTAGAGGGCAGGGGTCAAGGACCTGAGGCAGAACTCATGGGCCAAAATTTTGGGTCATCTGCTGATACCCTGGCACAAAAGGAGAGAATCTCAGGGAGCAAAGGCACTACAGTGGAGTGTGTCACAGGAAGCACCAGGATTCTCTTCTGAAACACTGTACACTCACTGGCTACCTTTAGAATGAAGTTTAAGCATCAAACAACAAGGACAACAGTCACTTGGTTACCATGCTGAGGCATGCTGGAGAAGCACATCACCTGATCCAACTGGAAGGAAGACGGTTGAGAATTGAAGGATGGACAGTAAAGATAGTGGTTTGTCACTGAAAGTACAAGAGGCGGTAGTGAGCACTGGACAGGCTAGAGCACTGTCCAGTGCTATAAAGGAGGGTTCTTTTCCTAAAGTGTTAAGCCATGTGCATGCATTGTTTTGATAAGAGAAGGTCATGGTTTTCACCGCCTCAAAAGGTTCTAAAAAGGCAAGAATCACCAAGTTTGCCCAAATCATTACAATGAAATGGTGAAGCCCAGTGTCTTAGTTATGTTTCTATTGCTGTAACAAAACACCATGACCATGTGACTTATAAAGAAAGCATTTAACTCAGAGGCTCACAGTTTCAGAAAGCCATGACCATTATGGTAGGGAGCAGGGCAGCAAGCAGGCTGTCACGGCATTGGAGCAATTAAAAGCTGATGTCCTGACCCACAGGTGGGGGTGGAGGAGAATGGAGGGAGTGAGGGAGATCACTAACTGGGAAACCTCAAGACTGCTCCCATCCCCTTCAGCGACACACGTGGCCTTCTCAAACAGTTCCCAGGATGGCAGAGAGCCTGTAGCTGAGTCTCTGGAGAGTGTGATCCCACAGCTGGCCCAGGCTTTGTTTCTGTAGAGCCTGTGTCCGCCACTATGAGCTCAGTCCTGAGAGCAGATCTCCCAATGAGGTAATTGTGCTGTTCCCTGATAGACCCAGAAGGGAGCCACACACCACCATGACCTGTACAGGCCTCAAAGATTAGTCCCTCACCTCCTAGACCCCTTGACGTGGCTGGTCTTCAGAGACCTGTTGACAATGTAGACTACTAGTGGGGAGCATGCAGAAACTACTGTGGCTGCTACAGATACCCTGCCACTCTGAAGCTGCTTCTCTGTCCTCTCCAGAGTTCAGTAGCCAAGACCTGAGTCTAGATGTGAGGCCAGGAAAGAGAGTAATGCCTGCCTAGGTTCCTCAGTTCTGCCCAGAATTGGAAGGAAGGCTATTTGTTTGTTTTTAAACAGGATCTCATGTAGCCTAAGCTGGCCCCCACGGTCCAAGTTCCAGGATTACAGATATGCTCCTTAACACCTAGCTTTGGAAGGAAATTTAAACGTGAATAGGGGGAGTTAGGGGACTAAGCACACACAGAATCCTTCTTATACCCTTACTGCCTTCAGGAATACCTGGGGAAAGTCTCTAATGTGAATATTCAGACGCCTTTGAAGCTTGGCTCACACACTAGCTCCTACCTTCCTCTGCCCTGCCGCCTGCCCCTCACAGCCAATGCTACTTGCCAGTGAAGGCTCACTTCTCACCTAGGCAGCTGACTCTCAATGGCACACTTAAGGAACCCCATAATCTGTCTCACTGAGGGGCAATGCTGCTCCTGGGGAGGCTTGATACCTCTTCTATCACCTCCTCTTCTATCACCTATAAAGCTCAGCCTCTAGCTCCTGCCCTGAACCTCTCTTAACTTCCAGAGTCAGGGGAGTGGAATGGGCAAAGGCCGAGTAGCAGGAAAGAGTAAGCCATTGAGGCTGGCATGAGCTAAGGGCAGAAAACAGGGTTAGGCGGCTGCAGACACACAAAGTGGATCCAGTCTGCCCTCTAACAGCTGAATGATAAACTGACATTTCTGAGACAAGAATGGAAACCAAGTCACCAGTTATGAGGAAGCTGCACAGACACTGCGCAGACTCATGAATTACCCAGGACAGTCAGAGGAAGGAAGGATGACTGAGCCTTATGACCCTGAGCCATGAAGTCCAAGATGTAATGGGCCCAGGACTGGCAGTATTGTCCCAGAAGTCAGGAAGCTAAGGCAGGAGAATCCCGAATTTAGGACTAGCCCAGACTACGATGGGAAGCTTGAGAGAAGGCACACAAAGTCTGGGCCACATTTGCTATGCTCTTAAGGATGTATGGTATGCACCTCAAACTCATACTGAAGTTGCATTCCCAGTAAGTGTTGCAGGAGGAAATGGCTGGTCGGTGAGGAAAGGGCCCACATGTGTGGTCATAGAGAGACTCTGGGCATGTGATGAGCAAAGTAACACAATGCCCTTTAGACATGTGAAAACAGCTTAGTCAGGATCCCCACTATACCCAAGGCTGCTGACAACCTGAGAACCAGAACCCAGTGACATCACTCACTCAGGATAACCAGACACAGTCCTAGAACCCCATGATGCCAACTGTGCTCTGCTCTGCACATCTGGAGAAACACCACCTTGATCTGCCTTGCAGCTAGAAAGTCTCCCCCAGGATTCTGACCCTTGACTCAGAGACTTCTGTTAGAAACTGATCTGACCTTCAGCTAAGATTTGTCACACTGGTAATCAGCCTTGGGAACATACAGTCTTTTTTGTTGTTGTTGTTTTGTTTTTTTTGTTGTTGTTGTTGTTTTGTTTTTCAAGACAGGGTTTCTCTGTGTCCTGGCTGTCCTGGAACTCACTCTGTAGACCAGGCTGGCCTCGAACTCAGAAATCCGCCTGCCTCTGACTCCCAAGTGCTGGGATTAAAGGCATGTGCCACCACCACCTGGTGGGAACATATAGTCTTAAGACTATAGTTAGAAGTTTGGAATGTGAATCTTGTGTGATGACTCTCAGCATAATAAAACATAACTTTTGTTATACAAACACTATGTATCCACCTCCTTGCTCTGACATGGCCTCTTCCATGTGAGGACATAGCCACGAAAGCACAATCCTTGGATATGTAATCTGCCAGGCTTTGGTCTTGAACTCCCTCCCCAGCCAGCTCTAAGCCTGTGAGAGAGGGATGTTTATGAGACATATCAGTTTAAGTTATGTCATCATAGCAGCCAAACAGGTTAAGACCACATTCATGGAGAAACACTCAACAGGCAGCTGATAGCAAGCTGTGGACCAGAGAAAAAGAGGGTCTGCAAACAGACATCTGGGGATAGGCTCTGCTTAGAGCAGTGTCTTCAACCTTCCTGATGCTGTGACCTTTAACACAGCTCCTCATGTTGTGGTGACCCCCACCCATAACATTATTTTTTGTTGCCATTTTATAACTGTATCTTTGCTATTGTTATGAATCATAATGTAAATTTTTTAGAGACAGAAGTTTGCCAAGGGGGTTGTGACCCACAGTTTGAGAACCACTACCTTAGAGGGACTACCTTGCCCAAGAAGTAATCACAGGTCTCATCCCAGGACATTGCAAACTGGAGAGATAAAGAGGATGAAGGCCCTGCAACAGAGGGCTGGGAGGAAGCGGGGTTCTGGAAGCATCTGGTCAGGAAGAGCCCGTCAGTGCTCACCAGCACACTGGGAGGGCTGGTGTGCTGTGTGGCTTCAAATGCAGTTTAGACTTTGAGTTTGAACTACATGCTTAGTTTTTAAATGTCTTGCTTATCATGATGACTAATACATCATCCTAATTAATTAAACTAACGTCCCACGGCACACTATGCATTAAGTGGGAGATCCATCAGTTTGTTCACAGCGGCTAAACTCCCGGCCACCTTCTTGTCAGAGCTAATTAGACAGCTGCCGAGTTCTCCCCATGGTCTACTGAGGAAGGCAAGCCTTACTCACCCTGCTTACTCTCTCAGAATCATCTTTAGTCTGCAATTGCTTTGGGAGAGTGTTTCAAGCCACTTCTCCATATTACCAGGGTGTGTTTCGGTGACAGATAGGCCTTCCACTTAGCTCTCCCATGTGCCAGCAAGACAAGCTGTCTGAACCATCAGGGCTGCATTCTGTCACCCATTTTGAATGTGTTCCCAAGTGATGCTGCTGGGGAAGGGTGCACTCTAGCCACTGTTCCTGTGGGAAGGAACAGGAAAGGCACTAGGGGTTTGATCTCAGCAGTGGGAAGCTGCCTTTGTGCAGCAGAATGACAACAGCCACATACTTGTGTCCTCCCAATACTGTTGCCAGGAGGGACGTCAGTATTGCTATTGGGTGACAAACTGAAGCCCTGATAATCTAGCCAGCCTGATTTCAATCTCCAGGATCCACATGATGGAAGGAGAGAACTGACCTCCATATGCATAGATGTATACACATGCACACTCGCACGCACGCACACACACACACACACACACACGCACACTCAAAGTACTATGTTATTAAGAACATTACAAACATTTTTTAAAAGAGACTTAATTTGACACAAATTCTATTCTTGTCTCCATCCACTTCAGGAACACAAAGTTAAGATTGCTTAACCTCTCCCATAAGGAGGATGCACTCTAGTTGTCTGTACATTCAATGTTCTCCAATCCGACTCTTTCAGATTGTGATGGTTACCAGCTTGGAGTAAAAGGAATGTGAGAAGTAGCAAGTGTTTGTGGGAAGAACAGAGTCAAGATTTCACACACTCTCATGAGAACCCTCCAGAACTAAGCCAAGGAACCTGGTCCCTCTGCAATACAAGCTGTGTGTACATGTCTGTGACAGTATTTTCTATCTGCCCCAGGATGCTGAGAGGGTAAGGTTTGGAAACAGTCACCCTGAGGAAATCAGGAGCAGGCCAAGAGGAGCAGTAAACACTTCACTTGTGAAAGTCTGCATGAGCAAGGGCCTTCAATGGTTTTCTTATTGTGACGCCATAGCAGGGGAACATTTATAAGCAAAGATCAGAACCCAACTCTTGAACCAATGCTGTATCTCAGTAAGGAATGGTGGTACCCGCTTGTGATCCCAGGACCAAGAAATTGAAACAGGAGGATTGTGAGGTCCAAGGGCAGCCTGGGCTCCAGCAGCAGGGAGCCCAGGTCTGGGTAGGTATCCTCCTGACATGGTTCCTACAGAACAGGCACTTGGAAACTCAGCAGAAGTCACCATCAGGCTCCAGTGTGTCCCTAGATACATACTTTCTCAAAGCTTGACTTTGCAATCCAAGTGTGCTGTTTTACAATCCACTCTGCTAAAGTATTTGTTTCCTGAGAAGTGTTATAATATGAAACAATTTTACATTTGCTGCTCTGCTAATGTCTACACACAGCCCTGCTTATCACCTGGGACCAGGTCCATGGGGACCTGTCATGATACCCATTGGCCAGAGACTCTATTTTGGTAATCTTAGATTCGAACTCTGCAGAGGTACTGTCCATCTAACAGGCCCTGGAGGGCTGGAATTTCTGAGGAAGCCTTGGCCTTGCTTCTGTCTAGATTCCCTTCCCTCTGCCCCTCCCATGAGCCAGTCACATTAGGAATGTGGCCAAGAGCTTGGAGCCCTGCCAGAGGTTCACAGTGCCTGGCGCCTGCACCATCAACCAGAGCAGCTGTCCAGTGTGCAGCCCCTGAGAAGTCTGGGCTTCAGTAGCTGCCGGCAGCACCCAGCACTCTGTGCCAGACTACAGCAAGCCCAGGGTGAAGTCCAGCTACATATTCAGACCCTGAGACTTCGGCCAGCCTTTCTTAGCTCTCATGGCCTCAGAGTATAGATACAGGACAGGAACACAGCTTGCCTCAGAGCCTGACCCTGAGGAGGGGGCTGGGATGGGGCCTACCAGAGCTGGAAAGCCCAGAACATGGTAGCAAGAGCCTTATCAAGTGCTCTAGTCTCTGTTCTAGCTTAAAGGCTTCCTGAACACACAGGTTCCTCAAGGGCTAGACCCCTTGGTCTACAGCAGCACGGAGCCGCTGTACCAGAGGGTCCTGTATCTAGTGCCCCTCTCAGCCCAGATACAGCCTATCAAGCAGTATGCATGGCCACTAATACAGCCACCCCATGCTTCTGTTTTAAAACTGTTTTGATATAATTTATTGTGTAAGGATAAGTCTAAGACTAAATATGTTTAGGTAAATAAATGCTAACACTTTGTATCCATAGCAAGTTTTAAAACCAATGAGAGTGAGGATAGAGCTCGGTGGTAGAATACCATTAAAACAAATGTGATAGATGTGTTTAAAGTGACCACCTGAGCCATGCGATGTTTAGATCAGCCACAAACTCCATGCTGCATCACCTCCAGCCACACAGGATCTTCACTTTGCAAAATGAACTGTCCGTTAACCACCAACTCCACCTCTTCCCTTGTCTAGCCCCTGTACCACTCTGCTTCATCAATCTGATCTTTCCCATGTTAAGATCCCATGGAAGTGAAGTCACGTGTGCTTGCTTCTCTGATTTCTCACTGCACTTGACACAGTGCTCTCAGGTTTTATCCACAGTGTAGCACATCAGACAACACTTCTCTTTTTAAAAGGCTAAATAATACTCCACAATGGAGAGAAACGGCTTGTTTATGTATTCACCCCAACAGCATCTGAATTGCCCCTACCTCTAGGTGATGAGTGGTGCTGCTTTTTGGGGGGGGGGAAGGGGAGGTGGAAGGGGAGGGGGAGGAACAGGGAGGGTGCTCTTCAAGACCCTGCCTCCTGTATTGTGTGTTGAGTCTGCTTGTGGTCTTAGACTTCATGTCCTGCCAACTTAAAGGCTTTACTTTTTACAAGCTCTCCCCAGGGTTTTGAAAGGAGCCATCCTTGGGTGGGTTGTGTTCAAACTGTGCTTCTGAATTAGGTTTCCCTGGTGACTAATAGTTCTCTGCATATTCATGAGCTCATTGGCTGTTTTCATAGTTTCTTTGAGATGTCAATTTGAGTGTTCTGTCCATTTTTAAAGATAGAGTTGCTTTTGTTGGTCCCATGCCATCCTTTATCTGTTCCTTGGAAACAGAGATGGCTAACCAAGGTCAAATTCTCAACAGATAAACAAGCCAATACCACAATGGAATACAACACAGCAATAAAAAAAGCACAATAAACACAGCAGTCTCAGAGTGCAGAGTGAGGAGCCCGATGTTCACAGATCTGGTCACAAGGTCACATTTCTACAGGAACAGCTGTCAGAGAGCGTGGTGGTCACCAAGGCTGGAAAAGAGTTTGGCCCAAAGACTTCACAGGGAGTTTCTCCTTTGGTAATGGAATATCTGGGCATCCTGACTGTGGAAGGGTTAAAAAAGATCTGCTCATGGTAAACACAGAGCTTTATAGAGTAAGGTTTGGAGCCTTCTCGCTCAGAAGAAAGCTCTCTTCGACCACATGGATGGTCATTGAAGCACCGTTTCTGGGATGCAGGGCTTCATGAGGACTGCCACTTGAAGCCAGTCTGGCTGAACCAGAGGACATGAAATCCTGAAGAGTCAAAGTGTTCACAAATGCTCCACCACATAGGAAGGGGGATTCACAGCAGGAGAGCCATGTGAGTATCAAGTTTACTTGGCAAATGACGATCCACACACACTCCAGCAGAGCAGACCCTACACAGACCCACAGCCTCTGTACACAGAGGACGCAGAGGAGCTACACCACCAGGTCCATTCTTTGCACTGCCTGGAAACATCCGTTCCCAGTCTAGTGGTGACAGTAACCCTCACACTCTGTGATGACCTCAACCTACGTGACTTCCTCAGCAGAGTTCATCCTATCAAGCTGGGACCTGGGGACTTGGGCCACTGCAGAATAGGAACACAGTGCAGGTTCCTATCACAGTTCCTATGCTTCAAACACAACAGCTCCTAAAAGCTTGTGTTTAGGGTGATGAATGAAGAGAGACAAGGTCAGGCCATGCAGAACAGTATGCTTTTGATCCAGGCCTTTGGTTCTGTGATGACCTCAGAGAACTAGTATGCTTAAGCTTCTGGACAAGTCCAGGCAGAAGCACAGACAACTGAGGTGATGCTAATAAGAAGAGAGGTCCTGCAGCTCCAGGACCCAATGATGAGAGTTAGGGCTGAACAGTTTCATCTCTTGCAGACAGCACAATGCTTTGCGCCTGAGGCAAGGGTCCTACCCATCCACTAGCACATGGCAGGGAGGTCCAGGAAGCTGCAGAGCAGGACACAGGATTCCTGAGTCTGTGTAGCTATGACAGGTAACCTTGGGAGGAAAATACAGCACAGGGATCACCCTGACAGGGCACTGGATGTCATTTGTAAATTACCTGTTACAGAGACCTGAATGTTGACAGCATTTTACCAACTACAAAAAAGCAACATATTGTGACACTGCCTGGGTGTTTCTGCTCATCTGGAGGCCAGTCCTGGGTGGGGTGTCAAGTGTTGGGACCGAACACAACAGCTGGGGTCTGAGCCCTGCCATACGACAAGCTCATTCCTTCTAGGCTAGAATAGCACAGTCAGGACTGTCCTTACCTGCCTGCAGCATGGCCAGCACCTGTGACTGAATTCAGTGAGACCCAGCTCCTCTTTGCCTTCGGCCTAACTATAACCATCCCTAACCAATCCTAACCTCTGGAGTCAGCCTTCCCAAGAGAAACAGGGGGAAGAAGGGCTGGGCGTGACCTGGTGGCAGAATGCTCAGCTTCTGTTTAGGTCCAGGGTTTCATCTCCAGCACAGACTCCACAGCACCCCAAGAGCCAGAGACCTCCTCCCTTTTCTCTGAGGATTGAAGTGTGAAATATCAATATTTTTAAAGATGTTACTTTAGGGCAAAAGAGCCTTAAATAAGTATAAGGCTCACATCACTCAGCACTTACTCAAGTGTTCAGACTCAGTGAGGACCCTGAAGTATCAGAAAGCTCATAGACTATTTCCTTCAGATTATATGGCAGACCCACTGAAATGAGGGAGAGCCCACAGCCATCATTTGGAAGAGCTGGCAAAGGAAATCTGGCTGTGCCTCAGGCCACACTCAGCCACGTCTGAGTACCTGTTCGGCTGTCACTTGCCTAGGTGAAGAAACCTAGTAACTCACAGGGTACTGACTTCACTGCACTGGGGCAGTCCTGGGGTCCCAAGGAGAATGGATCTTCTTGTAGCCCCTGCTCAGGCTCCCTCCACCCCTACCAGAGAGGAATATAGAAAAGACTCAGCCCACCCTGCACAAAGCACTGGGTGACACCCTCGAGGGCCACTTCTCACTCCTCCTGCACCACCCCACCCCCAAGCTGCTTTTCTGCAGGGTTCCCAGCCACTTCTGAGCTGAGGACCCAGAGGCTGATTTGCAAGTCTGTAAGCAGATGTGCAGTCAGAGTCAGTCCTGCAGAGATGCAGGAAAGCCCCAGGGGAGTCCCAAACTGAGCTGTTTCCAAGCAATGGTCTTAGTGACTCAGCAGACCAGTCCTGAACCCAGGGTCTAGATACAAGGGGGTAAGGGAAGGGAAAATCGGGTCCCTGCAGTGTGTGCCTACAGAAGGCCAGTTACCGCCCCTGATACTACCTCCCTTTGCAGCTGCCAAATGGTCCCAACCCTACCTACTCTTCCAGTAAGATCTGAAGGTCCAACTCCTAGCACAGTGTTTGGCACATAAGAGAAAGTGAGCACTAGTCACCACCTCCCTGACTCAGAACAATTTGTATAGCCCCAACAACTGAGGTAAGACAGAGTCAACAAAACCTAAAGTGACAAAAGAAGCTTGTATCTGTGAAATACTTTGGAAGCTACAGAGGACTCCACATACATCCATGGGCTGAGGAGGTTGGTAAGAACACTTGCTGCTCAAGCATGAGAACCTGAGCTTTGATCTTAGGCACCCATATAAAAGGCCAGGTGTGGCCTCAGGCACCCAGTGCTTGGGGTTGGGGGAGTAGAGAGGGAAAGATCCCTGGGGCTTGCTGGCTGTCAGCCTCACTGGAACACCATCAGCAAAGCCCAATACTTGGGAATCAAAGGCAGAATGACCAGGTGTGTTTGAGGTTAGTCTCAGTTGTATAGTGACTTCAAGACCAGCGTAGGCTACATGGTCCCCACCTCAACAGGGTACAGAAGTAAGCACCAGTGACTCAAGTACTTTAAAGCCTGAGGCAGGAGGTCTGCTTTAAGTTTGAGGTCAGCCTGTGTTACAAAGTGGGTTCAAGGCCAGTGTAGGATATACAGCAAACCCCTATCTCAAAAAGAAAACAGGAAGGGAGAAAGATGGGGTGCAGCCTGGGGATGGGGAGCAACTTCTTCCAGGCTCCAGGCCCTCCCTATACAGGACAGTTTCTTCTCAAGCCATCTGTTGGCCTTCATCCATAATCCTGTAGCAGCCACCTCTCAGGCAGAGGGGTCCCTGGAAACACTAAAGTCAATCTTTGCCCAAATCACAGAGCTAAAAGACAGGTACCCTTAGAACCGGTGAGACCTGGGTAAGTAGTATGCACGGCTGTGGGCTTTTACTTCTGCCCCACTCCCTGTATGAGTGTGCATTTTAACTGCTCCAGATCTCCAAGAACAGCCTGTAGCTTGGAGTATTCCGCAGAACAGTACAGTACCTTTCCTCCACTGTGAGGATGAAGTCACATGTGTGGAATGCTTTCGAGAGCCTGGTACTGGCATGTGGTGAGTGCCTAATGACTTAGCTGCTACTATTATTTTTACTTAATAAAAGGAGGGGCTGAGACATCAATTCCAAGGCCCCCACACAATCATCCATCTATCTGTTCACAAGCAGTCACTTGAAGGAGGACAGCCACATAGGACTGTCTATAACCAGCAAATAAATACTGCCATTGATTCCAATCAGGAACCTCCTTTGTTTGCCCCAGGTCACTGAAGACCATGGTGCTTCAGCTGTCCTGCCTTCCCACTCCACACACACCTCCCAGAACACTGGGACATCACCCTCCTGCTCTGACTCATTTCTAATCCTTATTACATGTATTTATGTTTCAGAGGACAAGTGGCACACATGTGGAGGTGAACAACTTGTAAGAGCGGGTCTCTCCTTCCACAACTGGAGACCAGGGATTGAACTTGTGATGTCAGATTTGGAGACAAGGGCCTTTTTACCTGCTGAGCCATCCTGATGTGTGCCTGGGAGCCACACCTGCCAGACTACAACAATGGAGAAAAGTTATAAAGTGGGGACTGGAGAGACAGTTCAATGGTTAAGAGCACTTACTGCTCTTACAGAGAACCTGGTTTCAGTTCCCAGCACCCACATGGCAGCTCACAGCCAGTTCCAAGGGATCCGACCCTCTTCTAACTTCCAAGGGCTCCCAAATGCATGTGGTGTCCATACATGAGTTCAGGTACACAGACACATAAAATAGTTTTGAAGCTATAAAGTAAACTCCTGAAACACGCTCTTGTTCTGAGCCAGCAGGACCCATTTCCATTATTTCAAAGTAGGGTAGATGGGCTGGAGACATGGCTCAGTGGTTAAGAGCATTGACTGCTCTTCCAGAGGTCCTGAGTTCAATTCCCAGCAACCACATGGTGGCTCACAGCCATCTGTAATGGGATCCAATGCCCTCTTCTGGTGTGTCAGTAGGGTAGAGCTCTGACCCAAACTTAATTTGTAGTGAAATGACTGTGGTTCTGGCAGGCAGGGGTGAGCAAAGAGAGTCATTCAGGGTCAATGGGTGCAGTGGGCTAGCTAGAGAGGCAGATGTGTGTTTGGGAGGGAGCCCGGAGGACTCTGGATCTGAGACAAGAGGGAAAGGTTGAAGGAGGAATTACCACCACAGACCCAGGATGTCTAGGCCACCAGGCCAGCCTCCCTCAGCATCTCATACTAGACACTCAGGCCCCACCTTCTCCAGCCCCTCAGGACAACAGGTACCTCCAGCCACCCATACATATCTATCGCTGAGAAGCGCCTCCTAAAGGGTACTCCAAGAACACTGAAAAGGCTTACCAAGTGGCCTGCATGGGGCCTACAAGGGACTTGCTCTGGTACCAGCCTGCACAGGGTTGGCGGCTCCATTGTTGGTAAGTGCCAACACAGTAACTGCTCTGTGAAGGGTGATCACTACCCCAGAGTTCTTTGCTCCTGGACAAAGCAAGCAGTAACTTAAATAGGGGCTTGCAGTACATGCTGCTGAGCTAAGTGGGGCTCTGCCTCAGCCTGGCCTAACGTTCTGACAATCTGTTCTTCCTCCTGCAACGGGAGGCTTGAACCGAGGGCCTTATTTGTGTTTATTTTAAAGACTTATTTATTGATCCTCTGGAACTGGAGTTTCAGATGTGAACCATCATGTGAATGCTGGGAACTGAACCTGGGACCTCTGCAAAAGCAGTCCTCCTCACTAGGAGTCATCTCCACAGCCCCAATCCCAGAGTCTTGTGTATGGCAAGCTTCTTTTTTCCCCTTTTCCTTTTCCAAGATGAAGTCTCACTGTACTGCCCAGATCAGTCTTAAACTCCTTAGGTACAACAGATCCTCCTACCCAAGACTCCCTAAAACCAGGGACAAAGGCATGCCACCACCCAAGACTCCGGAGTGCTTTGTCTTTGCTTTTAGGGCTCTTTGAGGCAGGGTGTCCCTCAGTAGTCCAGACTAGCCTGGAGCCTCCCTGTCCTCTATCCTCTGCCTCCCCAGCAGCTCGGGAATCCGACTGCAGCTCTATCAACTTTCAAATGCAAAACCCTGAGCAATGTACATAGCTAACACAAAGCTCCATCCATGGGACACCTCTCATCAGAGAAGTCCTACCAACTGCCAAGAAGCAACCTAGATAGCCATCTGAAGCCAGGGCTTTAGGTAGTCAGTCAGGGCTGGGGTGTGGCTCCGTGGTTCAGCATTTGCTTTTGTTTTTTTGTTTTGTTTTTTGAGACAAGGTTTCTCTGTGTAGCCCTGTGCCCTGGAACTCACTCTGTAGACCAGGCTGGCCCGGAACTCAGAAATCCTCCTGCCTCTGCCTCCCAAGTGCTGGGATTAAAGGCGTGAGCCTCCACCACCACCCCACACCCCCCCCCCCCGCCACTCCCAATCTCCCCCCCCCTCCCCCCCCCCCCCCCCCCCCCCCCCGCAAGTTTACATCTTTTTTCTTTTTGTCTTTCACTTGCACCAGCAATGCTGGGGAGGAACTCATGGCCTTGTGTGGGGACTTGCACCACTTTGTCATACCCCAGCCATCACTCATTCTCTGAGCATGGACTGGGTACCCACTGTGCGCTAAGCTACATATCCCTCCCAGAAGCTAGGGATCTATTTACAACTTTGTTTGTTTATTGTTAACCTGCTGACAGGAAACTGGGATCTGGATTCTGAAAGAGTTAAACAGTTCCACTGCTCACTCAAGTATTTGTCTGATGTCTTTCCCCAGAATGTACTATCTGCTAGGGAAGAGAAAGCACTAGGCATTATGAGGTCAACTTTGGTGGAGGAAGCTTGTGAGGCCATCTGGGAAGTGGTGGCCACTGTTGGTAGAGGGACCTCTGAGGAGCCTCAGGGCTACAACAACAGAGCAAGAGCAGCTGGACTCAAGGCAGCCTCCCCACTATTTGTTACTCCAGGGCTGAGATCAAAGTCTTGCGGAGGCTACAGAAGTTCTGCCACTGACCTACATTCCCAGCCACCTGCAACTGTTCTCTTAGGGATAAAGGGGACCTGCTGTCTTAGCAGTCAGGAAAACACTAATTTCAGAGTGCCAGTCCTTCCAGGAGCTAATGGATGAGAGCCCTGAGAAGGGAAAGAATCACCCAAGGATACAAGTTTCAGATGATCTCAAACAAATGACCTAGCAAATGACAGGCCCAGTAGATGACAGCTCTTTTCCAATTCACAGGCTGTGGGTCTGTTTACTCATAATACAGCCTTTGGGGTGTAGTGGGTGACTGTCAGTGGAACACCTGTCCCAGCAACAAGACAGGGGGTGGGGGTCACGTGGGTGTGGCACGCGCTGTGGCCAGGCCTCTCCTCTTTCCACTGTGTCATCTTACTATGGCAACAGGCAACACATTGGCTGGACTGAGGTAAGACACAGCCTGCACTAAGAGCAAGTTGCAATCTGAGCTAATTTGGGAAATGGTTTTTCTGCAAGCTCATACGTGAGTCATCTTTCCAAGCCATCGTCTCCTGGCTATAAGGAATCCCATTCAAACTGCCTGCCAACAACTGCACAGGAGATCAGGAGACATTGGGGTCTGCCGTGGCTGGTTTTAAAACATGTTATCTCTTACCTCCCTTTAGTACTGTGAATGTGGCCAGTATTACAAAAATCATAGGCAGCCCCAGGGTCAGGTTGGGTCTACATTAACTAACGTGGTGGTTTGGGGCCATTTCTTTTCCATAAGATCAGAAAAGAAATGTAGAAACAGAAACTAAAATTGGGGCAGATGCTGCCATGTCCCTCACGACACTGGAATTCTACAGTGTCTCTTACAGACAGAAAGGGGTCAGTTCCCCATTTTACTTCTCTAAGACTGTAATCTTGGGCAGTAACCAAAAGCCCCACCTCTGCTATCTATCTACAGGTCTATATGAGGATCAGCTACCCTCACCTCCAGCTGTGACAAAGCTGAAGTGAAAGGTGGGAGGTGTCTACAGACAGCCCTGTTTTGCTGTTACCGCTGGCCTACCCCCTTGGGAAGGCCATGTTCCAGAGGACTCCCAGACACCATCCCATGTGACAGGGAGATTCCTAATGTATAAGAAAGGGAAGTAGATGCTGATTGGTTAAGGTCAGCACCCAGTGACTGCCCATTAAGAAAGTGCACAGGCCTGACTTTCGGTATCTGTTCTGAGAAGATTCACAGTAACAAGTTCCACTGTAAATCCCCTTTCCATCTGTAACAAAAGTACCTGCAAGCATTTGAAAAGCACAACACATGGACTTTGAGACCCATGTTTATTCTGTCAATGGGTGTGTTGAGGGAGCTTGTGGCCATCCTAATAGTCCCAGCATACTTAACTGCAGCCCCTGGGTGCCAGACAATTTGGTACATGATGAAGTTTATGAGTAGACTGTGGTTAAGCTGGGTCAGAGAGGAAAGGGATTAGAACACCACAGAATCTTCCAATCCCTGGAGGCCCCACCGTCCCAAGGTCACTGAGGTGGTTAGTGACTGAAGGAATGGAGCAGAATGGAGTGGGGCAGGCGGAGTAGGGCTGAGTGAAGCTACAGGGATTCCCTCCACCAGCACAGAGGCCTTAAAGGCCGTTCCACAAGGCAACTCCCTGTCCCTCAGCAAGATCCTTGAAATCTCCATTTGCTGTAGCAGGAGTTTGCAGTCCCCACTAACACCCTGATCCAATCCTACAGTCTCCAGGACACAGGACAGTGCTGCTTCACAGCAGGTCCCAATCCCCAGAGCTACACAGGGCACATGGCAGAGCAGGTGCTCCATCGGTGACCGATGAAGGAACGGAGGAAACAATCGATGAAGGAATGGGATGAGAGTCAAAGTCCAGTCACAAGCCAGCAGCTGTGAATCACCTCTTCCAGTCAGACTCAGTCCAAGTGGGAAAGGGGACTCAGCGATGTGGCCAGCAGGGAGGGGGAAGGGACCCCGGGCAGACAGTTCCCACCCGGCTCCCACATGCAGGTACACACATGAGAGAGAGCTCTAGGTTACCAGAGATTCTCAGTCTTTGGGAGAACCAGAAACCTGAGGGTTTTGAGCAATTTCCTGGCTTTTAAGTACTGACCAACAGCTCTGTTCTTTTTTGAGAACACACATGGCCCAGTGGGTTAAAGTCAGCTGACTGTTGCCAATCTGGCATTAAGCTCCAGAAATCTAGAGACATCAACTCTCCTCACTCTTGTCTTTGCTGGAGGAGACGAGGACAAGCAGAACCACCATACCTGCTTGCACAAATAGAACACATGCCCCCATATGCCTCTGCCCAATCCTCTCCACTCACCTTGCAACATCAAAGCAGCTGTACACATCTCCCAGTTGTTTCCTAGAGAACCCCCTCAGTCCCTGACCACAGTACACCCTCATCCCAACTTTCCTCTTGACCCTCCTAACTGACAACCCAGCAAGATCCCCCTTAACTCAGTCAGACTATCTGGGCACTTGGAGTAAAAGAACAATAATTCTGCCTTCCTATGCCTCCATGAAGTGGTGTGACTTCGGATGACTGCCACAGGCAAGAACTGCAGGGTGACTGAGTGACAGGTCCAGAAGCTCCTCCTCAGAGGTAAGTGAAAGTGAACAGGGAAAGCAAACTGACTAGAAGGACCAGGGTAGGGGTGTAAGAGTTCTGCTCACTCAAAATCCTTAAACCTCAACTCACCCCCAAACCCCAAATCTAGCAGTCTGTTTTCAGAGGGTGAGAGAGCACAGGCACATTTTGGAAACACGTCTGTTGCTTTGAAGCACAGAAAACAGCAGCAACTGTTACTGGGTGTGGGCTCCTCCATAATTACTAGAGACTCGTTACCTGGCTGAATAAAGAACGGTGTCTCTCCAGTCACAGCATCACTCATGCTTAACAGCAGGTCCACTTCACAATCAAACAGGAAATCTGGCACATCAAGTTCACCTAGGACCCACAAAAGCTCCAAGAAGGTAAACCCTCATTCCAAGCAGACCCTAATCTTCCTGCATGAGGGCTCCCTTCCTGTCATCTCATCTGTGATCCCCAGCTATGGCCACCAGAGAACTCTTCACCTTTAGCTGCTTCTCCCCAAACGCACCCTCCTCCCACCCTTTCTGCAGCCCTCTCCAGCCATGTCTCCTTCCATTAAGAAAGCCTCACAGAGACTTGAAATGCCAGAGTGAGGTGATACCTGGGGGTGGGGCCCACCTGCTCAGAGGAGAAGGGGTGGGGAAGGGATTGTGGGAGGGGGTGACCAGGAAGGGGGGGATGTAAAAAAAAAAAGAAAAACAAACAAACAAAAATTAAATTTTAAAAAAGAAAGCCTTTCTTTTCCTGGCTTAGTGAACAGTGCCCTCCAGGACCTCCCACAACTGGGTTCAGAATACTCATGGGGTCTGGCAGTATAGACACCACTACCAGCTCTTCTAAAGAGGGCACTGCAACAGCCCCTAGCAGAGGACAGTGGCCTGAGAAGGCCCAGGCATGACCTCTGCTGAAAGGGCCTGGAGTGCAGACTAAGTGGAAGGCTCTGTCATTCTGAGCTGTGGAAGGAAGCCCGGGAGATGACAAACAGCCCATGCCAACCCCTCCGCTTCCATGAGTTCCAAATTCTTCATAATGAACACACAATGTTCTGGTAAAGAAGAATCAGCTAGTGCTATTTAAAATGTATTTTAGATGTATTTATTTCATTTTACATACAAGAATGCTTTGCCCGTCTGTATGGCTGTGCACCACCACATGTGGGTCTGGTGCCCATAGAGGTCGAAAGAGGGCATCAGACCCCTGAAACTGGAGTTAAAGATAGTTGCCACGTGGGTGCGGGAAACCGAACCTGGGTGCTCACAAGCAACAAGTGCTCTTGACTGTTGAGCCACCTCTGCAGCTCATTAACGCTGTGTTTAAATAAATTATCCAAGTTCCCACCAGTGCCCTCGGATGAGACGCTATAAGGAGCTCCCAAGCAGTGCCACACAGATGGCCAGAGATGTTCCCAGAGCAGCACACACTCAGGAAGGCAACTCACAGTCACTAGACAAGGCCCGGGGCAAGAGGACAAGGACACAAACACTCCAGAAACAGCATCTGAAAACCAACAGTCCAGTCATGAGAATGGTATCCTGCTTCTTGTCAGAAAACAGATGTCAATACCCTACCTATGCCCCTTGCTAGGTGGGCTACAAAAATTCACTGAGCGTCTCTGGGTCCTTAAAACAGAGACCACACTCTGGCAGGCAATCTTCAAGTGCTTTTAATCAACAACACAACTAAGAGACCAAACACAGAGTGAAGACACATAGCAGACACTCACTAAAGAGAACCAACATGTTCTTCCCTGTGTTTAAACCAGGGCTGCAAAAGTTACATCCATTGCTTGTTGGTCCACTGCTAATATGCATCCAGATAGCCCCAAGTCCACCTACGAAATGGCAGCTTCCAAAAATTAGTACTGCCAAACATCTTTTCAGGTTCTTACAAGTCTGCCTTCTTTACAGAGTTTCCAGGCTAACTGGGTATCTTTACTGTGACAACCCCCAATACAGGCCCTGGACCACTGCCTACCTCACCTAACAGCCAAGAATCCGCCCTCCCGTATAAGGAGTCCCTGCTTGACGGCTAATTAAGCTCTGGGCCCCATATGCACAACAGTAATTGACTCTCGGGAGTATCTAACTCCCAGAATATGCAAGCCGAGGGGTGGGGGTGTGTGCGGGGGGGGGGAATTGAGAGGCGACTCCCCAAGATTTCCAGGAACACACAAAGAGATGAGGTTTGCATCAAGATCACATCCACCTTCTCCCCCGACCCCAATGGCTCTCCACTTGCCCTGCTTGCAGAGCAAGGCAGAAATATCGGAGGACAACTTGGCTGCTCCCTTGAAACATCGCTCCAACACACTCGAGCCTGCTGTCCTTTGAAGCCACCGAAGTGGACACTTGTGGTTAAACTCGAGGCTCATTAGGAGTGACACATTTTTATAACTGGGCTGCCGATCACCTCTGGAGAGCGCCTGCCCTTCTACATGCGGTCGGGGCCGGGCCTCCTAAGGGTCCCGGACTCCAGCCATTGTGGGAGGTTCCAGGGAACAAGGCTACTGGGACCTCCACTCGCTCCTCCAGAATCCCGCTAGCATCACGGGGCCCCCCGGCGCCGGGCAGGCCCGGTTCAAAGATGGCCCTCGCGGTGTCACTGCCAGGCTGGGGCCCGGACCGGGGGTCGAGCGCACGAGGCCAGGAGGCACGCCGCCCGCCCGGCCGCCCGCCTCACCTGCTTTCTCGATCTTGCCAGACATTTCCGGGCTGCGCCGGAGGCCGAGGCCGCTGCTCATCGGGCCCCGGCCGGGCCGCTGCGGGGTAAGAGGCCGGCGCGCCCGCCGCTCTCCTGGACCGGTGCTAGCCGCGCCTCACACTCGCGCCGTCATGGCGGGCTCCGCGCGGCCGCGGCTCGTGCGCTCGCCGCCCCGCGCTCCAGCCCGCACCGGGCCTGCCGCTCCGCCGCTCCACCTCCCGCTCCGCCGCCGCTCCGGGGCCGCGAGCCGCCGGCCGCAGCGCCGCGCCGCCGCCCGCCCGCCGGCCTGGGCCCCGCGGCCACGGCGCCACCTGCCGGAAGCCAGTCGCGCGGCCCGCGCCACAGCGCCCCCCGCCGACCCGGAGCCGAGATAAGCCTGGCGTGAGGCGCAGCGCCCCCTGCCGGCCTGGAGTCCTCCACGCCACAGCCCGGCATGGACCCCACCCCTTTCCCCAGACACAGAAAAGATCAAACGTATAACTGACAGCTCCAGCGCATGCCCGGTCATCAAAGATCAGAACCCTCGGTAACCCAGACTTTCCAACTCAAGTCGTGGGCTGACTCCTTATGTCTATTACCCAAGTTCAGTATCCTCCTCAGGCCCAAGACTCCTCTAATTGACTCAACAACTTCCTTACTGAAAACACAAGAAGCCTGCACAACAAACAGGGCTTGGGACTGACACCCACCTTCACTCCCCCGACCCCATACACACTATGTGAGACTCAGGGGCCAGTAAAAGGTAGAACCTTTTTTGCCAGATGTGGGTCCTGAAAGGCAGAACCTTTTCGCCAGATGTGGGTCCTGGTCCTCCAAACCAAGGCTTGGGCCCAAACCTACAGGGACACAGCAACTCTGACTTGCTTTGCTCAAGCAACGTTGCGATGGCAACATACAGCTTAGAGAGCAGTCTTTTCTAGTATGCCAATGAGCTCGTTTACAGTTCATTTTGGGGATTCAAAGAACCTTTGCTATACACTATGTCATATCCTACCAAGACTAACCTAGTGGATTCTTCCCCTTCAGATAAGCTTATGACTAGGTTGGAGAGTCAAATCATATCATTATTAGTGAGCAATACATTTTAGTGACACGAGAGGGTGTTCAGATACAGGGAAGGTTGCTCCCTGCTCACTGTTTTTAGCTAAGATGGAATTCACATCAGCAGCACACACACAAGAGAGAGAGCTAGGCTAGGGACCATCTGAGATAGCTCAGCAAACTGCCAAGCTTGACTGGACCTACACGGCTGAGGGAGAACCTAAGATTGTTTCTGCAGATTGTTCTGACACACACACACACACACACACACACACACACACACACAGAGAGTATAACTTAAGAACATTTAAAAGTGAATAGACCACTTTTCCCTCTAGATATGCAAGCTAGTTGTAGGGACAGAATCTGAGGGGTGTGCAGGGAGAAGCACAGGGTGGCAGATGCCACCAAAGATTTCTATTTCCATCTCCGGACACTCTAAAGTCGGCCGAGTCTTGACTGAGGGCTGCCCACCAATCGGCAGCCAAATTTCCAGAGGCATCAGCTCAAGCCCTTTAGGGGTCAAAGGCAAAGCCAAAGACTGACAAATTCATTTCCCTTTTCAATTTGGCAAATGGCTGCTCAGGGCCAGAATGGTTCTTCTCAGCTCCGGGGGAAGCTGCCTGAGCAGACAAAATTGGCACAGAGCTCAAGCCCCGCCTCTCCAAGCCCCGCCTCCCCAGCCCTCCCAAGGCGCTTAGTTTTCTAGATTCGGAGCTCAGAATGTCAATATTTCACGCCCCAAATTCTGAAGCGAGGAATCAAACAATATAGGTGCAGTCAGGTGTAAGGTCCTAAGAACAAGATCAAGTCCATGTGATAAATTGCTGCTTATCAGATATCGAGGGATTTGCAAAGAGTAAAGTATTGACGGCAATCAGACTCACAGAACTTGCTTACTAAGGGTCCAAGGTGTTCACAGCCATAGTAGCACACGCACAGGATTAAGTCACAGCTGATCCATGGTGAGAGCCTCGCTTTTCCTCGCTTGTCTTCCTGCACCACTCCAGCGGCTAGAATGTTCTTGCCCCTCCTCTCCACAGATGCTCCACCATCTTTAGAGTTTCATTATTATTCACCCTCAGAACCCTTCCCTGAGGCCCCACAGCACCAGCTTCCTCCTGGTTATCGACCAGGTGCTGGCTTTCATGGACAGAAACTCAAATAGGAGCTGGGTATGGTGGTGCACGCCTTTAATCCCAGCACTCGGTTGGTGGAGTTCAAGACTAGTCTGGCCTATATGGTGAGTTCCACACTAGCCAGGGCTACACAGTAAGAACCTATCTCCAAAAAAGAAAAGAAAGAAACTCAGGATCCAGTCAGATCCAAATGCAGATGACCAAGACATGAGCAATGGCTCAGACCACCACTCTACACACTGGCGAAAGCAGTCATCCTGCTGTCAGTTCCCAGTGCCCATGTCCCGGGCTCACAGCCATCTCTCACACCAGCTCCTGAGACTCCAACAGTTTCTAATGCACACACAGGTATGCAGTCAATAAACAAATACTATTTTAAAGTTACTCTTCTAAAAGTAAAAAAACCAATCTGATGTGAGGGGCTGGGGAAGATGGCTCAGTTGCTGAAGTGTTTGTCTTGCAAGCATGAGGACCTGAGTTCAGATCTCTGGCACACGCACAAAAGCTGGGCACAGTGGTACACACATGTAATCATAGTTCTGGGGAGGTATGGAAAAGGGTCCTGGAGATTCACTGGCTAACCAGTCTAGCCAAGAAGTGAGATCCAGTTTCAATAAGAGACCCCGTCTCAGAAGTGTAACTTTAATTTTTTCAACCTTATTTTTAATGATGCTTCTCAAATGCTTTGATCTCCCTTTTAGCCCACCACCCACCAGAGGTAGTGGAAAAGAAAGGATACAGGGGAGAGGGAGTGGACCTGTTTAGAAAGGTTCTTTGGAGCAACGCTTGTTTGTGTTTGTCTGGAAATCAGCAGTTCAGTTCACAGGTTAGCAGGCAGTGGCTTCTTGATCCACTCGCAAACACTTTATGGATATATCAGTAGTCCAGTTTGGTAGTGTCGGGATAACAAACACAAATCAGCAGCAGAGACAGCCAGGCCTCAGCCTCAGCTGGAGTCATCAGGAGTGACCAGGAGGGACACCAGGAGTTGCACAGCTAGCTTTACAAGCAAGCCAAGCTCAGCCCCTGTCACTGTCAAGTCCTTTTTATACTTCCTCCAAACACCATGTGTCTTCACAGGTCTCGGATCAGCATGTGTGTCTGCCTCAGCTGACATCACTCTGCCAATCAGCCCAGGTCCATTGAAGCAGCAAGAAACTGTAGTATACCAGAAGTATTTTGGAGTCAGGGGTTTGAGAACAATCTCAGCCATATACTGAGATTGAGAAATGGAGCCATATACTCCATTTCTCTCTATGGAGTCCTGACAAATGGAGCTCAACCATGCAATGTAAGGTGGACTAATACATGCATGTTCTTAGCAAAGAATCCTTCATCACGTGTCCTTTCACGTGCTTGCTTTAGCAGAACATCCTCTCTCCTGTGTCTGCTTAAGCAAAATGTTCCTTCATGTGTTTGCCCCAGCAAAACACCATCCAGCTTTCCAAAGAGCCCTTAAGTTTGCACTTCACAGAAGCAGGAAACATGAGTCAGAACATGGACCTCTAGTCTCCACACATGCTCGTAAGGCCATGTGCACCTGTACCCAGATGGGACATCCTTGTACGCAATTCCTAATGCATGCACACACACAGTGAGATGTGTTGAGGCATGCCTGTGATCCTAGCATTAGTGAGGCTGAGGCAAGAGGATTATGAGTGCAAGGCCAGCCTGGGTTGCAGCAAGATTCTATCTCAAAACAAATAAATACTTGGGAATTAAATTAAACAAAGAGGCAAAAGAATTGCCCACTAAAAACCATAAAATAGACGGTTCAGGTATGTTGGAGCACATCAGTAATCGAAGCACTTGGGAACAAGAGGCAGGAAGGTCAGGGGTTTGAGAACAATCTCAGCCATATACTGAGTTCAGGTCATCTCAGGCTACAGGAGACATGAGATCCTGCTCAAAATGAAAACCAAACAAAGAAACAGAAACTATCACCATTAAAGGCTTCTGAAGGAAATTTAAAATGAAAAAAAAAATACACAAATAAAGTGGAGAGTGATGACGTGTGCTTGTCTTAGAATACTTGATATTGTTATTGTAGAAATAGGAAATATACACAGAAGCTCAAGTGACTGTGGAAGTCTATTTTGTGTTACTGTAGCAAAATACCTGAGACTAGGTACTTTATAGAGAAACCTGTACCTGTTTAGTTTGTTCATTTGTTAATGCACTGCTAAGCATCAAACCCAGCATCTCACACATGATGGGCAAGTACTCCACTACTGAGTTATATCCTTGACCCTAAAAGGTTTGTTTTGGCTCATGGTCTAACTTTAGGCAGCCCCACTGGATAAAGGTCCCATGCTGAATGTGGCAGATGATACCAGACAGCAGAAGTCTGAACAGGTGGGCAGTCTGGCTTTATTCAGCCTCATTCTGTAGTATGTAATTCAATCCTGACCAATTACTAGAGGTGGGCATTATCTCTTTCCCCTTCCTCCACTCATACTCCAAATCCGATTACCAACCAGTAGCCCCTACCTCTTAAGGGTTCTACCTTCTCTTAATACTGCTACATTGAGGACCAAACTTTTGACCTCTGAACCTTTGAGGAACAAACCATAGATGGCCCCAAAGCACTCCTGTAGAGGGTGGTTCTGATGCTAAGGTCCTGTTTCCCAATTGGTTCTTGAATGACCAATAAAGATAACCAGCGACCAATGACTGAGACAGGGCAGGACACTTTAGAGAGGATTGAGAGAACTAGGGAAGAAGGAGGAGGTAGGAGTGGCAGGAAATAAAAGCCAGCCAGCCATGTGAGCTTTCGGTTGGAGTGGCCAATGGTCACTCTACCCGATTATGCCTGGGGTGGCAGAAGAGGTTTAGAAGTGCCAGTCATTGAGTTAGCAAAGGCATTTTAAGATTAACTGGTGTGTGTGTGTGTGTGTGTGTGTGTGTGTGTGTGTGTGTGTGTGGTGTATATCCATAGATCCAAGGAAATCTGGGTAGGGGCTGGTAGCATGGTCTTCCCAGAGCTTAAGGTGGGGTAGCAAAAACTACAAGCTACACACTTCTGAAAAAGTATAGCTAGAGGATTTACATTTCCCAATTTCAAACTTTATTAAAAACAATGAGGTACTGGGTTTGAGATGCAGAGGGCGGAAGTATAGCTTGGTGGCAGATGCTTGTTCTCAATTCTGCTGTTGTGGTAGAATACTCTGACAAAAAAGCAGCTTAGAGCAGAAGGGTTTATTTGGCTCATGGTCCATCATTCTTTGGAAGTCAAGATGGCAAAACTTTGATGCAGCTGGTTACATAATGGCTGCCGTCAAGAGTGGAGAGAGGAATGATTGCAGGCACGGCTACTGCTCTGTTCACCACACTCTTGTCCAGTCCCAGACCCAGGGAACTGTCCAGAGGGGGCTGGGATTTCCCACAGAATTACCAGAATCAGGACAGTGTGCTACAGACCAGCCCAAAGGTTGGCTTGGTCTTGGTGGTCCCTTGTTGAAACCCTTCTTAGTTGATTTTGGATTGTATGTAGTTAACAGTTAAAAGTAACCACATACCCAGAATGTGTGAGGCCCTGGGTTTAATTCCCAGCACAAATGAAGGACAGAAAACAGGCAGGATAAATACTATTAGCAAGCACAGGATGGGAGAGACATGTGTAGGCATATATATTTTTCATAACCTACTTTAATAAAGGTCCCCTCTAGGCCACCACCCACCAGAGGTAGTAGAAAAGAAAGGTTATTGGGATAAGGGGAAGTTGACCTGTTTAGAAATAGTTCTTTGGGGTGATTCCAGTCTTCATTGTTCTTAGTCCAGTCCACTGGCAAACATCAAACATGAATTAGCAGCTGCAGTCCAGTCCACTTGGCAGACAGATGGCACACATGAATCAGCAACAGCAGTTCAATCCAGGAAAAAAAAAATAAAAAAATAAAAATAATAAAAAAAAAAAAACCCAACCAAACCGCTAGGCTCGCCAATGGGCCTGAGTCAGTGGAAGTGGCAAGAAGCCACAGGAACCTCACGAGAAGTTCTTTGGTGAGTTTCTATGACGTCACCACAAGTGAAGCTCAGCAATGCAATGTAAGGAGAACCAATACACGTGTGTCATCAGTGAAGACTAGCGAGGCCGAGCAGAGCAGGCCCGTGCTCTAGCCCCCACTGTGTGGGGTCATATTTATACTCTTTCTAAACATCACACATCCTTTCACGTGTCTTCTATAGCAAAACATCCTTTCACCTGTGTGCCCAGCAAAACACCACTTGACATAACTGACTTTCCAAAGAGACCAGCAGTTTCGACTTCAGAGATGTCAAATGTTTTATCTGTCAAGGAATTATCTTGAATACATAGTCCTGAAACTCTATCACCACTATCCCCCCACCACCACCACCACCAAAATAGACAAGGGGACCTGGAGATATATTTCAGTGGTGAGCTATATGCTTAGGCGAAGCTTTGGGTTCAATCCACCAAAAATGAGTTAGATATATAAGTAGATAGCTTTAATGGGCAAAGGTTAGATAAACACCTCTGAAAAAATAAAAAGGTCTATAAATGACCAAAAGGGCCCACAGTGAGCTGGACACCATCACGAATCATTAGGGAACAATGAGTCAGAGCACGGGCACATTCCAGTTCGTCTTCATTAGGATGTGGCTATTAGCAAACTCCCCAGAAAATAACAAGTACTAACAAGAATGCCAAGTGAACAGAATCCAGTTGCTATGGGAAACAGTATGATGTGTCCTCAAAAAACTTGGAAGTAGCCAGGGGTGGTGTTGCATTCCTGTAATCCCAACACCCAGGAGACAGAGAAGGCGGATTGCTGCAAGTTCAATACCAGCTCAGTTCACATGATGAGTTTCAGGCCAGGCAAGGCTCTGTAGAAGGACCTCGCTCAAAGAAAACAATAAACAGGGTTGAGATGACCCTGGCTTAAAAACACTTGCCAAGCAATCCTGACGACACAAGTCTGATACTCAGATCCCACAACAAAAACAGAGACTGACTTTTGAAAAGTTATACCATGACTTCTGTAGACACACAATAAGAACAACGAAATTTCAATTAAATATAAATAAGTCAGTGGTCCCCTTCTGCATATTTACTCCCAAACATTAAAAGCAGAGTACTGCAAACCTGTTTAAGCAGTGCTATTGACAAGAGCTGGAAGGTCGGCCGCCCAGTACTCCAGAGCAGACGAGTGGCCAATAGAACACACATGTATACAATAAAATATTCAGTCTTAGCGAACTCTGACACATTGTGACTTGGATAAACCTCCAGGACATTAAACAAAAGAAACGTGGTCACAAACTGACAAGAGCTTCTGCTCTCACGAGGTACCTGAGTCTGAAGTAGCCAATGTCAAGCATGAAGGCTGAGAGCGAAGGTGGAAGCTTCCATAGGGTCAGACCTGTGGATGGAGGTAACCTTTGTACAGCAGGAATGTCGCAGATACTAATGAACTGTGTGCTTTAAAGTGGTTAGGGGGTCCTTTTAAAGCATTGTGTATTTCAAGACAACTGAAAAGAGATTGGATAAAATTTGGGCGCCACAACTGAAACCACAGTCCCTGAAACTACAGTCCCTGAAACCACAGTCACTGAAACCACAGTCCCTGGCTTGAGAGGGCCAGGGACTGTGGCTTCCTCAAATGAGCCCTGGGGTGACCAGAGGAGCAGCTGGAACTGTGCAGTTAACAAACTGTGTGGTCACACGTCACACTGAGAACTGTGAGCAGCTAGAATTCTAAACTAACATTTACAAGTCTCCCCACTTTCCCCTCTTGCCTTCCCCCCGCCCCACCATTGCTGCCCATTGCCCAAGTTGGCCTCAAACCCCTAAAATTAAGCAGTCTTCCTGCCTCACCGAGACTGCAGGTGTATGCCATCACACTGGGCTAAAGCTCTTTAAGTTGTTAAATCTCACGGAAAATGTGTGCTAATCACTTGTAAAGACATAAAATCATACAGGTATATGGATCAAAAAGTAAAAACTCCCACTTGAGCATACTTCTAGGTTTTTTTTTCCCTATTAAAAATCCAAGCACACACTTCTGGCATTTTATACAAATGGCTTCAGCGATCCATAGCAGATTATACAAGAGAGGTCAGTTAAATGCTCATCAAATCCATTCTGTGGGCTGGCTGCATCTTCTTGCTTCTCCTAGTGCGTGGGTATAGCCAAGTGTTAAAATTCTGGATAACAACAGAATATGTGTAAAATTATGACTGTCCCTTGCTTGCCTGGCCCATTGTCTAATCTTCTTTTCCTTTCTGCTTTGGGGATGTGTTGGAGGTAGAAGACTGGGTTTCTGAGTGATTGCCTAGGTCAGAGCACAGACCCTGCTGAAGATTTGCCCAACACAGGGCTGTAAGCCAGGGCTGCATCCTGTCCGATGCAGTCTCAGCCTGCCTGCATTTTTCTTCGAATTTATCTGTGTGACATCTTTCATGCCAATACATATTCGATGTTTTAATCACTTGTTGATGGATATTTACACTGTCTAGTTTTGCAGTGATACAAAGGGGTGCCAGGAAGCCCAGTGCTGGGGTTCCTTGTGGGGGAGCAACTGGTCCTCCATCAATCAAATCAGAAAACAGAAGAAACCCAGCAAGCTGGACAGTGCAAAACAATCTGAAATGATTCTGCTTGGTTGCAGTTTGTATTTGGGGTTAGAAACAGAGCAGAGTGTTTCAGAGTCTTCAAAGAAAGAGCCAAGTTTGAGTTCTGAGGCCTCGCTTCCCTCTTCTGGTAAATGGCCATAACACAGTGCGGTCCTTCACAGATCTGCCACCTGTAAAGTGGGGATAGTGGACAGAGCCTGCGGTCAGAAGGCGAGAGACAAGCCATGTCTCAGGAGTGAGGCAGGTGGGCTCTTTTCTAGAAGAATAGGGTACACCTCTCCTCTGCCCTGCTTCCTTGTTCATACATCTGTCCCTCTGCATAAGGACACTCTCCTTCCAATTTCTCTGCCGTGTGGTGATAAGGCCAGTTTCCCTGCCTCAAAGACTGAAATCACGGGGCTCAGGAGCAAAAATAACTGTCATTATTTCTCTTTCTGCTCTTGACCTCCTCCACCTTCTCCTTGACACAAAGTCTCACTCTATAGCCCAGGCTGGCCTGGAGCTCACCATGTATCCCAGGCTGCCCTTAAACTCATGGCAAATCCTCCAAAGTGCTAGGATTAAAAGTGTGTGTCACAATGCCTGGCACAAATACGGTTCTTGAAAAGATAAAATTATAAACTGGGCATGGTGGTGCACATCTGTAATCCATGGGCATGGTGGTGCACATCTGTAACCCAAGCACTAAGGAATTAGGGGCAGGAGGAGGATGAGGAGGTCGAGGCCAGCCTGGGTTACGTGAGATATGAGACCTTGTCTAAAAAGGTAAAAGAAAAAGAAGAAAAAGAAAAAGAAAAGAAAGAAACGAGAACCTTTAACCTCAGCACTTGGGAGGCAGGCAGATCTCTGAGTTCAAGGCCAGCCTAGTCTATAGAGCAAGTTCCAGGACAGCTAGGGCTAGAGGGAGCCTGTCTTGAAAAACTATGAAAGGAAGGGAGGGAGGGAGGGAGGAAGGAAGGAAGAAAAAGGGGGAGGGAGGGAAGGAGAATGATAAACATCGAAATAGTAAACAGAAAGGAGAGATGAATCAGGTGATACAAGCACTTGCCAGGGGTTTATCATCGACTGCATTGTCTGTGACTCTGTCTCCAGTGGATCTGACGTCCTTGTCTGTCCTCTGAAGACACCCACAGTCATGTGAAATGCCCCCCCTCCGTGCACACATAAATATAGTAGATTTTTTTTTTTTTAAATTTAAGTGCTCAGTAGTTAAGAGCAGTTGCTGCTCGTACAGAGGACCCAGGTTTGAGTCCTAGCATCTCCACAGTAGCTCCCAGTCATCTGGAACTCTAGTGCCAACGTATCTCATTCTTTCATTTGCCACACCCAACCCCTCCCCCGCCCCCCCAGGCACATACACATAGTTTACATATTCACAGGCAGGCAAAACCATCATAAAAATAAAACAAAAATAAATATCTTTAAAATCTTAAAAAAGAAAAAGATTCACAGCCAGCAGTTAAAAAAAAAAAACAACCAGGGTGCGAGGAGGAAGTGGGCGGGGCAATAAGTAGCAAACAGGATGTTCTACACCTCATCTGCGATGGAGTGAACATCTGTCTGAGAGACGCAGTTCAGGTGGTGGTGAAACTCAGTGGAAACCGGCTCTTATAGCTTGCCCAAGGCAGCTCCGGGGTCTGCGTTAGAAAGCAAACAGACGTGAGCTGGCTACACACTGGTTCTACACAGTCGTTACCATTGGCATCAGGGATTTCTCTGTGCTGTTATCGCTATCAGTATTATACAGTTGCATGTGAGTCTCTAATACCTTAAAAGAAAACAGCTTTTAATGACTGCAGAGGCAGGAACACTGTGAGTTGTGGGCTATCCTCGCTTACACAGTGATGCCCTGTCTAAAAAACTGGGATGAAATCACAAAAGACCATAGAAAGTACATTTTCACACTCTGGGGAGCAGCTACTGTTACTAATTTCTGCATCTTTGACTCTTTACCCAGCTGTGGTTTTTCTTTGTATTTTTGAGACAGGGTTTGGCTCAGACACTCCAGACTGTCCTGGAGCTTGCAAGCTTGCTTCTGCTCTACTCCCATCCCCTGCTGAGACCACAGGCTAGCCTTACAGAAGTGCAGCACCTGGGGTGGAAAAGTTACAGGTTGAACAGGGTTAGGAGTTACCGTCTTGTCTTCAGAAAGGTCGTTTCTGATGCTCCTGACTTTGCCTTCCACCTACTCCACACTTTTCATTAGGAAAAGCACAAAGCCCTACCTGGAGTGAAGGAGTGCAGTCTCGGGTTCCCAGTTGGGGCCAGTAAGAGTCTCGTGCAAATTTTATATCATTTATGAAGCAGGTAGTGTAGACAAGGAACACAGCTGTCCCTTCTTCCTTAACTTAACTAAAAAGAGAATTCATGAGGATGGACTCAGCATGTCTGTCTGTCTCTCCTTCTTTCCTTCTTATGTATATAGTTGTTTTGCCTGCATGTATGTCTGTCATGTGCATGCAGTACTTGTGGAGGCCAGAAGAGGGCGTTAGATCTCCTAGGACTACAGTTACAGATGGTTGTGAGCCACCCTATGGGTGCTAGGAACTGAAGTCAGGTCCTCTAGGAAAGCAGCCAGAGCTTTTAACTCCTAAGTTGTCTCTCTAACCCTATGTCCCCTTTCTCTCTCTCTCTCTCTCTCTCTCTCTCTCTCTCTCTCTCTCTCTCTCTCTCTCCCCGTCTCTCTCTCTCTCTCTCCCTCCCTCTCCCTTTCCTAGCAATGAAAAGCAGGTGCTGTATGTTTTAAAAGCTCACTCATTCTCACTTTTGCTATAACCCTCCCTTCCATCTTCACCCAAAAGAACCCTTTCTGAGACCTTTGCAGCTTCCCTTTGCTGTCCATTGGGATAAACTCTCTGACTCTCACTTTTTAGGGAGACAAGAGTTGGCTTTCAAACTCTATCATAAATAGCTCCTGGTCAAAGAGCTGCAAGGCAGGTGTCAGAGCGGGGTGGACTTCTTGGCAGCATTGCTGGGGGAGTATTTTCTCTAAGCTATAGCAGTTGGCTTCCTATAACTTCACTTGGGAGTAGGTTGTTCTTTATTTCTTTCTTTCTTTCTTTCTTTTCTTTCTTTCTTTCTTTCTTTCTTTCCTTCTTTCTGTATTAGTCAAGGTTCTCCCGAATAACAGAACTTATAGAATGAATATCTCTCCCTGCCCCCATATATATGTATTTATATATATATATATACATATATATATATGTGTGTGTATGTATATATGATATATATATGAATATTCATATATATATATATATATATATGAATTATTAGAATGACTTACAGGCTGTGGTCCAGCTAATCCAACAATGGCTGCTATGAACTGAATGTCCCAAAATCCCCGTACTTGCTCAGTCCACAAGGCTGAATATGAATACCTCAACTGGTCTTCAGTTTATGCTGGAATTCTGAAGAAGTAGGCTCTAATGCCAATGAAGGGATGGACTTGCTAGTTAGATGAGAGCAAGCAGACAACAAGCAAGAGCTTCCTTCATTTGTGTCCTTATGTAGACTTCCAGCAGAAGGCATGGCTCGGACTAGAGGTGTGCCTGCCCACCTCAAACATCTGGATTAGTGGTGGATCTTTCCACTTCAAATTAAGCAAAACCTCTCACAGGCGTGCTCTCTATTTTTTGGTTTTAGTTCATTTCAAATGTAGTCAAATTGACAACCAAGAAGAGCCATTATTCATCCTTCCTTCCTTCCTTCCTTCCTTCCTTCCTTCCTCCCTTCTTTCTCTTCCTCCATTCCTCCTTCCTTCTTTTTAAGACAGAGTCTCATTATGAAGGTTGGCTTTGAACTCACTAAGTAGCTGAGGATAATCTTGAGCTCCAGGATCCTCCTGTCTTCACCTCCCTGGTGCTGGGGGTATAGGTGTGAGCTACAGGCTTACTTTATGTAGTGCTAAGGATGGGATCTAGAGGTTCATGCTAGTTAGTTAGACAAGCACTCTTCCTGAGCCACATCCCTAGCCCTTCTCTCTCCCTTCCTCCCTCTCTCCCTTCCTCCCTCCCTCCCTCCCTCCCTCCCTCCCTCTCTTCCTTTCCTTCCTATTTATTTTTGGACACGGGGTCTCCTTACATAATCCAGGCTGACCTGGAACACCCAGCAGTCTTTACGTCTCTGCCTCTTAGATGCTGGCTTGTGAGGCTTGCATCATTACATCAAGTGAATTGAGCTAATTGTTTAAATGCTCTTCAACCTGTGCCTTTCACTCTACAGGGAAAATGATGTAGATGAACCCATCACCAGCCTGATGAAGAAGAATGGCCAGGTGAGGGATGGGACCACAGCCAAACACCATCTAGACTAGAAAAGCCATAGGAAGGCAGAGCTCCTGACTCCTGCCTGTGGCCATTATGGCCATCGAAGTTACTGTCACCAAAGCCACTGAACCAGGCTCTAGCCGCATGGCCTGAAGTCCCCCTCCCTCACCCCCAATTCAAGCAGTTGCCTGGCTCTCTAAGTGATACTGACCAGAGCTTCTGCTTGCTTTCTAGCTTAGTAGAAAGCTGTGGGAGGGAGGGTCTATGGAGATGAAGATGAGAGATGAAGCACCACCACCACAGGATGATTCAAGAAGCTGTGCCAGGCTTTTGCTTTTGGGTTATGAAAAAGCCCACTGTCTCCTAGACAGGCCAGGCAGGGGCAGGCAACTTGGCCCAGAGCCTTACAAATCCCAGCCCTTACCCAACCCAAATAGCCTTAGTGCTCTTGGGGTCTGCCTTTGCTACTAGGGCCTGGACCTGCGAGTTCTCCCCTTGAATTAACATAGATTTTGCTGCTTCCCTCAGGACAAAAGGGAAGAGGATGGGAGGATGAAACCATACTACTCCGCAGTGATGAGCCCAGAAATCAGCTGAGCGCGGGTCATAGCAGGGAGGAGCCTGACTGACTTCCCCTGACCCCTTCCAGGTCTGGGAAGGTGAACGAAGCCCGCTGTACCTAGCCTTCCTGTAGGCCCAGGCCCCACATGTGTTATGTTACCTCCAAGGCCCTTCAGTGGCTCAAATTCACCTCACAGAAACAAGTCTTTATCATCTTCCTGTCCTGCCCAGGCACAGCGGGGAGAGCATCCGGCCATCATCACCTCTCCCTTCCTCCCTGGTCTCTTGCCTTCCATCTTAGTTCTAGATTTTGTTTATTTAACAGATGTAAAAACTGCATTTGAAGTTTACACCTTGTTCGTGTTTCACAACTAAATATCCACCTTTAAGAACAAAATCCAGAACAGCACTTGGGTTCCAAACCCACATCAAGACTTCTGCAGGCCCCTCCTAGTCGGAAGGCACCCTGCCTCAACTGGAGACAGCTTTTGTTCTCATCTCTAGGCATGGGTTGGTTTGCTTGGTTTTAAACATTATGTAATGGAAAGTTTGGGTCTGACATTTTTGGCTGGCCAGTGTTATTATGTCGTTACTTGGTTGTAACTATTTCTTACCTTTATAATACCCCACATGAAGTACTGAAATACACAGGATTGCCACAATCTGTTCCTTCTTTCTTCTCTTGATGGCCATTTAGCTTGTTTTCAGGTCTGGACTGAGACAGAATAAGAGCAGTCTGCCTTCCCAGCCACGTTTCTGTCTTCCTGAAACAGGCGGATCCTTCCCAGTAATCACACCTACTTCTCAAAGTGCGTGGTGAAGGGGCTCTACCGACTCCACCTGTGTGGAGGGCCCAGGTCTAGCTGTCCCAGATCCACAAAAGCTTTCATCTTCCCTTCCTGGGAGAGCCAGACCAGGGATGCTTACCACTCTCCACGTTCTCTTCCCCTTTCCAGGAAGGTCTCATTCCAGCCAGTCTTAGGTGAAGAAAGAACTGAAGGCTGAGGCGGTAACACGAGTGGCAGAGTTGGTGAGCGGTGAAGCTGGTGCTGCTGAAGCAGACCCCTCTGGCACGGGTCTAATTTATGTATTTATTTATCTTCTTTGAGACTGTGTATCCCAGGCTAGCTCTACACTCACTAAGCAGCCCAGGATGGCCTCGGGCTGCTCATCTTCCTGCCTCCGCCTCAGTGCTCACACTGTCCGTGTGCACCACCACACTTCGTTTGTGCCGTGCTGGGGATTGGCTCTAGAAATTCATGCACCTTAGGCAAACCCTCTATCAGCTAATCTACATCCCCAAGCTCTTGCCAGCCACTAAAATATAACTTTGGGCCAGGCAGTGGTGGCACCCGCCTTTAATCCCAGCATTTGGGAGGCAGAGACAGCTGGGTCTTTGAGTTTGAGGCCAGCCTGGTCTACAGTGTGAGTTCCAGGACAGCCAGAGATACTCAAAACAAACAAACAAACAAACAAACAAACAAACAAGTACAGCAAAACCCACTAACTTTAGGTGTGTTTTTTTTTAACTCCCTCTCCCCTGGCAGCTACCCCTTCCCCACCTCCTCCCAGTTTCTCAGTATGTTACGTGTGTGTTTTTTTTTTTTTTAACTCCCTCTCCCCTGGCAGCTACCCCTTCCCCACCTCCTCCCAGTTTCTCAGTATGTCTGACCCACTGTGTCCGCCTTGTGCAGCCTTCTGCTGAGACCATTTCTCCATGGGGCCTGTGGGCATCTCCTTGTCTATCTCTGTGTTCACTTCATGATCTCTATGTGCATGGTCTCCAGGGCTGCCCAGTCACCCCAGTGATTTCCACTTTGTATCTTCAGGTCATGTAAGGAGGTTCTCTAAATTCAGGCACCCTAATCCCAGGTGCTGCTGCAATTGGCATTGTGGGCAGCTAGCCAGAGCCTTAACTGGGTCTAGGTTTTAACCATGCAAGGGTCCTGAGGCCAGTAATACTAGCTGGTGGAGCGGGGAGGCTGAGTTCCAGGCTCTTACTACACCCAAGAGTAGTTCACTCAACACAGACGCAGGGGTGAGGGTCAGGAGGGTTCTGGGCAGGCTGCCCCCAGTTGCCCCACAGAGTAGGGTTCTGGAGAGGATTTGCTTACAGTGGCTTTTCTGGATGACTGTTGTGAGAACCGAGAGGAGGCAGAGAATGGGCCTGAGTCATGATCCTGTCATGAGAGAGCTTGCTCACATTTAGACAGGTAGAAGGGAAAAGATTCACTCTTATAGAAGCTACCCCGTGTTTTCTGAGTAGTCATGTCAGGTTAGATGCCCGCCTGTTCCTGGTTTCATTGTGCAAAGATACTGTATGGAGTTAGCGGCAAAGCAGATCTGGAAAGAATTCTGTGTTTTTCTAACCCCACCTCAGCTTTGCTTTTGATCTAGGACACTATCTTCTGCTCTCTCTCTCTTTCTCTCGCATTTATTTAGACTGTCTTTACATGGTCCTGACACACAACAACATCCATGTGCAAACATACACACATCAGTCAAGGTATCTGGATAAAGATTCTAGGCTATTCCTTGACCCGCCGCTGCCCAATCCTCATTTCCAGTTCTGGGAGAGCCCTCTAAGCTGCTCTACTTTGTGGCTGACATCTGTTCTGGGCTAAAGGTCCTTGTGTGGTCCTCATTTTGGATGATCCTTAGATCAAACTAGATGACGATGGCCAGTCCCTGTCCAGATGGGCCTGGCAGCTGGCCGAGTGATGTGGATGCAACCACAAGAGGGCAGCAGAGTCCACAGAAGCAATGTCCCACTAGGCTCCAGTGCCAGGGCCCCTGGGAGAGGAAACCCAGGAGCATGTGACTTTCTTGCTTCTTGCTGGATGACCTGGAGTCCACTTGGACCCTGACCTGGTGCCTGGGTGGGTTGACTGAGCCAAGGGAGGGGGATCCAGAGAGCCAGTCAGTGCCAGTTAGTGGCTTGAGACCAGAAAAACCACCCAAACTCTGTGGATGGTTCTGCACTTTTAAAGCAGCAATAATGGGTGACTGGAGAGACACTTCAGAGGTTAAGAACACTGTCTGCTCTTCCTGAGGTCCCGGGTTCAATTCCCAGCACCCACATAGCAGTACACACCTATAATCCCAGTTCCAGGGGATCTGACACCCTCACACAGACATACATGTAGGCAAAATACCAACACACATAAAATACAAATAAACATAGAAAAAAAAAAAGAACTTTAAAATAGCAGTGATGCCTCTTCTCCTATAATTTTCCTCCAGTTCTAGTAATCACGTTAGTTAAGTTGTTAACATGTCAGTGAGCACTTGTTCTAGGCTGGACACAGTGTCTTCCAGCACCTTTCCCCCTTTAGTTCTGAGGAACCTAAGGTGGGGATGGAAGCAGGGTCAACACCTAAAAGATGCCCTGCTCCTTACTCGGTACACTTAACTCCTAGCACATTTTACTTCCAATCATCAGGCTTCTTGACTGTTTGTGCTAGACAAAGGAGCAAGCTGGCCAGACAGCAAGGGATAGAGGCAGTGGGGCCAGCTGACCTGCAGAAATCATGATGAAGACCTCCAACACATCCCACGAACTATGGCCTCAGAGCTCCCGGGAAGAGGCACTAAGCAGCACTGGTCAGCCACTGGGAAAGCCCGAGGCTTGCATATATGTGGCTTGACTAGTGAACCCCAAGTTGGCTTGATCTCCTAGGCTCCTCCCTCCAGCTCCCTGAACCTCTGTGGTGCACCGTGAGGAAGACAGGTTGTTCAAGAGTAGCTTCTTCATAGAAGCCTCAGCAGGCTGGAGTGGAAAGGGGGGAGGGAAAGAGGGATCCATGGGTGCCCAGCCACCCCCCCCCCATTTCCTGCCGAGCAGCCTTCCTAGACTCTGCAGTTTTATTCTTAAAGGAAAAAAAAAAGATTCTGATGCTAAAATTAACACAACAACAAAAAAATTCTAAACCACTAGACTAGATAATTCCTAAGGCCCCTCCTTGTCCTAAATATTTTATGAAAACCGTTCTGGAACCATTTATATTTTTAGATAGTGCATTCAATGTGTCTTTCCCCTATTGGGCAAAGACTTTTTTTTTTCAACTCTTAAATGATTTTTCTCCAGCTTCAAGTGCTCCTCACATTATCCATTATTTGGAGGTTGTTGTTGTTGTTGTTGTTGTTGCTGCTGCCGCTGTTTCCTTCCTTCATATTTTCCATTAAATCTTAATTTTGCCCTGCTTTAGGCTTTGATCCCAATGTTAGCAGCTCCAATTGTCTCTCAGTTTCCTCTCCTAATCAGCACAGAACCTTCTCTCTGGGGCTTCCCTGTACAGCCACCACCATGTCCCCAGGCTTTGCACCCAATCTGTGATGTTTCTCAAAGAAATCAGCACCAAGAAGATCATGAGCATCCCAGAGACAGGTCACTGGAGCCCGAGGGAAGCGAGTTTGTTATTAACAAGTAAGAGAACAGAGCTGATCCCGAGGCAAAGAAAGAAAGAGCAGACTCCATAAATGCACCTCTTTTCATCTGCTGTGGGTCTCCTCGCCCAGTGTCTCCTTTTGAATGCAAAGATAAATTCATTTTATTTTAATAAATTCCACATTTTGAGCCGTTTCCAGGGTGTGTTAGGAAGGGTGGATTTTGACCCCGGTGTATTGCCACAGCATATGAGGCAGCACCCATTCCGCTGGCACTGAAGCATGGTGAGGAGACACATTACTTTCCTGGTAAATATATCTCCTTCCATTCAGCCTGCACGGAGGCTCTGAAGGAGAGCTCACTGCTTTCCACACACTTGCTCCAATCTGTCCCCCTTTCTCTGCTGACACTATGCCCACCAGAAGGAAGGTATTCATTTCCCTGCACGAGATCAAGTTAATCTACTAGCATCAGACAATCAACTAACCATTAGTTGATCAATACACCAATCCAGGAACACTCTTTCTCCTTAAATGTTAAGATCACAGGCATGTTTGTGAGAGTATCACCCCCACCAAGTATCACTCCACAAACTCCCTTGTGAAAGAAATCCCAAATATAACCCCGTTGTGATGGAGGCACATGCCTGTAACAGCATTTGGGAAGTGTAGGCAGGAGTGTCAGGAGTTCAAAGCCAGCCTCAGTTACATACCAGGTTTGAGGCTAGCCTGGACTACATGAGACCACAGACAGGGAACTAGGGAGATAGCTCAGTTGGTAAAGTTTCTGTTGCATAGTCACAAAGACCCGAGTCTGGATGTCTAGCCTGCTTACATAAAAAAATAAATAAATAAATAAATAAAACAAACAAACAAACAAACAGATGTGGTAATGAATGTATGAGATCTCAGTACTAGGACAGCAGAGACAGGCGGGTCCCTGGAGCTCACTGGCTGGCCAGCTGAGGTGGTGGACTCCAGAGTCACTGAGAGACTATCTCACTGAGTCCCTGAGACCCTATCTAGGCAAATAAGGGAGGGTGATTGAGGAGGATGCAGGAAGTCAGTCTCTGGGCTCACCACGTACACACACGTGTGTGCATGCACACACACACATTCCTGCATGTACATGTGTTCAGATGTTTTGGATCTCACTATGTACACCAGACTGGCCTTGAACTCAGAGCTCTGGCAGCCTCTGCCTTCTGAATGCTGGGATTAAAAGTGTGTGCCATCTTGCCTGGCAAAGAAGAGTTTAGAGTGAAATCCATGTGCTGACCCTGGCCCCAGTGTGTACCTGTCCCTTGTTCCCCCTGGTTCTCTTCCCATGCTCACCATCCTGACTCTGGGTCCCTCCTAGCACAGAAAACAAACCTTTCCTATCACAAGCTCTCAGCTCCTCCTCAAGCCTGTCTTTGTTTGGGGTTCATTCTCCACATTTCACCCAAAGAAACTACCATCACCATCCAGTTCCTCTCCCGTAATCCCCACCCTGTGATGACAGACCTAGGAGTTCTCAGGTGTCCCTGGTTGGGTTTTGACTTGCTTGAGTTGTTGTTGTTATTGGTGGTGGTGGTGGTGATGGTAGTGGTGGTGTATGTGTGTGTGTATGTTGCTGCAGATGGAACCCCAGGCCTGGTACATGCTGATCAAGTGATCTACCAACAGATCACATGACAGTCCACATCTTGCATTTTGACAAGACCCCCTCCCTGAGGCTCTGAGTGGTGTACACCTGCAGTCTTAAGATGCACACACCTGCATTAGATGGAGGCAGGAGAATGAGGAACTCAAGGTCATCCTTGACTACATAGCAAGTTAAGGCCAGCCTGGGCTACATGAGACCCTGTCTAAAAATAAAACCCAACACCAAAGCAAACAAACAAAATAAATAAATAAACCCCCACAAATAAGAAACCCTTAACGGGCTGGGGAGGATAGCTCAGCAGCTAAAGTATGAAGACCAGAGTCCAGGTCCTGAGAATCCACAGTGCTGGACACAGGAGCACACAGCTGTAATCCAAGCCCTTCCACATCGAGATGGGAGGCAGAGACAGAAAGCCTTCAGAAGTGAGCTCAGTGGCACATAGGCATCTGTCCCTCTACACACATCATATTCACAAAGCCTAAAAGCTAAGGAAGATGAAGCCTGTATGATGAAGAAGAGTGGAGAGAAGTGGCTACTCGGGGGTTTAAGTGAGCTGTTCAGATACAACTAACTCACTGCGGGTTTCTATAGTTGGGCTCCGTAGAACAAGAGTGGAAACTTTCTTTTATTTATTTATTTCCTATTTATTGTCTTTAAAGATTTATTTTATGTATGTGAGCACACTGTTGCTGACACACCAGAAAAGGGCATTGAATCCCATTACAGATGGTTATTAGCCACCATGTGGTTGCTGGGAATTGAACTCGGGACCTTTGGAAGTGCAGTCAGTGCTCTTAACCTCTGAGCCATTTCTCCAGCCCCCCCCCCAACTTTCTTAAACACACATTTGCACACTATAGTAAAAGGCTGTGTACAGAAACGCAAAGAAGAAGATGTTTATTGGAGGGAGGCTCTCTAGTTTGGGGCAGATCTGGTATAGCTTCTTCTTGGGTTTCTACACTGAGTCAGTCCACTTATTAAACAGGCACTAACTGAGAGCCTACTGTTCTGAGCTGGGAGCACAGTGGACAGAGCCACTGACCATACCTGTGGAAGGATTGAGCCTTACTGCGTGGGCGACTGTGGGTAGTGGGTCTGGCGGAAGGAGACTGAGGTTCTTTAGTGATGGTGGACATTACAAGGGGGTGCTGTCATGGTCTGTGAGGTCACCCAAGAGATTGCTACTGACCATTTTCCTCCTGGGTTCTGGCTGTGAAGGGCAGAGGTAATATTGGATTTCTTTTGTTCCTCCATCCCTGAAGTGAGTTACAAAGCTGCCCCCTCTGGAGTGTTGGAGGCCTCGGCACCGTCCTGCGAAGGCAATTCCTGGAGATTAGACTTCAAATTTAGATCATTCTAGACTTAAATATTAATTCTGTTGATTGTATTCTTGAGATCGAGACTGGGAGATGTCTATCTCAAGGGGGAAAACCCAATAAATTATAAATTGGAAATGTTATTTTGAAGGTAATATCATGGGGAAGGAATTATGAACTCCGGCAGACAGGGGATTGCTTACAAAAAAGGCAGAGAGATGTAAAACATGTTTTAGATTTAGAATAGCTTTTTAAAAATTAACATTTGTTGCTTTTAAAAAATTAATCAACTGGCCTGGGCTTGAGACTGGAGTATCATGGTTAATTTTTTCCCCCTAAATCCTGTGATATATGTATTTTTTTTAATCATAGGAGAGCTGGTCAGGGAGGAGGAAGTGGCTGGGCTTGGGTTTGAACCCTCTTTTAAAAGACCGCATTTCCCAGGGAGTGCCCAGGGAGTGCCATTTCTCCTCTGCAGAAAAACCCTAAGCAGATCGGTCTCATCGCAAGAGAACACACATCTCACAGTTTTGACACCTGTCAACTTCTGCTCGGTGACCACTATTTTAATGTCTGGGATGGAGCACTTCAGTTTGTCAAGTATACTTGTGTGTGCAGTGCAACTTCATTCCTTCCTTCCTTCCTTCCTTCATTCAGGTACCAGATGCTGGACACTGAGGTGGATGGGAATCCTGCCTGGGAAGGTCATGTTACATTGGAGAAAGGAGCACTGGAGCTCAGTGAAGGAGGCCAGGACTACAACGCACACCTGCACAGCCTGGTACAGGGCTTCATCACAGAGGTGACCTTGAGATCTAGGCCTAGAGGCCGGGTAAGACTTAGGCAGGCAAAAAGAGGGGTGTAGAAGTTAGACACGGTTCTTTCTCTCGGGTTCTTTCTCTCAGCCCCATGCTCCCCGGAATAAAACTCAGACTCAAAATATATTTTCAAATAACTTGGCCATATAGCTAGGCTCTTCTCTGACTAGACATAACTTAAGATAACCCATTTATTCTAGTCAACACTCTGCTGCGTGGCTGGTTACCTGTGCTCAGGTCCCATCTTGTTACAGCCCCAGGTGAATCCCTGCCCGGCTCTATCCCAGAATTCTCTCTCCCTCTGGATGTTCTACCTCCCATTTCCTGCCTAAGCCATAGGCCATAGGCTTTTTAATTGACAGGTGATGCATCTGTACCATATGTAAGATATTCTCTCTACAGAGGGGTAAAGGAGGATATGCCAAAGTGTGTACACAGCCCAGAGCTCAGGGGTGCATGAGGGCTTCCAGAAGCAGAGGGAAGTGGAGTCTTGCTAACGTGTGGAATGCAAGAGCTAGACTCCTTAAACAGAGAAGTGGGGGTGTAGTTCAGTGTTGGAGTGCTTGCCTAGTAAGCCAGAGGCCCAGGGTTTAGTACTCAACCACAAACAAGAAAGCTGGAACTGCTACCTTAACAGAAACCGACGTGGAAACTGAAGGGTTCTCTGGAAGGTCGGTTGGATGGTGTTTTGCTGGGGCAAACACGTGAAGGAACATTTTGTTAAAATGGACACCGGTGTGAAAGGCTAAGGCAGACTCCTGAAAGAATGTTTTGCTGAAGCAGACACAGGAGAGAGGATATTTTTGCTAAAGCAAGCATGTGAAAGGACAGGCTACAACACGCATGTACTGGTCTGCTTTATATCGCATAGTTGGCTGCATTTGTTGGACCCCATAGAGAGAAACCAAATCCTTCTGATGATGTTCTTCAGTTTCTTGCTGCTTCTGAGGACTCGGGCTAGTGGAATGCACATGCTAAGGCTAGACCTGCGCTGGGGCACAACCCGTGCTGAGACAAGACACATGGAGGACACGTGACGTTCGGAGGGCACAGATAGGACTCCACAGAGTGGCAGAGACAGTTGGGTGGCTGGTACAGCTAGCAGCTGCGCAACGCTTGTGGGTCTTGTATCTTCACTGGTCTTCGTTTCCCCGAGAGAGGCACAGCTGAGAACTTCTCCTGGTCTTCCTCCGGGTTCCTTCTGTTGACTTGAGCTGAGACTGAAGCCTGGCTGTCTCTGCTAGGCTGTATCACTGCTGTTGCTTATCCCGGCTCTACAGAACTGGACTGCTGGTCCTGTGAAGAGTTTGCGAGTGGATGGAGCTGCCACTGCTAACCTGTGAACTGAACTGCTGGTTTCCAGACAACACAGACAAGAGTTGCTCCAAAGAACCTTTCTAAACAGGTCCACTCCCCATAGCCTTTCTTTCCCACTACCTCTAGTGGGTGATGGGCTAAAAGGGAGGTTAAAGAGTTTGAGAACCATCATTAAAAATAAGGTTTGAAAAAAATTAAAGTTACAGAAACAAGCAATCCTTAGGCCTTCTCCATGAGTAGGATACATGGGTCATCACATCCCTTCTTCCTGCAACTAATTTCATAGCTGGGTAGTGGAGATGACCCAGGGGGGACTTGTAGCCTGTAGCTACAGTGGCATGCCCACAGATTTCACCCAAGGTAACCTGACTCCAGAGCACAGCAGCCTATTTGGGTTACAGCTTGAAGGAGCTGGGGTGGCTTTGCTGGAAGGGCTCTCTGGGCAGTGGTGGCTACCCTGGGAGACTACCATACTCTATTGTTGGCCTGTCCTGCCCCTCCTCCTCTGGCGCTGGAGTTTCCATGGCCCCTCTGAGCTCTACCCAGACTGTGGCTCTGCTTTCTCAAAGCGGCATCTGTCCCTGTGTGGCATCCAATGCTCCTTCCCTGTTTGTAGAACCACAGCTGTGCAAAGGTAGCTGGAAACGCCCCCCCCCCCCCCCCCCCCCCCCCCGTCCCCCACCTCTGCCTGACCGGGGCTGGAACCCCTCCTCACTTATGCCTGACTGGGGTTGAAGCACCCCCCACCTCTGCCTGACCGGGAACCGCCCCCACCTCTGCCTGAGCCGGGCTAGAACCCTCCCCCCCAACCTCTGCCTGACCGGGAACTCCCCCCCCCCCCCCACCTCTGCCTGACCGGGGCTTGCTGCTGTGCTAGAATAAAGGCCTCATCAATTGGGGTCCTTTCAGAGTCTTGCCTTCCTTCTCTGCCTTTCTCTGTTGTCAGGAGACCCTCTGGCAGGGCCGGTCTGATGCCCAGTTGACCCCCGGCTGTCTCTGAGAGGACATGTCTAAACAAAAACCTGACAAATAAGCAAAGAACTTTATTCCAAAGTCCAAGCACCAAAGCTGCTCAGGGGCCCAAGAAGGCCAGTGTGAGGGGCCGAGGAAGGCTTGGCTCCCTCTGCTTGGCTGCTCCAGTGCAGGGGATCTTGTTTCTGGCCTTTAGTGGATGGAGCTAATGTGGATCCTCAGAATCAGAATTCTGTCCTCTGGTACACGAAGCACCAATTAGCTCTGGCGCCTGAGCTTGTCTCTACATCTCTGGACATCAGAAGAGGATAAAACGGAAGAGATTGATGAAAAACCTTTCTGAAGTTGTCAGTTTGCCTCAGGCCTCCCAGTTGGACAGCAGAGGTGCCCAGCTCCTGAGCCCAAATAGGGTGTCTTTCAGTGGGGCATTCCTTAAGCCCTGCCCAGCATTGGCCAGGGGTCTGCAGACTCAGCCTTCAGCAGGGGTTGCGGGAAGACCAGGACTGGAAGCTGTCTGTTGGTGGAGCTAGATGAAAGTATAGCAGGCAGGTCCTGTGGGTCTGGAAATGGCAGCTGTGCTGACCTTCAGGCTAGCTGGCACCCTGCCTCAGGAGACTGCTATTCTTTCAGCTGTGCAAATGCCACCCTCTGAGGGACCAGTCAGTTGCTGCCCAGAAGTTTGGTGCCTGTGTTTCTTCTAGAATCTACCTTCGGTATTAATCATTTTTATTTTCTGTACTGTAGGTGTTTTGATATCTTGGGGTTTTGCTGACGCTAGAGGGACTGTTCTTCCCAGGCTGCAAAGATTTGCCAGTGGGCTAAGAAGACCCTCAGTCCAGAGACTCACCCGTGTGTGTGTGTGTGTGTGTGTGTGTGTGTGTGTGTGTGTGTGTGCTGTTCTTCTGCAGCTCTCCACGTTTTTTGTTTGTTTGAGGCTAGCCTTGACCTCACAGAGATCTGCTTGCCTTTGCCTCCTGGGTGCTGGGTTTTAAAGGCTGCCAACACCAAGTCAGCTCACCTTGTTTTTTTTTTTAAGGCTGTCTCTCACTGGGCTGAGACTCACAAATGGAGCTGGACAGCCTGGCTACTGAGCCCTGGGGATCTTCCTGTCTCTTATCACACATACCCCACCCCCACCCCCACCCCCGCACTGGGATCAAGTGTGTACCATCATGCCATTTGTGTAAGTTCAGGGGGTTGAACCCAGGTCTTCACACTAGTGCCAACCGAGTCATCTGCCAGCTCCTAGGCTTTTACTGCCTCACACCCTCAGCTACCATTGAGTGGTCTCCATCCTTTCAGGGCCAGGTACCAGACAGCCAAGAGAGACAGATCAGGATTGTAACAAGGGGACAAAAGTCGAACAAAACATCCTCATCAAGTCTCCAGAACCAACTCAGATGCTGGGCATCTGTCAGAGAAAACCCACCCCACTCGCTCTTACTTGATGTGAAATCACAGACTCTGGCCTCACGCAGGGGGACCACACATCCTTAGTTCCTCCAGGTTCACAGAGCATGTCCAATGTGTGGGTTATGGTAACAGCTGCCTAAGCTACTTCGAAGGGATACAAAGCCTGTTTCTGTTCAAAACACTGAATCTTTACTTGGAGCAGATGGTGCTGGAAGTGGCCTTGGCATCTCTGCCTCCAGGTTGACTGCTTCTCTGTTTTAACCCTGGGGTCAGAATTGGTCCAGCTCTGCATATACATCTCGATTTGGGGAAGGGCTGGGGGTGATGGCTCAGCAGTTAAAGATGCTCACTGCTCTGAGTTTGGTCTCCTGCTCCTACATGGTGATTCATAACTGCTTGTAGCCCCAGTTCTAGGGGATTGGATGTCCTCCTGGTTTCTGAAGGCTCCTGAACATACATGGTGCATGTAAACTCACACAGGTACATGTATGTTCATATAAATAAAATAAATGGTCTAAAAGGTTTGGGGGGGTTGGAGAGAGGCTCAGCAGGTGAGAGAGAACACTTGTTATGTAAATGTGCGGACCTGAGTTTGAATCCACAACACTCACTTAAAAGAACAAGCCACAGTTGTGTGCGCCTGTAATCTCAGCACCATTTGGGACAGAGACAGGGGATCACTGGGGTTTGCAGGCCTGGCTCGAGGATCATCGAAAGACCCTGTGAGGGAATGAGGTGGAGAGTGGTGGACACCTGAAATTCTCTGGCCTCTGTGTGCACCCATGCACCTCCTTATGTATGTAAAACACACACACACACACACACACACACACACACAAAACAAAGTAAAAAATAAAATATTTAGTCCAAGTCTGTAATGCAGGATAGATTTGGCCTGTTGCCCACTGCAGCTGATGTGTGTTTCTTCTGAGCAAACCCCCTGCTTCTCAGGAACTTAGTACTTCCAGCCTTGTCACAAGGCCTATAAAAAAATGATAAGGCCAGCAACACATTTAGACAAGCAGACGACGGCGGTGTCAGGAGAGACTTGGGTTCCTGGGTTAAGCCACTGCCCATTAGCCTGCCACCCCGAGGCCAAGATGTTTATGCACAAGAAGGAAAATATCTTTTGAGTCTGTGCCTATAACCAGCAAAAGTGACCAGATCGCCCACCCTAGCAGATCAATAAAAGCTTGCTCATAGAGCAGCCTGGTGACCTCTTTGGTCAGCTCTGGCTCCTTTGCTCTCTGGATGAAGTCTCAATACAGCCTTGACTGTCTTGTTTTCAACGTTTGGCTCCATCTCATAACCATCGTTCCCACAAGGGAAGACACACTGATGTCATCTGACTGAGCTCGGCCTGCTTCACCTGCCGCTTCCCAAGTGGAATTGTTGGAAGTCTTCTCTCTCTCTCTCTCTCTCTCTCTCTCTCTCTCTCTCTCTCTCTCTCTTGCTCTCTCTCTCCCCCTCCCTCCCCCTCCCTCCCTCTCTCTTTTTCTCTCTCTCTTTCTTTCTCTCTCTCTCCCTCCCTCCCTCCCTCCCTCTCCCTCCCTCCTTCCCTATCTCTCTTTCTCTCTTTCCCTCCCTCTCTCTCTCCTCTCTCTCTGTCTCTCTGTCTTTCTCTCCCTCTCCTCCCCATTTCTCAATCCCTCCCTTTCTCCATTCCTTCTGTTTTTAGTGATGAGGATGGAACCTAGAGCCTTGTGCACACGAGGCAAGCTCTGCCGCTGAGCCTCACATGCAGGGAGACACAGCCATCTCCCCATACTGATCTTGCCATGCTGCCCCCACCCCCAATGATAACACAGCCTACATTTAAATCATGAACAACTGGGTCATCCCCTACCTGGACAGACAGGCTGGGAGAATGGGCCACATTTATCATGGGAGGGGAGGGGTGAGGTAAGCCCAAGGTAAGGGCTGGGCATCTGAGATGTGAGCCCCACTTCTGACTCTGGTGACAACTCACTGTGAGGAAGACTGGACAGTAGGGCAATCAGCATCCCCAACTTCGAGTGCTCTGTCCAAGGTGCTAAATGGGGCTGGACCACACACCTGGCCTACTCAGTGCTGTCATGGCCACAGGCCTATTTGTTGGGATCCCAGGGGAAGTGACTTCTGACCTCAGGATGAGGAGTCTGGGAGTCGTCTGCCCTCAGTCTTGGGGTCCCACTTGAGGATGGTGGGCAGCTGCTGGAGTTTGGGAGCCTCAGGCCAGCTGGGTGGTACGGAGGACAAAGTGCCAGGGGAGCCGTCAGGGAGAGCTGAGGGCGAGTGTCTACACCCCACCTGCAAACCTCAGGAACAATCACAGCTTTGCTGAGGCAGCATTGCTGTGGCCGAGCGCAGAATGCTGGGCCATTTGTGAAGTCTCAGGAGATTTCCTGAGGGATAGAACTGTCTACCCTGGAAGCTCCTTGCCCGGGGCCCAGCCTCTGCTGTCACTCCCGACATAGCTGCATCTCCTGGGGAGAGAACACTGACAGGATGGTAGCCAGGACATGATGGGCAGCTAACCAGGCCTGTCCCGGGGCACTCTCTAGCCATATGTGGGTGTGGTCAATCTTGTAGGAGGCAAACAACCCCCAACCACAGACGCAAGGAGTCAGGCCTCTATGTATAGCAGCACGTGGCATCGAGCTTGTGACTGTTCCATGTTTGACTCTTGCAGCCGTATCTTTCTCTGTCTTGTTTCTCTTCCCCTTACATGACCTTCTCAACCTTCCCCTGATGCCTCGTCAGAACAAACACCTTTCAAAGCAGGATCAATATAGGGAGAGGAAACTTTTCAAAAATAACAAGTTTCTTTAGTTAAACTCTCCATAAGCTTTTAAATCCAGGAGCTTTCCTGGAGAATCAAAAGCAGAGCTCCGTCTGGCCCTGACTTTGAGATGGGGGTGACCTCTGACCTGAGGGGAAGAGAGATAGTGACCTCTGTTCTTTAGGTCACTTCATTATTGCATAATTCTCTCCTGTAAATGGCTCTGGCCGTGCACAAGGCACTGGCTAGAAAGAGCTCTGCCCAGTTCTGCTGCCCATTCCTCACAGGGTCAGCATGGCCCTGGCTGTCAGAAGACCACAGTCCCTCGAGTGCTAGAAGAGGAAGAAATGGGAAGGTGACAGCCCATGTCAATCACAAAGTATGAGCATGGAAGGACCTGGGGGGAGCACCAGGACTAGCTGCTTCCTGGACTCTCAGTAGGAGGGACATCTCAAGGTCACCGAGTGGGTTGGTGGCAGGCTTGAAACCAGTACGAGTTATTTTAGTCATTTAGTCTCTTAATGACTCTGTGAAGTGTGTACCCTCTATGTGGAGATGGGAATGTAGAGGCCCTCAGAAGTAACCTACCTACTTGCCCAAGGTCACTGGCTAGTAAGAGCAAGAAGAAACTTGCCACTCATGCCAAGCTATCAGGTTCCTCCAGTGCTCAGTTTCTCTCTTGAGAGGATGGGCATCTGGCTTGGGAGTGGACGGTGCCAGACTTAGAAGTCCCAAGGCAGCTTCAGCAACCTCCCTGCCATGGACAAGGACAGAAAGCCTGCAGTCCCCTATGGAGTGGCAGAATGGCACACCCCTGTGAGGTGCCTGCAGCCTTGGGCCTCAGCCATGGGGTCTGTGCCAGCCCTACCACAGGCATCGTTTGAAAGCATCTGCAAGGCCCTGGCTCCTTGCAGCACATCCACAGGCCCTCACACCAGTATTCTTGTGGGATAGCAACTTGGGGCCCAGAACTGCACTTGGTGATGACCCTGTCCCTAAAATGCCCACAATCCAGTCCAGGAAAAGAGCTTGAGACACACAGGAGCCTCTTCAGAGTACAAGGAGGTTAATAAGGCAGAGTGGAAGGGATTTGGAGACTGGTCATGTCCAGTTGCCAGGAAGCTAGACTTGGAGATGGCTGAGGCCTGCCTAGAACCACATCACAGTGTCTTGCACGTTGGAAAACACCTGGACCCCCTTGGCTCCAGCTCAAGGTCTCACTCAACTTTTAGGATCAGTAAAATAATGGAGGCAATGCCCTAAGACCAGGCCTTCTTCCCTGGAGAAGTGGTACCCATGGCCCACTGAAGGAAGAGAATGGGGCAGTTCTTGGCTCAGCAGAAGTGAGTGGCAGGGTTAAGGCTGGGCTGCAGAGTTCTGACTCTTTAGAAGAGGGGTCAGTGGCACACTTTAGAGAGATTCCTAGCCCTCTTCCTCTCCATCTTTCTTTTCCATTCACTCACTCTGCTTCCTGACCCTGCTTCATCCCCTATCTCTGTCATCTTCTCTTCTTTTTCTGCCCATTCTCTTCTTTCAATATCTTCATTTTATACCTTCAAGAATGAATCTTCAGTTCTTAATAAAAGCATTCTGGGAGGCCTCTCATTCCTCAGCATGCCACATCCTCAAAACACTCTCCATATGATTAAATGACTGCGTATCCAATTCCCGTCTCTTGTGCCAAAATGAAGGTTCTCCAAGGGCACAGGCCCCATCTGCCTGCCTTCCAGCTGCTGCTGAGTGCCTGGGCTGAGGCTGGGTCCAGAGGAGAGATGTGATCAGCACATCCAGAAGGAAGGAGTGGATGGAAGAAGGGATGTGGGGTCCCGATGATGGCCTCTTTGCCCCTAACCCATGGATCTCGGCCCCCAGGACCATGAAGCCAGCCTGGATTAAGACACCAGCCAGGAGGTGTTGAGACAATACCCAGGAGGCCTTGCTACTTGCCTGGGCTTCTGGGAGTCTTCTGTCCTTCGTCTCCTCACCATTCCCTGCTCTCAGAGATGGCAGGCGTAGTCTTTGCAGGGGAGTGCTTTGGAAGACAGAACACACTGCTGTCTACGGACACACGTGTTCTAGTCTCCTGAGTGGAGTGTGATGCCTAATGCAACAGAAGGCCCTTTGTAGGCAGGACTAAGTCAAGGAGGTCAAATTGCAGGGTGTGGTTTGAAGATGAAATCTCTCCCATAGGTTCATGTGTTTGAATATTCGATCTCCAGCTGGGAGGTTATGAAACTTTGGGGCTTGGACCAAGCTAGTAGACACAGGCCAGCTGGGGTGTGTGTGGGGGGGACTCTGAAGGTGGGTTTCACTCTTGGTGACCTACCATGATGTCACTAGCTGCTTGTGACAAAGATGGAGCCACCTCTGTTGTGTGCCTTCTCCTGAAACCCTGAGCCAAAGGAAATCTTCCCCCACCTCTAGTTGCTTCTTTTTGGCATTTTGCTACAGCAATGAGGAAAGTCAACTAATTCAAGACTTTCCAGGACTCTGAGTGGAGCCCAATAGAATGCAAAGATCCCTATAAGACACTGGCAAAGCTGGGCATGGTAGCAGATGTCTATAATTTTAGCACTCAAGACGAAGAGGTAGGAGGATCAGGAGTTCAAGGACAGCCTCAGCTACATAGAAAGTTCCAGGCCAGCCTAGACTACTAGAGACTGACAAAATGAGAGAAGGAGGCCAGGGGTTCACATTAAAAAAGAATCTGGGATGGTAGTGTGTACTTATAATCCTAACACATGGGAAGCTGAGGCAGGAGGATCACAAGTTACAGGACAGCCTGGGTTTCATAGCAAGACAAACAACCACGAGGGGGAGGAAATGAGACAGTGGAAACAGAGGTCAGAGACAGAGAGATACCCTGCTGGCTTTGAAGGCAGAAGGAGCAAGGGTCTGGGTGTGGGTGTGAGCAGCTCCCCTGGCCTGCAGCATAGGTGTTGATATTGGGATTTAGGATGGTAACCTCTGGAGCTATGACACATGAGTGTCATTCTTTTTTCCCCTTTTTTCTCTTTCCTTCTCCCTCTTGCTCTGGCCCCCCGCTCCCTCCAGCCAAAGGTTTATTTATTTATTATATGTAAGTACACTGTAGCTGTCTTCAGACTCTCCATAAGAGGGCATCAGATCTCATTGCAGATGGTTGTGAGCCACCATGTGGTTGCTGGGAATTGAACTCAGGACCATCTGGAAGAGCAGTCAGTGCTCTTAACCTCTGAGCCATCTCTCCAGCCCACGAGTGTCATTCTAAACCATTGGGTTGCAGTCATTTGTCTGAGCAGCTGTGCAGGGAGTCAGCTTAATGAGCCCCTCCCCCTTGTTTCCATCCTATAGTAAAGCATTACAGTGTGGGGGCCCTGTGGAGGCCGTCCTGCCTTCACACAAGGCTCCTTAGCCCAGCTCTGCCTCTTTGGCTACTGTGTAACCCTGGGAAGCTGCTTGACCTCACTGGACTACTGATGTTTTTTTGTTTTTGTTTTTGTTTTGTTTTGTTTTGTTTTTTAATGAAGGGCAGCACCCAGTCTACAGTGTTCCTGCAGAAGAAAAAAGGTGTCATAGGACAGATATTCTGTGTGTTTGTGTGTGTATGTGTGAGTGTGTATGTGAGTATATGTGTAAATGTGTATGTGTGTGAGTGTGTGTGTGTGTGTGTGTGTGTGTGTGTGTGTGTGTGTGTAGGCCAGGAGACAACTCCAGTGTTGTTCATTATGTACTGTCCTTGTTTTTGAGACAGAGTCTCTCTCTGAATCCAGAACTTACTCATTAGGCTAAACTGGCCAATCAACAACCCAGAGACTTGCTTGTCTGCCTCCCTAGCACTTGAAACATGAGTGTGTGTATGTCTTTTTAAAAATTATTTGTATTAAACTTACTGGTTTTTGAGTCAGAGTCTGGCTATGTAGAAAAGGCAGGCCTTGAACTCACAGTGACCCACCTGCCTCCGTCTTCCAAGTGCTGGAATTACAGGGATGTACCATCACATCTGTCTTGGCTGTTTTCTTTCTTTCCAATTTTTTTCTTTTCTTTTTTATTGATTACTTGGGAATCTCACATCATGCACTCCAATTACGTTCACCTCCTAGTCCTCCCATGTCTGTTTCCCATCCCACATGTCCACCCACTCAAGAAAAAAGGGGAAAAAAAGAAAAGACAGAGCAAATCCATTTCATACTGTCAGCATGCTCACAGAACATGGTCACTCCCTAGTGGCCAGCCCCCTCCAAGGGAAGGTGAATCTTCTCCACCTGAATCCCAGCCAGAAGCCATCAACTGTGGACAGTCATGCTATAGTGGGAGAGGGGGGTGAGCCAGCTCTCCTGGGAAGGGAGGGCCAGCTCTCGTGTGCCCTTGGGCATCAACATGACTTCATGCCACAGCACAGACCACAGACAATGCATGGATTTCAATGGTAACACTAGCCAAAGAATCTTGGCCATATTAAGCCCACTAACCCAGTCATGTTCCTCAGCAGCTGCACAGACCATGGGCTTTAACATGGTCTCAGATCACATGCCACCCACATCAACATGGCCCCCGAGGCAGAACCAACGTGGTTCTTCTATTGAGGAGGTCCAATCTAGAAAGTGAACCTTTGCCAGGGAATCCCGCAACCAGGCATCATGCTCAGGGCTGAGTGGGCATCTGCACATGCTCCAGGCTACGCACACGACCCCCCGACCCTACTGGGAATGACAGCATGCTAACTTGGCCTTCTCTCTCACTGGTCACTGCTATCATGTCTCCAGCTCCACCTCCATAGGGCACCCATCTCTGCTCTGTTTCTTTCTATCTTTCCTACCTCTCCATCACATAGCTGTTCATCATGGTGGTGCCCACCATCCTGTACCATGGTGGGCAAGCCCTAGGTTGTCTTCCTCCTTTTTCTCCTCCTTCTCTTCCTCCTCCTCTTCTTTCTCTTCTTTTTGAGACAGGGTTTCCTCTGTGTAGTCCTGACTGTCCTGGAACTTATTCTGTAGACCAAGCTGGCCTCAAACTCACAGACATCCACCTGCCTCTGCCTCCCAAGTGCTAGGATTAAAGGTGTGTGCCACCACTGCAAGGTTTCTTTCTTTCTTTCTTTCTTTCTTTCTTTTAGATGTGGGTTTTGGGGATCAAACTCAAGCCCTTGTGCTTGCAAGAGCAAGCATTTTATCAACTGAACCCTCCCCACACGGTGCTCTGATCGTGTACTCAGACCTTACTCTGCTGGACCTGTAAAATGCCAAAGTGTTTTAGGAGCACTGGGCCAGGCAGCAGGGTCAAAGAGGCCCCCGGCTCCCAGTTTCTACTTCTGTGAAGGCCAAGTTGCTTACTTTAGCTGTCAGGCAAGGTTTGGCCTGGCCTGACACTGTTCTATAAAATTTGAGTAATTTTGGGTTAGAATTCAATTTGTGTTTCTCTTCAAAGACTGGAAAAAAACTGAGGCCAGGGGCCCAGTTTCTCCAGTGTGGGTTGATGGGGAATCAGAGCAGCTGCTCCTTAGGCCTGGGCCCTACTGCCCCTGAAGCCTCCTGCTCCTTTCCCTTAGGTAACCTGTGGTCCCCATCAACGCATTCCAGTTGGGGACTCTTAGATTCTGCGCCCACTGCTATGATTCTCTGCTGAAACAAGACAATGAATCTGAGGTTTCCCACTTTTCAAAGACTCTGTTTCTCTCAGGAGCTTTTGATGGCTGCTTTAAGAGTCAATATAGCAGACTGCCCTCTGCATCCTGCCCAGACGCCCTGCAGTCTTAGGTCTTGCAGCCCCAGCTTTGCCGGCTGCCTTCCTGTCCCATTGCCATCCACTGTGTAGCCTGGGCTGTCCCTGAACAAGAAACAATCCTACCACAGTCTTCAAACTGCTGGGATTATAGGAATAAGCCAGGGTACCTGACCTATGATTTACCTGGCTTATTTTAGAATTGTATTAACTCTCTATGTGGTGTTAGGGATAAACTCAGGGACTTGTGTATGCCAGGAAAACAATACATTATGTGACATTCCTTGCTCTAAGAACAAAATCTTCAGCGTGTTCAAACAAACAAACAAACAAACAAAAAACAAGATTGTATTCTTTAGCCCAGGCTAGCCAGGAACTCACTATACATAGTTGAGGGTGGCCTTGAACTTGTGACTGTTCTGCCTATCAGCCTCCAGACTGCTGTGGTTACAGTTAGAACTATTATACTCAGTTAAACAGTAAAAACTTTTAAATGGCCTTAAAAAAAAAAACCCAAACAACTTTTTATTAATTCTTTGTGACTTTCACATCATGCACCCCAATCCCCTCATCTCCTCATCTCTTTGCATCCTCCCTCTGACCCTGCAACACCCCCCCCCCAAATTAACAAACAAAACATCCTGTCGTGAAAGCTGCAGTGTCATGGCGTGCCACACAGTGTACCCTTTTGTCTACACATCTTTACTTGCAAATGTTCATTGCTCATTGGTCTGGTACAAAGCCTCTGGCTTCTGCTAAACAATTGATATTGGACCCTCACTGGACTCCTCTTGATCTCCTGTTGTTCCTGGTGTCATGGAGCACCTGCCGTTTCGGATTTTCAGGAGCAGCCCCTTCATGCCCTCCAGCAGTTCACAATGGGGTGGATGTTGGGGTAGGTCAACTCAAAGTCCTGAATCTGGGCCTGGGTGGTAGCTGAGTTTGTCAGCCTGCCAACTCTCCTTCACCCACACCACCAAGGAGAATTACCCAGGCTAGCTCTGGAGTCATTAGAAGCAGAGCCAGTTCTTCTGCTCTCCTATTCTTGGGACCAGCTCATCCACACCCACACCACAGGGCCACCTCTCCTGTGCTGCCTAGGCAAGCTCCAGGGCCTGCTCTCCCTCTCTTATGACCCCAGGGCCAGCTCTTCCGCCTGCCACAGGTGTCGAGGAGCAAGGTGAGAGGGCATTTCTCCCCTTCCCATGAAGAATGGAATGGAAAGAAAGGCTTAGAGAATTCCTTTGTGTCTTTCACATTCCCAGACTCCACTGCTAGAGTAGGACCCAGTACAGTGTGAACTCACAGGACACATCACTATCACCCAAGGTATAGAGGTGACATTAGGGCATTGCTTATGGTGTGGAATGTTTTGTGTGTCATTATGGTGACATCAAATAGACAGCATCCTTACCATAACCTCCCCTTTGGGAAACTGAGGCAGGGATCAGAACTCTCTGTTTCCTTTGGGACTCCAGCCTGACAGGCTGGAGTAGCTGGCTTTGAGCTATTCCCAAAAGGAAAACTGAGGTCAATCAAGGAAAAGTTGGTGAGTCAGAAGACCGCTGGCCTCTCCTCTCCTGTTGAATCTCCTCTCCTGTTGTGGCTGAATTGTCTCTCTGCCCTCCCCCCTCCCCATTCCCCTTAACACCCAGCTCTGAGCTCTGAGAACTGATTGGCAGTCAGTATGGGCTGTAGCTGGTGTCAATTCGATGTCCTCAGGAGGGGAATGGGAGTCTGCGCCTTTAAACACAGATTAGCAGCTCTCTCTCTCTCTCTCTCTCTCTCTCTCTCTCTCTCTCTCTCTCTGTGCATCTTCCTTAAAGAGCGAGCTTGTCAAGGGCCGCATCAATAATAGATAATGGGGCTTCACCATGGCAGGTTCCAGCCAGAGGCTGTTTTGATATTTTCTAGAGAATTTGTCAGCAATCGGACAGTGGGGAGAGGATAGGGGAGGGAGGACAGTGGGAGCAGGGGGAGTAGGGGGAGGGAGTGCGTAATTAATTGGTCCTCATTTGCATTCTTACTGCTAAATAATGTAAATAATGTAAATAATGTAAATAATGGTCTCTGAGTCTCCAGCCCTGGCCCCTCCTCTGGGTCTTGGAGTCCATGAGGGATTACACAGGCCTTTGACAGCCAGGGTGGGGGCAGGGCAGGGCCACCTCAGCAAGACTCCAGAGCCCCCACAGAGTCTGTCCGAAGGGCAACCATAGAGGGATGTTCCCTCTCATCAGGACTATCCTTGACAGAGCTGGTCCTGGACCAAGTGGTCTGCAAGGATGCTGTTGTAGTCTTGAGGGATCCCTTGGAATGCTCACACTAAATCTATTTTATAGCTGGGAAAACAGGCTTAGAGAGGCAAGTACGGCTCAGAGCCCACCAGCTAGGGAGTGATGGAGGGAGCCAGGATTTGCTGTGTAGATTTGGTATCAGGTCAGCATCAAAATCTGCAATGTTCCCTTCACTTGCAGCCCCAAGGAGCTCCTGGAGAGATGCTCTGTTCTCTAATCAAGGCACTGAGAACGTGGCTGCAGGCGGTCTTTGGGTGGAGACAAGGTAACTGAGGCCAAGGAGCTTGGACAATCCATACTCCTCCAGTGAGAAATGGACACCGCAGTGGGCAAGTTGTTAGGGAACACAGTCAGCCTTGACCTTGGGAAGGATGTCCAAGAGACTTATGAAAATGGAATGTGACTGTTTTGTGAGTAGTCAGCACCTGTCACCAGGGGATTTTCTCGGAAGCTGTTGTCTGCTGCCAAGGTCATCTTCAGCCAGGTGACAGATCTCTGCTCCAGCTGTGAGTTTGATTCAATTAGCTTCCACCCATATGATAGACTATAACACAGCCAGGAAAAGGATGTTGTTCACACATGTTTTTTCATGCTAAACCTTGAAGCAGATCATGAGTTTTGCAGAAGCGCCAGACCATCCTGGAAGGACGGCAGTTTGCTGTACCGTATGCCTCTCTAGCTGGTGACCCAAGATGGTGGGACTTGAGCATCTCACTCTTTAAACTTCTTTTCTAAATGTTTTACTACATTTTATTTCTTTTGGAGGCAGGGCGTGCATGCTATGGCTGCCCATGGAAGTCAGAGTACAACCTCGGAAATCAGGTCTCTCCTTCTGCTGTGTGAATGCTTGGAACTGGCTCGGCTTGCCAGGCTTTGCAGGTGCCTTTTACCCGCTTGGCCATTCTGCCTACCACGAGTGGTCGAGCTTTCTTCCACACAGCACCTCTTGTGCACCAGTCTCCGGCAGGAAGTCACTGCTTCAGGGAATGAAGGCCTTGAAGCATCCTCCCTGAGCCTCTAGTGAAAAACATTGTTTCATGAGTACACACTCATGTGTGTTAATCAGAGTTCTCTAGAGCAAAAGAACAGGGCTCTCGAGAGGTTTTTGTTATATCTATCTCCACATATAGAAGTCTATATATTCATCATACAGAGACATATATTTATATATTTTATTTAATATATGTATGTACATACACACACACACACACACACACATGGGATTTATTAGAGTAGCTTTCAGGTTGTGGTCCATCTATCAACAGAAAGTCCAAGAATCCGAAGCTGTGCAGTTCATGAGACTGGCTGTCTCGGCCGCTCTTCACACTGGGATCCTGAAGTAGGCTCTAATGCAGTGAAGGAATGGACTTGCTGGGCAAAGCAAGCAGGCACCGAGCAAGAGCTTCCTTCTTCCATGTCCTATAGGCTGCCAGCAGGTGTGGCCCAGACTGAAAGTGGATCTTCCCACCTCAAAAGATCCAGATTAAGAGTGGGTCTTCCCACTTCAAATGATTTAATTAAGGAAAGCTCCTCCCAGGTGTGCCCAACCACTTGGATTGGTTAATTCTAGATGTTGTCAAGTTGATAACAAAAAATAGCCATCATAGTGTGTGTGTGTGTGTGTGTGTGTGTGGTGTGTGTGGGGGGAGTACACGTGCATGTATATGCATGTGAAGATCAGAGATCAACTTTAAATGTTATTAGGAGCTGTTACAGCATAGCCCCCCCCCCTTTTTTTTTTCTGAAACAAGATCTCTCTACCCTGCCTGTCCTGGAACTTTCTATGCAGTCCAGGCCGGCCTTGAACTCACAGAGATCCTCCTGCCTCTGTCTCCAGAGTGCTGGGATTAGAGACGTGCACCAACACGACTGTCAACTTCAACCCCTTGTTTTTTTTTTTTGTTTGTTTTTGTTTTGTTTTGTTTTGTTTTTTGTTTTTTGTTTTTTGTTTTTTTTTTTTTTTTTTTTTTGAGTCAGGGTCTCTCTCTGGCACCTGTGTCTGCCTGAATAGGCTGGTCTGTGGTGGGGACTGTCCATCTCTATGTCCCCAGCCCTGGGTTACATTGATGCTACCATGCCAGCATGTCCACATGGGTTCTGGGATTCAGACTCAGGCCCTTGTGCTTGTGTGCCAAGCACTTCATCTACTGAGCCACCTTTCCAGTCTCCCGTGTTAAATCTCTGGTCCGCCCTGGCAGAAGTCACACTGCCTGGCGTTCCGCTGCCCTCCTTACCAGTACAGACTGGAACAGCACTTCCTTCTCTGCCAAGTCTACATCAGTATCCTGGGGGTGAGGACACGGTGTAGGCTTTTCCTAGGAAGATGCTCTGTAGGTCACTCACCAGAGGTCACATAGTCAGTAAAGGTGAACCCTGGGAAGCAGCCGCTGGTCCTGGCTTTGTGGGTGATGTCACTGGCTCTCTTCCTATCCTGGCACTGGATGTGCCAGGGACCCAGTCATGGATGATGTGACCTGATAGAGTCAGATTTGAGGTTGTTGCCTCTGTCAGGTTCAGGGCCATCCTGTCCTCTCCATGAAACCAAACTACTTTCTTTCCTGCTCTGAACTCCCGTTTTTTTTTTTTTTTTTTTTTTTTTTTTTTTTTTTTTTTTTTTTTTTTTTTTTTTTTTTTTTCTGGGCTTTCATTCCTGTCTCCCTTCCTGTTAGGGCTGCATGGGGGAAAGGCACTTCTGTGATATAATGTGTTGTCAGAGGTTGGATCAGTTCCTGTCTAACATCTGGGGCAGCACAGGATCCTCTTGTTCAAGGCAGCATAGGCCTCTACTGTCTGTGTTTCGGGAGAACTTTAGTAAACTGCATGGTGTAGGTGGGATTAGACTCACCAACTATTGCTGGGATCCCCTCTCTGCTTATAGAACCTCTGGCTGTCTAGTTAGTTTGCTTAAAGCTACCAGGTTTGGTGCTTTATGCCTAAGTGAAGCCAGAATAGCATCACCCCATTTTACAGATAAGTAAACTGAGGCCTGAAGAGGATAAGTGACCTAACAGAGCTCAGTTGCCTAGGTTTGTAGCCTAAACTAGGAAGCTCAGGCTGGAAGACAGGGGAAGCAAGAAGAGCACCACACTGTTGGGGGCACATGGTGGAGGCTGCTGTGAGTCACCCTACAGGGACCTGAGCATCTGTAAGCTGACTAGGGCTTCTTCCCAGGCATCCTCAGAATTCAGAGTGGCTTGCAGAACCATGGACATAAGCTAGAAATCGAGTTTACAGATCTATACAGATTTAATAGAGGACACGGGGCGGGGGGAGGCGGAAATGGAGTTTATAGATAAACATGTAGTTACAGCTATAAAGATAATGATAGAGCAATCATCTCATTTGTCTGTTCAACAATGTTGGCTGAGCCCTGTGGAGACAGCCCGTGGGGCTCTGGAGCGAGAGGAAAGAGGCGCAGTACCCACTTGTGACCACAAGGGGAGCCCTAGGGCTGAGGGCAGGGCAAGTGGCTGCTTTGGGGTCAGAAGAGAGAAGCTCACAACTAGAAATGGTCTCAGAGGAAGCCCATGGTGCAGCCAGGGTTAGGGTAGGAAGGGGAGAAGCCTGAGGGTCTCTGCTATACACAGACAAACAAACACACACAGAGACAGATGCAGATGCAGATGCAGACGTGCGCGGACACACACACACACACACACACACTATTACAAAAAGCCCTCATGTTTTAAGTAAGTTATAGTTTTGTTTGGGGCTGCATACGTAGCTGTCCTCAGGTGTATGTGGTCCACAGGCTGCAGGAGGCACACGCTTGGCATGGGCTATCTCCCTCTGCCTTTCTAGGAAAAGTTCTCCTTCACCCTCTGATGCCACCATATACCACTTTGCCTGCTCTAGGCAGGTACCATTGAGTTGAGCCATATCTATTTCCACAATGGACACTCGTGAAATTGTGAAATTGTGTAAGTCGGTCACTTTTTCCTCAGTAGGCCACATCCCATAATAACGGGCCATTCGTTTCTGCACTGCCTTCCTGGTAAGTCACTTGGGGCTGTTTCTAGGTCCTGGCCATTCTGGATAAAGATCCCACGAACCTCCTGGGAAACCTTCCCAGGTAGGAGCATGCGTTTTATTTGTCCTGGGGACTTGTTGGGGGCTATCATGTGGGTAGGTGTTTAACTGCCTAAGAAACTGTCAAACCAGGGTTAGGGTGTGGTTCCATTGGTAGAGCTCTTGCCTAGCTTTCATGAAATTGTGGTTCAGTCCTCAGTACTGCATAAAACTAGGGGTGGTGGCTTGCGCCTATGATCCATACATTAAGGATATGGAGGCAGAAGGGTCAGAAGTTCAGGGTTATCCTCAGCTAGGGCAGTTCAAAGCCAGCTTGGGCTATGGGAGACCCCGTCTCAAAAAAAAAAAAAAAAAAAAAAAAAAAGCCAGGCTATACCGTTGTGTGGACAGTGGCTGCACCATTCACGAGTCTGGCAGAGTGTGTAGAGTGTTGGATTCACCAACACTCGGTGTTGTCAACCTTGGATTTTAACCCCTTGCACAGGCTGCTGAATGGAGTCACAGAACCTTCTCTCATCCAGGGAATGCAGGTCCAGAAAGGCTCTCTACACATGGAGGTGACATGCCACAGGTGGCTGTGGGGCAGTCAGGTCTGTGTGGGCTACCTGTGAGCACCCTCATGCTTCCCATGGGACCAGGAAGGTGAAGGTTCATGCGGCCCTGGGTTTAGACTCATTTGGCAGATCGGGACTTTCCTTGATGCTCACTGGGGCGTAGAGATCAGTGTGACTATTGTCTTGTTTACAGAAAAGGAGGTTCCCACCTGAGATTTCCTGTTCTATCTGATAGGAATCTCTCCTGCTCTGCACTGTATCAAGCTACCTGGGGAAATGGATAAGGTCAAAATATATGTCCTGCCCGGAACCGGCTTGTATTCAAGTGGTCTAATGAAATCACTACAGGAAGCCATCGGGAACTAAGAAGAATGAAATCTGGTCACGGTGATGATGGTTATAGTGGTGATGTTAGTGGTAACAGTGACGATGGTGATGGTAGCGGCAATGACAGCAAACCATGACAGTTAGGACCTGGGCTGGTGCATAAGCTCTCATGAGGGGCTGGGCTGGGGTTTCAGCTGGGAGACATTATGAGCTCTGTCTTTCTGGAGATGTAGTGACAGGGAGCTCTTGGGTACAGGGCTACTAATGAACACTGAGTCTACACAGTAGGAGCTTAGCTTGGGGTCCTTCTCACCTGCTCATCCTCATGCAGTCATAAACAGGGATTCGGGATGCTTGGCTGGCCCCAGGTCAGACTGAAGCCACATTCAGGAAAACCATGGTGCTTTTGATTGACCTGTGACCTCCAGTAGACATGCTAAGGTTCTATCCCATCCCCATTCTGTGGGCATGAGCTCATTCAGACGTAGAATCTTCATAGATGTAGTTAGTTTAACTCAGATGAGGTTATAGTGGGACTGCAGAGGTGGATCAGGAAAGGGCTGTGCAGGCATGAGGACCTGAGTTCCATCTTCAGAACCCAAGCAAGCAATGTATGTGGTAGCATGTCCATAACCACAGTGCTGGGGCTCGGAGGAGCTCGGGGGCCAGCTGGCTGGGTTTAACTGGTGAGTTCTAGGCTCAGTGAAAGAACCTGTCTCAAAAGTGGAGAGCATCTGGAGGGCTGCTCAGTGGTTAGGAGCACTTACTCCTAATCAGAGGACCTGGGCTGGGTTCCCAGCGCCCACATGGTGAGTCACAACCTTCTGTAACTCCAGTTTCAGGGAATCTGATGCCTCTTCCAGCCTCTTCATGTCTACTCTTATTATGGCACACAGGTGGTACACATAACATGTCTGCAAGCAAAACATTCATATGCATAGAATCAAAATAAATCTAAACATTAAAATGAAAAACAAGACAGAATGATTGAAGAACATACGCGCCATTGACCTCTGACCTCCACATGTGTGCACACATGGATGCACATATGTCAGCCTCATATATAGAGTACCAGCCCTTCCAGTGCTTTGACTTTTAACCTCTGGTAAATATGGTAAACATAGTTCTTTTACGTTGAACATCTGCTTTATGGAAACTCATCGCTGCAACCCTGAGATAATACACACAAAGTCAGGAAGTCTCCCTGCCTTCACTGTGGACCCAACCACTTCTCTTTGAAGTCTGTGCTGGAACTATGGATACCCTTCCTCTTTAGCCTCTTCAATGCTGCAGCATCCGGTGTCTCTGACCTGCCTTTGCGTTCTCAGTGGCACGGATTCTCTTTCAGTGTTCTCGATGGTCTATTTGCTGATGACATTTTGCTACAAGAGAACCCTGTGCAGCTGGGGTCCAGGCTCCTGCTGTGTCTCCAGCACCTGGTGCAGAAAATATCCCTTACCTCCATGGTGTATGATTGATTGATGGATGCTTGGTTGGATGCTCGCACACTGTAGCAACTTGGTGGTTCCATCTGTGGTTCAGCTGCCTAGTCCTTGCACAATAAACTTGCCCCAGCAGACACTAGCTGGTGAGCTAGGCTTGGGGTAGAATTCTCCCCCCCAACAATGAGTCCCAGAGATCATTTTTGCTTAGCTTGGTTTTCTCCAGCGTCAATTATAAGCATGAAGCTGATTGGTCTCACAGAGCCACGGTCTAGGCAGTCTCTCTTATTACTTCCCTGGCTACTGAAACTTTTTAATCCAAATGCAACAAGAATTGTCTTTGCTGGGAGAGGAAAGAAGCATCAGCCACTGGGCACTCAGCCCCTGAGAAACGAGGACATTGGCTGGAAGCTCTGAGGGCAGGCAGGGCTCTAGGCTCCCTGGTTATGAGACTCCTAAGCTCTCTCTGTGGGTATCTGAACTATACTGTCCATCGCTGTCCTGAGTGCCTAGCTAGCCCAGGAACATGCGGGGCTCTAATGTCATACAACCCTCCCCCAGGCTTTGTGTGTCTTGAGTGCCACAGTAGCTTTGATACTCAGCTGTGTCAACTGTTCACCCCTAACCAACTCTATAGCCAAGGATAGCCTTGAACTTCTGACCCTCCTGCTTTTGCCTCTCAAGTGTTAGGCTAACAGGCACGTGGCATTCCATCTGTTTTATATGCAGTGCTTGGGGTAAACCCCAGGACTTTTTGGGTGCTAGACAAGTGCTACTACCAACTCAGCTACAACCCCAGCTCTGGGTTCACTGCCAGGACTTCAGTCAATGTTCAATATTCAACAAGGATACCAGCGGGATGCCAGCATGACCAACTTCCCCCTCAGTTTCGCCAGCCTCTTCAGGCCACTACATGAGCCTGGGTTACAAGCGCTTGCTCATGGAAAATTTGCAGACACTCACTCTAGAGACAGCTAGTACCAGCTCTTTTTTTTTTTTTTTAAGATACATTTATTTTATTTATATGAGTACACTGTAGCTGTCTTCAGACACACCAGAAGAGGGCATCAGATCCCATTACAGATGGTTGTGAGCTATCATGTGATTTCTGGGAATTGAACTCAGGACCTCTGGAAGAGCTCTTAACCGCTGAGCCATCTCTCCAACCCCCTAGATGCCATCTCTTTTACCAAGCTCTATCAGAACCAGCTCCTTCTCCCTCCTGCAGACTTTCCCTCCCCCATCCCCTCTTCCCACATGTTTGTCTTTGTGCTAGTGACTAGCCCCAAGACCCTTGGCTCACACTTGGTCCAGCACTTCCCTGGGCTTGGTTTCAGCCTTAGATGCAACGTGGTGGAGGATGCTGTTGGCCCATCCTACAGATGACAAAACTGTAGTCTTGGGAAGTGAAGCAATTTACCTCAGGTCACATGCTCTGAAAGTGGAAGAGGTAAGGGCCCTCTTCCTCTTCCTGTAGACCTTGCTTCCCAGAGCTGCCCTTCCCTTGTGCTGAGCACCATAGCGGGTAAGGGATGCCTGGACCCCAGGGAGGGATGCAGGCTCTGTGTGTTGGGCTGGAACTCTCTGAGGGAGAAGGGAGGAGCTAGCTGTGCTCCTCAGACCTGGAACACCTGCCCTCTCCAAATTTAAGGATGAAGCTCCACCTCTGTCACCATCACACTCTCTCACCTACAGCTTCCGAAGACCTCCAGTTCACACCTAGCACAGGACCTGGCACAGAGGTGGAGGTGGGGACTTCACAAACACTGGCTCAATTCAGTCCCTCTGCACCAGCTCAGGAGTGAAGAATGAGAGTTGAGAAAACCCTAGAGGCTAAAGCAAGGCTCACCCCTCAGCCTCCACTTTGGACTGAGTCTGTTTTCTGTCTGTGAATCTTAGTGGCCTTTCTAGGGCATTCTGAATTCAGCTTCCCTACATTCTGAGTCTGTTGAGACCATCTGCATGCACTGTTTGTTTTAAGATGGGGTAGGGAGACCCCAGAACAAGGGGAAAGGAAAGGTGAGGGAGAGAGGTCCTTGGGAGAATGCTGTGTCTCAGAGGGGAAGGGGAAGGAAGTGGGGTCAGCTGATGGTCTCTGGCAGGTCCACAGTAACATGCCTGTTTTATAGGTAGTGCTTGAAAGTCTGAGACTGAGGGAGACTCTGTAGCAAGCAGGTGTTCGAGACGCCCCCTGCAGTACTCCCTGGTAGTCTGTGCAGGGTTGGAGATAAGAGGCCCCTCGAGACAGGGTTGTGGGCAAGAACTAGGGTGTAGAGGACACTGACTAAGAGCTCATATGGTGACCTTGGTGAAAATAGCTTCAGGGACATGTCACTCCAGGGAGCCATGGACAATGAGGGGCTGGGACCCTGGATCCATGGCCCTCTCTTGGCCTGAGACAAGCAACTTTGCACATTCACTGAAAGTGGTTTAAGAAGTCTGTGTCCTCTGGTTCTGAAGCTGCAGGAGAGACAAGGAAGCGAAGGGCCTGAGGGAAGGAGGGAGAAGTAGTCTCTAGTCGTGAAGGTGAGCAGCCCTTTGGCTAATGAGTGGAGAGACAGCCGATCATGGCAAAGAGCAGCACAGGAAGAGAGGCCGAGACAAAACGTGTTGGAAGTGTGGAGTTAATGGAACTACTAAGTAGATTTCCCAGCTAATGAGGCCCCTCCCACGGGCTGAGGCCCCTCCCACGGGCTGAGGCCCCTCCCATGGGCTGAGGCCCCTCCCACGGGCTGAGGCCCCTCCCACGGGCTGAGGCCCCTCCCACGGGCTGGGGGGAGTGGGCAGGAGAGAAAGACCAGGGCTGAATGACTGAAGGCACTGGAGCTAATGAAGTCACCGGAGACGCGGAATTCCTTGGGCGAGTCTGACACACACTGCAGCAGTGCTATTTTATTTCAGTCTGAAGTTGACCAAAGAAGAGAAAGCTGCCTGTCTGAGAATGTGAGGAGCTTGGGGGACAGGAATGCTGAAGAACTCAGGTTGGGGTGTTCACCTCACACAAACCCAGGACGGATGCAGGGACAGGGAAGAACGAGCGGCAACTCTCTTGGGAGGCAGTGGACACATTCCAGATGATGCACAGAGCCAGATGCCCTCTCCAAACACATGCACACCTGAACTTCTCAACTAATATTTAAATAGCGTGGCGCCTGTGAAGGTCAGAGACCAGGAGGACTCTGGCTCCATGGGCTGAGCCTAAGCTTTCCAGGCTTGAAGCTGCATCTCATTCTCTGGGCATGAAGTCCCCCATTGCTCAACACTTGGGACTCATCTGGTATCTCTTTGTCTCCCACACTGTGCCAGCCTTCTGGGCTCTCTCCTCAGGTTCTCCTTGCTTTGTGGCCTTTACACCTGTTGTCCCCTCTCCGAGAAGCTGCAGACTATGAAAATTCCTTTAAGAATCAGGTCTTTGATCAAATGTCACTTCCTCCAGGGGTCTTCCCTGACACCTCAGACCACAGCAAAGCTTTTGATGATATGCTGTTTTCTAGGCTTACTGTAACGAATAACCATGCACACTGGGTGGCTTAAAACAATAGCAATTTTGAAAGATTTTATGTGCACCGTGCATGTGCCACTCACTGCCTCTGAGGAGGCCAGAAGAGCGTACTGGGCACCTTGGGGCTGCAGTCACATACAGTGGTGAGCTGCCATGTTAGCGCTGGGAACCCTGATCCTTCACAAGAGCAGCTGGTGTTCTTAACTGCTAAGCCATCTTTCCAGCCTCCCCCTCCCCCCAGCAATTTATTTTCTTAGTTCTGAAGGTAGAAATCCAAAAATCAAATCAAGATGTTGACGGGGCAATTCAGAGAACTTTCTATGCTCTTTTGCTGGCCTCAGGCCTCTGTAAGCTGCTGGCAATTGACTATATCATTCTGCCTGATTTCTGTGTGGCTATTCCTCTGATAGGCATGTGTGCGTGAGTGTGTGCGCGTGAGTGTGTGCGCGCGAGAGTGTGTGTGTGTGTACAAAACATACAATATTGGTCATGAATGAGAAAAGTCAGAAGACACAGGAGGAACCCAAAAATACTTTAAAAGATTCAGATTCTCTGAGCTTAATTCCAAATGTCTTTGCTATCCAGTCCTAACCTGTCACTACTGAACCAATGCCAGCACTCAGGACTCAAAAGATTCTCCATAGATACTGTGGGCCAGATGGATGAATGTGTGGATGGGAGGGTGGATGAATGAATGAATGAATGAATGAATGCAGCAGCCTTTCTTGTCTGCAGCCACAGAAGCTGAAGTGTTGTTAGACCCTGCATTTCCCACTCAGCTCTGCTCATCTCAGCCTCCATATGCAGCTAGGTCATTGATATTCACAGAATTCTTTCCAGCATTGATTACTGAGACAGAGCGCCCTTCCCCCAAACCCCGTCAACTTTCCTGAACCTCCCCACCAAGGGAGCCTCCATCCAGCTTCCTGATTAATTCCCTTCCATGACTGTTCTGATGAAACTGTGTGCCCACACCGAGCAGCCTCCATAGCCTGGATCATTTCAAAGCCATTTTGCTCTTTGTGGCTTGTATTCATTAGCTGTGGCAGAGGTCATGAGGTCTGGGCTGGCTCGGTGGGGCCACCTCTGAGCAGGCAGTTTCCCTGGAAGGGAAGTTCTTCCCAGCTTGCTGAGGGTGGAGAAGGTCATGCTGGCCAGACCTGGTGGCTTGAAATCTGTGAGAGGGAGCAGGCGCCTGGCAGGAGAAAGGGTGGCTCTCAAAGGAGCGAATATTAGACAGAGCCACACGGGAGTTCTGATATGCAGCCTTTTGTGCACTCATGAAAGCAGCAGGCTGGTGAATAGAGTCATCTGAAGTCCAGACAGGGAGGGAAAGGAAAGAGCGGGGGCTCTTAGAGAGCAGGTTGCCACAAGAGTGGTCCTTGGCTCCTGGAGGGTGGTTTGGGGTGAGCTTACAGGGACAGGGGGAAGTTGCCAGCATTTGAAGCACTGGAGCTCAGAGGCCTGGGCTCTGGAACCTGTCTGTGGCCTGGGACTGCAACCGTTCAGTGTGGCCCAGCCTGTAGCTTAGATTGGCTGCTTTAGTGGGTTGCAGGGCTATGACGCTGTCCGTGGTGCTGAATCACTTTTGACAAAGATCACACATGTGGCTTATGCTTGGGTGCTGCAGAAGACTGTCCACCATCTTTCAGGAGTCTTGAGCCCAGAGAAGAACATGGAAGAGGATAGGAGTCAGTGTAAAAGTAACCTCTCACCCTACAAAGAAACAACTGCTAGCTGGTTCTGGAGAGGGAACATTTTAGTATGTTACCATTGTTAAACTACTATTGCTCCAGGGACACACACGCTCTTTCCCTGTGTGTCCCTGGTGCTGTCCTTAAAGCAAAGGACAAATCAGTCTTGGGTCTTCACCCTATGAACTGATGCTCATTCCTCTTGCCTGTAAACTCTTTGCAGGACGCTTTGTTCTTGTTGCTGTACTCTGCTGCCCTACCTCAACATCTGACCCCAGCAGTCCCTGCCTCGCCACACCCTCCCTTCCAGGAAGCCTCTCTTGACCACGTTAGGCCAGCCTGGGCCCTTTTGACCTCAGAGCTAAGTTTAGCAAGCAACACTTTCCAAGGCATTCTTTCTCAGCTCTCTCTATCTCCCTCCCTCCCAGCTGCATGCTCTCAGGGGACCTGGCTCTTGATTTCTCTGTCCTTGCAGCAGCGCCAAGGCTCTGCATGCATGGATATCAGCAGCAGCACCGTCAGCCACCATGAGTGAGGGCTACTGCTGTGCAGGCAGTTTTTGTGCTATTTCTCACAGAAGACTCACAGGGAATCTGCAAAACCGGTCCTATTGTGTTACTGTCATAATAGGAGGCCCAGAGAGATCCAGTAGCCTGCCTAAGCCATAGAGGCATGAGAACCAGGGTTCAACCAAAGGTCTGTCTGGCCCCAGAGGCCAGCTCTTAATCACCAGCTAGTCTATCTGAGTCATGGCAACGACCCACAACTGAAACCCATTCTGCTGCTGACTTAGGGTGAAATTGTGTCACTGAGGGACCAGTGTTAGAGAGTGGGGGGAATCATGAGTTTTTGCCAGGAGGGAGCTAAGAGGGCTACATCATTCTCTTGCCCTGAACAACATTCTCATACCTTAGCAATGGCATTAATGTTTACAACACTTATTGAGCGCCACTGCATGCCTAGCATTATGAATTATGGCGAGAGCTGGGTCAGATAGCCACAAGTACAACATACACTGGCTGATCCATCTATGATAGAAACATTAAGAGAGAGAATTAGAAAATAATATCACAGCTCAGCTCCAGACCAGGGTCCTCACCAATAGATGGCACTAGCTTCTATGCTTTCTTTTGGAAAGACCCTGGTGTATTCTAAAAGCAATGCAGACTCCCTAGAGACAAAGGGACATTCAGAGTCGTGGCTCTGGACTTTTCAGGAGATGGTGAGTCTCAGACACCACTTATCTAGGGAGTGCTTGATTCTGTGAGGGTGCCAGCTGACATCATGTTACCCAAAGACCAAGCTAGGCCCTGTGTGATTGTGTGTGCCTGGATGTATACATGCACATGTGTATCAGTATTGCGCATTCTTGTACGTACACGTGTGTGCATGTGTATGTGTTCATTCATGTGTTTGTATGGTGATAAGCACTCACACACTTTTATGTGCCTGCATTTCTTTTCAATTAGAAGTATATTGGTGCTGACAACGAACAGGAACAGCAACATGAAGTAATCATAAGACTACTGAGGTGTGGATGCCTGATGGGGAGATATAAGATAAGTGGAAATCAATTCTTTCCTGGATCTGTGTGTGCAGAACTTCAGCCAGGGAGAAATGCTGCTTCCTCTGAGTGGCTCTGGAGAAGACTGGGAGGAACACAGACTCCCTGGACAGCTCAACTCTCAGAGTATGCAGGTTGGGTCAACAGAGTAAGCAGAATGTTCAGCAAAGCGCACACACACACACACACACACACACACACACACACACACACACACACAAGCACTCCTTGAGATATACCCTTAGGCAGTTTCTTGGGCTAACCAGGTCTTGTCTTAGCCTGTCCTAAACAGCAGGCTTCATGGTCTGACACCCTGGCCCAAGTTCCCCAAGCCCACCCTGCATCTTTCCCTCAGGGATTCTTACCACATCAGAAAACCCTTAGTTTCTAAAGAACCGTTCTCCACAGCCTTTGATGCTGCCCTTGTCTCCCCCAGGTCTTCCGGAGAACAAAGGAATAACTGAGTGGTACTGGTCTCTGGTGTCTGCCCTGAGTCAGGTTCCTGTTGATGGGGGAGAAATTTGATTGCTGGTTTACTGGCTTTCTCTTCTCTTTCTCTGCAGGAAAGTTCATGCCCGTGGGCTTCCTGAGAGCAAGAAGAGCCTCTTAGTTGCTGCCACTCAAACACAGGGTCCTTCAGCCCACTCGATAAACACCGGCAACTATCGCATGTGGATACCATTATAATTTAGGGATAAAGCAGTCGGCAGACCTTTAAACAAAAGCTTGGCCTGGCCAGAGCTTGGATCTGATAGAAATGCTCTGATAAAAGAGACTTCAAGGCAAATCCAGATGCTGTCATTTATCGGCCATAACACCCTGAGCAAAGCACTCAGCGTCTCCTAGCTTTAGTTCTTCTATCTTTAAAACAGAGACAACCAGAGCGCAATAGCTACTTACTGCTACAGCAGTGCCACATAACAAATGATACCTAAATCTTGGTGGCATGCAACAGCAGACATGATTTCTCACTCGTCGGGAGTCAGCTGAGAAGAAGGGTCAGGGTAGGTGCGGCTTTGCAGCCTTGATGGGTTCACTTCCTTGTCTGGGGTAATTCAATCGACCTGGATCTGCTCAACACTCCTTTCATCCTCCATTAGACCAGCTCGGTGTGTTCCCAGGGCAACAGCAGAGGTGCAAGAACAAGAGGCCAAATCCTTCGAATGACGTCTGTGCAGATACTGAGGCAGCCAAAAGGAAGCTTCATGGAGGATTCCAAAGTGGGACTGGGTGGACCTGCAGAGCTGCGTGGCAAAGGGTCAGTGCTGGGGATACAGGCTCCTGGCCTTAGAAGTCATTTTATCTCACCTGCTGGAGGTTAACAGTGTCCCAGAAGACCCTGGCTAGAGCCAATCTCTGTCTACTCAGAGACCTCAGCTCTCCGGGACCATTTTGAGTCTAGCAATGGCTCCAAGCATGAGCTTCAAAAGCATCCTTGCTCTCCAAATGTCACAGTTTGACTCGGAAATGTTCTCATAGGCTCATGGTTCTGGGCCTTATTTTTCCATACTTGTGCAATTTTGAAGGGGTGGAGCCTTGAGGAGGTAGGGCCTGGCTGGTAGGAGGGTGAGGTCATGGGGACGGGCCTTTGAAGTTTTAGCCTGTATCTTCCCCTGCCTGCAAGAGAGCATCCAGAGTTGGAGATCCCACTGATTTGCTGTCATTCCCTCACAGATGAAGGGGGTGGAATCACTGGACTCTCCCCTGAGATTCCAGCAACTCTTTCCCGCCATCTACATACAATCCGTCCCTCACTGCACACAGCTCTGGTGGTTTTGGAGGTGTCCAGGCTGGGGAAGGTTAACTGAGGGGCTCTCTGTTCTGCCAAGAGAGGGATACAGATTTTCCAGTGCAACTGCTTTGGGGTCCCCCCTGCTCTGGCCACTAATCCTTTATCCATGTTCTATAAATAAGTCCAATAAACTGATTGGTTTTCCCCAAGGTGAATGTTAGTGGATTTGTATGTTGGTTTGTCATTGAGATCGTATGAGGAGGAGATATGTGTTGTTTAGTCTCCTCAGGGAAGAAATTCTATTAAGGATCCTGTCATTCTCTCTTGTCTGGAGGCAGAGGGTCTGGTGAGAGAGTTCAGGGCTCTGGAGAAGTCAGGAAAATAAAGCCCAAAGGCCGCACTCTGCCCTTTCCTTGTTGCTTTTGGAAATAAAACTTTATTGGAACATGGTGGTATCCATTCCTCTTGTGGTATTTATGGCTGCTGAGTTTTTGGTCACAGTAATAGAAATGGGTAGCTTCTGCTACCTAGATGGCCAAACTTCCTGTGTTCCTGTCTGGTGCTACTCTGGGGGATGGTGGGAGTTGGCAGGAGCCTGGAGTGTCGGCTTTCCAGGAGCACACCCTGAGCAGGATATGGGCAAGAAAGACACCCTTCCTGTGTGGCATAACTGAGGTGTGGGCTCTGCCTGATTTTGAGCTCAGCCTGCTCTAAAGGTCCAGTTCTACACTGAGCAGGAAAACGCCAAGGCACTACTACCCTCCAAGAGGCCAGCTTACCCAAGAAGGAAGCTTGTTTCTCAGGTTGGGGTTCAGGCAGGAACAAGACTGAAGCTGGTTGGTCACTCAGACCTTGCAATGCCATCTGGGTGATGCCTCTTGTATAGAATGAAGGGAACTTTCTCTTCTCAGAAGATGGCAAAGCAGAGAGAGAGCCGATGGAAAGGACACCCTGGGCGGCTATCTCTGGTGCCAGCATACAGAGAACTACAGCCTCTGGGCTTTCAGGCCCATCAGGCAACTTGAGCTCAGGGGCTTATCAGTTACCAGGTGGCGCCATCAGGTAAGTCATGGAGCTCTCTCCCCCAGCTTCAGGTTACTGCCTGTGAAATGAGATCAGGATTGCCCAAATCCTACAGTTGCTGGGATGGCAGGGTCTTCAGCCGTAAGACACACCACTGCCCTCGAGTGCCATGGCCCCAGCTCTCCAAATCCCAGTCCTAGTGGCCTGGCACAGCTGCCTGCGTCTGGCAGCAACCTACTCATAGCAGATGGAAATGAACCAGCTTTCTCTGCCTTTCTGGAGGCCTAGGAGAGATAGAGAAGGTGGGTGAGCCCAGAAGGCTTGCGTTGGTAGGGAACAGGTAACCATAGTGGGTCAATTGCCAGAAGGGTATAAAGAAAGAAGACACAGAGAGAAAGAGGCTGTATCTTCAAAGAAACTCACGTCTCAGGGAGCCATTGGTCCAAAGGGACTTTCTGGGGCACTGTGCTTACAGCAGAGAGAAGGCCAGTCACTTCCTTACTTCAGCTGGGTGTTAACAGGAGACTGCACTGGAGATTTCAGACGGGGAACTGGACATTCCACTGACTCTTTGGGGTATCCTTAACTACTTTGAACTCCATGTGGCTGTTTCCCACCTTGGGCATTTCTGTTTAGCGCTTCCTTCTGGTTCCTGTGGACACTGGGTTCTCCCTCAGGACCTCCTTCCCTGTAAAGAGAGGCTGTCTCCCTTACCAACCTCTGCCTTCTTTCACTAGAGATGCTGAGTGGGATTTCCCTGGGAACCTGGACTGTTGGGGCAGAGGCTGCCAAAGCTCTGACTACATGGTCTCTGGCTTGCTAGGTGACCTCTGATAAGTTATTAACCAATCTGGGTCTTAATTGATTCAACTGGTGAGGCAGAAGTAAATGAGGCATAGAAAGGCCTTGGAAGGTGCTGGTATCCTGTGTGCAGTGACATACACCAGCAGAGATACCAAGACAGCCCAGAGATAGCAAGACAGCCCAGAGATAGCAAGAGAGCCTAGAGATAGCAAGACAGCCCAGAGATAGCAAGCAGTTTGCTTTCAATTACACAGCCAGTTAGAAAAAACACAAATAAGGCTTAGCTGTCAAAACTTACTGGCTCTGCACTTTTTAAAAGGAAAAAAGAAACTGCCAGAGAAGGTGTGAACGCAAGGCTTCAAAGACAAAAGGCTCTGCACAGCAGAGATGTGAGGAGGGGCACTGGGGAGCCAGGGTACCTCCGAGCTCTCAGAGAAACCACTCTCATCAGGACCTTGTAGCCAGGGCTATTGTGGGGCTTCAAATCTCCCTGTTGTACAGCAGTTTCCTCTGAACTGAAACATTCCATCTAGAAGGGAATCTCCAGAAGTAAACAATTAAGTCTCAGGAAATTCCTGAAACTTAGCAGATGCCAAGGTACCTCCCCTTCCTCTCCCTTTGTATAGTCTGTAAGGCCTGCTGAGGAGAGGAGACTCCCTTGCTCTGTTGAGTCATGCCTGTCTGTCATGCAGAGAGTTCCAGGGTCCCAGTTCTTCTGAGCTGTCTTCCATGCTGGGGGCTGCAGTGACTTTGAGTCATTTCTGCTGACTAAGTAACTTCAGGAATCTCATTGGTTATCAAGTCAGGCTTTATTTAGTCTACCCTGTGATCACTGGGGTAACGGTGTTCACTTCTCCTCAAGAATAGTGTCATGAAATACTTCTACCCTGAGATGCTGGCAGATTTGTATCCCTGTGTAAGCAGTCTTTCATTTTGTCATCTGTAATACAGTAATTAGCTCACAGAGGTTGTGAGGGAGCATTCAAATTAAAGCTTGCATACAGTAGGTGCTAAAGAAATAACCACAGCTGGTTAAAAAGAGGTTTTACCCTATGCCCTAAGCTTAGAGGAATCAAATTGCAGGAATCACCTGGCATTGCAAAGGTGATGACCTTGGATGGCCCTGTCCCCAGGAGTGGTAGGTCAGAAATGAGACCTGCAGAGGTTCCCTGGAGACACTGAGATCAGGCATCCTGTTTGGCTGCTCCACCCTCCCTGAGCTCTGTGGAACTGTAGAGAAGCAGAGGAGCTAGGCAGGCAGGGAGGAAGGGGGGAGGGGTGGGGAGGAATGAGGTCTGGCTTCTCTTTTTGCAGACATGCCCTGGGGTTTCCAAAGACCGTGAATTCATTAGCTGTTGCAGCTTTGAGAGTTGATTAAAAAGATGATACCCCCACCCCCGCCCCCCACACCTTTTTTCTTTTCTCTTTTCCCTTGGTTCTTTCAATTTGCAGCCAGTGGTCCTTGGGGGCACAGCCAGTCCAGGCGAGCGAGGCTGTGCCTAAGGGATTGAGACCGTGCTCTCCTGTACTGCCTCCCACATCTTCCCCTCCCTTCTCCTCGCCTTCCTTTCCGCCTCCTCTCTTTCTCTCCCTCCCTTTTGCACCCCACTCTTGCTCCCCCTCCCCCTCAGGCCAGGGTTGGACACACCTGCTGTGCACAGTGGTTGCCTGATTACGGGCCGGATTGATTGGCCTCGGCTCTCATTAGCATATAGTTAGCAGTGACCCTCTGCCTGGCCCGCTGCCTGGGCTGACCCGAATGGATCTGCTGCTGGTGGGAAGATGCACGCTTACAACAGGAACTCCTCTTGGGGACACCAGGGGCTTCCTGGGGGAGGGGCCAGTGGATGGAAGAGCCTGAAGGAGGCCAAAAATGCTTTCCTCTTCTCCTGAAGGGGACCTAGATTGCAATGCTTCCTGGGAGCTAGACCAGTGAAGGATAGAGAGTCGCCTCCCCCAGGGGTGGAAGCCCCTCCCCCTTCCAATTCTTCACTTTTTATTCTGCAGCAGATGCCGTTCAGGGCTCAGGGCTTATTTGATGTTTGGATCCTGCTTGCTTTCTGTCTGTAGCATGAACAGAGATGGAGAAGGAGAAGGAAAACTATCTCAAGTTTTCGAGAATGCATAAAGTGAGACCATTGGGGCACAGTGAGCATAAAGGGCACCTGATGGTGGAGTGGGATCCTCTGAGTGGGCCTTACCCTTCCTCCTGCCTCCTGTACACAATGTATGGCCAGGCTGACCTTCAACCTATGGTGGTGGTGGTGTGTATGCGTGTGTACTTAGTCTCTTTCTAGTTAGCTTTCAAAGACTTGTTTTTAAATTATATACATGTGTGTGTGCACATGACTCCAGGTACCCTGGAAGGCCAGATGCATCCAATCCTCTGCAACTGGAGTTATAGGAAGTTGTCAGGCACTGGGAACTGAACCTGGGTCTTTGGCAAGAGGAGTGTGCACGCTCTTAATTGTAGAGCAGACTCTCCAGTTCACAGGCACATTCTTTGCAAACATGTCAAAAAGGGCAGTTGTCAGCCCCATGGTTGCAGGGACCTCTTCTGCTGGTCCATTCCAGCATCACCAAGGGCACCTGTGCAGTGAGTGTCTAGGATGTGCGTGCTGAACAGGAGCTGGCCAAGTGAGTGTTAGTACAGTTTAGAGTCCAGGTGATCTAGGGCATCTGTCTCTTTGGGAACCCTGACCAGAATGCCTGCCTCTTTTTTGTGGCTTTGGCCTGAGCTTTTAGAAGATTGTGTGTGTGTGTGTGTGTGTGTGTGTGTGTGTGTGTGTGTGTGTGTGTGTGTGTCTGTGTGTCTGTGTGTGTGTGTCTGTGTGTCTCTGTGTGTGTGTCTGTGTGTGTCTCTGTGTGTGTGTGTCTCTGTGTGTGTGTGTGTGCGTGTGCATGTGCGTGTGCGTGTGTGTGTGTGTGTGTGTGTGTGTAGTCAAGCTCAGATAACCTCTGGCAGGGAGATATGGGTAGGGAAGAGAGACAGCCTGGCAGATGGTTCTTGGTCAACAAGGAACAGACTGCTCCGATGAACTGGCCAGGCTCCACACCCCAGGCTACAGTTCGGGGCCCCTTGGATGTGGAGTCCTGGGTCACACCACTTCAAGCTCAGGTCCAGATAGCACTGCAAAGATGGCCTTGAGAGAGCCGCTGGCTTGGTCCAGCCTGTGAGTAAACAAACAGGAACCTCCTGGGCCCCTGCAAGCCCAGACCTCATGAACAAGGTAGGCCTGTGGGAACTCAGCTTTCATACCTGGGCTTGTGGAGCCTCTGGCAAAGCTAGACAGTGCCAGTCAAGGAGGTGAGGCAGTCCCAGCTGGCTGGGCCCGAGAGGCTTCCGGGGAAGTTGCAGCCCTTTGAGACACTCACTAATAAGATCTTCTCTTTCTGCGCTGAGTGACTCAGTCACTTCATATAGGATTCCATCTGTCTGTTCCCTCCGAGCCAGTCGGTTTCTAGGCCTCTGGCCAATTAAAAAAACCCGACTAGCTTTGTATGAATCTGCTGAACAGCTAGTCCTGGTGAGCGTTGTTTTGCCTCTGTGGAAGGAGGCCTCTTGGCTGCCCTTGTAAATCCTGCCTTGGAGAGAATTTCAAGTTGTGTGGACAGAAAGGACCAGGAGGCAGCAAGCTGCAAGGAGATGAGCCCCAGCTAAACAGCTGAACAGGCCTCATCTATCGGGGGCTGTACAGGATGGTAGAGAGCTCACCGTGTTTGGGTCTGTTTGAGTTTTGGTACTTAACTCCCAGGAGAGACTCTGGACTTCATGCCTGACATAACTGGGTGTGGGAGCAGGGAGAGCAGACAGCCTAGTTCATCACCAGGACTGGCCACACACAGGATTTTCAGTCCCCTTTGTGCCTCTCAGCCAGTTAACTTTGCTAATGTCCAGATCCTGGAGCTGAACAGACTGCTGAGGCCAAGGAGCTGGCGGACGGGACAATGTATAGTTCCTGTAGGCAGCCACTCCGAGGCTGATTTGAGCTGAGTTAGAAAACCCCTTTAAGGGTAGGGAGAATTGTCCATGTGTGTGCCTAGGGCAGAGCTACTCAAGCGGTGAGCACTGGGTTGTAGTTTTTATAGAAAAAGCCTTGGCTCCGGAGGCTCCAGTAGTGAGGTTTGGCCACCATCCCCGATACATCCAGCGTGCCAACGAAAGAGGCTTGTGATGGTGAAAAGAGGGAGAAGCTGTTTGTTCACCAGTGCATGCACACTGCAAAGTGTTCACCAGTGCATGCACACTGCAAAATGTTCACCAGTGTGTGCACACTGCAAAGTGTTCCCAGTGCGTGCACAAAGTGTTCACCAGTGCGTGTACACTGCAAAGTGCAGATGAAAGGTGCCAGGTCCATCTTCAGAGCACTGATGTAAGGATTCGAGCTTTAGATTCAAGTACAACTGGGAAAGGTGTTCCCCAACCCCCAGCCCCCAAAAGGTGTGCTGACTCAGCAGTTCGGAGTACGTGCTGCTCTTGCAGAGGACTCAAAGTTCGGTTGGCAGCTCCAGGGCATCCGGTGTCCTCTTTTGATTGCAACATACATGTGTGTCCTGATGCCTCTTCTTTTAAAACTCTATTTTCATCATGGATTTGTATGTAGTGAGTGTGTGTGCATGTGTGTGCATGTAGGGGTGTGCGTGTGTATGTGTGCACATGCATGTGGAACCGGGGAGTGTGTGGAGGCCAGAGGACAACTTGTGGGAGTCACTTCTCTCTTTCCACCATGTGGGGCTAGGGATTGGACTCAGATCATCAATCTTGGTGGTAATTGTCTTTTTCAGCTAAGCCATCTCTGTGCCCACCCACTCCTCTAGAGGTCCCTGGTGAACACCATCCATTCCTAGGTCCACCAGTCCTCACCATGTGTAAGAGCCTGGCCTGCCTGCCCTTCCAGCCCCATCTCAGGATCCTTCCACCTCCAGCCACTCTTGTTCCCAGAATCTCCTATGCCTCTTAGCTCTCACCCCAGGGCCTTTGCACATGAAGTACCTTCTGTCCTTGTGGACTCTACTCCCATCTCTAGCTGCTGACCTTCTGCTTAAACCTTCCGTATCTCCTGACAGCCCAGTCTTCTTTCCTCTGGCTAGAAAAACTACATGGATTTCTGTCCTGCCTGAGTTGTCAGGTATATCTCAGACAGAATGACAGGAGGAGTTGAAAGACGATGCTGGCACCCAGTGCCTGGGTATGGACCCCACCTGGCACAGGTGCCCTATGGGCAAGGGTCCCCAGTGAGTGATATTCCCTCTCTCCAGTTCTGAGTGCCACCTAGCTCTAACTGGGGGCCAACATGGGGGCAGGGTGAAGGAGGGTTTTTTTTTTTTTTTTTTTTTTTTTGGCTCCCCAAGGGCTGTGCAATATGGCAGCTGCCTTGAGCTGGCAGGGCAGTGAGGTCCTGTGGGGATCTAGAAGGCATTCAGGACACAGACTGCAAGGCTTAGCTGGTGGCAGGCTCTGCTCCAGCCAGGTGATCTCTGCCTGTGACCCCTCTGGCCATGTTGTATCCTCAGGACCCAAAACCTTCCCTGTGTCTCTAAGGACTCAGGGCTTCCCCCAAATCACCTCCATTCCTTGGGTATTGGTGAGGCCCTTGGCTGGCATTAGTCACTGGCAAGGGCTGAGCAACTGCCTCGAGACTGGTCACTCAGCTTCCCCATCTGTGCACGACAGGCCCAGACTGTTGTGACGAGGGTGCACTCCATATATGGGGGTGGATGGTTCAGCAGCAACTTACAACGCTTACTGCTCTAGAAGAGAATCCCAGTTCAGGCACATGGCTTACAGCCACCTGTAATTCCTGCCCTCTCTGGCCTCCACCGACACCATCACTCATGCGCATATGTGTGCACACGTACACACACACACACACACACACACACACACACACACACAGAGAGAGAGAGAGAGAGAGAGAGAGAGAGAGAGAGAGAGAGAGAGAGACTTTACAAAGTAAGTCTTTTTAAGAAGTGTGCCAGCCATTTAGCAGGCCTTGATGTTGTCACTTTTCTTTCTTGTCTCTGCACTGTACTGCTTTTCCAAAGCCCTGTCCCTGTCACCTCCATTCTGAAAATACACACCTGGCTTTTCCCTTATCACAGAAGTGGGTTTCCAGCCCTTTTTATAAACTAATGGCTTAATGTATCTGACAGAGACACTGTCCCCAGTAAGAAGGCAGGCAATGATGTCGCCTTGGGCACCAGCATTTGTAGGAGCATCTGGGTTTGGAGAAGCTTTCATTGAGAGTCAAGAGCTTCGGTGGGAGGAGGGGGAAGCTGGTGGAACTGGCGTCCTCAAAACATGCCACAGGAAGTCCCAGCTTCTCTGCTCCTGGCTGTGTAATATTGGCCAAGTCTCTGAGCTTCTCTGAGCTTCCTGGTAATACTTGGGTAGTTCTTGCCGCTGGAGCCCTTCAGTAGCCCTGTGTTACAGCACAGGGCCCGGTGTGCTGCCTCCTTTGCTTGTTCTGATGAACAGGCATTAGTGATACAGCCAACAAACCACCAGCCTGACTCCACAGAAGCATCACTGAGAGGACTCAGTAGAGGCCTGAGGACAAGCAGATATGTCCAGAAAACCATCAATCCAGTTTCTCTGAGACTCACAGAGCTCTCTGCCCTGGGTCTGGATACCCACGTTTTTTTTTTGTTTGTTTGTTTGTTTTTGTTTTTGTTTTGTTTTGTTTTTTGTTTGTTTTTTTTGTTTTTTGAGACAGGGTTTCTCTGTGTAGCTCTGGCTGTCCTGGAACTCACTCTGTAGACCAGGCTAGCCTCGAACTCAGAAATCCGCCTGCCTCTGCCTCCCAAGTGCTGGGATTAAAGGCGTGCGCCACCACCGCCCGACACCACCGCCCAGGCGATACCCACGTTTGTAACTGAGGGAGTTTCCAGAGGGAGAGAGATCCAACCAGGCCAGGAGATTTGCTCAAGGTCACAAAGTCCCAGGACCTCCCTTTCTTCCTATGCCAAACTCCCTCCTCCCAAAGTGTCCCCAAGTTTCCAATGGCCTGCCCAGTGAGAACATTATGAACCCAAGTGACAGGGATAGACCCAGGAGATGGAGAGCAGCAGGCAGGGAGTCCTCTGAACATCCAGCAACTCAGAGCATAAGGCAACTGGAATTTTCCAGGCCCTCCCTGCAGGCGCAGCGACCCTGGTCAACCAGCCACTCCACACAGAACACCTGGCAGTCACTTAGAGACCCCTTCCCAAGGTTCTCAGGAGGGGTGAGGGCATCTGGAAGCAGGGGTTGTTGAACTAGAGCTCCACAGTCCTGTAACACCTGCCTCCCAGTGGGACAGTAGGTCATCGGAAAGCAGGGGCAACTAAGCCAGACTCTAGCTAGCTGCTCAGCTTCAGCATCCTGGGGCCCAGCAGGAGGATTGGGAGGGCAGGGCCAACAGCAAAGTGCCTCTGTCCTCACATCTCAGTGGGGGTGGGGGGAGTGCAGAGAGGCTCAGAAAAACTAAGTGAGGGCGGAGGGGATGATAGAAATAATGGAATAGGAAGGGTTGGGGAGGGGAGGGGTAGGATGGGGTAGGGTAGAGAGGGGCGGGGTGGGGGGAGAGAAGAAAGGAAGACTACAGAGAGAGAGAGAGAGAGATACTATTCATCTCTAGGAAAAAACCAAATCACAAATTTGCAGGAAAAAAAAAAAGAGAATGGATTTATGACGTTTAATATGAAGTGAGGCCACTATCTCAGAAAAAGCACAGTAAGCACATGTGTGTGGAATGGATGCTCGGATGCACACAGTGTGAGCGCATGTGTGTGAGGGTACAGTGTAAACGCACGCACGCAGCATGTAAGTGTGGGTGCAGGACAGCACATAGCTTAAGCGCATGCGTGTGTGGGGGTGCTGTAACATGCAGGAGACTAAGGGGTCAAGGAAGACTGAATACAAAAGGTGGACATGGGTCAGAGAGGTGGAAAGCTCATTGTCTTTCTAGATTAACTCTCCACAGATTTTTGTTTTGTTTTGGGTGATGGATACGCACATAAAATATATTAAATGGCGAAGTATAAAATCCAATGTGAAGGTCTATATCTCCGGTTCCAAACGGCCGGTCTAAATCCATTTTAATCCATTGAGTTGTACGGTCTTTCTGTGCGTATTTTTTTTTAATTTGCAACTTTTTTTCTATAATAAAGTGGGGTTTGTTTGTTTGTTTGTAGACACTGGGTGTTGCGGCGGGGGTGGGGGGGGATCTTCTCCATTCCTCTGATTTTAGTTTTCAGAGCTCTGAGTGCTGCCTCAGAGCTGGGTCCCTGCTAGAGTTCCCCCAGCCATGGCTCTCAGCAGACATTGCTAATCAATCCGGGAGCCCCTTCCCTCTAAGCCACCCTCCTGTGCTTCCAGCACCTTCTTTAGGCAGCAGGACACACTGGTATGTGGAGCTGTTGATGACAATGGCTGAGATATAGCTTGTGTCCAGTCTACCACCTGGAACGGATACATCCTATGAGAGGTATCTGAGCTGACTTGGCTGACTGAGAGGTTTTGATGTGAGCAAGGCCAAAGGTCAGGACATGGTAAGCTAGAATCGTGTCCCATCTTTCCTCCCAAGTATTTATATATAGGGATATATATATGTGTGTGTGTATGTGTAATTTTATAATGTGACTGAATAACATACACATTTAGATTCTAAGGGGTCTCAGTTCCTGTTCCTGACATTTGGAGACCCCCCGGAGTCTCTTGCCTGGGCAGACTCTCCTTGAGGACACCCCATAGTGTGGCTGATGGCTGGTACCCTAATGGCTTCAGGATGGGGCTGGTTACCTGAGGAACCATTGTGTCACGAGGGCTGGACCATTCCATGTGTATAATGGTGCCTCGGGAACCGTTTTGCCCGAGATATGGGTGACACTCTTTTCCACGTCAGCAATCCTGGCAGCTGTGAATTGCTGTCACACCATGGTTTGTGTCTGTGTTTCCTTGATGACCCCCTAGGTCTCTTGAGCACTGGGATCTTGGTGGCCTCTGTGAAGAGCCTGTCCTGCCTGGTTATCTCTGGCCCCGGTCAGCGAGCTCTTGCTGACTTATCTGTAGGCCTGTTTTAGGCAAAGCTTCTTTCTTATCCTGAGCAGTTTCCTCTGTACGGATTGCCTTTTTCCTGGTGGACCCAGCTCACCTCAGCCTGACTGTTTGTTTATTCTTGCCTGTGACTGCTGCTGTCTGTGTCCTGTCTTCAGCTCTTGTCTAAGCACTTTCCTCCTTGCCTTTCACAGTCAGCTTCCAGCCCTTTCTCGGTGGACTTTTGCTTATCTGTGAGGAGTGGTTTGGGATAATTCAGCCCCTGTGACAGTGGGGTTGCCCCATTGCATTCTGGGCAGGGGAATCCCTATGTCTAGATTCGTTCCCTGTTTTGTGACTCAGTTTATCTTTACTTGTGTGGAGTCTTCATGCACCCTGGACAGGGGGCTCACCTGGCCCAGTCTGTCCTTGAACTCTCTGTGTAGTTGAGGCTGACCCTGAACACCTGAGCTTACTGATTCTACCTACCACCCCCACCCTGGGATTACAAGAATCCACCCCCAAGTGTGGCTTGACCAAAGGAAGCTTTGATGCTGTTGCTGAGAATCCTATACCCAAGGTGACTTTTCCCTCGCAGATACAGTGCTGGCATCAATTATTCAGCCTGAGCGTTTCAGAACAAACTCAGAAAACATGGGCCAGTCTTTCTGTTGTTGAGGTCTCCTTCCAGGCCATCAAACCTGCACCTGGCAGAGAAACAGAGAGAGGGGCATCTGGGAGGGGCAGAGAGCAGAGAACTGCAGGAGCTGGTGACACCAGGACTCTTGCACAGGGTTCGAGACTCCACAGAAAGAGGTGTCACCCATCACAGGGCCTTTGATTCCTCCCTGACTGTAGTGGATGGGTTGGTCTGGGACTGTGCATAATTCATGAGCCCCCAGCAGCTGTGAATTCTGAGCACAGGATGGGCAAAGCTGAACTGGACAGAGGGATGTGGCATACGAATCCTGTGAACACCCACGCCCTGTCCTGTTGCTACCGAGAAGGTGTGGGGAAGCAAAAGAGGATCCAGGGATTGGAGGGAGAATTCGGCCCTTGAAAAGTCATGACTACTGACTACTTGTCTAGGTTCTCGGAAGGGTAAGGACATTAACCCATCATCTCCCTCAAGCAGAGCACACCCTCCAGAGGGTTGCTAAGGGACCGCTCAGGCCACCTCAGGCCAAAGTTAGTGAAGACCCCTAGAGCTAGTGGCTGGCCTTACTCCCCTCCGATAAGAACAAGGCTATAGAGGCTGGCAAAATAGCCCAGTGGGTGAAGTGCTTGCTAGGCACAATGAGGACCCAAGTTTGGATTCCCAGCAACCATGAATAAGCCAAGCTTGTGGGTAAAAATCTGTAGCTTTAGTTCTGAGGCTCAAATGGCCAGCTACCGGTGGTTAATGAAAGACTTTGTCTCAAAAGAAAAAGAAAAGGTTGGTAACATGGCTCAGCTGGTGAGGACAGTCAGGGCCATGACTGGAGTCCATCCCCAGGATGGTGAAAGAGAGGACCAGCTCCCACAAGCTGTCCTCTGACCTCTACACATGCACTAGGGCACACACTCACACACCCCTGTAAAAAAAAAAAGTCTAAAATAAGGTAAAGAATCAGTTAAGGAAGACATTTCAGTGTCAACCTCTGGCCTCTTCACACACACTGCCTGCTCAGGAACATATATGCAATCATACATGCATGTCACACACACACACTCACACACACACAGAGGGGAGAGAGAGAGAGAAAGGCAGATAAACTGACAGAGTGAGACACAGAGAGACAGAAGACAGAGACAGAGAGATAGAGACAGAGAGATAGAAAGTACAAGGTTGAGACCCCCACCCCCCGAAAAGATGCTTCACTCCATTTGCGGTTGAGCACTGATTGTTTATCACAGGCGATACTCACTTGGGTTGAGTGTCCCCATTCCATTTGGCTCTCTGGGGCTGAGGGTTCCCTGTCTTGGGGTGTAGCCTTAGGCAGGGTATTAGAACTACACAGAGTTTGGCTGATGCACAGAGCAGGATCCAAACTAAACCAAGAAGCACAAAAAAATGCATCTGACAGCTGTTTGAGAAGCTGTTCAAACCTGGTGACTTAGTACCTGGAGATCAGGCTCCCAAAACCAGCAGGAGCAGAAACCGCCCAGAGCCGCCCAGAACTGCCTCCTTTCCCTTCCTTCTCTCTTTCTCCATTTTTTGTTTATTTTTGTTGTTTTTTTTTCTCATTCTAGAGTTTTGCTATATTGCTCAAGTGGGCTTTGAACTCTTGGCCTCCCAAGTTCTAGGAACTGTAGGGTGCAGGACAGTCCTCATCCTATAGATGTAAAAGGGTAGCATCTCCCTCTAATGAACTCAGGGTTGGGGGTCGACAAAGATCCATCCAATCTTCCTAAAGTGGCCCCACTGGCCCCTGCCTGGCTAGGGACAGGTGCTGGGCAGTGTTGGGGAGAGCCTAACTCTGCCCCTGATCTTCTGACTGGAGCTTAGCCAGAGGTATTTTTCAAATAATTACATTGTTTCTGTTTTCATTTCTGTTTTGGTTGAGAACATTGATTTTTTTTCTCATAGTATAGATTTTTTTTCAAGCTGCAAAAGTAATACATACATCAATGTTTTATTGTTCCCCACACTTTTCTGTATTTAAGGTTTTTTTTTTCAACATTAAAAAACGCATGTCTGAGATGGACATGGGGGAAGATCTCTGAGTTCAAGGCCAGCCTGGTCTACAGAGTGAGTCCCAGGACAATACCTTGTCTTGAGGGGAAAAAGTGTGCTTGTGCGTGCATGTGTGTGTGTGCGTGTGCGCATGCGCGTGTGTGTTTCAAGCTCCCCCCCCCCCCAAAGTAGAAAAACAGAGAAGCTGAAAGGGGCTGGAGGATGACCCATGGTTAAGATCCTTGCTGCTCTTGCAGAGAACCAGAGTTTAGTTCCCAGCACCCAGGTAGATCACAGCTGCCTATAACTGCAGCTTCAGGGGATCTGAGATGCTCTTCTGGCTTCCATGGACAAGTGTATGTATATATACCCCCAGACCCCTACACAAATGAAAATAAACCTTAAAAAAAGAAGAAAAATAGAAAAGAAAAAGCCAGAAGGCTGGGCATGGTTGTGCACACCTTTAATCCCAGAACGCAGGAGATAGAAACAGCAAAGCAGCAAGGGACTGTCTGTGAGTTAGACCCATCCTGGTCTGCATTTTAAATTTCAGGCCAGTCAGGGCTACATAGTGCTACGTAGTGAGGCCGTGCCACATACAAACAAATTGTACAAAAACAAAAAAAGCAAAATAAATGTAAAAAAGCTTGCTCCCCAATCCCTGCATTCAGAGATCAACTCATAGCCTGTTTTCTAGGGCCACGGCAGTGTGAGAAGAGATATCCTACCGGAGTTAGCTAGTGTAGTAAAAGCATACAGCATCAAACTGATTTGCTTTTTTCAAATGAGATCCCATGTAGCCTAGGCTGGCCCTGAACTCTTGTTTTACTGCCTCTGATTCCCAAGTGCTGGGATTATAAGTGTACGCCATCTTGCCAGATAAAAACACGCGCTTTAAGCTTATTTTAGCCCACGTTCCCTTGGCATTAAGCATATGTACACTGTGTACCAGCATCTGTCTCCAGACCATTGTCACCTCCCCATTACTCACTGACACACATGTCTACTCTTCAGCCTCTGGGAGAGGCAGTGAGCCAAGCTGGAGACACTTCATTATACAGTAACTGTAGGTGTCAATGTGTCAAGAGTTGTAGACACACAAAGCTACTCGATGTCACCGAGAAGATTAAAGCAGAGGCATACCATGCTCATGAACAGGAAGGCAGCAGTCTTGTGCAGACATATATTTCTCAGTCAATAGGTTTTTACTTTTTTTTTAATGACTTTATTTTTGTTTGATTATGTGTGCGTGCAGTACCAAGGGTGGCCAGAAGGGGACGCGAATCCTAGAGCTGGCGTTAAAGCCAGTTGTGAGCTGCCATGTGGGTACTGGGAAACTGGGTCCTCTGCAAGAACAGCCAGCACTCTAACCACTGAACAGCCTTTCCAGCCCCAGGTTTTTCCTTTTTTAATAGACTTTGATAAGCTGATTCAGAAAGGAAAGGAGAGCCAAGAAGATCTCAAGGCTGCCGTCGCCACACGAACCAGACTAAGACCTGTTGTGAGGCCAATGTCACAAGGACATTTGAGTGACTGGCCCAAGGAAAGGCAAACTGACCCATAGAACAAGGAGTAAATCCAGACGTAAAGCCCCTCCCCCCATCAACCAACCCCCACCACAGTCAGCTAAGGTAATACCAACTAGGATAGCCTCAGTGTCTTGGAGGCAGATCATCCCTAAACATACCTCAGAGATAAACAAAGTTGCCATTGGAAGGGTTAGAGGGCGTGAAAGCCAAAGAGGAAACTGATGAGAGGCCTAGCTCAGATAAGATGAAGGTATCTGTGGTGAGACAGCACCAGCCATAGCAGAGAAAACAGTACTTGGTGCTTCAGTGAGGCCTGTCCATCAAAGAGCCCAGAGCAAAAACAGGGCTGAGGGGTGGGGGGTGGGGTTGAGTGGGGGTGGGATGGGCAGGACAGGACATGGAGGGAGATCCCAGGGTGGGAGCTGGCCTGGAGAAAAGGGCCAGGTGTTAGTATTCTGTCTAAACTCCACCTCCACAGTTACCTGGCAACAGCCAGGTATGCTCCTCCCCACAGTTACCTGGCAACAGCCAGGTAGGCCTGGTCCACTATAAAAGGGGCTGCTTGCCCCCTCCTCTCTCTTACCCTCTTAATCTCTTACCTTCTTACCCTCTTGCCTCTAGCTTCTCTGTCCCCTCCCCCTCCCCTTCTCTTCCTCTCTCTCTCCACGTGGTCATGGCTGGCCTCTACTTCTCTTCTTCCTCTCTCTTCTTCCATCTTCTTCCCCCCACCTTTGCCCTATCTCCTGAATAAACCTCCCCCCTCCCCCTTGGAACCGTGTGGTCTAGAGTGGTCTGTTCCGAACTGGGGTCGGACAGCTAATAACAAGTAACACAAGGAAAAAAGGCACATGCAGAGAGAGAGAGAGAGAGAGAGAGAGAGAGAGAGAGAGAGAGAGAGAGAGAGAGAGAGAAAGCACCCTAGGAGACAGCCAGAGCGACCTGGAGGATGACCCAGTGAGGGAGAGAGTCAGAGAACACAGGAAGGTAACTGTCCATCAGGCTAGTTCTCAGCCATTCTTCACAAAACATGTTTTAGAAGTTAGTAAAAAAGATTTATGGAAAGGAATGTTACAACAGGCTTGCAGGAAAAGCAAAAGTCTCATACCAAGCTGGTGGTTGTTACATAAAAACAAACCAGAAAACAACTGTCACCTTACTGCTGTGAACTGGTAGGATCTGGACTTACCTCAAATGCAAGCCTCTGGGTATACCTGTGAGGGACATATTTATTAAGTTAATTGAAGTATGGAGACACACCCTAAAAGTGGGTGGTGGCAACCCAGGACGGGGACCCCTAGACAGTATCAAAAGGAGAAGCTGAGGCTCCTGGGATGGCTCAGTGGGTAAAACTGCTTGCTGCTAATCCTGATGACCTGAGTTCAGTTCCCAGGACACACATGGTGGAAGGAGGCAGCCAGCTTCCACAAGGTGTTCTCCAAATCTCCACCCATGTGCTATGGAAGGTGTGGGCATGAGTGCTTGCCACCAAAATTGATGGCCCCACATGGTAGAAGGAGAGACTGGACTCCCAACAGTCGCCTTTTGATCTCCACTCACATGCCATGGTCAATGAACTCACCACCCCCACACATATGTACACACAAACAAATAAATAAACAAACAAATGTTTAAAAATTGAATGCAGTCTAGAACTGGAAAAGATGAGCAGCTATTCTTGGCAGCAAGCAGAGACTGAAGAAGGATGCAGGGACTGGAGAAGGGTTCAGGGACTTGACCCCTCAATTCCACAGCAGCAGCATCAATGTAGCTCAGGAGGAGTGCCCCCCCCCCCCATGCCTCAGATCCATAGCTGAGTGAAAAGCAGGCAACTACACTGTAGATTGTCACTCACCCTGGAGAAGAAGAAAAGACGTGCTGACAGATGCTCCAATACTGGCGAGCCTTGTGGACATTGCACTAAGTGAGAAATAGCCAGTGAACAAAGGTTATGCTTGGACAGGTCCATTCAGGCTAGGGACCTGTGAGAGTCAAGTTCAAACAGTATAGGTCTTCCTGGGAGGAGGGGCTGCTGTTTGTGGGGAGCGTTGGGGAGGAAGGAGTGTCCTAGAGACTGATGGCAGTGACTGCCACACAGTAAAGGCGCTGTGTGTGTGCTTCATGCCACCCAAACCACGCCCTGAAGATGATAAATGTTATGTTATGCATATTTTAGCATAATAAAAAAAATCAAAGAGCCAGTGGAGAAGACTGGTAGAGAGATCTGAACAACATGAGTGCCTGGCTCTACTCCTTAAAGGGCACTGTTCTGCAAGACGGAGCCCATGGAGCATGGAGGCTGTACCCCAGTCCTGCATCCCCTGGTGGTGTCCTTCATAGGAAGACAGGGAGGCCAGAGGGCGAGAGAAGTGAAGGACCCAGGCTGAGTGGTTGGAGGAAGAAGCTCAGGAAAAGTGATACAGAGTATCTTCCTAGGGGGCCGACCAGGGTGAGCCCATCAGGTGCCTACACAAAGTTTACAATGTTGCTAGGCACCATTGCCTTACCGGAGCACGGCATACAAGCCATCTCTAATTGGTGGTGATTCTAGTCAGTCCATGACTGAACAGAGACAGGCTGGGCCTGTCTGTGATCATGTGATTGCCTAGAGGGCTTTGGAGTACAGCTTAGGTCTCACTCTGTGACTCAGTTTCTCTAGCTCCTAAGTCAGAGAAAAGTCTGGGGTTTGCTTTAATATGGTCACCATGAGAATAGTGAATGGGCTTTCATGTGTTTTAGGAATCACCGATGTCTTGGTGTCTGTGATGGTGTGGGGTACAGGGAGAAGGCCCAAATGCTGCGGTGTTGGGTTGCCCTAGCTAGAGGGATGATTGACAGGAAACTGATGTTGCAGAGAGCCTGGAGGGAGGGCTCTAGAGGGCTCACTGTGACTGTGGTCTCACATCAAAGGTCTTGGTGAGGCTCATGGAAGACCCATGAGACAAGTGATCCCTGTTGCTTCTGATACCCTCTCTGAGGATGTGGCACCTCCCTCAAGGAGGGCTAAGCAACACTTGGCTTCTAGACATTGTGCTGCCTCCTGAAGACAATCCCTCACCTGACACTTCAGCCAGCTTGGCCTCTTAAAGGCCACATAATGAGAAGATGCCAATACGATATTTATATTCCTCCCAAGCATCTGCTGAATCGGACTTTCTGCTTACAACCCCACACCCTCCCAGATCCCCTATTCCTCTTCATCATCTATTGGATAGAGACTTTTGGGGCCAACTGCTGGGAGGATTTTTTTTTTCTTCTTTTAATTTTCTGTATTGGGTTTAATTAAACCAAGGTATGCATGACCCTGTCGGATCATATCAAAACGGACCACTTTGCTGCATGAGGAAAAACACCAGCATAAATTATTGATTCATCTTCATTGAAATTAATCTGCCAATGACTTTTCCCGGCTGGGGTTGGGGCAGGGACCTGGGGCACCCTGTGATGTGCCAGCACAAACAGCATTTGAAAGTTCCATCTCAGAGTGACATGAGATTGCATCAAAGACAGCAAGAGGTGTCAAAGACAGGCAAATACCCAGATGCCACTGTGAGGGCTTAGATGCAATTTCTAACGTGGCCCTCCTCCAGTCCTGCTCTACCCACAGAGCACTGAGGTTTTAAGAGATGGGAGGACTGAGCTGGAGCTTCATGCTGAGCTGTTTGAACATTAACTGAAAAAGACAAAGTAACACAAACTCCAAAATTATTACTCCAAACAATGTATTGAAGAAATTAAGTCCCAGACTATGGGGCAAAGGTAACTCCAAGCCCAGAGTTCTTTCCTGGAACAACTCAAAGTCCGTTCAAATCTAAGAGGGTAGACAGAAGGGTGTGGCCTTAGTGTCCTGACAGGGAAATGTTAGTCACAAGCTCCCAGCTGATTTGCTGTTCCAAAGCCAATCAACAGAGTAAAGGAGGCAGCTCACTTGGCTGCTACTATAAAGCATGAGAATTACTCAATATATTCATGAAGAAAAGCGCTTAGGAAATCAGAGAGAAGGAGACTGCCTGCCTTGAGAAACTGTGTGGTGGAGCGGCTCGTAACTTCCAGCCCTAGAGGTGCAGCGCCCTCTTCTGCCCTCTGCAGGAACCTACACTCACGTGCTCGTGGTCAGCACTGCCACAACACGTAATTAAAATAAAATACATCTTTTTTTTTTTTTTTTTTTTTTTTTTTTAACAAATTGAGCATTTATTCTAGAGGCAAAGGCAAAGAATCTTTGTAGGTTCGAGGCCAGCCTGGTTTATATAGAGTGTTCCAGGCCAGTCAGGATTAAATAGTGAGGTCTCGTCTCAAAAATTAATAAACAAACAGGTACAGCCCCCTTCTCCCAGCTCTAAGCCTGGAAGCACAAGATTCTTTCTCGTCAGCATTTTTAATAACCCACTATCCTCCTTGATGCAATTAGAATTAGAAGAGAAAAATAAAGTTGTCTTCAGTCTTCATAGATGATAAAACTGTACACACTGAAAAACTAATAGAATTTGCAGAACATTACAATCATAAGTAAATTTATTGAACATGTTACAAACACCGTCAGTCTCCTTATTCAAGATAAAAAGGAGAGAAACGGAACAAAATAACATCGGCAGCAGCACCAAAGAAAAGAAAATACTAGCTGGGTCTCAACAGGCGGGAAGGTCAGGAGTTCAAAGTCAGCCTGGGCTACATAGGAAGACTCTACTTCAAAACATTAAATGGAACTAAAAACTAATAAATCGAAGTGTGGCGGAGCCCATTCCTGCAATCCCAGCCTTTTACAGGGGAAGGCAGAAGGACTAGAGTTCAAGGTTATCCACAGCTTCGTAAAGAGCTCGAGGGCAGCCTGTGCTACATATGATCCTGTCCTTAAAAAACAAAACCGAATAATAATAATAATTAAATAAAATGAAAATTAAAATCAAACAAAGGATTAGATTATAGAAAGACTTGTATATCAAGTAAACTGGTGTATTTTTTTTAAATTAATTTAATTTAAGGAGTATGGGTGTCCGCATGTATACAAGTGCACTCACTGTGTGTGCCTGGTGCCCTCAGAGGTCAGAAAAGGCATTAGACCCCCTGAGACAGGAATTACAGGTGATTGTGAAACCAAGTGTGTGTGCTGGGAGCTGTGCTGCCAGCCTCGTAACTGTGAGCCACTCTTCAGCCTCAGCAATACAGTTTTCGTTTCTTTGCTGCCTCTGTTTTGTTTTTAAAGAGTTTCTTTTATTATTTATTTGTGTGTGTGTGTGTGTGTGTGCGTGTGCGTGTGCGTGTGCGTGTGTGTGTGTGTATGTTTGACCGAGGCAGGCAGAAATTGGTTCTCCTGTATCTGGAGTTATAGGTGGTTGTGAGCTGCCTATGGTAGGTGCTAGGAACCACACTCAGGTCCCTGCAGAAGCAGTAATGCTCTTAACCACTGAACCATCTCTTCAGCCCCTTCATCAAAACAAAAACAAACAAACCAAAACCCCAAACCCCCAGGATCTTATGTAGCCTAGGATTGGCCTTGAACTTGTAGTGTACCTGAGGATGACCTTGAACTCCTGAGTGCTGGGATTACAGATATGTGTCATTATACCTGGTTTATGCAGTGTTCTAATGGAACTCAGGGCTTTGTGGATGTTAGGCAAGCACGAACTGAGCCAGTTCCCAGACGGCGCCCCCACCCCTACCTCCAGCCTTTTTTTTTTTTTTTTTTAATAAAAGGCATCCTATATGCGGGAAGAGTCTGTCGCAAAGCAGCAGCGCTCATCTCGGGTGCCGTGATTGTGAGATATTTTTATTTCTTCTTTGTGTTACTCTTTATTTCTTCTTTTGAAAAATAGTGAACATGTATTATTTATGCAATAATTTTTCAGAAGAACTTATTAAAAAGAACTTTACAGCATATTTTATTGCTTGGGCATTCTCTAGGGAATAATACCACAACGATTCCGGCAACTGACGGGCTCTTATTTGTAAGCAAAGCAAATCGCTTCCAGTCGACTTAAGCAGAAAATGAAGTCGCCAGCCAGGTGTTGGGGCTTCTGGGATCTCCAGAGGCACAGAGGACCCAGTTGTGAGTGTGGAGCCTGTGAAGACCGGAAGAAGGACCCACAAAAGCCGAGCTGGGTTTGTGGGGACGCTGAGCCTCTGAGCTTGCTCCGTTCCCTACCGCCGCCCAGGACATCACTGCAGCTGCCCTTGACCACGCCCCCATGACCAGGCCAACTCCCACCGCCCTGCTCCTCCTCTAGCCTCCGAGGAAGGCCTAGATCAAGCTGCTGGGGGACCAGTAGGCCAGGAGTCAATGTTTGCTCAGGACAGTTGGGACAAGAAACAGGGGCTGTGTCTACAAAGTAAGACCCCGTGTCTAGAATGAAAAGAGAACGAAATCAGAGGTGGAGAGTGTTGACGGAGATATCCGGACACAGCCCGGGGAAGACCAGCCTTTGTGTTCTGGGTCAGTTCTTCCACTTGTGGCCTGGCCACGCCCCTCGGGTCCACACAGAATTATTTACTGCTGCCCGATCTCCAGGCAAGGATGTAAACGTTCCACTCAAGCTAGTTTATTGGCATCTACTTGCTTCCAAGAACTCTCATGAAGCTCCTGTGTCCGTTCTCATTCTGTGATAGATCTGGCTGATCGCGTAGGAGGCAGAGGGTTGGATCGGGTGTCCCTGGAGGACCAGGGCCAGGGTATTCCAGCTCATAAGCTGCAAAGTGCCATCGCAGCTTTGCCTTAGCTCTGCATTCCCCCCTCCCCCCTCCCCCACCCTCCCCCTGCCCCACCTACTCCCCCTCTTGTGCTCTCTTCTGCAGCTTCTCTTTCCAGAAGCTTCCAGTTGCTCAGAGCTGCAAGCCCCATCATCATACCCCTCTATTTGGTTTAGACTCTAATTGATCTCTGCAAGACTTCATACCAGGGACCGGAGAGATGGCTCAGTGTTTAAGAGTGCTGGCTGTTCAACCCAGGTTCAATTCCCAGCACCCAGCTTCTCACAGCCACCCATAACTCCAGATCAGTGATCCAACTCCCTCCTCCTCTGCAGGTACCAGGTACATGGTGTACAAACATACATATAGGTATGTATTCATACACATAAAAACAAAACAAAGCAAAACTTCATATTAGACTTCTGCCTTAAACAGGATTATTATTACTGCAAAGAGACACCATGACCAAACCAATTCTTTTTTTTTTTTTTTTTTTTTTTTTTTTTTTTTTTGTTTTTGTTTTTTGTCTTTTTGGTTTTTTTTCCAAGACAGGGTTTCCCTTTGTAGCCCTGGCTGCCCTGGAATTCACTCTGTAGACCAGGCTGGCCTGGAACTCCGCCTGCCTCTGCCTCCCAAGTGCTGGGATTAAAGGTGTGTGCTACCACTGCCTGGCTCCAAAGCAATTCTTATAAACATTTAATTGGGGCTGGCTTACAGGTTCAGAGGTTCAGTCCATTATCATCACGGTGGGAAGCATGGCAGCTCTCAGACGAGCAGAAGAGCAGACGGGTGCTGGAGAAGGAGCTGAGAGTTTTACATCTGGATCAGCTTGACTCAGGAAGAGAAATAGAGCATCACTGGGCCTGGCTTGGACATTTAAAACCCCAAAGCCCGCCCCCAGTGACACACTTCTCCAAGACCACCCCTATTCCAACAGGGTCAAGTCCTAATCCTTTCAAATAATGCTGCTCCCTGTGAGTCCATGGGGTCCATTTTCATTCCAATCACCACATCATCTTTGTGGCTATTACACAGCAGGTCCCTGGGCACTTCCTGTCCCCATGGGGGTGGGGGAGGGGGTTGGAGAGCTGTGAGATCCACGGCTAGACTCTTAAGTTTGCTGGACAGAGAAGCAAACCCTTCAAGGGTCAGAGCGCGACCCTTGGGGTTACTCATCCGGGTTACCCATCCCTAGGGTTTCCCCAAGTACTCTCATATGCCTGGAGCAAGGGAAGAGCACACAGGGCCTCAGGGCATTCTTACATACAGTCATTACATTCCAGATCCCTTCAGCTTGGTGTAGCCCTGTGCTGGGTTCTGGATGTGGAAAGCCCAGGGGAGCAATGGGTCACTCCAGTCGGGTCCATAGAAATCTTTGTAACCTCTCTGCTGTCCTGTCCCCAAAGCAACTTGGGTATAACATGTACTTAGTGGCAAAACATTTTTGAGTCTGGAGCTCTGAGTACTGTGGGCAGCCCCCGGCTAGCCTCAAATGCACCATATAGCTGACGATGGTAACCTTGAACTTCTGATCCCCCTCCTCTCTCTCCTGAGGTGGGAAGGCAGGCGTGGGTCCTCACGGTGGCAGATTCTAACTTCTGCCTTAGAAAAGAGGGGTGTAAGTCCCCTCTTCTTCAGTCAGAAATGCTTAGTTCTGCTTCAGCCAATAAGACCTGGCAGACCAACCCTCTTCCTTTCCTGCCTCCCTAACCTCCCGTCTCTGACTGTGCGGGCTTGTTGCATGGAGTCTGGCTACCTTCCCTCTAGCTGGGGTGGGTCAAGGCTCTTCCCTTCTCAGAACATCCTCTGAGAGGCTCAACAGCCAGTGTGAGGGAAGACAGAACAGACACAGGCAGCTCAGGGCAGGGAGAAGGATCTGGGGTCCTGATCGCCTCCCTCCTAAATCAGACTTTAGCATGTGCTTCTTGGCCAAGTCCCTGAAGCAGATATTCTACTTGTCCGATCTTTGGGGCCAGAGGTGAGGGGTAGCCTTCTGCCAGCACCAAAGGTGTGGCTACTCTTGCCTTCTGAAGCAAAGGCAGGGCTCCTGCCTGGTCCTGAGGTGACGTCCTCTGTCCCCTGGCTCAGCCTTGTTACCACCCTCCTCTTGCCTACTGATTCACACATTGGCTGCAGCAGGCCAGTGGCCTGGGTGGTGAAGGGAGAGGCTGCTCCCTCCTTGCCTGTACAGGAAAACTCACCAGAAGTTTCCACTCAGGACTTAAAGAGGAATCGAGCAGCTTCACAGAAGAGGCCCAGCTTTTAGGGGAGGGTAGATATTTTTAGCTGAAAATTTTTACCAGAAGAAAGGCCACCCCAGGCCTGAGAGAGATGGACGTCATCTTATCTGGCTGTCATCTCTCTCATGCTCCAGGTTCCTCTAAAAGAGGGAGAGCCTGAGACGGCTTGAAGAGCCATCCTCTGCCGGCACCGCCCACCTGCTGCAGCTGCACTCAGTGCAGCGCCCAGTGCCCAGGAACGTGAGAAAGTCATGTCAGGGGGGTGGGGGTGGGGGAATCGCAGTCTGCCTTCTATGTAAAGAAAGTTCTGCCTCAACAGCTGAGCTCTTCTCCAGCTGGTGACATTCCAGGTCTGGAGGGTCAGTGCCACCTCCCATCCTCCCTGTGGCAGTCCCCCATCTTTGGGCCTTTTGCAGAGACATGGTACCTGTTGGGTTGTGGGCCTTCCTTGGGTGTTTTTTTGGGGGAGGGTTGCTTCGTTTTTGACAAGCTCTCACTGTGTAGCCCAGGCTGGCCTCCAATTCACTGTTTTGAGCTCTGATCCTTCTGTTCTTGCCCTGCAGATTCTGATGAGGTGGCTCCACCCAGCTTCCCTTGCTCATGTCCGACTGGTCCTCCACACTCATTTCAGATGTCACCACCTGGGGAAGCCATGTTAGATGGCTACAGACATGCATTCTTACACACACTATAGACTGCTTATCCCTAGGTCCTGCTCCCACTGGGCTGAGGGAAGAGGGCCTCTCAGGATTTGTGCACCCCCAGAGCAGAGGACCTGTCCACTCCACTGTAGCTGGTGACCTAGGGCAATTTCCTTATTTATCCACTGTAAACCTTGGCTTCTCTGAGTTAAGGGAGAGAAGACAGTCTCGAGTTGAACATTTTGTGATGCTGGAGAGAGGCTCTGATGGTATACTGTGAACAGCCCCATCCATCCCTGGAGAGCCAGTGCTACCCTCTCTGCAGCCTGAGTGAGGCTGTGGGCAGGGACCTGGGCCTGGGTCACCCTGGATCCTGAAAAGATCCCTCTTTCTCTTGGATTTGGCATAACTTACAAACCCTATGTGACCACATAGCTGGCCTGCTCCCCACTGCTCTAAGACAAAGTGGCAGTCCTGGGGAGCTACAGGGGGACGGATACCATCCCAGGGGCAGCTTCCCATGTTGCCCTGTTCTTATGGCAGAAGCTCAGATGCTTTGTTCCTTGTCTGTTCTTACTCCCCAGGGGCCAGAGGCAAGCCACAGTCCTCTGCAGGAATGCTATGCTGGGGACCCAGCACACAGCCTGTGCAAGGTGGCACCTCTCAGATGGCCTTCTTCCATTTACACCCCCTCGTGCCAGAAAGGTGAGCTCTGTTTAACTGAGATACTAGACACGGGTTCTGTTGTTTGCTGGCGCTGTGTAGGGAGTTCTACTTGGCTCCTGACCCTGCGATAACTGACACTGGATTTTCCCCAGGAGATGACTCCCCACTGCCATCCCAGCTTCCTGGTCTCCAGAACCATGGAAAATAAACTCCCATGGACGTAAATCTCCTGGTTGTGGTCTGTGCTGCTGCTATAGGTGTAGATAAGACAAAAACGCCTACTTCCGGGGGCTTCAATCCCCAGGCTCTCAGCATTCTACCCGGTGGTGCCTGCCGCCACCTGCTATTATTTATTAAGCTTACTCTACCCAATGGTCAGGCTGGAAAGACCAGGAGATAAATTTGAAACTGGGGTAGGGGGTGAGAAGCCAGAGGCCAGAGCAGTACGAGATGCCCCCATGACTTAGCCTCTAGTCTCTGCGACGATACATCTACAACCTGAGGTAAGACAATGAAGCACCAGCTTTAAAAGGAGGTGACGTCATGGTCCCACGTGTGGTCCCTGATGGTCTAACTCACTCTGGAGATATTTCTGGAGCTGAAATGCCAGCTTCCTGCCTGGCACTCACGTTGATGTCACCATCCATCCAAGTTCACGGGTGGCAGGGCGACAGGAGGCTCACACTCCCCACATGTACACCCACACGAGTCGAGGCTCATGGGAGCCGGGAGCCGGGAGGAGGAGCAGAGAGAGAGGGGCCTGTGCTAAGTGCTCAGTGTCAAGGGGGGAATAGAACCGAGTCACACTCACTTGAGTGACAGATTGGGAGTGTGGCTTCTGTGAACTGACCCTGTGTCTCACTTGCATCCTCTTTCCCGCTCACTCACTTAGGAGGCACGGGAGGCACCCTGCCATGCCAGGAAAAGGGACAGTGGCACTTGCTGCCCTTGCTCCTTGTCTGGCTGGGGCTGTGAGCTGGTTTGGTGAACGTTTCTGCACTTGGGTGTCAGATGGAAAGGAGCCGAGCTCTTGTTCAGAGCTTCTCCCTTCCCAGCAGGCCAGACCCTGGACTTCCATCGGACTGTCACACTGGATATTTTAAGGGGCTGTTGGCAGGAGGGGTGAGTTCATTTTGTGAGGAGGGAGCAGTGAGAACCATTTGAGGAGATAGGGGCAGCTGTGCGGACATGAAATGTGTCTATTAACTGGCACGAGGGGTGGGGCCTCTGCCTACTCCTGTCCAGTGGCCAGGGTGAGGAGCTCATGCTTACTGAAGAAAGGAGGACATTGGGGGAAGGGCATGGTAGCTTCCTGCCTGCTCCCTCTCAGTCCTCCACCTCTAGGGAGGTGAATTGTGAGGGGAGTTGGCGCTAAACTGTGAGGCTGCTTCAGGAGCCAGGGGAGACAAACAGCTCTCTGGTGAAGAGCCCAGACTTCCCACCAGTATCCACATAGCTGCCATCTTGAAAGGGGACAGGCCTAGAGTAGCCTGGGTGACTGCTCTGACAAGAGACTCTGAGGCAGCACCATCCGCTAAGATGTCCCCACCTGCAGTGGCATAGGAAGATGTTCAGTTGTGCTCTGACAGGGTGGCTGAGCTTGTACTCACACTGCCCTTCCAAGCACAATATTGCTCGAGGTTTGATTAAAAAGCAATGTGGGTTTGGGCAGTGGCGCATGCCTTTGATTCCAGCACTCAGGAGGCAGAGTCAGGCAAATCTCTGTGAGTTTGAGGCCAGCCTGGTCTACAGAGTGAGTTCCAGGACAGTCAGGGCTGTCAAAAAGAAAAAGAAAAAAAAAAAAAAAAAAAAAAAAAAAGAAAAAAAAGAGAAAGAAAGAAAGAGAAAAAGAAAGGCAGTGTGGGACGGGAGAGATGGTTCCGGTTTCCTAAGGAAGCCTTGTGCTCTGAGTTCAGTCCCCCAGAGCCCAGGTAAGGAAGCAGCGCTGTCTGTAATCCCACAGCAGTGCAGTGAGCTGAGGTGGAGAGAAGAGAAGCAGGTCGAAGGCTGATTATGCAGCAGCACAGTGGGAGAAACAAGAGAGACCCAACTTCTGAAGGCCTTCCTGTAACCGCCAGATGAGTGCACAGCAAATACACACACACACACACACACACACACACACACACACACACTCTATCATTATTTCTTCAAAGATGTATTAAAGTTTTATCTACACACAGTGGAAAGGCCTTGTGAGGAAGGCGCGGCTTCCCAGGCGTGCATCTCCGGCTTTGCCAGGCACAGGCTGCACCCGGGCTGAGACAGGGAAGAGCCTCTGCGGCTGCTCTGCCCACGGCAGAGCCCACAAACGCTGAGGAAGGCCTGGGGCTAAAAAGTTAAAGTTTTTGCCCATGGTTTGCCGGCTTAACCAGTGGTTAATACTTGGTTAATACTTGGATACTTGTCACAGGCAGGAGGAGCTCCTGGTGAAGTGAGATGGAAGATGACAGGGGTGGGGAGGGGCGAGAAGGGGGACAAGAACGCCGTCTCTGCTGTGCAACACCAGCCCTGGCACAGATGCCAAACTTCCAAAGCAGAGACGGGAAGCTGCTTAAAGCACGAGGTCACGAAGCCGCTTCCTCTCCACGAGGCAGAGCTATGCTAATTAATTGCCTTTCTTGACTAAAGATGGATGTGATAACCTTTAGCAGTGTGAAACAGCAGCAGCAACCAAACTAATGTGGTCTGGACACAGGTTGGCTGGGATGAGGTGTTAGTGATGGTGAGGAACCCTGACACAAGCCCCGTATCCAAGAATAAAAAGCCAACCAGCCAGCAAGCAAACAACCCGGTAACCTAGCACTCTCAGGTCCTCCGCAAGGTGACCATGGGAGGGCAGAACGTGAGCTTCAAGGGCGGAGCTGTTTAAAGCTAACAGCCATTGCACATCCTGTGCCCTTGGGAACAAGTTGGCTATGAGAGGCAGTAAAACCAAAACAGTGGCGTGAAGGAGACATTTCAGCTCTGTCCCGAGTGTGGGACTTTGGCTTCAAGTTCTAAGATGGCTGCTTGAGCGCCAGCCATCACACCCACAGTTTTACTAGAAAAAAAAAGGAGGAGGGGACAAAACAACCCCCCCTCTTGTAACTGCCCCACTAAGGAGACCTCATGAGTTTTATCTCAGCCATGCTTTTTTTCTATAAAAGAGCTGGGATGAGAAGTCTTTACCCCTTTATCCTGTGAGAAAGGATCCCAGGAAAGGATGTAGTTGAGCCTGCTTCTACCTATTCTGAGGTTCAAGTACTTCAGCTCAAAGCTCTGGTTCAAAACCCCGTTCCTGGTTGTGAGTGTGGCACTGGGGAGGGGAGGCTAATGCCAGGGAGATCAGAAGAAAACGTAATGACATGGGATGTTGAAAGAGTAGAACTTAGTCATGTAAATCCTGACATTTAAGTCACGAGGCTAAGCGTGGAAAGCAAGAAAACATTGTCCAGACGGAGCCCGAACTCAACGGTGGCTCCTTCGCTGCCCGCATTGCCTGAGCCCCTGTACTTCGGGTTTGTGTGGATCTCATCTGGAGCCGGGGGTCCTAGGAAGGACCAGCCAGCCTCTGAGCAAACCGAAGGGTAATGGGGCGTGTTAGGGTGGGCCAGGCTGTAAGACACAGCAAGGGAGGCTTAGGGCCGAGCTTCTTAGAGTCCCTCAGGCTGGGACTTCATTTGGACCTGGGATAAATTTGGCAACAGTAAAAAGCTTCTAAAATGACAAGGACCAAAAACTAATCAAAAATCAAACATTTGGCTCTGAGGTTTTGCTGGCAGCATTTACGTGTGCTGTGTCTCCCGGTTCACGCCACCACAGATGTGGTTCTGAACAGGAATGAGATATCACACCACACACGCCAACGAATGGCCTCAGCTCAGAGGTCCATCAGCATTTACGTGTGCTGTGTCTCCCAGTTCACGCCACCACAGGTGTGGTTCTGAACAGGAATGAGATATCACACCACACACGCCAACGAATGGCCTCAGCTCAGAGGTCCATCTCTTGTATTTACAAGTTGTGGATTTAACTACACAGGCAAAGGGTTTGCTCATAGAGAGACATAGTTTAATTACAGAAAACCCAGCCGGGCAGTGGTGGCGCACGCCTTTAATCCCAGCACTTGGGAGGCAGAGGCAGGCGGATTTCTGAGTTTGAGGCCAGCCTGGTCTACAGAGTGAGTTCCAGGACAGCCAGGGCTACACAGAGAAACCCTGTCTCGAAAAAAACACACACAAAAAAAAAAAAAAAAAAAAAGAAAAGAAAACCCAAAGATAATAGTTTCCTACCATCCTGTCTCTCAGCAAATAAATATCAAATTACTATACATCTGAACTGTATTGTACTAAAGTGTTTGGTTTTTAAAAATTGCAGTTTGAGCTTTTGACTTCAGTTTCATTTATAAAAATTACCAAATGGGGACCTGGAGAGGTGGCTCAGCTGAGGAGAGTGTAGACCCTGCTCCTGCAGAGGAGGGAAGTTCTGTCGCCAGCGCCCACGGCAGGCAGCTCACAGTGGCCTGTAACTCCAGCTCCAGGAGCATCAACTTCTAGCTTCCTTGGGCATCTGTACTCAGGTGCACAAAGCCGCACACAGACACACACTCGTGCACACAACTACAAATAAAAGATAAACCTAAAAAACCAAGTCCTTAAGTGAATCTTGGCTGGGAAGAGGGCTAGATTTTCAATAATTTCTCCAATGGCAAAACTCTTGCCATGTTGTACCGTGTGTTTGTGTGAAGCGGTTTTCTCAGCACCGACTGGTAAGTGAACCCCAGATTTTACTTGCAGCCCACCCCACCCCACCCACTGACGTGCACGTAAGCCGGAGGTTGTTAGGTGGCTCCCTCTGTTGCTTTCCACATTATTCCTAGACACAGGGTCTCTCACTGAAGCCGGGGTTCAGCAACACCAGCAAGGCCCAGCAACCCTCCTGTCTCCACCTCAGTAGTGCTGGGATTATAGGTGCACATGGCTACACCCAGCTTTTTAATGTGGGTGCACACTCAGGTTTTTCAGGTCAGGCCTTGGCCAGCGGCTGGCACCCTCTCCTCCATCAGTTGGCTTCTCTTGCACAGCCTTGCCCTGACAGTGTCTCCAGAATTTCCTAAAGCTGCGAGTGGCTGTCACCTCCACATTAGGTGCCTGCACTTAGGTTGGAATTTTCTTGACCTTTGCCAATTTGCAAACTAAGGGAAAGAAACAGGAAAAAGAGCGAATTAACTGTGGCCTTTTGGCGATCATTGATCTGACCCTTTGGAAATGAAAGGCTGGTACAGAGTCAAATATCAAAGGCTACGGGGGGGGGGGGGGGAAGCTGCCTCTAATCAAGGCAAGGGGCGTGGTGCAGGGTTTGTGGGCAGCGGCAGTCATATCGCTGATGGGTGCTTTGCCCCATGGCTGAGGCTAGACCACAGCATTTGAAGAGAGTAAGCCTGCCCTCTGTGTGACCACCATCAGCCTTGGGAAAGGACAATGTGGCTTTGCTACCTGCACAGACCGGGTGTGTACGCCTTCTTTCCCGTGACAGACTGAAACCTCAGAAATCATGAGAGCAGTTTGGCCCTAAACTCCCGATTCTGCTGCTCCCTCCTTCCAAATTCCAGGGTTATAGGCATGTGTCTACACCTGGCTTCCTTTGTCATTTTAAGGTGCTTTGATTGGTATTTTGTTGGGGCAACAAGACAGTAATACAGAAAACTGCATCAGTGAAGTGATGTGTTGCTGAGGAGTCTGGCATGTGGTCCTCAGGCCTGCAGAACAAGTTCCTGACAGGAATGTGGAAGAGTTTGATGCTGTGGCTCAAGCAGCCATTTAGTGCCCTGTGCAGAGCTCAATGGGGGAGATCCCAGTGGGGGCTTGAAAGCCCCAAATACTGACAGGAGTGTAGACAGCAAAGGCCAAGTTCATGAGGTCTCAGATGGAAAGGAATCCATCCAGATGCCATTCAGTCACATTCTGGCAAAGAACTTGTGTGCATTTCAGTCATGCTCCAATTCTGAGGCAGGCTGACTTTAAAGATGATGGGAAAGTTAATTTAGTGGGTGACACCCAAGGCAGCACAGTGTGCAGCAGGCTGTGATATGGTTCTTGTTTGCTGCGTTTGGCCAGGTTTCTAGTGAGAATGGCAATAAAAAGCAGTGTGGAAAGGTTTGGAAAACTTGCAGCTTGCCTAGGAAGTGTGTGTGTGTGTGTGTGTGTGTGTGAAACAGGGCTGACAGATGTACAGCTACAGACACTTTCAGGGATGCTAAAAGAAGCTGAGGGCTTCATAATGGGCCAGTGGGAAAGGCTCCTCAAGGACACCTCAGGGATTGGCTGGACCCTGCCCATCACTGGCATAAGGGCATAAAGGTCTTTAATGAGATGGAAGAGAGCTCTGGGGCCCCCTCCCTATGCAGGGCCCGTAGGAAGCTTCTTTCTCAGAAGTCACTTTACCAGGTTCAGCTACCAAAAGCACTCATGAGCTGCTGTAGCTGTGGTCCAAAGGGCCTGGCTCTGAGCAATGACATCTCAGACTGGCCTTTGGCCTCTTCATGGTTAACATATATACATGGCCACCCATGTACAGCTAACACACACAGACGATACACACGTGTATGCACACAGTAAAATAGAGACACACACTGAATGACCTCGTGCATATAACACCTATGAAAGAGGTGACAGCCGTGGTGGGGAGGATTAGTGCTTCCCTAGGGTGATGATGTAGTGAGACTGTGGCTCCACAAAGCTGAACACAGAGTAAAACTGCACTAGTGGACATGTACAGAGACAAGTGTGCAAACACACACATGTGCACACACATGCACATATGTGCACACACACACACACATACACACACAGGAGTGTGGTGCCCCAGGAGACTCTGAACAGCTTGCTTGTGTTGTACTGATTAGAATTCAGTGATCATGAAGAGGTTGAAATATTGCAAGACCCAAATTATCTTGGGTCATCTTTCCCATTCTTACTGGCCATGCATTGCCGCCTTCTGCATCCCACCCAACAGCCTTGTGATCATTAGGTAAATCCTTGGGAATGTGCAAACAGGTCTAGTTTCCAGCCAACCAAGGGGGTGCGCCTGAGGCCTGGAGTAGAGGCCTCCCAGGTTTGCCGAAACCCCCTTACCTAATATTCCCACAAAGGTGCTTTGAAAGTGTCTTGATTTGTGACTTTCTTTGTTCTAAAAAAAACCTGTCAAACTGTTGCCAAGTTAGAACCCGGAATTTGAGGTGACTCAGATCTGTGTCCTGAGCCATCGCCACTTGAATTTGGCTCAGAATAAACTGTTCCTTGTGTCCCTTGAGGTGAGAGATGTGACTTTGCTGTCAGCACAGCCCTGCCAGCCTCCTGGTTTGAATACTGTGGTCATCATGTATGGGGGAGGGGGAGTCTCCCTGTACATTTCTTTGCAACTTCCCATGATATATAGATTACTTCAAAATTAAATATTTAAAAAATGCCATGAGGGATTTATTACATAAATCATGGTTACTAAATGGCAGAGACTCCAAGAAAAAGCAAATACACAGACTCCAAGGAACAGACAGAGTCACCGATGTCCACCTTATGGGAAGGGAGGACTCAGGGCTATCCAGGTAGAGACTGCTTCTCCCAGAAACCCTTGCAGCTGGACATTGTGTGGAAGTTCCTCCTGCTGAGGGGCTGTGAGAGAACCCTCAGTGCAGCAGGCCAGCTCTGAGGTTTAGGGTGTTAATGTTGGAAATAAGGTAGTAGCAAATTTAAGAGAAGTGTGTGTGTGTGTGTGTGTGTGTGAGAGAGAGAGAGAGAGAGAGAGAGAGAGAGAGAGAGAGAGAGAGAGAGAGAGAAGCAGTTTTTAGAACATAATTCTGCAGAAAGTGGGACCAGCAAAGAGAAAAAAAATGGTTATATGACGATTTGGGACAAGATGATAGATTTTTTAAAAGATGTATATATGTACATATGTATGTATGTATGTATGTATGTGTGTATGTATGTATGTGTGTATGTATGTGTGTATGTGTGTATGTGTGTATGTATGTATGTGTGTATGTGTGTATGTATGTGTGTATGTATGTGTGTATGTATGTGTGTATGTATGTGTGTATGTATGTGTGTATATGAGCATGCTGTAGCTGTCTTCAGACACACTAGAAGAGGGCATCAGATGGTTGCAAGCCACCATGTGGTTGCTGGGAATTGAACTCAGGAACTCTGGAAGAGCAGCCAGTGCTCCTAACTGCCAGCCATCTCTCCAGCCCCAGATAACAGTTTTTAAAGCTCTATGATTTTAAAACACTCCTGGCCCCATCCCATCGGCCAATGGGAAGCTTGGTCTCCCATGTGCTCTCCAAGCCTTTCTACCTTTCTGCAGCTGGGAAGGTTTCCTGACTCAGTTTCCACCATGCACACAAAGGAACTGGGTCCCTGAGTAACTGCCTGCCTGGTGTTGCCTGTCCACTGCTGTGGGAAGAGGGGACCAGCAGTTTCATAGTACACAGTGTGACTTCGCTTTCCACGACAGCCATTCAAAAGGCTTTCAGAAGGGCACGGCCTGGTGTTCTGACACTCTCCAGTTAGCAGAAAGGACTACATTCTTTCCCTTGCTTTGTTTATTGGCATTACCTAATTCCCTCTAAGGGAACATATGGGTTCCTTTTGTAATTAAGAGCAAGCCTCTGACTGAGATGGGGGTGCCAAAGCCTTGAGCCAGCCTGGGTGCTTGGTGCAGGCAGTGGGAGCTGGGATTCTCTTGTCTGGGATTCACTGATCCAAGGAGAAACAGCCCATTCATGGGTGAAGCTTGCTGTTGGGACACTCTTGTCCCTGAGTGGGCCCACCTTATCTCCTGGCTTGAGTTTCTCTTTGGCCATTGGTCACCTCAAAGTTGTTGCAAAGGGTGACCTTGGTGTGCTTGCGAACTTGAAAGTTTAGCTCTTATAGTAGTAAGAGGGCTTAAGAACTGGAATCTAAGTTTAAAATTTCTATTTATTTGTGCATGTGTAGCATGTGAGTACATGTATGCACACTGGCACGTGAGTACATGTATGCACACTGGCACGTGAGTACATGTATGTGCGCTGGCTGTCTTCCTCTTCCTCTCTGGTCTCTTCCTTTGCTTGCTTTTTCCATATACCTATGTTTGTATATATACCATTTTATGTGTTTGTGTACACACTTGTATGTGTGGACATCACAATGCTGTGGCATTTGAAAGTTCCACAGGTTTGTGGAACGCTTCTCTCCATTTCCCCTGTGGATCCCGGAGCTTGGCTCAGGGCGCTAGAGTCTGGCGGCAAGCGTCTTCACTGGCCGAGCCATCTCTCCAGTCCTCCACCTTAGTATTTCTTGAGACAACATCTCTCGCCCAATCTGGAAAACACCACTTTAGTCAGGCCGGCTGGGCAGTGAGCTCCAGGGATCTGCCTGTCTCTGCCATGTTGTTGGGATTATAGACATGTGTGTGGTTGTGCTGGCTTTCATGTGTGGGCAAGGGAATGGACTTACCTCCTTCTGAGCGCATAACAAGCACTTCAGTTGCTGATCCTTGTCCACAGCATGCTTTGTTTTTACTGAGACCAAGTCTCAAGCTGTAGTCCAGGCTGGCCTTGAACTTCTGGCCATACTCTTGACTCCCTTTCTCCAGTGCTGGAATTAAAGGTGTGGGCCAGCATGCCTGGCTGCAATTTAAGATTGGGTTAAGGTTCTCTTATCTTTGGTTTAGGGGCCGGGGAGGACAGAACAGAAGACCCTGGGATAGCCCGCTGTGCTAGGTTAGCCCGCTGTGCTAGGTACTGGAGGCTAATTAGCCAAGTAGAAAACGGCTAGTGTCTGGTCATGGGGCCTTGGGTGACTTTTGTACACGTGTGGAAAAGCCCTGCTGGCTGCTGTAGCATGCTGGCCGAGGTGGGACGGGATTAGGTCTACTCTGCACAGGGTAGGCCCAGGTGAGCTCCACTTCTCTTTAGTGTGTCAGGAGACATGAGGCCAGGACACAGTGTAGAAAGGCCAGCTTTCCTTTTTTGTCTCAACCAGACCTGGATGACACCTCCTGTCAGGTTTGCAGGGGGTCCAGATCTTGTGCGAAGTCTTCCGGCTGAAGATGTCCTTCCTCCACTCAACTGAGGTGACCTTAAAAGACTCTCAATTTAGCATCAGCCCCACTCGCTGACACTCCAAATGTGACGGCAACTTCTCGCATTAACACTGAAAGATCACCGTTTTGTGGTGTCCATGGTGTTAGTGTTAAAACATCACTCGATACTGAAAGGCCAATTCCCTATTTAGTTCAGGAGGAAAAAGAAAATCTGGACAACCTTTCGCGGGCCTGCTTACTCTATTCTGTCAGTTGCTAATGGGAGCCAGAGCCACTGGGCAGCAGAAGGCATGGGGCAAAGGCCTGGCTCCCCAGAAGCAGTAACTTCCAGCAGGTAAGCAGGAACTGGTGGGGAAGGAACTCAGCCTTTTTTCATCCCTTCATGTCCGTCATGGGTCAATGTGGGAGACCCTCCACTAGGTGTCCACTAGGTTCCTCATCTGTAAAGTGGGAATTCCACACACCTGCCCGGGATGGAGCTTGCTGGCATATATGAAACACTTGGTAGAGAAGAGATGAAGGCCTAGACGGTAAGAATACAGTCCCATAAAATAAACGCCTTGGAGGTCTGGCCAGACTCCACCCTTAGAGAGGGTGAAGGGGATGGGGTCTCATGTTGCCCAGGCTAGCCTTGAACTTACAATGTAGCTGAGGATAATCTTGAACTTCTGATCCTCTCTCCTGGCTTTATCTCCTAAGTGCCGGGATTATAGGAGGGCACCCCCACACCGCCTGGGTTTATGAGGTGCTGCGGCTTAGTATATGTTAGGCAAACTCTCCATCAACATGTGAGCCACACCCACAGCCTCAAGTCACATGACAGTCACTGTGGCACTCTAAGTCACATGTCAGTCACTGTGGCACTCTAAGTCACATGACAGTCACTGTGGCACTCTAAGTCACATGACAGTCACTGTGGCACTCTAAGTCACATGACAGTCACTGTGGCACTCTAAGTCACATGACAGTCACTGTGGCACTCTAAGTCACATGTCAGTCACTGTGGCACTCTAAGTCACATGTCAGTCACTGTGGCACTCTAAGTCACATGACAGTCACTGTGGCACTCTAAGTCACGTGACAGTCACTGTGGCACTCTAAGTCACGTGACAGTCACTGTGGCACTCTAAGTCACGTGACAGTCACTGTGGCACTCTAAGTCACGTGACAGTCACTGTGGCACTCTAAGTCACGTGTCAGTCACTGTGGCACTCTAAGTCACGTGACAGTCACTGTGGCACTCTAAGTCACATGACAGTCACTGTGGCACTCTAAGTCACGTGTCAGTCACTGTGGCACTCTAAGTCACCGTGGCACTCTAAGTCACATGTCAGCCTGTGGCACTCTAAGTCACATGTCAGTCACTGTGGCACTCTAAGTCACATGACAGTCACTGTGGCACTCTAAGTCACGTGACAGTCACTGTGGCACTCTAAGTCACGTGACAGTCACTGTGGCACTCTAAGTCACATGTCAGTCACTGTGGCACTCTAAGTCACGTGACAGTCACTGTGGCACTCTAAGTCACATGACAGTCACTGTGGCACTCTAAGTCACATGTCAGTCACTGTGGCACTCTAAGTCACATGTCAGTCACTGTGGCACTCTAAGTCACATGACAGTCACTGTGGCACTCTAAGTCACATGTCAGTCACTGTGGCACTCTAAGTCACATGACAGTCACTGTGGCACTCTAAGTCACATGTCAGTCACTGTGGCACTCTAAGTCACATGACAGTCACTGTGGCACTCTAAGTCACATGATCAGTCACTGTGGCACTCTAAGTCACATGGACAGTCACTGTGGCACTCTAAGTCACATGACAGTCACTGTGGCACTCTAAGTCACATGACAGTCACTGTGGCACTCTAAGTCACATGACAGTCACTGTGGCACTCTAAGTCACATGACAGTCACTGTGGCACTCTAAGTCACATGACAGTCACTGTGGCACTCTCTATTACCTTTTAGCTCTAGGACCTGCGGAGGGTCCTCCTGGAAGCAGTCTGTTTCTGGTTTCCCTTACAATCTACCCTTTGGGAACCGACCTCTCTCCAACTTGAGGTTTTACATCAACTTGAGGTCAGTGTCTCCTTTTAACAGCTCATACCCAAGCCAGGCCACTTCACACTGATCTCTAAGCACCAAGCATTCGGGATCTCCCCCATTCTGGACTTTACCGAATGCATTATCACTCAAACTTGCCTTCCTAGGACAGAGATGGGAGCAGTGCACAGGCACAACTCCGGTGTCCCCTTCCCTTCACCCTTAATTAGGGAGTGTTGAAAAACAGAAAATCAGATTTGAGTCAATCAGCAGGGTCATGACACCTGCCCCCACGTCTGACAATTGAGAGACGTGATACCAGATGTCTTCTGACCTCCTCTGTGGAGCAGTGCACATGTGCCTACATACATATGTACATGTGCACATACAATAAACAAACAAGCATCAGGAAGGGAGACAAAAGGAAATCAGAATAGTGGGCACGGCTGGGATTCTGCTGTCCAGCTCCCTTCATGGCTACCATCATGGCTGCCTCACAGCCGACCTGCCTGCCTAGCCAGGCTTCCTTCCTTCATGATGACCAACTTGCACTGGTACAGAGGAGATCCCTAACCCACCGTCTCACAACTAGCAGAAAGTTGGAGCACAGAGCCATCCCTTCATCACCTGTGGCCCGCTGACCCTGCTTCTTGGTCACCTGTGCTACTGTGTAAGGAATGCTTTGCTTTAGTGGCCTAGGCAAACTTGGATGGAGTCCTGTCATCCCTGGAAGCAGAAAACAACCCTTTGTCTTAAAGATGTGTTTCTGAAGATGACAGAGGACACAAGAACACGACCCTTGTTCTGAGTGGGAGCAACAGCCTACCCAAGGCTGCGGGAGGGGTCTGCATGCACCTCACTGCTGAAAGCAGGCTGGAACAGGTTGGAGAGCTAAAGAACAAATGGGGATGGAACCAGAAATGCAAATGGCTTAAAACCAAACAGCTTTCTCATGATGTGCCCCACCCTCACCAAAATCTCCTTAGTCCTCTGGGACAGTTCTGCATCTGCACATCTCTGAAGGTGCTGGCTGCCAGCTGGCACTCACGAGACGATCGTCACTCTGCACATGCCCTGACTTGGTTACAGCCAGCAAGCTGCCATCATACCATGTGAGCAGTGCTTGCCTCGGCACCGCACCAGATCTGCTTGTCTTTGGAAGTGTCTTTGGAAAGATCTTGCAGTCTTGGGGCAGACTCTCATTGCTAACCCAGTGTTGTGCATTTCCTATAAAGCAATAAACGAGGCTTTTAGAAGACCGAGGAGAGGAGGGCTAGAGGAAGCCCATGAAGCTGTGTCACAGCCTGTAATGGGGACAGTGGACAGACAGCCCAGAGGGAAGGGCTATGCTACTATAGGCTGAGCAGTCATACTTAAGGCTTAAGAAAAAAATGGTTATCTTTGATCTTAGTGAACTATGGCACAGAATACCGGTGGCCCTTCTGGCACATGCTGATTGACAAGCAGGCCTCTTGTTCTTCCCAAATGTGCAGTAAAGGAAGCAGTGTTTCTCAGAGTCAGGTTCTCTGGGGCCCATGTCACTGTCACGGCAGTGGCTGCAGAGTGGAGCACTGCTCATCCTGGGAGCACGGAGGTAGCAGGGGTGGGCCTGAAGGTCTGCACTTCCACAAGCTCCCACTTGGCACTGCTGCTGGGTTAGGGCCCCAGTGTTGAACAGCACTGTGGGATATATCCCTCACTCAATGGTGACTCAGAGGCAAGAGTTCTGGTGTGCTCTTCCAGAGGACCCAGTTCACTGCCCAGTGACCACAACTCTGAAATTCTAGTCCCAAGCTGTATGTGGTACACAAATATCTTGTTAAATCACTCATATACATAAGCAAACAAAAATGTAAAAACCAAAAGAATACAAACAAAAACCTTCCTGCTTTGGTTCTTCCCAATGTGATAGACAGGTAGGACAGGGCTGGGTGGCCCAGGACCAGTGGGGAATTAGCCACACTACTATAACCAAAGCCTTAGTTTTCTGTGCAGCCCTGGACAAAACCGCTTAAGTTTAAAGCCTGCCTGGGCTACCTAGCAAGACAACTGTCTCAAAACAAAAACAAACTCCAAAATAACAAGCAAGAAGGGAGGGAGAGAGAGGCAGGGAGTAACAAGGGGAAAAGGAGGGGGAGAAAGAGAGAGGGAGGGGGAGGGAAGGGAGCTGACCTCCTCTAGGCTGGGCTGGGCGGGGCAGGGCCAGCCTTCACAGGGAGGGAGGGAGTGCCTTTCACTGAAGTGGGGGCGGCTTTATTAAGAAGGCTGGAGAAGGTTCACAGAGATCTACAGAACCGCAGAGGGCCAAGCAGCCTGCATTACTGACTACACTAGCAGGTGCTGCAGCTCCTGCTGGGGGAAGGGGACCTCTCTAGGTACCTGTGGAGCTCAGTCAATAGAGCCATCTGCAAGTCTCTCCTCAGGAGTTCTCTGTTTGGCAGCAGTGGTGACCAGGATACAGCATTGCCAGCCCTGCTGCCCTCCCCCCAACCCCCCCCCCCCCCCCCCGCCCGCCCCAGGAAGAAACAGTAGAGGCAGGCAGCCTTGGAAAGAACTTTTCTATAGGACCTTGATGTCTTCCAGGGACAAAGCTTAAGCTCTGTCCTTGGGCCACTAGGTTTTCCAAAAGGGCAACTGAGGAGAAAAAAAAAAAAAAGAGCCCCCACCCCCACCCCTTTGAGACTGGTTCAGTGGCCCAGGCTGGCTTCTAACTCTCAATGCAGCTGAAGATGACCTTGAACGCCTGATCCATCTTCACCTCCTGGCCAGGATGCCAGGCCTGTGCCACCACGTGGAGCTGGAGATACAGGACTTATGCTCTCAGCATGCCCAGCCCAAGGACTCTGCTTCAAACACAAACTCTTCTGGTTAAACTGAGAGAATGTCAGACATCCTGTAAGAAGCAGGACACAGAGCCTTGCCCAGGTATAAAAACTTTATTGTTTACAAAAATAAGTTACAAAAACCAACCAAGCATAACCAACGTAACAGCTCATGGAAGCAACAGACCCAGGGGCTAGCACACAAGGAAGGGGCAGACCATCCTCCTGTGATGCAGATGACAGTTATTCAGGGAGAACAGCGACAGACACCTATATGGTGAATGGGTCAGGCTGGTCTGGGGTCACTGGCGGCAGGTGTCATGGAAAGCTTCCAGGGTTCGGAAGTCTCTCCATGTCGGGGGAAGGCCATCTTGTAGAAACTTCCCACAGCGCTGGCACGGGGCCTGGAACAGCTTAATGTAGCTTCTCAGCCAGGTCTGAAAAGAGGTAAGACAGAAAAGAGAGAAGGGATCAGGGAGCCCCCCTCTTGGAAGGCCTAGTTGCCTAAGGATAGAGTTTAAGCAGGCTTTGACCCTGGAAGACACCCAGGGTCTTTTAGAAAAGCTGTCTCCCTGTGACTCAGTTCTGATGTCTCCTCCCTACTGTCCAGAGCTGAAGTGCCCCCAAGGCTATCTGGCACCACTGCCGGGTTCCCTGTTTCAGCTGCTTCTACCCTCTCTCTCTCATTCTGAGCAGAGGTACAGGCACATCTCAGTACTGTGAGACTATCAGGGCAACGTGCTCTGAGCTAATCTCATTTCAGAGGTTGTCCCTCTCTGTCATGGTGGGGCCTAACACAGCTGGGGTGGCCCCAGAGTCACCAAGTAACATAAGTAACAGTCCAGTCGCCCACCTTGAGGTTGAGAGCTGAGGGCTCCCAGATGTTCTGCATAAGAATGAGGCTCAGGTAACTCAATTCTCCACCTCAAGGAGACTCAGGGGCATAAAGGCCCAGCAAGCAGACCCCACCAGCCACAGGCAGGCAGCCCGGAGAGCCAAGCAAATCACATAACTCACTCCCTAAGGTGTCAACGAGGGGACAATAACCTCTGAAGAGGTTACTGATGCAAGTAGGTCCTGAGGGGCGGATCTAGCCCACCCACAAGCTGGTGTTTTGGAAAGAAACCTGTGGGGTTTTGGAAAGAAAACCCCATCAGGGTGATGGGTGGCAGTCTGCTCTGCTGCACAACTCCTCCAGTGCTGTCAAGTGCAAAGGAAAATGTGGAGTCCTGTCAGGCAGACGTGTAGCATGTGGACCACTGAAGGCCGTCACGTGCTCACTCCTCAGCATGGGGAAGGTCTCTCTGCATCTTTACGCTGAGCACCTAGTGGCATCCCCCCAACACCATGCAGTCAGTTCTCAAGCCAGGCTTATGTCTTGTGAGGAACAGCCTTTCTCTCTAAGAAGCTGTGACCATAAGCTGCCAATCAACACTCCTTGTGGTAACTACTGCTCAGACCAGCAGGCAGGAACACCAACAGCCATGGTAGCATGGAGACAAAAGGAGTTTCCTGGGCAGGGAAGGGCAATGGCTAGTGACGCTAAGGTGGACTGGCTGCAGGGTCTGTGGAGACTGCAGCTGGCTACCTGACCAGCCCTGGGGAGAAGTCCTGATGACTCCGAGTAACACCCCCCCCCCGAGATTTAAAAAGGACAGGGCAGGGGAACTACAGATTCATCCTGTCGCTCCTCCATGCTCAGGTCCAGCCATAGGGCTTGGAGGGTTAGTGCTACAGTGCTGGAAACTTCTGTAAGGCCACTTCTGTGGCACTGCTTGTCCCATTCTGATTGAAGTCCCAGGGATCACCTGGGACGGGCTCCCCAGATCTCTCCCTAGCTGGAAGGTCTGACCTGAAGCCACTTACCATGAAGGACCTGACCACGACGTCTGGCATCTGGGGTAACTGATAGTGAAGCAGGGCAGTGGTGGCATGGTCTGTCACCTAGAATGAAGGACAGTTACTGTTAGCCAGAAGCTGGTAGCTTCCTAAGTGACAGTCCTGCTGGGATCCCCCTGCACGCCTCCTCCCCACACCTAAATTAAAATCTCAAATAAGAAAATTAGCAGAGTTGAGACAGGGAGGAGGCACTGCAGGTAAGAGGGTACAGGGCTGGAAACAGGAAGAGTATGGAACATTCTGGCAACTAAACATCTGGACAGGAAGAAGCATGAGAGGGACAGGGAGACACTTCGACAGACAGCAAGGGTGCAATGATTTCATCCTGTCTCCAAGCTCTTCACTTAGGCTCTGCCCTGCCAGCTCTTTGAAGGCCTGCCCCTTGCTCTGGTCCTCCTCCCCACCAGGCTTCCTGGCCTTCCCAGCTCTTCTGGGGACCCATTCAGGTCTCCTGACTTCTCAGAAAGGTGGTAGCAAGGCCAGGGCCCAGATGGCCTGAGGTGCCCAGGAGGCGCCAGGAACATAGGCACTGTCTCTTGACCTTGATCCCATCACTCTCCCTGGGCCTCAATAGCTCATTTTCAAAACAAAGGGGCTAGTCAAAGACCCTAAGGTCTGGCCATCCCCAAACTAGTTAAGAGCTGACTAGTGAGAGGTTTATTAAAATTAATGGTTTATCTGACTGTCCTTAGAAACTCTTAAAAAATTTAAAAACATTTTCTTTTTTACTTGGTGTGTGTGTATGTGTGTGCTCTTGTATGTGGTGTGTGTGTGTGTGTGTGTGTGTGTGTGTGTGTGTGTGTAAGAGCATGTGCCACAGAGTGATGGCAGGGAACAGCTTGCAGGAGTCAGGTCTCTGCCCCCACCACATGGGTCCTAGAGATCAAACTCAGGTCGCCAGGCTTGGCAGCAGGCACCTTTACCTGCTGAGCCATCTCACAGGCAGTGGAAATTCTTTTTTTTTTTTTTTCTTTTTTGTTTTTTGTGAGACAGGGTTTCTCTGTGTAGCCCTGGCTGTCCTGGAACTCACTCTGTAGACCAGGCTGGCCTTGAACTCAGAAATCTGCCTGCCTCTGCCTCCTAAGTGCTGGGACTAAAGGCGTGTGCCACCACTGCCTGGCTGGAAATTCTTGTCATTACAAATATATTTAAAAACAAAAGAGAACACGCCAGATGAAGTCATTAACTCTGAGAACAAAAATCAACACAGGCCCAACATGCGTGGACTTGCTAGTCCCCAGGCTCAGTAGGATACTGTGACACACTAGCTGGCAGGGCCACTGCAGCAGCAAGGCAAACTCTGTGGGCAACTGGGAGGGCCGATCTAGGCCAGGGGCCAGTGAGGATCATCCTCAAGTTATACCACAGCATGAGGGCAACTGGCCCAGGATCCCCCAGTGTCCAGAGGCAAATTTAGGGCCAGATGGACTTTAACCCATAGAGGAGGTTGTGGCTCCATGCTTCAAGGCAGGGGAGAGGACAGGCTGACCAAGTTCTTCTTCCCCAGAGAGCTCAGTGCAGCATCCTCCCTGCCCTCCTCCTCTACCCCCCAACTCTGCCCACCTCTCCCCACAGCCTTCCTACATGATGCTGGTTCATGCTGTGTCCCCAGGCCTAGAACCACAAGGCACACATACAGCAGGTACCCAATGCATACGGTAATTAAAGAGAGGACTGTGGAAATGCCCACTCCTGGGGACAGCACTGCTCTCCCACAGAGACATCCCTGTGCCTGCGCTGCACAAGCCTGAGCAAGTCTTTCCCTGGGTGACTTTCAAGATAAGCGTACTTTCCCCCGTGCCAGGCCTGCTTTTATTTTAAGCTCCCTGACAGACAGCTTTCTAAAATGAGCAGTAGTAACCGTGACACGGCTGTGGTGATGCCGGGGAGACGAATGGGCTGTCTTTTTACCTAAAATGCTTACCTAAGTGATGCTGTTCCCCAGTTCCAGGCATGGCTACTTTCCTGAGATGGGCGCTGTCCACAGCACGAACTCTCCAAGGCCCTCTGGAGAGGTCAGAGCCATCTGTTCACCTGCTGGAGCCTTAGTTCAGTGACCCAGAGGAACATCCAAAGCAGGGTTGCTTGCTTGGATGAAGTTTTTGTGTTTCTTCCTTCTCAGTTAATACAGACCACCACATGAAATTCTCAAAGCCACAGAAGCTACAAACATCCTCACAGGTGACCATGTGAGAGGGTCTGTGTCCCACTTCTAGTCTCCACAAGCATGTGAGTCCCTGTCTAGTGGCTGACATCAGTGGGAGAAGAAAAAGGTTCTCTAAATGGGCATGCCCCTGTAGTGTTCCTCCACAATACCTGCTTGGCCCCTGTAACCTATGAAATTTGGGACCTCTAGCCAAATCTGACAGGACTGTCTCTGCAAATGCCCCAAGCCTTGAACCCAGGCCCTTTATCCTACTCCTGGCCTGGCTTCCTGAGCCTTATTTGGGCTCCTGTTTCCTGGCTGGACGACTATGGTCCAGGTGAGGGTCTGAAAGGTGGTCTTGTAAGTGTGGTGCAGGGAAGGCCTGTCCATGTAGTTGAGGTGTACAGGCTAGCCAAGGGGACCAGCCGAGTTAATGAAAAATGATTTTCTGCAGATATGGAGGAGCCAGGCACTCTCTGACTTGGCGTCTGATTCCCAGGCAGGCACGTAATCAGACCGGCCATTCTTGGCGTGCCATCTGGCTGAAGCCAGCCTTCTTTTCAAAGAGTCCCATTAAAAGTACTCCCTTTAACTGTCAAATGGTGGCAGGTTTTGCTCTGGCAACTGATGTGGTTGGTCATTTAGCCTCTCAAAATCCTACCACCGATCTCAGCAACATTTTAATAGAAGGAAACAAACCAGCTGCCTTCTGAGTCTCCCCAACTTCTTCACCGGCTCCACTCCCAGTTCTCTGATTCCCATGGCTGAACCCCCAGTACCAAGCAAAGCTCCAGCTCCAGCCATGCACTCTTCCTAGTCCTCAGAGCTTTAGTCCACCTTCAATGTGTGTGTGTGTGTGTGTGAATGTATATATAAAATAGTTTTACACTTTCAATAACAAAGTTGTGTTTTGTTCAGCACTGAAGATGTAGAGAAACCATGGCAGTGCAACAGAAGATTGCTACTAACTAGTGTTGTGAGGACCTAGGTCTGGGCCGTTGTGTTGTAAGTGAATGATGTTCCCTGGAGATAAAAGCGGCTGCTCAGAGGGAGGCCAGGGAAGAGCACTAATGCTCCTGAGAGACCAAGGCCAAGGAGGATGCCTTGCTGCAGGTTGAGTGCTTGGTTGAAACAAAGCTTATGAAAACATCAAAGTGCTTGGAACCTAGGGAGAGCAGGCAGGGAGGGGAGGGCGAAGCAACACTACTAGACAGACATGGACTAGGCAGGGTACCATGGATGGAAGGTGGGAACTCCAGAAGCCTTGCTTCCCCTCACTGCAGGGAATCAGAGGCCCAGCCTGGCTCCTGGTGGGTCCCCATCTGGAGAGCCAAGACAGCAGGCTGGGTTGACTGAAGTTCCCTCTGCCTCAGCTCAAAGCTGTGAAAGTCTTTGTGCACCCAGATGGAGGAGAACTGAGCAGGGCTGGCGGTGGGGGTGGGTGGGTGGGGGGGTGGGGCAAAAGGACTCTTTCACAAGACCTTGGAACAGCTGCCAGTCAGCACTCTGGAGAGGGGCTGCCAGTCAAAGCAGTCTTCCTAAGTTCCTCTGTCATACTGAGGTGCAGAGTGCCCCGAGCCTCTCTTCCAGGCTGGAGCTGTTTTAGCCACAAAGAAAGCAAGCTGCGGCAGGGGCAGTGCATGTGGGTGGGCAGCCCTCTGGGCTACAGGCTCACTGTTCTATACCTGGTCCTGCCCTTCCTAGGAGTAGAATGACCTTGGGCATAGACTCCACGGGTCAGGAGAGGGACAGTATCTGACCTCACGCAATCTTCATATCAGTGACAGTAGAGGGACATTCCAAGGGCCATTTGCAAGTCAGGGAAGACTGGGAGCTAAAGGGACTTCCTTAGGCTAGGTGGTTACCATGCAGCAGGGCAGGGCTTGTCCAGCCAACCTGAATTGAGGGTCTGACCTACACTCAGTAGGCTTCCACTGGAGGACTTCTTGGGTGAACAAGTGTTCTGGGTGGTGCCAAATCATGGAGTCTCCCCTCTCTTAGGGAGAGGCTGGGACAGACACCCGAACCTTGGACAAGGTTCCTTCCTTCCTTTCTTCCTTATTAAAGCCTCTGTTTATTTTCTGCTAACAAGGCTCACTTTCCCACTGCACTGGTCAGGGGGACAACCGAATTCATCTCCTGCCCGTGTTACACGGGAGCAGTGGGGTGAGGAGGGCTGCAGTTCAGTGTCTCAAAGGAAGTACAAAGCATAGAAGGTTGGGGGTCCTGGCAGTAGTGCAGAGGCCAAGTGTTCCATTGTCCAGTGATGAATATAGGACACACTCTTCCTCGCAGCCCAGGTGCCACAATAACTAGACCCTCAAGGGGAAAACCAAAGGCCACAGTGGTGACCCAGGAAAAGTTTGGAGAGGGAAGGCTCTTAGACTATCACAGCCCAGCATGCTTCCCCTAAAAGGGAAGCGTCTGCAAAGTGAGAGGATAAAGACAGTCAGCAGCGGCCAAGGTTAGGGACGTGGTCTGCAGCAGAAACCCTCGGCTGCGCCTTCCTCCTCCCTCACTTCACTTCCACACGGCTCTAATTTGGGGTGGCTGTTTTTCTACAATGAGAGCCCTGAATGTCTTCAGAGGCTCGGGGAACCTCTCAGGTGGGAGGCATTACTTGCAGGAACCAGACCCAGCTTTTAGAAGTTGTTGAGGGGTGCTGTCTAAGAGCTCAGGATATTAGGAAGTGCAGGCCACCAGGGGGCAGGACAGCAGCCCTAGGTGAGCTGGCCGCAGCCTCCAGCAATCCTCCATCCAATGCTCTTTCTAAAGCAAGGGTTACTGGACAGTTTCATCTATCCATAGGGCCAAATGCCCAAGGCATGTCCCTGCCAAGCTTGGGGGCTGTGGCCGCTATAAATAGCATTCCCCTGCGAGGTTCATGAGCAGGGGAAGGAAGTACCCAGTAACTACAACTGTTTAAGAGAACTTGGTGGTGACTAGTCTCTGGCTTCCCTCCAGGAAGCACCAGCCTCCACATGCATGCTGTAAGGTAGACAGGAAAGTGACTTGGTGGAGGGTGGGGAGCCCAATTGATGGGGGCTGGCCTGGTGCTGGTCCTGCAGGTCCTCAGTGTAGGTTCCCAGTCACTCATTGCCAACCCTCAGGTAAGGAGCTGTACCATCTCTGGCCCTTTCCAGGGGTGACTTTAATTTTTTTTTTTTTTTTTTTTTTTTTTTAAAGAGAGGATCTTACTCTGTATCCCTGGCTGACCTGGAACTTACTATGTATGCTATGATAGCCTCAAACATACAGGGGTTCACCTCTCTCTCCCTCTTGTGTGCTGGAACTAACGGTGTGTACTACTATGCCAGCTATCACCAACTTAAAAAAAAAAAATAAAGACAGCAGATGCCAGAGCAAGAAAGGTGCTATGTCTCTGCTTCACTCTAGGTGCCCACCTGATGCCTTGATGTGATGCCATCTTTCTAAGGCCCTGGCTTTGCTAGCTTCTCTCCCTAGCTCTAGGTTTCACCAAGACCGGAAGCACTGAATGTGCCTCTAATGTGCTCATGCCTTCCCCCAGCACAGAGTACAAGCAACCTTAGGAGGGTAAAGACGATTTACCACTGTGGAGGGGCCAGCGCAGGCATCTGGGGCTCCCCAACAATTTTAACAACAGCAATCCCACCCTTGGGAGGAGAAGCCCCAAACAATGCTCAAGTGTAAATGATTTGTGGGCGGCTCTGGAGCCAGCTATGGGAGCTTGGTGTGTGAAGGGCTTAGAGATGGCAGCCATGCTAGGATCCCTGCACCAGCTTTAGGATGAATCCTAAAGGCGGCTTTAGAAGTCTTCATTCTATGAAAAGAGGAGTCACCATTATCTCAAAATTGAAATGCTCTGAAGTCCTCAAAGTGGTGTTGGGGGCCATGGGAGCATTGCAGACAGAAGCTTCTAAAACATGGATGAAGGCACGGCGGGGCGGAAGCAGGGGATTTATCACTTATTATGCAGCTCTAGTCTCTAATCGGAGACAGGATTTGTGTGCCACAGGCTCAACAGGCCTGGGGGGCCTGAAGAGGAAGCCCAGAGGCCCACAGGGACTAGGGATTACTCAGGCAAGATCGATATTCTGCTTTGTGTGATGAAGGAGCCATCTGTATGGGCTCTGAAGAGCTTATCGCTGTCACTGGGGCCAGGTCATGCTGGTCTGGGACTTCTGGGACACGATCAGCAGGCTAGCTGGGTCAGAGAGGAGAGGTAGAGACAGACCCAGCTGCTCCATCGGGTCTCCAATCCCTTGCACATCTTTGAGATCAAGCCCTGCATTTGAGAAGTACAAGCCTGCAGATGCAAGACAGTTTCTGGCAGGCACAACCTGTGTCTTCCAAAAATGAGCATCTGAGTGAGGCAGGCTACAGTAAGCCTTTAGAGTTTCAGACATGATACCACTGATGTCTGGAAGAAGCTCTCAATTCCCTGGACCCAGGCAGACTGGCTGTTGATGGCCTTCATGGATGGCTACGTGCTTAAACACCCTAGCATAGATTGCTGCCTCTCCTCCTTTCAGCCCGCCACTGACACTGCAGTGACCTGTGAGCCTGCCTAACCCAGCACTGCTTTCTGACCTTGTCTGAAACACTCTTCTCTCTAGGCCCTTTCCAGTACTGACACTCAGTCTGGTGGCTCCCTGTCCTGACTGGTACCTGGTGCTTAGGGCTAGTTCCCTTGTGTGTACTTCCACAGCCCTCTGGGTAATTGAGTCTGGCACTATGTCCAGACTTGAGAGCAGATGCTCCATCTCCAGGCTCACTCTCTGGGAATGAGGCCACCTGGGCTGCATTTGTGTCCCTGGGCCAGCTTTGGACATTAGAGAGCAGTATGTCTCTGTACTGGGCACCACACAGTAGTAGGACCCAGACTAAGGGATTAAGTGGGAAGGTCTCAGGCAGCTGGAAGGGAGGAGAGCCCAGGAGCCTGGGAAAGCAGGGACACCACAGTCCTCTTGGAACCAGGGAACTCTCCAAGGTTCTGACCAGTGAGCACTTTCACATAGCAGGGTTGAGAAGAGCCACATAGTGGGTCCTTGACATTTTTTTTCAGGATTAAGAAATCGAGACTCTTCTTTAGATGAGAAAAGTTTAACACTTTCCAGATGGTAAGATGCCAGACTGCCGCTGGCTGCCGCTGGAGGTGACACAGTGATACCCATTTCTCCATCAGATATGTAAACAACAAAGCACCGGCCATTGTGAAGTCAGGACCAGTGCATCCACTGCAGGCCATATAAAATTGGTGTCACTGGAGGGAGGTGTGGTTTCAGGACAGTACGTACTTTCCCAGGTCCTGGCCTATCAAGTTGCTCAGTGAGTATAGCTGGCAGCTTTAATTCTTGTGTATTTCACACCAAAGCTGCCCACTCTTTGGCCAGGGAAAGAGGTATCAGGGCCAGGAAGACGGAGGAGGCTTTGGTGGGAGTGGTTGGGCTTGCCATGGTAGCTGGGTCTTTAGTTTAGTTTACGAAAATACTCCCTTAAAATGGTGACATGCACGGGCTGGAGAGATGGCTCAGCAGTTAGGAGCACTGACTGCTCTTTCAGAGGTCCTGAGTTCAATTCTCAGCAACCACATGGTGGCTCACAACCATCTGTAATGGGATCTGATGCCCTCTTCTGGTGTGTCTGAAGACAGCTACAGTGTACTCATATATATAAAATAAATAAATATTTTTAAAAAAGTAATGCTTCTCTTTAAAAGGTGTGTGTGTGGGGGGGGGCATGCACATAGATGGCTACAGATTCCAGGTACCGCTGTCCTCAGCCCCTGTGACAGGTACAGAGGCAGCAGCAGCAATAGCACATGCCACACACTCTCCAGGAAAGCTTAGTGCTAAGCCCCTCACCATGGCTGATCTTCACAACACACACCCCATGAAGGAGGTGTGATCTGTTTCACCTTTGTGCTGAGGAAAGAGCCGAATCCTACACAGGACAAATTCTTGGCTGGAGATCCACAGCACATCAAGTGCACAGCCCAGGCTCAAAACTACACAGTCCACCGTGGAGAGGAGCCGGGAGCCCTGTGCAAGGGAAACTGGCCAACAGGGAGCAGAGGAGATGGAGGGGCTTCCTCAGGAGGAAAGGTCACTTTGGAGGCAGAGTAGTAGGGATCATACTTTATATGTAACCTTCCTGTGATGTCAGCTCCCCTCACAACATGCTCTCTCCAGTACAGATGAGCAAACTGAGGAGGCACAGCCAGGACCTGACCACCTGCAGATGGCTCTCGCTGGAATAGTCACTACAGGGAGCGTGAAGGGGAGCAGCCAGACCTGGAGTGTGTGGACTAGCAGTGCTGGCAGCTTGAGCTGTGGGATGAAGGCAAGGGGTCCAGGAGTGGGAGGAGCCAGTATCTCAGAAGCAGCTGTCAGATCTGATGGCCTGTCCTGTGTCCCTTCCCTCCAGGAAGAAGGGAACAATCGAGATCATGAATGGCTGCCCATGACCCCTCTAATGGCAGAAGCCCACAAGCCACTTCTCGGGTAACTCATATGGGGTATAACCATAGAGGCCAGTGGGCTGGCGGGGCCTCCCTGGGTCTGTTTGCTACACATAGCTGGGTGCATGTGAGCACTGGAGCTGTGAACACACTGCCCAGCAGGGAGCCTGAAGGAAAGGGGTCAGGCCCATAACAGGCAAACAAGTGAGGACACCTGCTCTGGGAAGAGACACGTGTGGGTATGGACCCTCAGGGAAGGTGGTGGCTGGGGCTCTTGGCAGCCAGTTCAACCCAAACACCTCTTCCTCTTTCCCTTGGCTCTCAGGCCTGGGTGGATGTTTAGCTAGCCCTACCAGCTGGTGGCTGGTCTACCAGCCTACCAGCTGGTGGCTGAGGGCATGGCACCCTCTTCGATGATCAAGGGATCCTCTGCCTCTCTTTTCTACAATTTAACAGCCTACTCCCAGACAAATGCACACCTTCCTCGTGTATGCTACCACCAGAAACCTACCTGTCTACATGAAGCTGTTCATCTGTCCTGGTACTTGTGAAAGCTGTTCCCTCAGCTCTGTCCATTTGGGACACACTTGTGAATGTCCCTTTAAGTTCAAGAGCCTCTGTGGTACAAGGGCTGGGTAGGGTGTGGCCTGAGAGTCTCACCACAACCTCTACCTCTCTAGGCTTTCAGGTGTGGCATCCTTACCAGGGGTTTTGGGTTGAATTATTTTTTTGTGAAGAGAAATGTAGGAGGTTGGCAGGGGGACTCAGAGACTAGTTAGTGAGCCTCCCAGGTGATGTGAGATGCTATAGCAGGGGCCAGTGCCCAGGTCACGCCCAGCTCAGGGCACTGCGGTGGAGTAATGGCCACGGCTAAGAGTGGACTTCCGGGGCCAGTGGCTAGGTTTTGTTCCTACCCCCAGGAGGGGACATTGGCTCCCCAGGGACACTCTCTTTCTATAGCCCCACCCTGTCTGTCTGGGGCCTCTGCGCTCTCACCTTTCTCTAAGCCCTGCAAGGACTTCATGCAGAGTGACGGATGCTGGGAGAAATGCACACTGTTTTGAAATGAGGGGGTTAAAGGTCAAAACAGTGAGTGCCCCAGCAGAGCTTAAATGGCAGGAAAATCCGAACTTGCTTGAAGCCTTTGCTGGCTCTGTGGCTCTGGCCTTTCAGAGGATCCCCTTATTTCTGTATTTCATTCTCTGAATCCACACTGCTGGAAACTCACTGGCTATAAAAAGCGGCTTCGCCCTAGGATGAAGTGCAAGGCGCCTCTGGGGTAGTGCGGTAAATGACAGGCACCTGTTGGCAGTCACAGCCTCACAGCAAGCTGTCCCCCAAGCAGCCTCTGCCTTGCACTTGGGCACGGAGTCTAATGAGTAAGATAGAAAAAGGCTTGCTGACAGTCAGTGTCCTCAGACAAAAGGCAGGCATTTCACTCCTCAGGACTGGTTTGCTATAGAGCCACATGAGCGAGTCTCTGAGGGACTTGAGCTCGGGCCTCTGGACAATGTAACAATGGCCTGCCTTCCACTGCCCTGGCTCCTGAAGTAAAAAGACACGGGTAAGTTTGCTTTGGCTCTACAAGGCACTGGTCCCCTTCTACCTAGAGGGAAAGAGCTCTGGGGCTTCCTGCCCTCCTAAGGGTACCTGAAGCAATACAATGGTGCCAGGAAAGGGAAGGTGCCCTTAGCAGTGGGTGGTGGGGGTGGCAGTTCAAGTTCCTTCAGTGGCCAGGGAGTCTCAGCTCAGAATAGGGTGTACTAATGCAGTCTACTCTAAGTCAAGCTCTTTGGGAAGTGGGTGATTCTGCCGGAGAAGTCCCCTCACACAGGGGACAGAACTTCCTTGTCACAGTGAGCCGCCCTCCTGACCCACAGGAACTTACTGCCCTGGGCTAGGCTTTTCTCAAAAAAAGAATTTGACCTTGAAGCCCATGGTGGCTGTCTAGCGGGTGGACAGGTGCAGGAGAGTCCTCTCCATGCTCTGTCAGCACCTACCACCAGCAGAGTCAACAAGCACACATGTGGGGACAGGAAGACAGAGTGAGAAAGGGTGGATCCTAAAAAGCAAAGCCAACCAACCCTGTCATCTGATGCTGTGAGTCCCACACTAACTATCACTCAGAAGGCTGTGCAGGACAGACTAGCCTTGAACAGAGTGGCCCCAGCTCTGACGTCTCTGTGGAGTGGATTGTGGGAAGGAAATGAAGCAGGATAACACATCCTGCCCTTGGGACAGGATGCTGGATGCACCTTCTTCCTGCCACCAGCCCCTTCTGCAAGCTTGGAGCACAGGCTCCCTGATGTGACATCACACCACACCCATACCAGGGAAAATGATTGGCTGAAGCTTTCCTGAGAGGATTAAGATGGACTCTGTAGAACATTATTTTCTTAGATAGCCCTCCATCAGGGTCAGCACTGGACGTTAATCATTTAGATATAATAGGGCAAAAGAGAGATGAGGAAGAACCCAAAGTGTCTGGGCAGTGGTCTAGGAGGGTAAAGCACCACCACCACGTGGGTCAGCCCATTCTCACTACTGCAAACAGGCCATGTAGTACACAGGGAGACTGGCAGGCCCAGGCATCTCTCCAACTGTCCATTTTAGACTCTGCCGCTGTGTGTGTTTGCAAGATCAGACAAGGACTGCATGGCAGGTTGTTTCCAGGGAGGGGTGGGTAAAAACATGGTAGCACAGTCTAAGTCTGTGCTTCAGAAAGTCTCCATTTCACACTCTGCCCGAGTCCCTGATAAGCTTCCCACATACAGTCATGGCACAGAACAGTTTTTAAGAAAGCATGGCAAGGAGGCTCCACTCTCAGGAAGGGTTCACTAACAAAGACCAGGTTCTGAGCTGCAGGATGCCAGGAATCCTGCAGGGCTTGAGGAATCCTGAGGGTCATTGTGGGGTCTGGAGAAGTAACTCATTACTGTGCCACAGAGGGCACACAGGTAAGGACCAGGTTAAAGGACAGACAAACACCAGTTTTCATGATGCTGACTGACTCTTCTGGTTTTCTTTTTCTTTCTTTTCTTTGCAGTCACAGAGGAGGGGGAAGATATCAAGAACAACATGGAAAATACTCATGTTCATAGCTGAGGTGGCACCTGTGCCAGCCATGCCAACTATGTGAATATCCCCAGCTTGGTAGCTTAGCAAGCATGCCGAGCCTGCACAGGTCCCGGGCACTGAAGGCTGGGCGTGGCATTCATAGTTCCTTTCATTCAGCTCTGGGCCGGGGAGTGAGGCTATGTCCCATACCGTTATGTTTCAGTGAGGTGATGGAATGCTAGCAGACCTGGGACAATGATGTTCTCAGTTAAATGATGTTCTTGCTTTTGAAATACTTTGAGCTCTATGCAAGAACTGCACAGGTGGCCAGACAGACTCTGTTATAACTACTTTCCTCAGCACTGTGACCAAACCCAGTAAGTGGAGCGATGGCTCATCTGGGCTCATTCTGAGGGCACAGATCCACACAGAGAGCAAGGCTCAGCAGCAGGTGGCTCTAGAGCTGCAGAGTGCACAGTCGGGACTCCACACCTCCTCAGCCCTCCCCAGAACAGAATGGAAGCACAATCCTCAAGACCTGCCCTCCAGCAGCCATTTCCTCCAGGCAGGCCTGACCTCCCAAGTTTTAATTTTTCTTGAAATAGTGCCACCAGCTAGTTCAAACACATAACTTTATGGGGCACAATTTACATTCAAACCATACTGACTAATGATCTTATTTAAGTCACCTTATTGGGGCACACACTTGGTCAGCTAGCCTAACTCCACCTTACATGGCAACTGCTCTCTTAGACCACTGATGACATCTTCTGAAGCCCTGATACCTGTGATGGTTCATTTTTGTTAACTTAACTGGGTATAGAGTCACCATGGAAACATACCTCTGTGTGTGTGTGTGTGTGTGTGTGTGTGTGTGTGTGTGTATGTGTGTGTATGTGTGTGTGTGCGCGCGCACTTGCACGCAGATGTGGGCCATGCCATTCCAACTGCTGGGTCCCATATTGAATAAAAAGAGGAAGAGAGCTGGGTCCCAGCGTCCTCCCTCTGCTCTCTGAACTGTCTCCCTGCTGGCTCCTTACTTTAACAGCTCTGGACAGCTCTGGTTTAGGTGCTGCTGGCTTTTCTGATATAGGTGAAGCCTTGTTTCAGGGCAGCACACTATTCAGGTGTGACAAGGTCATGACTTCTGAATGCTCCTGTGCATGAGACCCCCTCAGGCTGTGCATAGGACTGCAAACAGGACTGTGGTTATAGTGGTGAGAAGATAGCCACCACGGCCCCTGCTGACTGCATCCTCAGCAAGGAGACTCTTTCATGGAGGTGAAATGTTGGTGATCTAGACAGAAGGCTGGCAAACAAGTGAAGTTACCCAACTCCAAGGAACTGTTCACTTTAAAATGGCTCACTTTATATTATGCAAATTCTGCTTTAATTAAGAGAACAAAAAAAGCCTATGCCTCCTGGCATACTTTGGGCACAGCTTACTCATGGAAGAACTTGGGCCAAGTGTCCCAGCTGAGTGGTCCCTGAGGTATTTCTTCTTACCAAACAGAGAACAGTATTCACCTGAGAACAGTATCCTAGCCTGAGACACTTGCCTGACCAGGGCTCTTTAAGGTTCCTCATGGAATCCTCCTGAGCACTCTGTCTATCCTCCTCTGGTCATCTGGCACAGTCCCTGGACAGCCTGTCTACTTGTGTCATCTCCCTGGTATTCCCGGACCTAGCACAGAGCCTGACAACAGGAAAGGGCACTGCAGAGAATCACTGCTGTCCTTGTCAAGGGAACAGATGAGACAGCAACTGTCGGGCCAGTCCAGAGCACAGGGTACAGGGCTGCTGCCTGTGGGGGAGCTGGCCCAAGTGTCTGGGGTGTGTAGTGAACCTGCACACCCAGTGGGGCCACGCTATGTTAGGAGCTTCATGCTCCTGGAGCTGAAAAACTGAATTCTCACATAATTTCTCATTTACATTTTTAAAAAATCTAACTTTTATGTGCATGGGTGATTTGCTTGCATGCATGTCTGTACACCATGTGTGTGCAATGCTCTCTGCCCTCAGAGGCCAGAAGAGCACACCTGATCATCCTGGCACTGGAGTTAGAGAGAGTTTGTAAGCTGCTTATATGTAAGCTTGGAATAAACCCAGGTCCTCTGGAAGAGCAACAAGCTTTCTCAGCTGCCGAGCTGCTTCTCCAGCCCCATTTCTCAGTTTTCTTAACAGTTCTTTATGGCTTTTGAGGAAAGAGCCAAACAAGCAGTCATGGGGGCAGGAGGCAAAGTAGAGTAGGCAGGGTTGCACGCTGCCTGCTTCTCTCAGCCAATCTCTATGCACTTGGGCAGACCACAGGGTCTGAGAAACAGCATCTCAAGACTGGGCAGAACTTAGAATCATCTGAGAGTTTCTGCCTTGATATAGTCTACACTATACACAGTATATATACCGGGTGAGCATGCAATCCTCTGGGCTCTAATACTATAACTACCATTATTACCTCAGAAACAAAGTAAGTCCACCACTCCAACATGACCTCTGGTATCTCTTTGAGGCTACTCCCCTGCTCCATCCTCAGGTAACTGCCAATGTGAGTTACGCTCCCAAGCTATCTGCTTCCCCGTGTCATATAAATGTACGTCAGGTTTCCACCCCCTTCTCTTGTAGCCCAGGAAGTACCTGTGCAGGAGAGGCCGACCTCAGACTTGATTCTCCTGCTTTCACCTTCTAAGTGCTGGGATTACAGGTGTGCATCACCATGTCGATAGAACCCGGGCTTTGTGCAGACTAGGCAAGCATCTACCTCGACTGAGTCACAGTTCCAACCTGTCATTTCCCCCTCACTATTTAAATAGCCTGTGAGTTGGGCAAGTTTATACTCACAGGCATTCGTAGTTTGCCATGTCTCCTGAGTAAGATACAGAGGAACGCTTACCTTCTGGAATACTTGATAGTTGGATTTGGACCATATGTCTAGCTGTTGGGCAGAGAGAGAAGAATCAGCATCAGTTTCAGTCAATCCAAAGAAACCAATCGGTGACAGGGTGGGCCCCGGTGGCAAAGGCCTGCCTGAGGTTTTCTTTACCAACTTCCAGGTGACTTAAGGAATGGAGTGAAGGCTGTGCGGTCATCTACCTCCAGTCCCATGGGCTGAGGCCCTGCCCACGGTAGACCTTGATTCTCTCTGAGGCTCTTTATCCCTAAAGTGCCAAATCACCCAATGTTCTTTGCCTGGATCGTCCTTCAACAAGCTTGCACATGGCTCCTCTTTCCTTCAGGCTCAATGTCACTACGGTCAGGAAGGCTTTCCCCACTTACCAGTCAGAACATTCTTCCTGACATGCACTTCCTTTTCTTTTTGAGACATTAGTTTTTCTAACAGTAAAGACCAACCAACAGACTGTGAGCTCAGTGGGCAGAGGTGGTGGGCCTGGCACATGGCACGAATCAGTAGGACATTGCTGGGTAAAGAGAATCAGCAGTAAGGAATAGTACTCCATGCTAGGAATCCCAGCGGACTTTCCGTACATGCCTTCGTCAGTCTCCAGAATGACCTTGGCTTTCCAGATGAAGAGGGAGTTCACCTCTCACAGAAGGCATGCCAGTGTCATCTGGCTACTCAAGCCTGGCTGGCACTGGCAGCCCCTGGGGAGGTTTTTCTGTATTTTTATTTATTCTCTCATAGTTGCATCCCTATTGCCGATTCCCCTCCTCCACTCCTCCCAGGTCCCCACTTTCACCTTCCCTCTCCCCAGATCCACTCCTCCTTTGCTTCCCTTCAGAAAAGAACAGGCCATCCAGGGGTATCAACCAAACACAGCATAACAAGTTCAATAAGACTAGTCACAAACCCTCATATCGAGGCCGGACGTGGCAACCAGTAGGAGGAAAAGGTCCCAAGAGCAGGCAAAAGAGTCTGAGACAAGACCATGCCACTGTCAGGCAGTTTTGCTTTTTTAAGTTCCGCAGTCATTGCTCTCCCATCTGGCTGAGTGTGGAGGGCTGAAGCCAGCCTGTGAGGCAGCTCCTTGTTTGCTTCTCAGCAGCACTCCTAGAGTGTTCTGGAACTGGCTGGGTTAGGAGGTCCTGATCTAAGGAGACTGGATTGCACACACAAGGAAGCTTGAGGTCCCAGATGAGATGTGGGTGGAGCTCAGGGGAACCCGTCCAGCCCACCCCTGCTCCCACTAGGGTCTTATGCACAGTGCCTCAGTGTCTCATACATAACTGAAGCCATTTCTGTTTTCCCCCAGCTTGCTCGGTAACCCATACAAATCTGTCTGCATGTTTCAAGACTTCAGACAAATGATGAATGGCAAACCCAGAATTCCTCTAAGACAGAGACTGCAGGGGCTGGGCTGCCACTCACAGGTAATGACAAGTGAGGAAGTCCTCTGTGTCCCAGAGTTGCTAGACAGGTGACTTTAATATAATGAGGTCAGGAGCTGAGCAAATAGAAAACAGCCAGTGAATGGTTCTCCTGGTCCTGCCTCTGGGGTTGACTGGTGGTCAGACTGCAAGTCTGACCTGGGGCAGCTCAGGCCTGTGTGCTGTCACATTGATCTGGTGCACTAGGGCACAGGGAAGTGGCTGCATGGGGACATGCCTCTGAGCCACAGGAAGTTAGTGTGGCACTTCAGAGTCCTTGCTGTTCTGAGGAAACACCAAAACATGGCTTTCTGAAGAGTCCTTGGAAACTGGAAGCTGGGTTGCACCCTGGCATGCATTCCTTTCTCCAGCTCCTTTTCATGTGTGATTGGTTTCTTATTAAGTCTCAGGTGCCCAACCACCTTACATGCTCAAGGGCAGAGTGACTGTCAGGGTTACCTAGCCCATCTCCAGAGCTGGCAGATAACGTGGATCTTTGATCATATTGGAAAAATGTACCCTACCAACCATACCGTATCCCTCTTGCTACAATCCCATGACCTCCTAACAGCAATGCCAAATTGCCTCCTAGAGAGGCAACATCAAACTTCAACCTCTGTCTCCTTTAAACCAGTGGACAGGAAAAAGAATCTGAAACATCTTTCAGGCATTAGAGGTTAGCAGTATGAAGGGTAGCTGACAAAAACGGTTGGCTCAGTGGAAAATGACGCCTGCTGCTAAGCCTAAAGACCTGAGTTCAATCCCCAGGACCCAAATAGTGGAAGGAGAGAACTGACTCCTGCAAGCTGCCCTCTCACCTCTGAATGCACATGTTTATTGACAGAATAAATAAATGTAAAAGAATGCACACATTTAGTTCCCCATATTCTCTATTCTGATCCTCGCCAGCCTGTGTGGGTGGAGTCAGGCTCAGGTGACCTCAGTGCAGTGTTCAGCCCAGGGTTTACGGAATGCAGCATTTAAAGACTGCCCAGGGACTGGGGGGGGGGGGGGGGGGAGGTGTACGGGGGAGGGGAATGACTTTGCACGTCTTAGTTCTACCCAGATCACGACGCCAGGGACTTTAATCACTGTTCAGGAAGAGCTGCATCCATTTGGGAACTCGGAAGCAGCTTCTTTCTCTCGTTTCCAGCACTGTTGACACCTCCTACCTGTTCACAGCACACACAGCACACAAGGACACCAGTCACAAAGACACGGAGATGGGAGTTGCACACATTAAAGTTACAGACTTTACTTAAACAATTATCTTAGGAGACTTTCAATATCTATAAAATCTACCAAGATAAACAAACAAACAAAACAAAACAAAAAAAACAAAACAAAAAAACCTCGAGAGAAAAGATCAGATGCTTCATTAAGAACGGATCTGAAAACTGTGGATATTCAAAACCCACCTTGCCTATTCAGAAGTTTTAAATAAGTCATCCGGAATGCTAGAGGATGATTCTACCATCTGGGACAGCAAGGCCCTGGACAATACCATCCATTTACCTGGCACATAAGGCCGAGAAAGGGACCCATTAACAATGGGCTCTCTTTTTGCTCTGAACCTGAGTCAGGTAGCATATACCTGATCTGCTAGGTTTACCCCAGAGAAAGCCCTTTAAATGAGTTCTGGAGTCAATGCTCTGTCTCTCTTTAGGGCCAGGAAGGACTCAGAAAATCATTTCAGGAAGCCAAGACTGAGCCCAGTGAACATTTTATTGGTTCTCGCTTATTTGCTGCAAAGGCAAGCATTGTTAACAGGTTTTTTGCTAGTTGCAATATTAAAAAGGGAACATAATGGAAGCTGCAAACCTTCAGTGAACAAGACACTATTTGAAACTGGGATGTCAGGTTGAGAGTGAACCTCCCCTCAGAACACTGGGCTGTGTCTGAAGGATTTGGAAGGGCCAAGTCAGCTGCCTGTGGGGTCCGGTGGGGAACCTGCAGTCCCAGAGGCAGCTAAGGGTGCTAGGGCTGGAGTGTGTTCAGGTGGGGGCTATTTGCAGGGCAGTGAAATGCAACCCTGCAGATGAGTGGGGTGCTCATATCTGTCCTTATGATAAGATACCAGGATACCCAAAAAAAAAAAAAAAAAAAAAAAAAAAAAAAAACAAAAAACCAAAACAAAACCAAGCTCCCCCTAGCCCTCAACTCTTAAAGCATGGTCTGATGACAAAGGCAAGGTCACCGTGTCCTTGCTGCTCTCTTACTCCTGCTGTGATCAGCAGGCCCCCTCCAGCGCTGATGCATAAGAGTGACTTCCAACACACAGATGAGGACACTGAGCTCAGAGAGCAGCACAGCTAAGGAGTGGGAGCTGAGAGCAGGCCTGTGACCAGAAGCCCAGGGCCCCTCCACAATGTCACTGCCCCACCTGGGGGGGGGGGTGTGCTCCTGCAGAGCTCAGTCTCACAGACCCAGGGCAGACCTGCTGCTCTGCCAATCATCGCCACTAACATTCATTTAGCAGTACTCAAAAGCGCTGGCAGCTTATCAGAAAGTTATCAATTCTTTATTTCATTTCAAAAGGCGGCACACACAGAGAATTTTAAATGATCTAAAATGGACACTTCCAAACGAAGCTCCTAAGCCGAAGCAGGCCTCAACCTCTAAAGGAAACCTCTAAAGGGATTTCTAACTTGCAAGACAGATGCGTCCTTCTGGGTTAAGGATACAACTGGGCACTGGTGAGGGTTTTCTCTGCAGCTGCCCAAGTTCTCAGAGCCATGGAAAAGTTCTGTGTGGTTGGTCATCTTCTTAGGTGTGCTCACCCTCCCAGAGGAAGAGGGGAAACGAGCCCTCCAGGAGAGCATGCTATGCCTCGATTATTCTTCAACTTTCACTTTCAATCAGGACATGCATTTGTTACCAAAAAATTGCTGAAAGCACAACTTTGGGGTGCCCTCTGTACAGGAGCCCAGCTGGATCCAACTCCTTCCCCGGCTCTCACCCTTTTCCCCACAAGTAACAAGAGGCCATTTTTCTGAAGGTCGTCTGAACAATTTCAAAGGCTATAACAAATCAAAATGTTCCCTGCATCTACTATCAAACGAGGCTGATGCCAACACTTATTAGAGAAATCAGATTCAAGCTTCCCCCAACCCCTTCCACCCAAACACACACACACATCCAACTTTGAAGTGGGAAGAATGCAGGATCAGAAATTACCCTGGAGACAGCTCTGGCTGTCTTTGAAGGTTCCCTTTGATACAGCCATTTCTTTTCCTCTCTTACGCTCGAAGGCTAAAAGCTGCCTTTTTTATTGATATGGGGTAATTAATGAAGCTATAGCATTAACATAACCTAAATCCCCTAATAAGATAAATTCAACGGAGACGCTTCTATTTTTTCCATCCATTCAGCCTGACTGATATAAAATCAGGACAATGGCCAGGTGTTCCCAACCCTGCCTGTTAATATGCTGAGTCACGGCCTCACTCCCTGATTGCAGCCAAGAGAGGTCTGAAGTCTGAGCAGCAGTTTTATTCTTAGAGGAATGAGGGTACCAGTGCTTGATATAAAAAAATATGCATCATGGGTAAAGAGACAGGGCATTAAGGTAGTGGCTGTTACAGCAAGGTACAAGTGGACAGTGTGTGGGATGGATGTTGGTGGGAAAAGCTGGCTGGAAACTGTAGGTGGGGAGAGGGGATGGCTGGCCACTACCTCAGCACTAAAGGCAATGTGTTGGACCAGCACATGGGGGACAACCACACAGGGGCAAGAGATTAAGTGCATGGGAGGCTTTCTGAGTCCATCCAGTGCACCCAAGGCTGAACTCCACAGCAGAACAAGCAGAACAAGCAGAACAAGCAGAACAAGCCCTGAGCCTGGGCAGCAGTTGAACAAATGCAGGGCTGCAACTTCCCAACAGCAGAAATGCCAGGAACTCTATCCTGCAGACCAGGCCGTGAGCTCCAATGGTGTTTTCCAAATCTGATTTTTGTGTGACACAAGTGTGCCCACTGCAGGTTCAGCACTCAGAACTGGACATTTGCAGTGTCTTCTCTTTTGTAAAGTCCTTAAGAAACTGGCACTACTGAAATGGTGAGGAGCAGTCAGCCTCAGGCTGGCCGGCCCACTAAAAGCTTCTCTATCATTCGAGGCCTGGCCCTGCCAGTCTTGCTTAGTCTTGTTTTGAGGTCCCTACCTGCTATGTGGGCCCATGTGCAGAGGTGCAGAAGGGATTAAGAGACCCCTGCCTAGTATGAGCACAGTGAAGACAATGCCCTTTAGACCTGTGAAAACAGCTTAGTCAGGACCCCACCACACCCAAGGCTGCTGACAACCTGAGAACCAGAGCCCAGTGACATCACTCACTCAGGATAACCAGACACAGAACCCCACGATGCCAACTATGCTCTGCTCTGCGTATCTGGAGAGATGACATCTTGATCTACCCTGTGGCTGGAAAGTCTCCCCCAGGATCCTGACCCTTGACTCAGAGACTTCTGTTAGAAACCAGATCTGATCTTCAGCTAAGATATGTCACACGGGTGAGCAGCCCTGAGGAGATAGGCTTAGGACCATACTTAGAAATTCTACTGTGGCCCTTGTGTGACGATCCTCAGCATAATATAACTTCTGTTATACTAGCTACATGCTCTACATCCTTGTTTGAGACAGTGCCCCACCACGCTCTGAGACAACCCATTCTCAAACCCAGATTCCCTCAAAATGCCAACTTTCTGCTGTAGAGTAGAGAAACAGCAATCTTTCATGAGGAGGCTGTGTATATGGGCTCATGTGTATCCCTTTACTCTGATGGTTTATGATTCTAATGCCTGCTGCTTCCCGATTCTTCATGTTTCCATTTCAGCTAAGCAGTTTTGCCTCTGGTCTACCCTTAGGACATGGTCACAGGACTCATTCACACAAGCAATTCTCCACCCTAGGTTCCAGCCCTGTTCCAAGAGGACAGGCTGAGCACTGGGAGTGCATGAGAGTTACTCACTGAGTCAGCTAAGTTAGTAGATGGGGCTGGCAGGAGGGAAGTAGGGGGAGGGAGAGATGAGCCCAGGGGTGGAGTAGGAGAGCTAGTACCTAGGGAGTCAGAACAGGCAAATGTGAATTACCAGCTCCGCTGTCCTAAGGCCATGTGGTGGGCACCAGGGCTGGGGAGTGGACAGGACACATGTAGAGAATGGAGGCAGGTAGTAGGAGGGTCAGATCTCGCAAAGGTGTCTGGATTCTGTTCCATAAGCCAGACCTCAGAAGCATGTTGTACAAGCTGCAGGTACAATATGCTCTGAGGACAAAGTTGGGACCACAAAAGAATTTGGTGACCTTGTGAGAAAATATGTACCTCTTAAGACATTCATACGGCATATGTATAAACCAAAGACTCTATGAATGTCTAAACACACTTAACTTCTTGGCTAGGGTAGAGAGAGGGGATGCTCAGGGGTGGAGGGAGCACTTGCTTTTAATTTGTGAGAGGCTCTGGGCTCTATCCTTGGGTCTGAAAAAAAAAAAAAAGATAGCAGGGAACTATCTGTAACCTAAGGTTTCTTAAACTTGGGTGCATGGGCTGCTCTGTACCTAAAACCCACTAACACCTACCTCTTGCTCTGGGGCGGCTGTTCCAAGTATACTGGGATGGTGATAAGCAAGACAGCCCTATGTATGCACGGGGGTTATAGGGAGAGTAACTGGTGGGCTGAGGGCAGGGACACTGGAGCCTCCATGTGAGCAAGAGCAAAGTCAGATGGGCAAAGGCATGGATGCTGAAGCAGGGGGCAGACAGGGTCCGGGGTGTGGGGCAAGGTAGAGGACTTCAGAGAGGTGACAGCCAGCACCTGCTGACAGCCCAGTCCTCATGGGTGGCAGGGAGGAAGGTTTAGACAGTTGGGTGGTGGTATAGTTAACCAAGACCAGGGGCATGAGGAATCCAAGATACGGAGATGAAGTGGCCCAGACAGAAGGAGTGATTTCTGTGTGGGCAGCATGACTGAGGACAGGTAAGGGGAGTGGGTAGAGGGAGGAGAGAACCCTGGGGAAGAGGAGTCAAGGAAGAGATGGGAAAGAACAAAGCAGGCTGCAGCAGGCCACCAGAGTAGCCTTCACGAGGGACACGGTAGAGAATTTCTTGTCTTGAGTGCAGCATAAAGTACTAGTGCTCCCCAGTGGAAGAGTGTGGGTGTCCCTGTGTGTGACTGTGGACAATTGGGGTCTGGTCAGCAGACCCTCACAGCTCGCAGAATCTCCACTCCTGTCTGAATGTGGAGTGTGGCTCATCTGCATCCTGACTTGGTACCGCTGCAAGCACTCGTGGTGCTAGTTACAGCCTTTCTCTGTCCTCAATCTCCAATCCCTGCCTAAGTATGACTACAGCATCCTCAACCTGAAGCTTGAAAAGACCCATGCTCAGCAGGGGCCAGGCTTCCTGGGAGGTGTGCACAAAGCCTGCCTGGCTTCTAGATTAGACCAGCAATCAGAAACCCCACTTGACCCAAACAGAATTTAGAATCCCACGGCAGCCACTCCCACCAGACCATCACACTCACTCTCCACTCTTCAAGGACATATGGTTTTTCCAGAAAGATAAAGAACATCTCCCAAAAAATGATTTGCTAGCAATTGGGAGACCAGCGCAAACCAGGCAGAGAACTTGGAAGAACAATCACCACGTGCAAATGCTGGGTGCTTTGCTCACAAGTCAACCTTAGCACAGCATGGGAACATCTGTCACCCGAAAAGCCACAACTAACCACCTGCTTCAAGAACTGTCTATTCTCATTATAATATGGCCATTGAGTGTCAATTGTTGTCACCAAACACATTGAAATGTTAACATTTGAAATGAGGCAAGCAAAAGGTCCCAAGAGAGGAAGGGGAGGGTGTCTCAGGCTGCAGAGTGACAGGGGGAATGTGGGTGGGTCTGTGGGGCAGGTGCTCATCACGCTTGGGAGCAGACACAAATGAAGGCTGCCAGCTCTCATTAGTGTCCTCTGGTGCTTTCCACAGAGCCAGATGGAGACTCAAGAAACTACAGGTCCACTACAGTGAACTTTCCAGGGAAGCCATCACCTGGGGACGCGCCTGCCTTCTCACCTCGGCCCTCATCGTGTTTGGCTGTGGAGAATAAGCCTTCTGTGAGACAGATCACTCGTGGGAAGAAGCTGCTTTCTGCCTGCCGAGGTATTTAGTGTGCAGCTGATACGTGACTTCCCAAGGGCCCATTGTGAGAGTCAAGGAGAGTGAGTTGTGTCAAACTAACTTGAGGCTTCCTCACGGCTCTAAGAAAAGCAAAATGTGGAACCCTGGGTTACTGATGTGCTGGCTGACTTGAAAAAAAAATCTATTTCCTCAGAAGACATGTCTAATGAGGCAACTGGGGTCTAAGGTGCTCAATTAGAAATTCAAGTGAGGGCATCGGCCTCGCCGTGAGCAGCAGAGGTTTAAAACAGCAAGTGGAGCGAATGAAAATAGTTTTTGTCAAAGGTTCCCTTTCATGCTGACTAGTCTGGATCACTCCAGTGCTGATTTGCTGGTTATTAGTATCACTCACCTGGAACTCTGTTCTGGGACAGAATAAGGAAGAATCCCCCTCCCCCAGACTCCAGGCCACTCACCTTCCCATCCTCTGTGTAGACGCTCTCATTATACCCCTTCACAATCGTGCGATCGATGAACAGGCTCCTCATGACCACGATCACTTTCAACACCTTCCCCAAGGTCACCTGTCAAAACATGAGTGCACACACGTGAAGGCTCAGAGTCAACATGCATGTCACACAGAGCTGGGCAGGACGGTGGAGGCAGGGACCACTGCGTATCTGTCCTCATTCTGAGTGAGGCAGCAAAGGACATGGGGAAGGCTAGGTATGCATGACAGACCCAGCCATGGGCAACTGGTCTGTAACTGCACTGCTAGCCTCGCCCACCCCATACCGCAGTACAGCTTTGTCCCGACCTCTCACTACCTGCTGGATAGAGCACCTGCTCCACCATTTCCCAAGGCCAGGTCCTCTATGTTTGCTTTGATGAGCTTGGTGAGCACAGTGGTGCTGATCTGGGTTATGGCCATGAGTGTAATACATGGAATGCAGTGAGAGGCAGAAACAGGCACCTAGCAGCCCTCGCTGGAAGCTGCCTATTAGTAGCTGGGGGAAAGCGGAGAAACAGTGTCAAAGTGAACCTGAAGGGAAAGGAACGTGGCCAGGTGTTCCTTCTCCAGACCTGCAGTCAGCACTTCACTCTCAGAACCTAAGTACATCATGGGTTAAGAAAACACCTAAAATGCTGGGTGTGGTGGCTCACACCTTTAATTCCAGCTCTTGGTAGGCAAAGGCAGCCAGATCTCTGTGAGTTTGATGCCAGCCTGGTCTACAGAGTGAGCTCTAGGACAGCCAGGGCTATACCGGCAGACTGTCTCAATACCCCATGCACCCTGAACACAAGAGAAAACATGTAAAAGGTTCCCACAGGGAAGACAGACACTGCTGTGTAGGGCGTGTGGCTCTTCAGGGAACGGAAGTGAAGCTGCCTTTCCTTAGAAGGCAATGCCTGAGGAGCATGTGTTCTATGTTCCCAGGTGAGGCCGCTGAGGCAGGCCTGGCCCACAGCTCACTGGAGGCCTGTGGTCTTGGATGTTCTGACAGGGCTATAAATCTCAGATTTGTTGAAAGGAAACCCTGCTGGTTTAAGAAAGCCTCCGCCTGCACTGCAAGCCTAGTTCTTCTAGGCCAACTTGGTGCTAGTGTCTACAGAAGCTACTTTTCTTTTCTTTTTTTTGGTTTTTTTGAGACAGGGTTTCTCTGTATAGCCCTGGCTATCCTGGAACTCACTCTGTAGACCAGGCTGGCCTTGAACTCAGAAATCCACCTGCCTCTGCCTCCCAAGTGCTGGGATTAAAGGCATGCGCCCAGAGGTGACTTTTAAGCATCCCTTTCTTGTCTCCTTGTCCCCTGCAGCTTTCTGCCTCTCTGATGACTACCTTCCTGTCCCCCCCCCCCCCTCCGTTCTGAGGTGCTAAAGAGCATCCAGACACTGTCCCAAGGTCTAATCTCCATTCCACCTTCACCCTTCAGTCAGTACACAGGTGGAGGACATGATACAGGCCCCAGGCCCTAGATAGATTTACATACTAATAAGGTACCTAAAGGTCAGAGGATGGAGTCAATTAAGCATTCCTCCCCAGCCCCTTCCCCCTCTTCCCCTCCCTATTTAACTCATGTCCGCCCTGGGTTTTGGGGAGCACATCCAGATCCATCCACCATGCCAATAAACCGGTTTTGGAAACCCAAGGACTTCCTCATGTGTTGGGGCCGCAACGTGAGGAACTGTGGGGAGGCCTTCAGTGAGCAGCCAGGCCTAACTTCCAGCTGGAGGAACCCAGAGGGCTCCCAGCCAACTATACACATCCTGGGGTGAAGAACCCTGGGTTCCCCAGCCGTTTTTTAGCTACATGACACCTGGCTTTTTACAGGTGCTGGTATTATTTTGTGTGCCTTAACTGTGCAGAACAGAAGCACAGTAAGAGAGAGCTAAGATGCATTTGTTTACATTTAAGGAGTGCTAATAAATACATCTTACAGTGTACTTTTAAATATTGTTTCACTAGCTGACACAGAATCACTATATAAGGATGCCAACGGACCATAAAGGCAGGATCAGCAGGAGCCTTCTGGAAGGAAGGAGGGCAGGACAGAAGCTCAGGCTACAGGGTAGGCAAACCTGACAAGCCAGGGCCATCCCCCAGCACACAGAGAACTCAGAGGCTTCAGGAACCGAGAGCTGCTGTCTAACACCTGACTCCAGCTGGATTTAACTAACTGGCTAATTGTCTCAGAAAAGAGAGTTTCTGGAGAAGGGCATCAGGAGGAAAATAATGGCCCAGTCTTTTGTCTTTCCACCCAAAGATGGTCACCATTCATGGTTTTTGGATAATTCCTTTATATATGTGTGTATACATACATACATACATACATACACACACACACACAAAACTGTGACAAGTTTTATCATTCTTCAGTGCTGTCCCCCTCCTCTGGCACCTGCATGTGGAAGAGGCAGACTCCACTTGCCCCCAGCACCAGCCCTACACTGGGTGCTCAGAGCCTCTTCTCCTGCATCCAGGACACAGGGCAACAGGAAGGACAGCTCCCAAACAATCACATAGCCAGCAAATGCAAACTGCCAATGAGCTTGAGCTACATATAGCTCCAGCTCTGTCCACACTTCCCTTAGCACGCTGGCCAATGCTGACCTTTCGGGTGGTCCATATATTATTAGCCAATCCATGGTTTTCATATTCCTGACATGGATAAATGTGTGGATCTGCAAGCCAAATCCTGACATAATTACACCATAGGCATAATTACACCATAGGCCTTCCTCCACATTATACAGCCTGCTACACAGGCTTCAGAAACAGGGCCAGGTGCTACCTGGCCTAGCTATCAGTTACCATGGGCCCTTCTCAATCCCTCTCCTGCTGCCATACACTTACAGTGTTTCCAAGTCTCCCTAATATAAACACGGCTGCAGCAGGTACTTCTGGCACCATACTGCCACTGCATGTGGGTCAATAATATTATTTTAAGTTACATTTTATTTTACTATTGTGTGTGTCTATGTGTGTGAATGCATGAGTGTCACAGTGTGAACGTAGAGGTCAGAGGACAACCTCTGGGAGTCTCCTTCCAGCAGATGAGTTCTAGGGCCTGAACTCAGGTTGCTGGGTTCGGAGGCCAGCACCGTTACCTGCTGAGCCCTCTCACCATCCTAGGGGCATTTTCTATTTTAGGATAGATTCACAGAATTCTATTTACTGGGGCAAAGTTTGCCAAGCTGCTATGGAGGAGCGTTGTGCTGACCAGAAAGCTCCCACACACCTGTTGGCTCTTCTTCACTCCATTCTTGTCAGTAAAGGGAGCTATGGAAACAACACAGCAAACCTGACACCCTTGTCACTCTTCTTCAGCAATAACAACGTAGGCTACTTCAAAGGTGCAGCACACAGGCTGTTCTTACACTCCCAGCACCCTCCTGCTTTTGCCTATTGACCACTTGGATAACAGGTGCGAACCTCCATGCCTGACTTCCAAGTTTTGTTGTTGTTTTTTAAATTAATTTCTATTTTAAAATATATGTGTGTGTCTGCCTGTGTGTCAGTACGTCTCGTGCTGGTACTCTCAGAGATAAGGAGTGAGTGGCGTGTCCTAGCTCTGGGGTTACCCAGTTGTGTGCTGTCCGTTGTGGGTGCTGGGAACCAAAGTTCAGATTCTCTGCAAAAGGCATTCTTAACTGCTGAGCTATCTCTCCAGGGCCCACCATCCCAACCCCAACTTGGTTTGAAAAAAAAAAAACATTTAGTAAAACAATGCATGCTTTTTAATCCCAGGGCTCAAACTGTGTCTAAAAAAAATCAACAAAATCAAATCTCCAAAACCTCTATGGACCCAACCCCTGGCCACCTAGTGTCACCTCTACCTCCTTTCCATCCGAATAACAAAAACAGTATTAGTTCTCAAGCGGGCACACTGCGACAGACCTTCTGTCTAGAGAACAGCAGCTGGTCAACACTAGCAAGCATCTGCTGCATTAGTTACCAGGTTTCCAACAGTCCCCTAAATGCCACTTTGAAAAGAAGAACACTCACTCCAGATCCAAGTGTGGGCTGCGAGAGCTGAGGCACCATCAGCCTGAGCTGGGCACCTCACTTCTGCTCTGTTGGTTAGAGAAGTGGAAGAAGTTAGGGTCTGAGGAGGCTATACCTTGCACCCACAGATGCTTCCCCAGGAAGCGCTGCTATGGCTTCCCTGCACTTTTCCCAGAAAGCCCTGGAGGATGGTTGGTGCTGGATAGACTGTTCTGCCTTATTTTACTGTCTTTCCATTCCCACGAGGCCCTGTGGAGTCTGTGAGAGAGGACTCTGGAGTTCACCTGAGCTGGAGAGGCACAGTTAGGGCCATTTGAATCTCAGCTTGCTTTTGGTGATCTATCCAAACTGAGTCATATCTCTTGACTCTGCTGTGGGGAAGCTTGGTCTCCTTGCAGCTCTGGATGAAGTACTTCCAGATTCCTGGCAGGCAGTCCCCAGATGGACAGCACCTAAAGGCGGGTGTGGATAAAGGGCTCAGGAGTAGCTTTTGCTCCTCAGCTTGAATGAGTGTTTGAGTTTGTTGGAGGAACAATAGTTTTAGCTAGTCAGCAGCAAAGATAGAACCAGATCCGCTGTCCAGGGCAGTGAGCCACCACTTGGGGCTGCAGGGAAGCTGTGGACTGTGGGTGCTACCCTCCAGGGCAAAGAAAATGGTGGGTCTAATGGATGGGTACTAGGCAGAAAGTACCTGCCAGCCTGCAGGGCAACGAAGACTCAAAGCAGCCATATGGCTGGCCAGTCAGCCAGATCTAACCAACTACAGTGATAGCCATTCGCTGTAAGTCAAGACCTATACTGTTACACAGGTTTCTATACCACAGGCTATACAGCAAGTATGACACAGAACAAGTCAGTCTCTTATGTCTATCTGCTCAGAAGTGGAATGAAACGTGGAGGGGTTGGTTGAGGATGCAGGCTGCAATGCTCATCTCAAGGCACAAAGCATCCTTCTAAGTGTGACGTGGCAGAGTGGGCAATAGAAGCCATCAGTATGGAACTGGGTGCATATTCTATGACATACTTTCTAATCTTAGTGTCATTCCCATGAGCCAGATGCTCCCGTATGTAAGTGTGTAAGTCTCTGGCCTGTCTTTGTCAGAGCCTAGGCTTTGACAGACTGAGAGAGTACACTGCAGATGGACCATGGACATCTTTCTACATGCAGCCAATGCTGCCATAGTCAGAAGCAAGATGCTTACTGTCAGGGGCTATGGGTTGATTCTTGGCAATGGCTATGAGGTGCCACAGATAAAAGCTAATGCCATCTGGTAATGAGCATGCTTGCTGTTGCCAAGGTAACATTTTTCTATACTGAACACCACAGCTCCTGAGAGCTCACTTACCACTTTGTGGCAGTTGGTACAGAGAGTGTAAGTGGCACACAGTCAAGGAAGCACCATGCTTCCTGAGCAGGGACCAGAGGGCACTTGGGAAGGTACCAGGCAGCCTCCTGCTGGCCTCCTCGGCACAGGGAGAGTGTCTGGAAGTGCTGGCACTGCCAGCCTTGGATGGGCCAGCCATGCTCTGGGTGGATGGTGGTCATCAGCAGGTACCTGTCAAGTGGCATTCTCCCAAGAGGATTCTAGCTCACTATGGTCAGGAATGGCACAAACAGGATGAAGTGTGAGGAAAAGTCAAGAAGGAGAGAAATACCTGGTTCAGCTCTGTCACTGACAGACCTGGTGGCTGAAGGGTACCACCTCTTGGCAGTGGAGATTGATTAACATTCACTCCTGCAGTCTCTGCATCCACAGCAGTTTGAGATGAGCAATATAGGATTGGGGGAGGGATATGCTGACCACATGCTAAAGAACCCAGGCCAGATGGCCCTTGACCTAGCACAGTGCACATGTGCGCCAGAGGGAAAGGGGACAGCACAGGATTTGTTCCTCTGACAGCTGGCTATATTTCTGAGCTCTGCTTTGGGAGAGGGTGTCTTATTTTTTAAAAAGCCAACCATTTCTATAAAGCCATCCATGAGTGCTATTTCCTCCATACAAATAAGGCCTTAAGGGGCCTGCTACAACCTAAGAAAGCTTTGGGACATAGAAGCACGCATACACACATCCCCCTCACCCTTCAAGGGGACTTAGGAATCATTTCTTCACCATAGTCCTGAGGAACTTCCTCTGCACTAACCCTGAAGGACTAGAATGAGGTGCAGGGTACTAAGGGAAGTCTATTATCATGTGAGATGTGCCCACTGGTCCACACACTGGGTCAGGGAATCGAGTAAATGCTCCCACCTCTGTGTGGGTGGCTGTGAAGGCCAGAGGAGGACATCTTATCCCCTGGAGTTGGAGTTACAGGAGGTTGTGAGCTGCCTGGTGTGGGTGTTGGGTCCAACTTGGGTCAAGTGCTCTTAACTACCGAGTTGTCTCTCTAAACCCCAGCTCTGTAATTGTTAAAGGAATAAACTGAGCCCTAGGGGATGATAAAAACTGGCATGTACCTGAACAGAGGTGGAGGACACCAGGTGCTCCTCACATTGAGCACTCAGTGTCTGTACAGAGCATTGATGGAGGACAGTGGTGTCTCACAGAGCATCTGCTACAATCAACAGGGCTCAGGGTGGAGAGAGCTATGCCCAGGGGCAATCCCCAATAGTGCTCCAAGCACAGGTTCTTAGATTTGGACTGGAACAAGCACCCAGAGCCACCCAGGCTTTATACAGCTTTTGGGGGCCTTCTCTTTGAATATCACACCTTACCTCTTTTCCTAAGACAGGGCATGCTTGCATGGCTGCAGTGCACTCCTCTAAGAACCCAGAAGGCAGCCCAGGCAGCTGTCTTATTTCCATTTTTAACAGAAGGAAGCTGGAGATTGCAGTCCAAGGTTGCTGTTTTTCTGTGCAAGGCCAGGAGCTACCTCTTGCTGGTTCCCCATATCTTGCCTAGCACATGAACGCAAATGCCAGCAACAGTGACCAAAGGGCCAGGAGTCACCTGACCCTCCATCCTCCCAGCAATCTTCTCTGGCACTGTGCTAAGTAGCTCTAAACCCTAGGACTTCGGCTGCCCTCACCAATGGCTCTGTGCATACTCCCAACCCTGTGGTAAGATGGTAATAATGTACCTGCTTTGTCTAATTTTAGTGCATTTAAAAAAGCCAGCCTTCTGGATTCTACACAGCTGCTGGATATGTGCAGCCCTGCTAGAGTCATGCTGGGCAGAACTGTGCCTCTGAATGGCAGCCTTGGAAGCTGCAGCAGCAAGGGGCCTGACGACACAGCGCTGGCAGCTGCTTCTTTCTAGGAAATAGGCGGGGCTGGCTGCAGACCAAGCCTCTGAACCAGAGACAAGCCCTGGCCTGGTCAAGCACAGGGACCGTTTGCAGTACCTTGCAAGATAGGGGAGGGGGAAGGGTGGGGTAGGGGTGGAATCTGTGAGGCAGGGCAGCAAACCCATTTCCAAGGGAACTTGGGTTGTGACCAGGAAAGCACCAGAGCACACGAAAAGCAGCTCAGAAAACCAAGTCTCTCCATATTTCAGGGCATGCACAGAAAGACTCCATTGTGCGATTCACGGCAGAGTACCATGACATACATAAAGGGCAATCTGAGGAAGAAAAACTCAAACTGGGAAAAGACTCCCACCAGGAAACTAACTTTGAGATACCAAGTCAAACAGCTGCGAGGGGTTATTTCTCCTGTTGAGAAGGCGGCAGGTAGAGGAGTCTGCCCAACAAGCTATGTGAGCGGACTCCACTAGACTCCTGTGCAGATCTGGCTCTGCCCCATTGGCTCTCCTTAGAAAAGGCCCCACCTCCTTAGCTGTTGACAGGAGGAGGGGACAAGGGTAGCTATGCTAGTGATAAGCACTGCCTAAGTGTACCCTTCCCAGCCTTGGGCAGTCTGAACAGACATCGCTTGCCACACAGGACTTTAACACCTAGGTGAAGCCAGGCTCTTTGTTTACACTTGCAACTTCTTGCAAGAACTTAGAAGAACAGACCACTTGCTGAGCCAGCTTTGCAACATTATCCAGCTGAAACAAAGGATGGGTTCAGGTGGGCTTTCCCTATACATACAAGAGCTGAATATTAAACTTGGAGCCTTGATCAGAGAACTTTGTCTTGGCTTCATGTTTCTTTTCGTGGCCACTGGGAGGCTACAGGCAAAGGTTCAGCTGGCAGTCTTGTAGGGTCACTCCTGAGAGACCCCTGCCACAGGCAAAAGACACAGGGGCTCTGCAGTTCAGAGTCTCCTCTGTTACCAACAGAATGGTATGGCCTAGGAGAAGCCACCTAGTGAAGCCTGGCCTCCTCTCCACAGCAGGCCTCTGTGAGGACACACAGTTGGGGCGGCCATCTTCCAGCACCATGTCTTTAGCTCACTGCATGGCAGCAATTGCCATATTTTTATATGCTATATATATTTATATAATTGCTATATATATTTACATAATGGCACTGTTGCCATTATTTTTAGTAATTACTAAACACCCCACCTAATAAGGCTTATCTCTCATTAGGCAGCTTAGTCCATTGATGGGTAAACTGGAGTCACTGGCTAAGGAACCATCAACCTTAGCAATTTGGGCACTCTAAACTTTCCTTTTCTTGCCTCTCTAGAAAATCTAAGGCTGCCCTGATTGCAGGGAGATTTTTGTTACAGGAGACCTAGCTGCTTGGCAAATTTTACAGAAAGGATCATGACAGAGCATTAGAAAATAATTTTCTGTTTTGTATTATAGACATAAAATTCCTCACAATCCTATTTGTCTCCCAGTCAACACAAAAATCCAAGGAAAGAAGCAGATGGACCATGTTTCCCAGCCCCGGGCTCGTTCCCCTTCAGACTTTCTCTGTGGTATGAGGGTTATCAGAATCAAATCCAGTGCACTTTAATTTTTAGGTATGTACATGCATACAGCCCTTCCAGAAGGAGTACAGATGGACAGGGCTAGCTGATGGAGAAGCAGCCTGATGATTCCTGACCATTCTAAAAACAATGGGCATTTCCGTAGCCTTGAGAGCAATCTGCCACAGTATCCACCCTGTACCTGAACCTAGCACAGAGTGTGACTGTCAGGAAATGAAGCCTCTTCCCAAGGCACTCTGTGGTGGTAGGAACTGCGGGGTTTGGCGTAGTACTGGGGCCAAGGGATCATACATACAGTAGCCCGACAGAAGGCTCTGCTCCTGCACACCCTGGTAAGGCCTGCTAATGTGTCTCTTTTCAGCTGAAGGGAAAAAGGACAGTGCTATGAGAAGGACTGGAAGAAAGGAGAAAAGGGGCAGAAGGATGGGGCAGGAGAGACAGGCAGACAGATAGCACGGCCCAGAACTACCTTCTTCCCCCAGCCATGTGTTAATACGTATCATGTGCAGGCCAGGCATTAGCACTCAGAGAGGTCAACAGAACAGACAGTTTATGGAGCTGGTGATCTAGTGGCAGGAGACAGACAGGTAAGAGATAAAGGGCCACTGCAGTTACGAAGGAAAGGAACCAAACAGTGACAGCTTAAAGGGCTCCTTCAGGAAAAGGCAATGTGTGAAAAATGAGATGTTAGCAGCTTGCTTGTTCACACAGATGTTTGTTAGGAAGCCATAGTGTGCCAAGATGGAGCATGGACAAGGGATACCTGCTCCTGTGCCTGGACATTCTTGGAGGGGAGAGGAGGTATGGGGATAACACTGCTCTGTACAGGTCAGAAAACAGGACGGCTAGAGAAAAGGGTGGGTTCAAGTTTCAGTGAAACCTCCTAAAACCAAGGCAGCCCAGGCCAAGTGCAGGAGAGAGCAAGGGAGGAGCAATAGCAAAAACTGGGAGTGGGGTGGATGGAGAAGCTTGGGTCAAGCAGAGTCTCTGCTGCGGATGTGTTTGTTTTGTTATCTTTTTCTTTCTTCTCCTCTCCTCACCCCCAAGACAGGGTTTCTCTATGTAACAACCTTGGCAATCATAGAACACTGTAGACCAGGCTGGTCTTGAACTCACAGAGATCTTTCTGCCTCTCTGAGTTCCAGAGTGCTGGAATTAAAAGCAAGTGCCACCATACCCTGTAGGTGTTTACCTCTGAGTAACAAGGGAACCTTGCAGGTATGATGTGTACAGTTAAACATCTGCTTCCTGGAGGATCATGAAAGCAAAGGAGGAGACCATGGAAAGCATCAGTGTAGGGATGAGGTTATACCATGGACTGACATGACTTGGGGCTTGGGCCAAGGTTCAGTGGGAAGAGCCCTTGCTATGCAAGCATGAGGGGTGAGTCTAGATCTCTGCACCCATGTAAATGCCAACCTGTAATCCCAGCATAAGGGAGGGGTTCCTTGGAGCAAGCTGTCTGGAGACTAGCTGAAGCAGTGAGCTCTGGGAGTGAGATAAGAGATCCTATCCCGAGACATAAGGCAGAAAGTGATCAAGGAAGACATCTGATACTAATGTTAGCCTCCACAAGGATTTGAACATGCTTGTGCACACCACCACCACCACCACCACCACCACCACCACCACCACCACCACCACCACCTATAAGCTATACTTTCTGTTAGACTGCTTATGAGGAGTGAAAGGTCTTTCCAGTGCCCAGTTTGAGCCCTAGACACTTGAATGGCCTGGGCATTTCCTGTGATGACAAAGGAGAAAATCAGGGAAAGGATGCAAAGTTTGAGCTACTTTTGAAATGTCAAGGAGAAGTCATGTTGAGGGTTGGTTCTTAGACTAGATCCACAACAAAGGGCCAGAGATAATTCCACAGTTTAAAGAATCCCGACTTCTCCTGGGTGGCATGTGTGGAGCTGAAGCCTTACACCTTAAGCCCAGCCCTAGCAAGCGACAGAGATGCTCTTTGCTGACTTAAAGCAGAAGTGGGCTCCATGACGGTGAGGACCCAGTGATGGGGGTCTCTAAGTGGACTTGCCAGCAGTGGTAGAACGGTACTATGGTGCCCTCCGGGGGAACCTGGTTCTGTTAAATCTCTATCTTCTCTGCCAATACTCTGTTAGGCAGCACTTGGCTTTTTAATATTTTGTCTGTAGGACGTATGCCAACTTGACCTTGATGTAGAAAATTTTAATTCAAATCAATACATGGACAAGGTCACTTTAAAATCCAATTAATATGAATGGAAAAATATGCCCCACAGTTGTCTGAGCTGAAAATGGGAAGAGCTGTAAGTTAACAACTACAGAAGACACATGTTCACAGCCCCACCCGGGCGGGCGCTTCTGGGCTGGATAATGCAGCGATCTGTGCCCTTAAACACATGGGGTAGTTTGAATAAAAACGTTTTACTTCTGTTTAGGGTAGCCTAAAATTCAGCTGAGTTTGTTTGAAGGTAAACATAAAATGTACTGAAAACTATGAGTTCCTCTAACCTGATTTAAAATAAATTAAACCTAGGACTTCAACTCACCATGGACTCCCTGGAGAAATCTCAGCTTTGCTCTAGTTTCAATACTAGCACTTAGCATTTATATAGAATGCAGTTCCAGCACGGGTGCAATAAGCTGGACATGGGGAAACTGAGGCACTGCACTTTCGATGCTTGTTGATTCCTATAAACACTATGCAGTCAGGACTCTTAAGAGATTGAGTTGGTTCTTCTACACCTGGGTTTTAAACCTGCTTCTTGGGTTTTGTTTGTTTGCCAGTGCTGGGCATTAGACCCGGGCGGGGCTCCACACATTAGAACTTTGCCACTGAGCCACATTCCCAGTCCTGAAACCTGATTAATAAGTATTTACTCACTTTTGGTGTTGAGCGTTAAAGCCAGGTCCTAGCAGGAACCACCCCTGAGTCATCCCTGGCCCCAGAAGAGAAAGCACACCATTATGAGAGAAATGAGGGAGCGGATCTTGGTGGCTCTGCCACTCCCATCTGCTCTCCCCTTTCAATTTGGAACCTCAGCCTTTCTGCACTGACGTCAGGTGGGGCGGGGCAGACAGGAGTGACTAAGCACCCACCTAAGGGAGACGGAGCTGCATCTAAGTCCAAGAACAACTGAAATTATGTAAGACGGAGGAGACGTGGTATTAGAGCTGCCAAGGAAACACCAGAAGCCTGTTTCTCACTTTACTGCATGTTTGGATTTTCTGAAAGGCTGCTAAAGGACCCAGAGCCACCGGTGTGATGTGAGGAGACCTCACACCTTGCATGGCTTTTCCAGCCTCCTGGGAACTTCTGTGGCTTGGAGGGCAGATGTCCCACAGTGCAGGGCCAGTATGTGGGGCAATGGATTGTACGGCTGGCTAAGGTCGCAGACAACGGTGCGAGGTGTCTGTTTCCATCTATAGATTACACTGCCGCAACAAATTAAAAGCAGCCAGCCCTCTGCATCGAAGGACACACTGCTGCCTTGCATAACGCTGGCTCTGCCCCCACATCGCACCCCTCCCAGCATCACTCCGCATTCTCCTTCATTTGAAATCATATCCAGCAGCAGACTCGCACGGCCCCCTCTGCCGCTGGTATTAATGCTCTTCACATACTCATTACTCTTTAATGACGCCTGTTTGTAAATAGCAAGACGGATGCAATTAAAGCACGACAGGCTAAATAAACACACACTCTAATTAGGATCCTTACAAGAGATTTTTTTTTTCATGTATAGACTGGAATTTACCTTTCATTAATCTAACTTAATTGCAATAGTGCACCAATAAAGAGTCAGCCCAAATTAAGTGCTCTAAATGATTTCCCTGTATTAAGGGTGAGCCCGGGATCCTTCCTTTGGGTAACAAGCCACAGTCTGTGGGAAGAGGGACTAACGGGGGAACAGAGCCACGGTACACTGGAAGGAGGATTTCAGCAAGACACTAGATCTTGCTACTTCAGAGGTTAGCGAAGTCAAGGCCCCAGGACCTCGGTAGGCTTGGCCTTGGTGCACAGTTCTGTGACAGCCAGTCTCACTCCTAACACTGTCAACTTCCCAAGACAGAGAAGTGGTTGGAGCTGCTGGTTCAAACCCTTCCTGTTCCTGAACACTAACTCTGACAACTATTTGCTTTGCAGCAGGGCAGCAGATAGCCATGCATGAAATGGATATCTGCTATTTGCAGAAAAAGGAAAGTTCTTGTGTTTAACCCCTGATTCTAGACAGCGTGAAAGTCCACACACACTGGGCAGCTAACTAGGATGCCACGATGCATCACTAGACACAATCATCCAACAAAGACCTCAGGCATTTAACAGTTTATTCATGTAGCAAATGCCAGCTGTACCCACCTAGATACAGGCACTGTGGCAGGGTCAGGAAAGGACTACAGGGAAATGTCACCCATTCCAGAGGACGTGTCATCCTTACCATATTTTTCTGTTCTTCCCTAATCTTGGCGAGTCACTCACCATCTTCTCATTTCCCTGACTGTGTCACAGACAGGAGGCGGTTTTACCTGGCAGTTAAAAAAGAACAACAACCACTACCTCCACCAAACAGTCCAGAAAAGGGGGAGGGTGAGAGGGAGTGTTCTGAGCCTAGTACCTTCTTCCAAAATTTTCTGATCCAGGAGGTAGTAGATGTTCTAGTTACTAATGTTAAAGTAAGTATTTGGGAAGTTCTTCAAGACAACAATGTGTGGAGCATACTCCATAACACAGGGTCTGCTGTAAGTCAGACTGGTCCAGGGGAAGTGCATAGTTAGTTAGAAGTAGTACAGCAAATCTCCTCCTTATGAAGTCAGTGTGCGCAGTCCAGTTCAGAAAAGGCTCTGAAAAGAACTGTAGCCAAACAAACGGTTCAGTCGATGGCTGGCTAGTGCCTCAGCGTGTAATCTCTGTCTACTGGCTTTCTTGGAGGGCAGTATGCAGAGAGACCCACTTTGGGCATCACCACTACAGTAGCATTAGTGAAGAAGTAAGTTGTCTACTGAGTGAGTCACCGGTTGCCTGGGTCCCAGCAGACCTCATTCAACCCAGCTCGTGCCTTGTAGGTAGAACGAGGCAGTGCATCCCATGCTTACTGCAGGGTCACGGGTCCATAACCGTGGCTCCTAAGCAGCTGCTGATTAATGGAGGCTCCAAGGCCAGAAGACAGCTTCCTAACAGACTGTGGATAGAAACCCATCAAGTCTCAGATGTCTAATTGCTCCCAGTTCAAGAACTTTCAGAGACTCACTCTTAAATCCATTTTTATGGGTGCGTTCTAAGCCTCTGAGAGCCCAGTCTTCCAACAGCAGCAGCCGTAGCTCTTGCCTAATCACCCTGGTAGATCGTATATAAAAACAAAACGGGGCTAAAAAAAAAAGCCCTCCATGTTAGCAAGCAGATGTCGGGCCCATTTGCAATTAATACGACCCACTTCCATACAATCAGACTCCTTAAAATTCCTGGAACTAGATGTAAAAGCTACGATGCAAATGTTCTGATTTTAATGAGAATGAATGGAAACTATAAAATCCTCTTTCCCTTTGAGGGTAGGTACAATCTACATGTAAGTCCCAAATGAACACTAAATTTATCAACAAAAAAATCATTTGATAAAGCCTGTGTGCAGGGAGGAAGTAGAACCGGGAACATCTCAAGTATTTTCAGAAAGCATTTTCCACCAAAATTAAATTTTATCAAAACCATCATTCTTTTAAAAAGCTTTACAAAACTCAATTCATTTCAACACATCCCCCCAGTTACCTACATATTTTAGGAGCTTTTTGTATGTCTTTGATGAAACTGTGCAACTTTTTAGGGATAATGGCAGAGGGTGACAGAGGAGACCAGGGCTCTGATGTTTCAAGGAACTCGCTGCAAGTTTGGGCCGTACTGGACACAACCTCGGGGGCCCTCTTCACTCCAAGTTTCCTCACCTAGGAAATGGCACTGACATGTCCTGGTGAGAGGCCGGTGAGAGGCGGCTTGTTGCAGGTAGGAGCAATCACAGGATACCGCTTTCCCTCCTGTTTCTGTCTGCTTCCATGGTCTTTCAGCTTACTTCTTCCTGGATGGCTTGCTATGAGGATCTGCTTTCACTTCAGGGCAGTGGGTTGGTAGGGGCTCCAGATCTTTTTCATCCCAGTAGTTTTAATTATCACTATGGATTAGGGCTGTGGTCAGTGGAATACTTGCCTAGAGTATGTGGGGTCAGGGCTCTATGCTTACACTGCACAAACTAAAGAAAACATCCAAAACAAACCAAGCAGCACCCAGGTAATCTGAAGATCCTCTCTGGAGAGCTGGGGTTCCATCTCTGGCACTACCAAAAACGAAGTGGTATTCTCCGAACTATGGGCATGGTGCCCATCATAAACTCCTGTTGTGTGTCTTCTGTTGTGACCAGTCCCAAGAGGCAGGACTTCCCTCAGCTCCATGTTATAGAAGCACTAATGGGAATACAGCCCACAAGTAGACACCAGGTATGTGCCTACAGAGCCTGTGTGTGCTACAGTCCCCACCATCCGGGGTCATTATGATTGTGCTGCAGGTTGATAACTGCTGTTCTGACTACAGAAAAATAGTCAGTATAACTAATTCTAAATAAAGTCTCACATTATATAGCTAACAAGGCCACAGACCATCCTGGTACAGATTCATGCTCATCCTTTAATCCAGCAGTCAACAGCTGGACTATACATGGCACTCGGATTGAAACTGAGTAAATGCTATCTTATTCAGTGGATCCAATGAGAAGATTAACAGGAGGCAAAGCCACATGTGCAGACTGGGTGCTGTGTTAAGATGTGCTAAGATGCATTACTTCGAAATGGGCTAAAGCTTTAATACAGCCCAGGAAGGTCTCAGCTGTTTATTTACATGCTTGGTCTACACTGTGTGAATTGGGGCTAACGAGATTCAACTGCAGTGTATAAATCTGAATCAAGACAACCCGATCACATAACGATAAGAGCAGCCTGGACTCCCATGCTAACAGCTCTTTCAAGAAGCTCCAGCTCTGGAAGCATCAGGCACGCTGGCAGTGCATTACAGACGACTGGAGCAGGAATTGAACCATAAGGCTCCATGGGCCAAATACAAATGCTGAGGTCCAGACTACCTACTGCTCAACACTGGTGCTTTCTAACAGGATCAGTGGCAGTCGAGGCTGATTCTTTGTGGTGTGGAAGGACGGCCCAGGAGAACCTTGCTTCGTAAAGGTCCTAGGTTCAGTAGAAAGGGCTATGGAGGTCTAACTGCATACATGGAACACAACAGATCTGCCTGCTCACAGGCAGATCTCGGCCCTTCACCTTTGCGACGGTTATAAAGGCCTGTGCACAGTGGTACCTCAGAGCATGGCTAGGCAGAAAGGAGAAGGGGAAAAGGTAATCTGAGGCCACACTATCATAACCACACCAGGCATCTGTGAGGAGGCTTTCTTTCTCTTGTGCACCAGGGCGGCGGGGGGGGGGGGGGGTGCCTGAGGCAGAGCAGATAGCTCAAGGGGAGTAGTGTGTATGAAGCATCGGGTTGTGGTCGGTGACAGCATTGCTGGAGAGGAGGGGCTGGGCTATCTTTCAATGGCTGATCAATAAACATTTGTTGCAGGACAAGGGGACACACTGGAACAAAATAAGGCCAAATTGGGGGCAGAGTGTAAGATAAGTTATCTGGCTTGAAAACTGGCCCAACATTTACTACGGAATAAATCAATCTAGTCAGCCTGAGACAAACACACAGTTAAGGCCGGGAGGGCAGTCTTCTGAATGGTGAACGTTCACACAGCTTCACCTTGCCTCAGAAAAGCCAATGGTGGCTGTTTCTGTCCTACGTCACTTTCACATCAGATACACAAGCACTTAGACTGTAACATCCGCCACTACTCCCTTGGTATTGAAATTGCCCTTAGAGAGGGCAGTTAAATTCACTGCAACAAACACCAGCCTGGGGAGCTGGACTCAGAGTCGAAGCTCCCTGGACACAGCAGCTGGAACACACACAGATGGAGCTGAGGGTTCAAAGGGCATCACTGGGAACACTGAGGCTAAGGACTGCTGGGAAAAGGGGTCGACCTTTGTGGCAAAGGTGACAGCCTAGGTCTCCAAAGTAGGCTGTTCTCACTTTGGAGGCAGTATTTCGAGGGGATTTTAGGATGCGTTGAGTTCCCACTCATCTGTAAATGGATGCAGGTACACAGCATTTCTGTGAAGGGCTGTCCTACAGCTAATTAAAGAAGCTAGAGACGCAATGGATACTTAGGAAGCAGTTTGGGGGGAATCAAGGAAAAGCATAAAGAACTTGGAGAAATTAGGAAACAAAACAAAAACCACTTGTGCCCTTGCCTGAATGACTTGGTATCTGAGACCCACAATACTTCCTTTGTGCCATCAGCACCAGCGATGAGACACTGGACATCCTCCACTCTCCAGCACCTTCTGCAACCTCCACAGGACTACCGTGTGTGAGTGCAGTACCTCACACCACCTGACCTGTAAGCCCCCCGAAAGTCTCTTAAAAGAAGCACAAATGTGCAAAGAAATGAACAGAAAGCAGGGTGAGGAAATGGCAGCTGTTCTGGGAGGCACCAGAAATTCCAGAAAGGACTCAGTTCCAGAACTTTCCCTAGGAATGAACTTCCTTTCTAAAGAAAAATCCCGCCCTCTCCTCCAGACTCACAGAACATCCCAGAGTGAAGTTGAGGTCTCACAACTCAAGGGAGAACACTGAGGTCAGAAGAGCGGTTTCAGAGGAGGAGGGGCGGGTAATGCCAGGGAGCACCTACACAGAGTGCCACTTATCCCCACAAAACCCAAAGCCACTGGCCTTCAAAATGCTTAAATGTGGTATGAGTGTTATCTCCACAGAAGCACAGAACAGAGTTTAGCTGAGAGACTTTGGAAGTGCAGGCATGCACACAGCTTCCTGGGGCCTTTGTCCCTTTTTAGGTCCCAGTTTTCATTTGCTCAGTCCTCAGTTCCTCTCTGGCAAGGAGCCTGCACTCAGAGCAACAACATAAGTCTGAAACCTTGCCTAACCACATTTAAGCTCTTCCTTCCACATTTAAGCTCTCTTTCCCCACAGCTACTGTGAGGTCACACTGATGCCTCCCAATACTTTGTTCATTTTATCAGGCAGATTCACAGATGACGACTGGACTGACTCTGTGGCTTATAATCATGATGTCATTGTTTTGGCACTCTCATGCCCCAGGTGTGCTTAGTAGGGGCCTCTTCAAAACGGTATCTGTATCTATGCCCCTCAATAATTCTCTGGCTATTTCCCTTATTTTCTGTCACAGCAAGATGCCCCAGGCTCACCTTGTTCTGTTCTCAGCTGCTTACTCAAAGGGTTCCTGCTAGTAAGTCAGACTGGCGTTCAGAGACCAACACAAGGAGAGAGCGGTGCTCACTGCCTTTGAGCTCTCATCTAGACCTTAGCAGACAGGGTCAGGGCACCCCTGCATGCACAGACACACCAGCATCTCTGTATATACTAACACTTCCAGTTGCCAGGCAACGCCACAGAGATAGCCTCCTGTGTCTGTATGTGCTCTATCCTATACACACAGGGCTTCAGACGTACCAGTTCCTACCAGTGTGAAGCCGACCACCACCACCACTGCACTACTCAGCTCACAGCTATCGCGGCACTCAGTGGAAAGGCTAGGGCAAACCCCATGCTCAAAGATTCTCAGGTTGCTTCTCTTTCTTCCCCACCTCAAGGAGTGAACACATACTTTGATTGAAATAGACTTAGCTTTCTTTAATTCCAACCATATTACTTTTGTTTAAAAACAAAAGCAAAAAAGATAAATACCCTACTCTGGACTTCTAGTCAGAAGCTCCAGAGTCACTCTGCCTGACACGCACCTGTCTCACGCACGTCCAGCCCGCTGCTTGACGTGCCTCTCTCAACTGCCTCCTCACAGACGGCTTTGTTTCAGGGCTACCCTCCATGTGTGTTAATGGATGTTTCCTCTCTCCTTACAAAGAGGGGCTGTATTGAAAAAAGCATCTGCTTTTCTCCTTAAATAATGGCCCACCCTGGAAGTCACTTCCCATAGGTCACAGGTCCTCCATCTTTCAAAGATGAGAACAGAAGCTGTGTGGCTCCATTGTGTGGCTGCTTCTTGATCTCCTCAGTCATCCTCCTCCGAGTGTGCAGGTTACCCAAAGACTGCACTTACAAACAACCCCGTAACCAACAGCTGCACATATCTGCTTTCATACTGTTGGAAGGAGTCTTCAGGGTCACCTCCTTGCATAGGCCCTGCTGGTCAAAGGCATCTGCAAACACAGTTTCACAGACATAGCAGACACTGAAGGTCTTCCTCTAAGTGGCCCACACTGCCATCAGCATCGACAAGAGGCCCATCCCCTTGCCTCCGCAGCAGAATATAGGCATGGCTTTTTCAGTACTGCTAACCTGATAGGCAGGAGACCGCTCTCAATGACGTTTTAATCCACATCTCTCTGAGGAGGAGGATAGACATCTTTCATCTATTTAAGTACTGTGTGTATGTTAATGCTTTCCCCATTTTAGTCCCATTTTAATATTTGCCGCTTTATTTTTAAAATTAGCAGAAGAATTTCCAAGCTGTATCTCTGCACACAGGACGCTTGTTACATACATTCCCCAGTATGCCAGTTGTCTTGGTTTGGTAGGATTTTTTTTTTTGACTCTCTGAAGGTTTTCTCCTTGCTGTGGCTGTGGCCCCACTGACTACAGATGTCACCTGTACCATCTGCTCGATTTCCACATTAACCATGGTCTATTTTAGTTTTCTAGTCTGGTTGTCCACCACAAGCAAGGGCCATATATTTTAACTCCTATAGATTTCTAGGTATGCTTTAAGAACACTCCCCATGTATCTTTCCTTTTTAGTTGTTCCTATTCTTTGATGCATACTTCTTTTTCCCTAAGCGCTTTAGTGGCACCTCTGAAAGTCTGTTAGTATGTGTATTATTGATGTGACTAATATGTGTGTTCTCAATTTGATGCCATAGTTAGATATATCACGTTTAATGTTCTTGGATATCCCCTCCCAGTTTCTACCTCTTTTCGTTCCTTTATTCCTGTGTGTGGAGGTTTTGAGACAGTGTATAACAGACAGCTCAGACTGACCTGAAACTTGCAGTCCCCTGCCTCATCCTGAAAGCAGGATGTACTCACCATGCCTACTTTCTTTCTGTTGATGCTGGTGATGGAACCCAGGGCCTCATGCATGCTAGGCAAATGCTCTACCACTAAGTGCTGGAGACCAGTTGAAATCTTCCCACGACTTGCCTAAGCTTGAGGAAGTACAGCTTCCACAAGGAAGTGCTCCTGATATCAGAACAGCAGCTTACTGGAACGAGATAAAACCACAGGACGTCCCTCTGGTGACTGACTTCGATATGAGAAGGACCACAAGGATGTCCCATCAGGATGTCTCCCCAGATGGCTGACTTCGATATGGACTGCTCTTCTTCCTTGCATTGTAACTCCCTCCCCATTTCCCTGTATAAGTGAGAGTTGCTTTCACATTAACTGAGACCTTTGATGAGTATCTATTCCCTTGGTCTCGTCCTTTCTCTCGCCCATGTTCCTTTTCAGGTGAGATCCCCCTTGAGACCCACGAATAACTAGAACCCGCGGGTTGGGTTAACTAAGCTATATTCCAGCCCTTTGTTTTCTAATTAGGTCTATAGTTTTCACGCTTACCTTTGTTCCTCAACATGCTAACACCTTCAGACTCCATTTTCTTATGCAACACCTTAACCTCTTGTTTCTTTAGTATATAGGAATATCCTTGATTCTCACTGAGTGCATAAACAAAAATCAATACACTTATTCCATCTGCACCTTTATGGGTCCCTCATGAACACAATGCTTATAGGTTCTCTCCCCACCCTCCTGACTACCTTGCTTGTGCCCTGCTCAGCTTGCCCTGGGGCTAAGCAGCCTACTTTCTTTTGGCTGGGAAGCTCTAGGGAGGTGCACAGATGCTAAATCTTGACATGCTCAAATGACCTCTCACTGGCCTTAGTACTTGAAAGAACACAAATGTGTCCCTGGCTCTTCTTTGAAATATTGCTGTCTTGCTTATATTTTTTGAATTTTACATGTATGAATGTTTATTTGCACATAGGTATGTACACCACAAGCATACTGGTGCCTAGGGGAGGTCAGAAGAGGGCACTGGAAGTGGAACTGGAGTTATATGTGGTTTTAAGCTGCTCAAGATAGGTACTGAGAACTGAACTTAAGACCTCTATAAGATCAGCAAACATTCTTAACTGAGGAGTCATTCCTTGTTGGTTTTAAAAAAAATACTTATCTTTATTATTTTGAATTAGGTACATGTGTGCCTGCATGAGTATATGCGTTGTGTGTGACGTATGTGTGTGTACTCTTTAGTGTGTGAGGGTGTCTATGTATGTGTGTGCACTTGGCCATGAGTGTGTATGTATGTGAGTGCATGTACAGGTAGGGCAGAGATCAGAAATGTCAGATCTGCTGTAAGAACAATAAGTGTTCTTAACTTGCCGAACCACTTCTCCAGCCCTATTTGCTGTTTTGAGCAGTGTAGTGACAAACGACTGTAAAATCAGGCGATCTTTTGGGGGCTTTCAAGTTATTTGAACTCTTGCTTGGAAGTCCTGAGGTATTATCTTTGAAGCGTGACTCCTGAGCTGTAGATACGTCTGGGGGTTCCTAGGTAACTATGCCAGGTTCCCAGTGGCCCCTTTTAGTGCTTAGATTAGGCATTGGCTTTACTTTCTGGGTCTATTTAGTTTTACATATCATTATGCTCTCCCCAGAACTCTGACATGTGCACGTAGGATGGTTTGCACACAGTCTCTCTTAGCATGTGCCTCATCCTAATAATTTCTCCAACTGCACACTGGTCACCTTCTCGTTACTCTCTCAGCGGTCTACTTCCCTGGTGCTTGTTATTAGATTTTCCATGAATATGTTTTTATTTGCACCTCAAGTTCAGACTTAGAATTTCTGTGATAAAGCTCTCATTTTCCTAAGTACAACTGGTATCCAGTTTTTCTGACTTTATAAAGTGTTGGGTTTTTTCCCCATCTTTCTGAATGCTACTCGAGGATACTAAAGACAGTCTGGAGTATGGCGTTCTAGTCTTTTGCTCTGTGGGATCTGGAATCTGTTTTCTTTTCTTTTTTTTTTTTTTTGGGGGGGGGGCTGTTTTCTTAAAGACTGAGGAAGGTTTATCTCATCAGATTTTAGTATGAAAACTTCAAACATCAAAAAAGTTGACAAAGTGGCAGAGTAGACACCCCTGTCTCTCTGCTCCGGTGGACACAGGTAGGCTTTCTTTCACCCACCTCCCTGCTCTCACCAGGACCTGATGCCTTTGACACAGCTGGCAATTGCATATGCCATTACATATTCCCCCTAGACCCTGGAGCAGCACAGCTAAACAGAACTCAATGGTCATTAAAAAACATTTGGGTAAATCTGTCCATGACTGAAATGTGCACAGGTCTGTAAAACTGGACAAGTGTAGAATTCAGATGATTCTTCTTTGTGAAGTGTTTCTCATCATTGCCCGCCAGTGCCTGCCTCTTCCGTCCAACCAGTAAACACTGCTCTAGAACTTCCTCTAGGTGCAGTACAGTATGCTTCAGTGTGAGGCTAGTTTCACTCTGTAGAAGGTGACAGTGACAACACAAACAACAGCTTTCTACAATCGTGTGCTCCCTCCTTCTGAGAGGCACCAGTGTGCAGGCTTTCTGGCTGTAGTTATGGTAGAATTTTGTGGCTTCACGTGTTTGTGGTTTCTATACTGTGTATAGGAAGAAACATGGGTGTGTAGAGTCACCAGTAATATTTCAGATAGCATAAGAATAAAGGAAGAGAGTACTTAAAAGCAAAATGACTGTGATTTTGCTCTATCTATCCATCTTTTCTTCCTTTTTGGTGGCTGGTGAGGCAAGTTGAAGTAAGCCTCATATAAAATATGAGATGAGGCTCTGACCTCGCCTAGCAAAGCACTAACATCTGACAGAAGTCTGTGTGTCTAAGAAAGGACTCAGGCAAGGTTTGCCTTCCCTTTGCCCACTGCAGTTCACTCCCCTAGTCATCCTACTTTCTCTGCTCATCTCCTGGCTACAAAATTAACTGGCTGAAGAAACAGATAATCATCTGGTGGGAAGTCCCAAATTCCCGTGTTTTTAATTTGTATTAAGGGTTTTAGTAGCTGGATAAATTTCTCATTATGAATGCCATAATAATAATAATTTTAGAGTGTTGTTGTTTTTGAGATCGATCTGATACATTCAATGTCTTGGATACATATTTTTTAAATCTTAATTTTGTGGTCTTCCCATGTTCTGCAGCCTGATCTCAAACTCTAGAGCTTAAGTGATCCTCTGGTTGCAGCCTCTGGAGTAGTGTGTACACCAGTGCTCAGCTGTTCTGGTGTTTGTAATGCTCGGAGACATTTCTTCTCAAAGCAGTAGCTTTCATCCTTTAGTCTCAGGACCTCTTTCTACTGAGAATGGTTGAGGAGCTCTAGGAACCACTGCATCTATGGGACGGAGCTATCAGTACTTAATGCAATGGGAATGAGAATGGAGGTGCACCTAAAGCACGGGGACTCACTGCCCCAAGAGAGCTCAGCACACAGCGTTGTCCCCCAGCATTAAGGAGCTTGAACCCCACTGTGGACATGAGAATTGGGGAAAGAGGAATGGAGAGGGAGACCTCCTATCTGCCTTAAAGCAATTTGATCTCTTGGCACCCTGGGAAAGGCAGCTTCTTGCTCTCAGACCACAATTTGGGAATTGCTACCTTAGAAGAATGGAGTTTTGGAAACCAACATCTTTAGGGAGGTAGAGACCATTGGATTCTGAGGGCTTCCTGGCCAGGAAGTCTTACTGAAATAGTGAACTCCACATTCACTGAGAGAACTTGTTTCAAAAAAGAAGCTGTAAGCTGGTCATGGTACCATGCATCTTTAATCCTAGCACTTGGGAGGCAGAGGTAGATGGATTTCTGTGAGTTGGAGGCCAGCCTGGGCTACATAGTGAGTTGTAGGCCAGCCAGGGTTGCATAGTGAGACCCTGCCTCAAAAACAGTATAGTAGTAATAGAGGAGACACTCAATGTCACCTATGGTCTCTACAAGTGCGTACACGCGGACTTCCCACACAAGTGCGTACACGCGGACTTCCCACACAAGTGCGTACATGCGGACTTCCTACACATTTGAAATACACAGACTCACAAGAGTAGAGAAGTACAAAGCCCATGTTTTCTTATCAGGCTTGTAAAGTAGGATGTTAGTGATAACAGCCTTGACAAAAACTCACATAGCATCAGTGCAATAACAAAGGTGTTAGAACTCAGGTTCTGCTCGCTCTGGCAAACACTGCTGCTGCAGCACAGAATTATGGCATAGGTGGACATCAGGAGTGTCTGATGGACAGTTAAGTTGAAGGCCTTAGTCTTTAGAGGGCTGGGAGAAGTCCAGAATCCAGAGTTGCTGGTGTGGATAAATTAGTGCAACTGTCTGGAAGATGAACACCTGTGCACTGAGCCAGGCTTCAACCACTGCCTTGGATTGCTGGGCTGCTCTGGCTCACCGCAGGAGAGCGTGTGAACAGAATCTCTAGTCCCTGCCCACTCAGATGCCTACATTAAAGTGTCTTAAAAATACCTCTAGGCATTGCTGCATATCTCTTAGGAGGCAACAATCAAGTCAAGAACCACTGTAATATCATACAGTAACATATCATACAGTCCGAACAGGTTGTGTAAACACACACAGACACACAGACACAGACACACACACACACACACACACACACACACACACACACACACACAGGTCACAACAATTAAAGAGGCCATGCATTTGAAAGAGAGCAAGGGGTGGGGGATATATCAAAGACTTTGGAGGGAGGAAGGGGAAGCAGAAATGATGTAATTATAATTTTAGAAAATTATTAAAAACAAAACAAATCACCAAAGGAACAAATGCTGCCCTAAGCCAAGCAAGGTCACACACAGTGAAACCTAGAGCAAGGGCAAGGCAGAGGTGACACTGGGTGGGAGGAGGATGAAGTAACCTTTAGCCATCAGGACCAAAAGCAAGGGTCAGTAATACTCTGAGCAGAGCTGTTTATAATCCGAAAACAAAATAACAGAACATTTCCTATCAGAAAAACGAGTACCCCAACAATTTGAATAAAATGTACTAAACAAAACAATGGGCAAAACATTAGTGAAAAAATTAGGATGAGTAAAAAAAATTAGTTCTTAAAAACAACATAATATCGGGCTGGAGAGATGGCTCAGCAATTAAGAACACTGACTGATCTTCCAGAGGTCCTGAGTTCAATTCCCAGCAACCACATAGTGACTCACAACCATCTGTAATGGTATCCAATGCACTCTTCTAGTGTGTCTGAAGACAGCTACAGTGTACTCTTACAAATAAAAAATAAGTAAATCTTTAAAAAAAAATCTTCCAACTATATTGAATTAAAAATGAAGATATGAAAAATTATACTTAGCAATCTAAATAAAGCCCCACCCCAAAGAAGTGATGTGCAAAGGGAGGAGGACAGAGTCCTGTGTGGGATGGCCGGGAGAACTTACATGGTAGATACTGTACTTCCACTTAGCTGACATTAAAAAATTTATGTATGCATATGTGTCTGTACAAAATATTTATTTATGCATGTGTGTGTCCACATGCATGCAGATGCCCGTGGAGACCAGAAGATGGCACTGGAACTCCTAGAGCTGGGGCTACAGGTGGTTGTGAGCTCCCCAATGTGGGAGGCACTGAACTCTCATCCATTTGAAAAACAGCAAGCACTAACCTATGAGCCATCTCTTCAGCCACTCAATATTATTAAATAAATATGAAAGGGTCATGTCTAGATTAGCAACAGCGTGTGTTAATCCAAGATTAGGATAAAACCAACTTACAAAATTTCACAACCTTCTGAGCCCTGGGAGGCCAAGACTGACTTGGGTGGCTTCCTGTTCTCCAGCTGACCTGATGAGTCTCTCTTTCCCTGGGTTACCTCTCTTGGACCTTGCTTCACTACACTTCCTGAGGGTCTTGGTCCTGAGCATACTGCCCAACCCCCACAACACCTCTCCTCTTTTCCACCTTCCCAACTCACTTGTGCTCCTGAACCCTTTCATTCTAACCTAGGCGAGGCAACTGTGGCTGTCTCTGGTTCCACTCTAGACGGCAGCATGGGGACTGCAGCACTGAGGGCTACGCCCTTCTTGCCTGGTGCTGTAGAGAGAATTCACTGAATGGCAGGGTGAACTTCCCCAGCACAGCTCACGTGTCACTCTGACACCAAGGCGGGACATGCCAAAAGGCTAGAGTTCCAGGGAACTCTAGTTGGTGTCTGATTAGTCCCTGTGTGTTTGTAAAACAAGCGAGGCCGGGGAAGTTTCTTAGATTCACTTGCAGAAGCAGAACTGCTGGCTGCAGGGCAGTGGCTCTCAATGTGTATGCGGGCAGATTGTCATCTCCCCAGGAGTTAACATGCTTCTCAAAAATGTACTCCATAGCTCCAGCTGCTCTTGGGGAACAGAGCATAGGGCATAGGGCCACCAATTCAGGATTTCTTGGTGGCCTGCAAGGAATGTGCATTTGTGGGAAACTACCCTGTGAGCCTGAGGATGACTCAGGCACTAGAGCTCCTGAACTCAGTGAGGAAGTCCAAGTGGAAGCAGGGGAACAGTTTAAGTGTTAGGGAATCTCCCAACCTTAAATAATGGGCAGAGTGAGATGGAGTAGCGTGTCCAATGGCTTAAGGAAGGAGGTACCATCGAGGCAGGAGGGCTAAGGTGTAGCTCTGGGGAGATGTGTACACAAACTTGAGGTTTTTGTAAACCAAATTAACATTTAAATAAAGATTACAAACTACCAGAGTACATTTCAAACATTACAGTGAAAGCTCCATTTTCTTATACCTAGTTGATCAGTCAAAAACCGGAGATGATACTGTGTTAAGCGACACGAGAAGCCAGCAGCTTGTTCCAGTCTGACTCAGTTAAGCTCTTACAATATTTTGACTGTTGGAGGAAAATTAATAATGGAATGCTAGGCAGTAGATTAGCTGGAACTAAATACCAACACAGCTAGGTTTATTTTTGGATGACTGAGATCATCCCTGAGAGAACAGAAACAGCCCTCATTATACCATGAGCTACTAACTCACACACAGCAGGACCGCTCCCAGCAAGCCGAGCACTGTCTGCTGCACACGAGAGGCACATTAGCTAGTCTGGTGTACAGGCCACAAGTGATGATCTAAGGCTCACGAAGAGACCAAAGGAGACTTCCCCAGCAATTGGCTGGCTGGTTTCAGGACCAAGCCAGTTCAGTCCCTTTCAAGGAGCAAGTGTGGAGGTAGAGGATAGAGTTCTACTCTAGCCAGTGGACCAAGCACACAGTGAGGTCAACCATGCTTTCTGTCTCTTCTGTATTCAGCTAGTTTTACTAGGCACTTACTTGCCTCTAGCCTCATCCCAGCTTGCACGCATGCTGCCCTGGTGGTACAGGTCACAGTGTGTTCTCTCAGGTGATGGCTCCTGCTTCTGAGGGGCTTGAAGCCCTGGTGCTTAAAAAACAACAGAGTCACTTTGGCTTTGGATGAGCCACACAGACCCCAACTGCTTAAGATAGAAGCACCAGAAAGTGTCAACTTGCCCTGTTTCCCCCATGCCTTCTACACAGTGGAGAGGCTGCCAACTAAAGCTGTGGGATCCCAGTTGCAGACCGCCTGGCAGCAATTGCCTAGAGAGTGAGAACACCAAAATGGGTTCACCCAGACCTGCCTTTCATCCATGGACTGCCTGGGTCAGTAACTCTGCCGATTCCTATGCAGATGCAGAATTCTGCAAGAACCTTCTCTCTACTTACACAGCAGAAACTAGAGGCTTCTAACATCAGTGAAATTAGGGGAACTGAGACTTTGACTGGGGTTTAAGACTGTGTGCGTGTGTGTGTGTTGTGTGTGTGTAATATAAAATGCAAAGCTGGAAAGAATCCCAGCATATCTCGGCAACAGAAATACCATGTGAAGAGTCATGGGATGGACTGTAACAGTATACATGGCAGAAACAACACACACAGCATGGTACTATTTTTATACAGCTAAAAGTTCCATGACAGTTAGGGACACATGCACATAGAGCACACAGATGTACAAGGGAGAAGGAGTGCTGTTCTCAGGAACGTGACCTCAGGTGGCAAAGCTATAGGGAACCCATGCTGGCTTTGCCCTGCTTCTCAACTAAGTGGTGAGCTTTCTAATTTACATATACATTATAAGTATAGCTATCCAATTACATTTTTTTTTTTTAAAGAAAAAAAGTCACCAGCACAGTGCCTGGTCGTCTAAAGATCCATTTATGCCATCAGAATGAGTTGTTTGTCCTCAGACAACATACCCTGGAGGCTTGCTGACAGGATTGGGGGGTGGGGAGGGGTCCCAGTCAGATGAACACAGCTGGGGCTGCTGGGAGAATAGAAGAGTGCTACACAGGCCACAGCCCGTCCTCCCTGCCATCCTCCCTGCAGCGCATTTATCAAGTGCAGGGGTGCTTTCTCAGTCCCTTTGGGAATTACTTCCACTCCACTCCTCACACTTGTGGAGGGCATCCAAGTCCTGACTGTCCAGCCCAACAAAGGGAGGAGAGCAACTTCTGGTGAGGCCACCAGGAAGCTCCTTCCAGGGTGACGTGGGTGGGAGGCAGGATGATAAATCCCAGGGTACCAGAAGGGCAGTGCTCCAGCCCATGTCTGAAGCTTCATGGAAACCAGTTGTTTGTTCCACTGGGTGAGTCAGCTGGGTCTCTACCATGTGAGGATCCTGTTTCATGAGACAGCTTTGTTCGCTTACATGAGCTGGACAGGCTTTGCTCCCGGCTTCGGGATGAAATGTCACTTCACTTATAAAGCATGGGAGACTGCTGGCCTGTCCTATTCCAAGTCCCACAGCTGCCCCTTCTTTCCAGTCCCGCTTCCTGCCCACCTTTCGAGAGCCATCTCCAGGAAGTCTTTCCTTGCCTATGTCTCCTGTGGTGGTGCATTGCAGATCTTCAGGCATGGCCGCTGAAGTCAGGGAATGGGTGACTTTCGAAGGTGGTGAGGAGGCAGCAGCGGCCATTCCTGACTCCTTCACACACAAGGTGACAGTTGTCTCTCACATTCATCCAGAAGGTGGAGAATGGACATCACACTGTCTTAGAGCATTGCAACCTACGGCAATGCCACTGCTTGAAGGAGAAGCCAAATAAAGCAGGTATGGCCAAAGTATGGTCACTCACCTGCCATGAGATTCTGACCGAATCGCCCACCTCTACTATAAACAAGCGCCACTGACTAGTTGTGTGTCACCAAAGACAGGTAGCACAAGGCCGCCAGAGGCGCACAGGCCTGACAGCCCTTGTTGGTTAAGCATGTTATGTGTACTATGGAGTCTTTCCTTTGCAGGGAGCCCCATGCTCTCTTATCAGCTATCATAACAGAGGCTCCATGAGTAGGTGGCTGAGGCTGGCAGGCCCAAGCTGCCTGTTTTGTCAGGTGGTAGAAACTCAAGTGTCCTACCTGCCTGCCCCTAATTCTGCTCATCTCACTCAATGCCAAATTCTTTTTTTTTTTTTTTTGGTTTTTCGAGACAGGGTTTCTCTGTGTATCCCTGGCTGTCCTGGAACTCACTCTGTAGACCAGGCTGGCCTCGAACTCAGAAATCCGCCTGCCTCTGCCTCCCAAGTGCTGGGATTAAAGGCGTGCGCCACCACTGCCCGGCTCAATGCCAAATTCTTATCCTCTTCATGAAATGGAAGCTTAATGACCTGGAAATAATGTGACCAAGCCTATTTTGCTGAGGATACTTTGTTTTTATCTTTATTAACTCTTTGATACCTGTCAAGTCTTCCAACAGGATCCGTGCACTGCTGTGAGGTCCGAGGGGACCTTACATGCATGGTGAGTATGCTTGAGGGAGCAGAAAATACCTTTTATATAAAGAAAGCTGCTTTATTTTCCTATCAAAGGAATACCGTACTATATCATTTTCTTTATATTTTGGCCCAAGATGAAAAAACTGCTCAAATGGACTTCAGAAGTCTATCTATATCTATATATCGAATACACACAAAAATGAAACATTGCAAACATAGGAAGTTTACATCCTTTCCATCACCAGTCAAAAGAAACACCCATAAACAATCAGCTTTTCCAAGATGGGAGGGCTGGGTGAAGAAGGGCTTGCCTGGGTGACTGGGATCCATATGGTGATACAAAGGTAAACACCATAGCAGTAGCAGCTTATAGGAGACCCAAGGCAGCAATGCTATATGCCTTCCTGGTACCCAACAAAGCCCATCCCTGTACATACTGCCGTGAAACATGTGTCCCAGGAGGGGCTCCTTGGGCACCGATCACCGCATGGACACCAGAAACCTTCTCATGGATACCACAACACATTCTTAGGCCACTTGACTCCAAGCACACTGTCTTTGGTCAGTGTGTACATTAGTGGACTGTGAGGCCAGAATTCTCAGTTCAAAGCCAACAGAAACAACAGAATCAGAACTCAGTGACAGCAAAGGGCCAGAGGCTTTCTCCTAACACGTGAGAGTGGTAAATGACTTTCATGAACCACTAAGTCCTGAGGCCACAGTGTGTTCATTTTCTTTAGCAGGATACCAGCTGAGAATCGCCCAGTATAATCTCTTAGAGAAAATATAAAATTTACCCATTGCTGTTGGGGGGGCTGTCACATGATCTGACTTGAGGTCAAACAGCTTATAGTACCTTCTCTCTCCCTTACCTGGGACTGCAATGTACTCAAATGCAAGGTTTCAGAGTGCAGTGTCTATGCTAAAGCAATGGCTCTATCCTGTGGGTCTCGACCCCATCAGAAAACAGGTATTTACATTACAATTTAAAACAGTAGCAAAATTACTGTTATGAAGTAGCAACAAAAGTAATTTTATGGTTGGGGGTTACCACAGCATGAGAAACCATATAGGTTGGTGTGTAGGGACCAGAGGTGGAAGCCAGCTGTCACCCCCAACCTTATCTTTTTTCAGACAAGGTTTGTTACCCATCATTCAGCTGGGCTACCATGGCAGCATGCTGCAGGGCCCTCTGCCTCCACTGTCCAGCACTAAGCTTACAGTACATGTTAGCACACACAGCTTTTGGTTGTGTACATGAGCTGGGATTTAAACTGAGGCACTTTACTGACTGTATCATCTCAGCTTCCACAGGAAGCTGAATTTGAAGACAGGTTTTTCCTCAACATGTCCCATAAACAGGCAAGTGGATCTTACCAGAAGCATTGCTGAAGTCCCATTGGGTCTCGATAAGTGAATGGACATTTCTGGAAACATTCTGTCAATGCGGCTGATCACGTCATCCACATACCTGGGTGTGGAAGAAGTACACAAGTATGAACTGGGGTCCTGTCGGAGGCTGGAAGACTTTATCTCATACTTAACCAACTTTTAGTTGGTGTGATACCTTTTAAAGAAGACAAGATTACAAGGCCTCTCATGAAAACCTTTTCCTTTTTCCTCCCATGACCCTTTGCAGAGGGGCTTGTTTTAAGTGATTATATTTATATTTTAAATAAGGTGCCTAAATCCACCCTAACTTTCTTTTCTTTTCTTTCTTTCTTTCTTTCTTTCTTTCTTTCTTTCTTTCTTTCTTTCGTCTGTCTTCTTTCTTTCTTTCTTTCTTTCTTTCTCTTTTTTTGTTTTGTTTTTCAAGACAGGGTTTCTCTGTGTAGCCCTGGCTGTCCTGGAACTCACTCTGTAGACCAGGCTGGCCTCGAACTTAGAAATCCGCCTGCCTCTGCCTCCCAAGTGCTGGGATTAAAGGCTCACCCTAACTTTCAACTGGGATATGTATGTCTCTTATACAGGACTCCACTGTAGGCACACTGTAGGCCTGTGCTTTGGCCATGCCTTCTCTAGTTGAATCTGGCAGGCTTTCCGTTTTCGTGGTTTCTGTTTGGCTTTTATTTGCTCAGCCTTCTATGTCCCTATTTACCACTCTATTCCTCAACTCTGGACTCTAAAACCTTTCTTAGCATAGTCAAATACATCAGGTAAACTAGCAGCTCCATTTTCATCCCTCCCCTGACCCAGTGGAGCCTGCATCTCCCAGGGCTGAATAGTCACTGAGACCACTGGCATTAAGCATGAGGCACAGTGGCAGGTAGTTACTAAAATCTCACAGATGACATGCATGATGGTGGGTGATTCCAAGAGCCCTCCTGCCCTGCAGTGGAGGCTCACGGAGAACATGCCGGCCCACAGCACAGACAGAGCTGGCTCTGCTCCTTACACAGGACACCCTGCCAGTTCACTGTCTACCCACACCAACACAAAAGGTGCATATAAGCCAGCAGCCAAAATCCAAAACTAGCTATTAAGGGGTAGTAAATTAAATTACATGCTCACTACATCAGGGACATGTTAAGGTATAGTTTCTGAGGGAAAAGCAGCGAGGAGCTCCTTGATCATGTGATATGAAATTTCAACTGGAAACCTGAGGCTTGTGAGAAGCAGTGCAAAAGAAGGCCATCTGTCTGCCAAGGAAGTCAGAAAGTGGTTCTCAGGACTGTCTTGTTGGGTTTTCATGTTGAAGGAGGGCAGGAAAGGCTGCAGAAGGCCTAGTAACTAACAAGGGCAGTGGACAGGTGGGTGTGAAAAGAGGCAGTGCTGGCCAGAGTGCTCCTGGGAAAGGCGGTGTGGGGGATTCTGGTGGACCCTAAGCAGCCCACGGGTTCCACAGCCACGGCAGCAGCCAGCTTCCCCTTTCAAGAGGACTATCGTGTGAGGCTGGCTGTGAAGAGCCCAAGTTGCTCCAGGCACTTCTTCAAGGTAAGGCCCCACACTACCAAGATGTAACAGCTTCAAAAGTGTCATTCCTGGTGACTGAGAACAGTCAGGGGATCTTTGGCGATCTCCTGACTCACAGCCTTATAGTACCTCATGGCATCTAAACATAACTTAATTGCAGAGATGACTGGGAGAGAGGAAGGCACCAGCATGGCACTGCCTAGTGTCTACTGAACCAACAGAAGATGCATGACAAAACCATGCCAATTCAGGCACTGGCAATGCTCAGATGCTCACCTTCAGATACTTCCCCTAATCTATATGTGTGCTTTCAACCCATTTCCTGAGACTCAGCAGAAGCAAACAGCCTCTGTCCTGTGTGAGTGGAGGTCACTGCTAAGTATATGCTAATGTGAGGGGCAGGGAGGGTCTTGTGCACAGTCTTCAATCAATAGCCATCATAGCTCTGGAAGGGAGCTGGATGAATATGCACAAGTTCGGCACAAAGACCATCATAACCTACCTCTCATATCTTTCACCTTGAAACCTTCAGCATACCACCTGGAAATCCGGCTCCTTAGCAGGCCAGAAAACCTGAACAGTGGGGGTTATGTGATGATCCTGGGCTGCACACAAACTTGAAGGCAACCTCACTCTATACTTTCCTAGAATTCCAAACTAGCCATCTGGTCCAGATTTTGTTCATTGCATCCAGAGATGCAGTGGGCAACCCTGGTTATTTTTGGACTCTATTATCAATATATAGGACTTTCATTTGGAAGGGAAAGTTGTGGCAGAGAAAAGAGAGTCCCTTGGAAAGGTATCTACCGAAGGCACAGCACAATTAAGAGGCCCAGGGTGGGTGGGTTTGTTGTGGTTTCCTCCCTGCTCACCCACCTGCCTGTGATCTTAGATAAGGCTCAGCAAACTCATTTGAAAATTCCATTGAGCAGAAATGAATTTTAAGGAGACTGTTTTTCTCTGCAGGCCTAACATAAAGGAGATGCAGATTCCTTTGTTACAGGTGACATTATGCATTTGCCAAAGAGACCAAAGAAAGTCAGCTGCACCTTTAGCTGAGGAAAACAGTGTCTAGATTTTAGATGCAGAAATCAAAACATTTCATTTTTAAATAGACCCAGCCTTAGAGATACAAATGAGCCACTAGTAACTTGACAGAAACCAGGGAGGCTTGCCACACCAGATTAAAAGTCTGGAGACAAAAATGGCTTTCTTTCTGCTGAGAGTGGGGGCTGGTGTGTGTGGGGTGGTCTTTGGCAACGCTTCTAGAATGCTACCTCCCAAGACAGCGAGCAGGCGCTGCTTGTGTCAGTACGGTGCTCGAAGAGTGTGCCAGCACCACGCTTACAGAGCCCGGCTAAGGACAGGTAGGAACGGCTTGCTCTCCTCCCACACTGCCACCATATGTCACACTCCACGTTGTGGCAGAATCAAATTACTTTAACTTTTACCTTTGGAGTGAAGGCAAACAAGCAGCACACCGCAGTGGTGACGAGTTTACACTTGAGCAGACGCGGCCTGTGCTGCCCGCGGAAAGATTAATTTGGAGCCAAATTGAGCAGTGAGTCACAATTTGCACATATCTGTCAACCTGTTAACAGGGTAATAACTTGGAAGGATTGCTGTTCCTATTTACATTACAGGAGCCTTTCAAAGTGGAGATGCTGGGTTTTCCTTTCCTCTAACACTCAGCTAGCTAGCCTAAGAACTAGACTGGAAACACAAACCTCCAGAAACCACAGGCCTAGATCAAGGTGTGAGTCTTCAGTATTTTCAGGCAGAAAGTTAACTTTTAAGTTTCTGTTTCTCTGCCCTATCCCTAATGAAGACCAGGCAATTCAGTGGTTTGGGAGATGAGCTTGTGCAGAGAAAAGCAGGAACCCCTCCCTCCCAGGTTCCCAAAGGCTTCCTGGGATGGGACTGCAGACTTGCTGCTCAGTGTCTCTGTGGCAGCAGAAACCACTACCCTCTCTACCCACATTCCTAGATATAACATACACCTGGGCCCTAAGCCTTGTTTTCTTGTTTCTTTAAATGGCCTTCACAGGAGTACTGAAGAACACAAACACCCCAGAAGTCTCCTCACCTAGTGACCCACTGACAGCATCTCTAAGAGGTGGTCTGCAAGGTAATTCCACTTTGCAAGACAGTTCCTGTCCTTATGTGGCGGCCAGTATCTCCACGTAGCCACACTGTATCAGATTGGCTAAATGCTACTCAGACAGTCCTCCCAAAGGCTATTGTTAACATGTACAGTTGCTGGGTCTTCCTAAGTCCTTCACTGATGGTTTTCAGTTTCCTCAGGCCCTAGATCCCTAGGAGAAGGTACTGAAAACTATATGACATTACACATACAACTTTCTGCACTTCATAGCTCTTAAGAGTCTATTTGTGGACCCTGATTTAAGTAAGTATCCTCGTCTAGACCCTTTCAGAATCTGGTTTTCTTTGTTAACTTTTTTTTCTTCAAAAAAAAAAAAAAGGTATTTTTATGGAGTGTACATTCTGCCTGCATGTATGTATATATGAATGTATGTATCTCTGTATCACACAGTCTTGAAGTAATCACAATTATAGCAGTGTGTGTAACATCTAACAGTTGTGTGGATCTTAAAAGCATACTTCTGTAATGGAGCTGTTAGGTGAGCTTATTACTTTTTATTATTTTTTTATTTTTTTTATTTTTTTTTTGTTTTGTTTTTCGAGACAGGGTTTCTCTGTGTAACCCTGGCTGTCCTGGAACTCACTCTGTAGACCAGGCTGGCCTCGAACTCAGAAATCCGCCTGCCTCTGCCTCCCAAGTGCTGGGGTTAAAGGCATGCACCACCACTGCCCGGCGCTTATTACTTTTTAAACTAACAAATTAAAAACTGCACCTCTTTTTCCCTGTGAGTATGCTCTAAAATACACACACATTATGGAATGGCTACTGTCAGGCTAATGAACACGTGCTTTACCTCACATACCGCCTTTTCTGTCAGCAATTTTCAAGAATGTGATAACCTATCATTAACACTAGCTACTCTAATGGATCTTTTGAGCTTATTGCTAACATTTGTGTCTTTCAGACAACATCTCCAGCCACTTCCCCCATCCAAGCCCTTGGTAACCACCATTGTACTGCCTTCCCCTATGAATTCCACTCTTTCAGATCTGACACATGAATGACACTCTGTGCTATTTAATCTGTCTGTGTCTGGCTTATTTCATTTAACACAAGATTTTCATGTTCCTCCATACTGACAGGACTTCCTTCTTGTTAAAGTCCTAACTGTGTCCATATCATGGTTTCTTTATCTGTTAATATGTTGATGGGCACACGTGATGAACCCAGATTTCGACTACTATGACTAAGACTGCAGGAACATGGGAGTGCAGATGTCTCTTCTTACTGCCTGTGAGCAGACACAGAGAGGTGGGACTGCTAAGCCACGTGGCGCTTCTGGTTTAGCCTCCTAAGGAACTTGCATGCTACTTCCCCAGCACTGCACTTACATCTGGTCCCCCATCAGTGTGTAAGCATCCCTTTCTCCCATGTCCTCTCAGCACTCATCTCTTGTAACACCTCCTCTCCACACCAGGGTCATGTACCTATTCACAGGACCTTAGAGGTGATCTGACTAGAGGTGACCACCTTTGCAGGGCAAAGCCACATAATCCATGGTTTCTAGGGGCCTCTGCTTGTCTAGGTAAAGCATCCTCTGTTTTCAGAACCACTCCTGAGACAGGGCTCAGAAAGGACCCAAGTCTCAAGTCCTCAGAGGCCTAGGAGAGCCTTGACGCAGCTGTCACTCCCTTCTAGCCTCAGCTGCCAACTCCTTTGCCAAACAGAACATTCTTCCTGAAGCACTCTTTGCCAAGACAGGCCCACCACAAAGCCCTGATCATTCTTCCGTAGGCTAACTTCCTCAGAAAGCCTTTCCTGGCCCCCATCCTGTTCAAATTTACCAATCAGTACACCTACCTCACACAGCACTTTCAAATTCTGTCACCTCTGCACATTGTAACTACACAATTTGTGAGTGATTATTTCTTTAAAGCCCTACTTCCCTACAGAATTCTCTAGGGTCATGCGACCACTCTCTTCCTTGTACTATCCCAGTGCCTTGCCACAGTGCCTGGTGCTCCTTGAATGCTCGTTGAATGGGTAGATAGTACATTAGAGATCGCCACATGGATCCAGGCTAGGCCATTATGCAATGAGATGCACAGTTCTCTGCAGTGGATGAAGAGGCAAGGTGTGGCAGAGGTCACTACATTAACTAAGGAAAGTCGTGTACAATGGCAGCCAAAGCTCATTGAAAATAGACCTCAAAGAAAGCAGCAGAGTGCCTTTCAAGTCTTGAGGCTTAATGTCTGTCCATAGAACCCCTGCATCTGTTCTTCTAGAAGCTTAATGCCTTTTAGAAGCAAAAGCCTTCTAAAGAAGCACACTGTACTAACACACAAGTTTTAAAATGCCACTTTTAATGAACTAATTAATTCTGCAAAACAGTAGTACAAAGATGTGCACTATCAAATAGAGACAACATCACCAAAATGACAACAAAAGGGAATGGGGAAGACGTTTCTAAAGATAACACTTCTGCAAAATATTCATTTTCTCCTCTACTCGGTAAGATATATTGCAAATGATTTGTTATTAAAGACTTAAAATATTATACTGGACAGATGGCTTAGCTCTCTAAGCCTGACCCCTCCTCAAAAGAGGGGGGAAACCCAACCCACAAACACAGCAAACCTGGCTCCAAGCCAATGATCTCATGCTAGTGGATGCTTAGCTGCTCCAGCCGGATTTAAATAGCATTTATCCCGCATGCTGGTCACTCTCTCCGCCCATACACACCCGCAGAGTTAGGGATGTATGTATTAATAAACTAATTTTCTAGTGAGGAGAAAGCCAGGAGTGACCATGAACAGAGATACTTGCCAAGATCTGGAAGTGAGTAAAGACTTCTCCCCACAGCTGTCCAGACCCATGAGGCTGAGTGGCCTCTGACAGTGGGCTGAGCAGATGGGGGCTTGTCTAATGACTCCACAGGAGTGAAGCTGGCTGAAAAAAAAAAAAGACCAACAATTGATGCTGAAAGAGAGGACTAGAGATGCAGGTCAAACTTGCTTGCATCCAGATTTGTAAACTGTCGGTACTAAGGCTACCATGCAAGATATCTGATTGTTCTGTCAAGAAATGAAAGGTAGTTGCCAAAAGGCAGGGATGGATATGCTGAGGACAGAAACAGGAGCACCTGCTCAAGTCTCTCCATCTCTCAACATGCCCTTTCCATCCCAACATGAGAGCTACTAGCTGACCCCTCCCAAGGAAGATGTTCACAGACTTAAACCTCTCCTTGTGAAACTCCACATCTACACAGGAAGGTTGGCAAGTCTGGGAAGAGTGGCTTCCTAGAAATGAGAGTGGCCAGGGGTGGGCAACCTTGCTCTGTGCTTTGCAGCTCCTGAATGTGTGCACGTGCTTCCTTTATACACTTAGGTGAACACCCAGGGAAGCAAAGTACTCATTCCTCCAATTCAAAAAGCTGACCAACATAAAGACCCAGCACACACTGTGGCCAATCAAGCCTGGCGGCTATCTGTCCAGCAGCTTCTCAGGTTCTTGGACTTCTCATGAACTATACCCATCAAATGCCACCAGGAAAGGGGACTTTTTATACACAGCATACTGGTTAGTTTCATGTCAACTTGACACATGCTACAGTCATCTGGGAAGAGGAACCTCAACTAAGCAAACGCCTATTTAAGACTGGCCTGCAGTAGTTCTGTACCAAGTTTAGTTTATTTATTTTTTATTAATGATGGGTGCAGGAGGGTCCAGCCACTATGGACTGTGCCATCCCTAGGCAGGTGGTCCGAGCCAGCCGTGGGGAATGATACAGTAAGCAATGGCCTCCATGGCCTCTGCTTCAGCTCCTGCTCTGGCTTCCCTCAGTGACCTGAGAGTTATGATGAAATAAACCCTTTCCTCTCCGAGCTGCTTTTAAATCTCAGAAATAGAAACCTAACTTAGACACACACCTGTTGGAGTGACGTAAGAGAGGGAAAGAACTCTTGGTAAAGCTTTCCTATCTACCTCTGCATTAGCATACTTAAAAAGGCCTACACTGTCAACTATCAACATGTTCCTGCAAGTGTTGCTACAGAGTGAAGGAACTGGTCAGCTGAGCTGGCTCTCCCAGGAGCCAGAGAGCAGCACTCTCTAGGGTCTTTCACTAACCCTTCCTCAGCCCTGGAAAGTGAGTAGAGCACGGCAAATCTGCTTTACAAGGGGGGAAAAAAAGCAGGTACAGTGCCTGGACTTACGGTGATCTTGTGGTTAAGGGGTGAGCTGAACCGAGAGTCCATGAGCAGAGAGTTCTTAAAGACTACAGTGCATCCCTTGGGTCTGTGAGGACCTCGTGGTTTTAAGCTAAGTAAGGACATTTTCAGGTGCACAGTAACAACATGCAACTACGTGACAAGTCTGCCCTTTGTGCTCCTCCAGTGGATGTCCTCTAGTGCTGAGTGAGTGTACAGGGACTTGATAGTCGCCATGGCAGAAAACTAGGTTAACAGTGACTTCTTACCTTCTCCGTAAACCCTTCAACTGCTTACGAGAGGAAGGGGGGAACTCATTTCACAACAAAACCACCCAGGCTCAACTTCTGCAAACAGGAACTTTAACAGCAGCTACCCTGTCACTGGTCATTCATGTCCTCAGGATCAAATAAAAGGGCTCAAGGTGACGAATAAATATGAGAGAAGAAAAGGCCACTTCCAATTCTAGCAGTGTTCCTTCACATCTCCCATCACGTCTGAAGACTGGCCACACGCGCACGACAGCCTGCTCAGTACGCTGAGATGGTGAGCAGGTATAGTAGGTCAGTTTGCTGCCTGCATACACACCGCAAAACACTCCAGAGGCAAGTGTGCTTTTGTATGACAGCTGTATGGTTATATTTCCACTCATCAGACAATTCCTTGAGGAGAGTCTAAGGCTCCCATCTCCAGCCCCTGGATGTCTTTACACAAAACATGCTCAATAAACACTTGGTTTTATTTAAACTGGAGAGATTTAATCAGACTGGATCAAAGGAAAAAAAAAAAGATCACAAGAATGAATCGAATCTTTTCTTGTAACTGTTTCTTCTACAAGTCAAAGCTTTAAATCAGAAAGTGTCGCCCAACAGCAAGTGCAGCCCAGTGAGTTTGTCCCTTCCTGACAGTAGTGACATGGGGCAAATAGGTTACAAGGAGGCTGAACTGGGGTGGAGATGGACAGGCAGAACTCAGTGTCTTAGGTTTCCATTGCTGCAAAGAAACACCATGACCAAGGCAACTCTTCTAAGGAAAACATTTACCTGGGACTGGCTTACAGTTCACAAGTTCAGTCCATTATTATTATGACAGGAAGCATGGCAGCATCTAGGCAGGTATGGCACTTAGAGGAGCTGAGAGTTGTGCTTCTTGATCAGACTGCAGACAGAAGAGACTTTCTTGCAGACAGCTAGGAGGAAGGTCTTAAAGCCCACACCTGCACTGACACACTTATTCCAACAAGGCCACACCTCCTACTAGTGCCACTCCCTGAGCCAAACATATTCAAACATATTCACCACACTCAGTGAATTCCCAACTGTTCCTCCTAAAGCCAACTCCCCGCAAGTCTCTGCTGAATGGAACCTTCTCAGAGGTCCCCACTTGAAAACCACTCACCCTTCCCAGTACTTATCAAGTCCATGCTGCTCCTCCTGCTGCAGTAATCCCTCATCAGACACTGACAAACAGCAGCTTTAGGAGTCAAAGAGACCCAGGTGTTCAGTTTTCCTGTCCTCATCTCAGTCCTCTCTGGCCTTGGCTTTGTATCTCACAAATAAGAACATCACCTACTACCTTCCAGTGTTGAGGGATGTATGTAACATGTAAGCTTTCAGCTCTGAATACACACCAGTTGTTCCCTTTACACAAAACACTGTCTTCCTCCCTGGCAAAAGTAAGACAGCCCAAAGACCTCCGAGAACAGCCTGAGAACAGGGGATTCTTTTGGGCTTCTGTTCTTTCTAACACCTCACTCCATTCCTGTTAGAAGGGAGAACTCCTCCTAGCATGGTGCTTGGGAGAGAGGGCAGGCAGCTCACTTAGGCAAGATCCTGAAATGTGAGTTAATGCAAGGTTGGCTAGAATAAGCAGACCAGACTCCAGTCAGATCTGTGCTGGGTATCTTCACTGACGCCTCCGGATTGCACTGTGCTTGGGAAGCTGGCCCACACAACAGGACATCAACTAGACTTTTGGTTCTATGGTCAATAGCAACTGCTGGCTGGGGAGCACTGGGCTGGCTAAAGGGCTGTAGAACTGCAGTGCTGAGTGTCTGCTAAATCCCACCATCCAGTAGAGTCATGGCAACATGGCATGGGTACACCCATTGGGTGGCTTTGTCCCCTTGGCAGAAAGGTGGCAGTAGCTGTTCCTGCTCACTTTTGTGACAATCCCCACCCACGTATTCACTTCAGCTTATACACAAAAAGCATTGGTCTCCTTTGGAGGCTGGACCCTGATAGGTGACGCCATCAGGGTCCAGAGAAGGTAGACTATACCCATAGGCTTCTCTGCTCTCTACCTTCTGTGTTTGACCAAATGGGGTATCCTGGTTGTTGTTGTTATTGTTTTTCTTTTGTATATGTGATCAACTTGACACAAGCTGGAGTCATCTGGGAACAGAGAATCTCAACTGAGAAAATGCTTCAATCAGACTGGCTTGTAGGCAAAACTGCAGAGTATTTTCTCTATTAATGGCTGATATGGGAGGGCCGGCATACTGTGTAAGCCAAGGGGAGCAAGCCAATAAGCATTGTTCCTCCATGACCTCTGCTTCAGTTTCTGCCTTGAGGACCTGCTCCGATTTCCCCTAGTGATAGAGTGTGACCTAAGACTTGGAAGCTGAAATAAATTCTTTTCTCTTTAAGTTGCTTTTGGTCATGGGTGAAGCCCACTAGGACAGAAAGTCTGGAGGGGACATGTGGGAGGTGGGAAACGCAGTCAGCTGTAGCCCTGCCTACCTGTGAGACCACCAGTGACCAGCTGCACTGGGCCACACAGTGTTCTGTCTGCTGTTTTGTCTGTCCCCTGGCTTTTAGAATTTTCCCCTCACCCAGGAGGAATGACAGCAAAGTCTCCGCCTACTGAACAGAGCACAAGGAGCAGCTCAGGCCCAGGAAGTCATCAGGCACCCTGCTGCTGACAACTTCCTCAGCCACTCAGTCTTCTTCCAGAACAGGGGAAAGTTCTTCCCTTGTCAAACACAGAATGCTAGAGTACAGAATATGGTGACCTAGATATTGAAGGTAACTGAAGGTAACAGTAATGTGCATGTTCTTGACTAATAACGAAGTGAGACTTTATGTATTCTGTTCCTTAATTAAGCAATATTCCATCAGCAGAACTTCCCGAGGCTATGTAGCCGTGGGTGTGGCCTTGTTTAGAGATCCATTTCATTCAAACAGAACCAGCAGGTGAGAAGCAGCCCCAGGTCTGGTCTTCACCTTCACTCTCCTTGCACACTCTTCGCTATGCTGGGGATGGAACTTAGGGCTGTACAGGCTAAGCACTGAGCCCCCCCCCCTCATCCTTTCTTATGTATTCTGATACCTCCAAGCTTCAGGTGGAGAACTCTCAGAACACTGCCAAGTGCTAACCAGCTCCCCTCTAAGTTCACTGTCAAATTCACACATGCCCCAAAATGTGGCAAACATCCACATGGTGGCACATGAACTGACTGTAGGTGACACCCAGATGAACATTTTCATGTCAACATCTACACAGACAGAAAAACATAACCAACAAACAAAGCCCAGCAACTTTATACTATGTATACCATGGATCCCATGGATACTATGGATACCATTCTGCTCAACCATATAGTTACACAGGCTAGTTTGAAAAGTTTTAAAAAGTTTTTCAAGCAGGTAATTCAACAATAACATAGTTGCAAAATAGGTTTGCCTACTTGTAAACTGTTGCTTTTTTTCCATTCTAGATGATTTTCCCTTTAGTACCTTACAAAGGTATTCTTACACCTCCACTTGGAGGTATTGAAGGGGGAGAAATGGACAGGCATCCAGAAGAAGCTGGAGTGTTTAGCTCAGCAAGACCAGGAAGCAAGGGCTATGATGATTGGTCACTGGGCAGCTGACAGCTTGTCTGAGAATGCGGCGGGAACACGCCAAGTGCTCAGGGAGAGGAAGGAAAGTAGCCCTGGTACTTGACAGATACTCAGCCATTCTGCCATTTTCTGAGTAGTTGAAAACTGCCAGAAGACTGCTCTCAGTAGAACCATACCTAGGATTCTCCCATATGATTAACCAGGACAGACCCTGCTTAGGGTCCAAGATCAGCTGAGATCGGGTGTGTTCAGAGCAGTATGGCTGTAGACCAATCCTAGGATTCTATCTGACACAGGGTAAAGTGGTTCCCAGGGCCTGAAACAAACCCACAGTGCATCCTTGTGGTGGACTGAATGCGAATGGCCTCTATCTTAGAGTTTTGTTGTATTGTTTTTAATTGGTATGAAGACACACCATGACCATGGTGACTCTTTTAAAGGAAAACACTTAACTGGGGATGGCTTACAGTCAAGAGGTTTCAATCTCACCGGGCGGTGGTGGCACAGGCCTTTAATCCCAGCACATGGGAGGCAGAGACAGGCGGATTTCTGAGTTCTAGGCCAGAGTGGTCTACAGAATGAGTTCCAGGACAGCCAGAACTACACAGAGAAACCCTGTCTTGAAAAACCAAAAAAAAAAAAAAAAAAAAAAAGAAAGAAAGAAAGAAAGAAAGAAAGAAAGAAGAAAGAGGTTTCAATCATGCTGGCACACAGGCAGGCATGATACTGGAGCAGAAGCTGAGAATACTACATCTGGATCCATAGGCAGAGAGAAAGAGGGAGAGAGAGAGAGAGAAGGGGAGGGAGAAAGGGAGAAGGAGAGAGACTAAACCTGGCTTGGGCATTTGAAACCCCAAAGCCCACCCCATGGGGTGACACATTTCCTGCAATCAAGGTCTCACCTCCTAATGCCACACCTTAAACATTCAAATGAGTCTATGGAGGCCATTCTTATTCAAACCATCACAGCCCTGAAAGGCTCAGATATTTGAGTGCTTAGAAATTAGGTAACTTGAGAGGGTTAGGAGAAGTTGGTAAGGCCTTGTTGAAGGGTGTCACTGAGGGTGTGCTTTGGGCTTTCCGAGCCTAACCTAGGTCAACGGTCACTCTCTCTCCTGCTGCCTGTGGATCCTGATGTAGAGCTCTCAGCTCCTTCTCCAGCACCATGTCTGCCTGCATGCTGCAGGCTCCCTGTCTTGATGATAATGGACTGAACCTCTGAAACTATAGCCAGCCCCAATTAAACGCTTTCTTTTCTAAGAGTTACTGTAGATATGGTGTCTCTTCACAGTAATAAAACAGTGACTAAGATAATCCAGTACAGGTGGATGGTGGCCTCGTACAAACTCATGGCTCACCAAACTTAGACATCCATGGTGGTCTGTCAGATCCTTCATAAACTCTTTTACTGTATGTCAGAAGAGAATTAAAGTCAATCACCTGACCACCCACTAACCATGTCCCATACTCCCTAAGCCCCACCTACTGGTCCCCACATTTCTACTCCAAACAAAAGGGGGAGACCATCATTTATAAGCAAGGGAAGTTTTAAGATTTTTTTTTTTTTTAAATAGACAAAGAAAAGTGGAAGAGTGAAGTAATTTGGAACCCAGTTTATTTTTCAAAGACTTATCTGAGTTATTTTTAGGACTGTGTAGGAGTGTGTGTGAGTCTCTGTACCTGAGTGCAGGCAGCCTCCAAGGGCAGACACACTGATTCCCTGAAGCTGGAGTTACAGGTGGCTGCCAGCTGGCCAACATGGGTGCTGGGAACTGAACTCTGCTGTTCTCAACTGCTGAATCATCACTCCAGTCCCAAACCTAACTTTAAACTGTAGGGTTACAACCCATTGGCAACTACAAAGGGTTTCTAAATGAACAACAACCAAAAATAAATTGAAGATCAAATGTAACACAAATCTTAGGTGCTTCGGCAGCATTTCTCATGGCACATCACATGACTTCACTGTAGCCTTGGTTCTGAACATACAACATGGCACTTCACACTGAACGTGCCCTTGTACATCACATGAAAGCAACGAAGTGCCTAACATACTGTGGGTCATAGTGAAGTCTCTGTATATATGAACTGCATGGCTCACACTGCACACACAACGCATTCCTCTCCTATTTTCTTATGGAAGTGAAGACACTGTGCTCCTGCTGTCACTTCTTAGCCTGCATTGAAGTAGTGTACACTGATTCTGTTGTGTCAGAACAAAAACTGCTCTTTGAGTTGCTGGCTTGATTTCTTAAAGAAAGAAGAACATAAAATGAATTTTGGTATTAGATTATGATGAAATTCCTAACAATTTCTGAAATGGTCCTAAGGATTCCTCTGCCCTTTTGTGCGATGCGAAGCATTTATGAGAAGAAGCACTCTCAGCACTGGTGTCTATAAAGATTTTGAAGATGCTATACCATGGCAGTGGCTCATCCTTAACCAAGACTGAACGGTTTATATAAAACAAGTAAATATACCCACTGAACTGGCATGTAAATTTTCTTTCATTTTTAGTAAATAATAAAATTATATGTACAGCAAAGAATTGTTTTAAAATAAACATGGCTTTTTATCAGCAAAAGTTTGATGAGCATGCTTATTTTATACATCTTCTGCTAAGGATGATGAGAAGATTTCTCTAGTGAAAAGGAGTCACAAAGCTTAAATGTGGAGATAGTTTTAAGAAGCTGTGATCCAGGAGATAAGATGACCCTAAATGAAAAGGCTCCCAGGAACAGGCCACAGTCCTATGAGTGACAGGAAGGTCACAGACAGGAGGGCAGCAAGCATGTGTACCCTCAGGCTGTGTGACCTGCAGGATACACAGCTTGTCCAAGTGCACAAGCTACAATAGAAGCAGGGTGGGCTTAAAACAGTTTCAAATTCACATAGAATCCATTCTTCCACCATTGGCAAAGATAAATCAGGAATTCCTTCTGAGGTTATTTGAATATTAAACTGTAGACTTCTAGAAATCTCAGAAGCCAATGAGAAAATCACAAAGAAAATTAGAGAATAATCTTTAACACAATGACAATAAAACACATTAAAATGTGTGGCACACATTTTAATGCTTAGGGGAACATTTCTAGCCCTCCCATACTTCTACAAGCACTACTGCTGAGCTTCCAGTTAAGAGTCATACCATGGAAAAGCGTTAATTCCAGAGAAGCAAAAGAGCATTACAATGTAACAAATCAGCACAGTAGGAAGCGGTAAAATGCAGAGAGCAGCCATGACCACAGACACCACTAGCAAGACTCACTGAGGAAGGAAACAGAGACTTGGAATTTACCAGGAGCAGGGACAAGTTGGGGACACTGTTCAGATTCCAGAGTCATCAAAAGTAGAATTAAGAGGACATTATAAAATACTTTGTGTCCTTGGGAGGCAGAGGCAGGTGGATTTCTGAGTTCAAGGCCAGCCTGGTCTACAGAGTGAGTTCCAGGACAGTCAGGACTACACAGAGAAACCCTGTCTCAAAAAAACGGAAAAAAAAAAAAAAAACCTTTGTGTCAATAAAATTGACAGCTTAGCTGAAAGGGGCAGCTTCAAAAGATGTAAGTTCTGTGACAGACAGAAGTAGTGATCTCATGTCTGGGGTGGGTACCTTTAAAAAGCTCACTAAGGAGCCAGCTCAACTCGCCAGCAGAGCTGCTGAACAAGGACTAGAAAGCAGCGCTGAGAGCAGGGGTTCAACTGCTGGAGGGAGCCCACTCCAACACCCTCCACAGCAAAGCTGCTTGCTCACTGGCCCACAGGCTGTTCCTGCAACTTCCAATGGCAATGGCTTAAAAGTGAATTTGCTATTTAAAGAGAAACAAAACAAAACAAAATAACCCACCAACAACACCCCCAAATCTTCCCAGAGGAAAAAAAAACCCCAGGCCAGACCGCAATTAGTACCGCCCCCCCACCCCCCCACCCCCACCCCCAAGCCAGGCAGTTTGCAAAGATTTGCAGACTCCCATATAGGCACTGCCTACAGCAGTTTCTGCAGGACAAATCCAGTTTGGCCTATCTGCCTATGGACTACAAGGAGCGGCAAATACATCTGAATATAGGCAATGGTTTTGACACACTTAGTCCTGCACGTTACAACTGAAGCAAGATAGTGTCCCCAGAAGAGCACAGCAAATGCCCCTTTACATTAACAAAGAAGGAAGATGGCACACAGGCACCAGGTTGGATGGTATGAGGCAGCTCCTGGGCCCCAACCCTCACAGGAGGAGATCAGTGGCTGAAGAACATTTTTGTCTAGAGGGTGGTTCTGGATGAAGTCCTTGAAGTTGCACACCCCAAATCTCCAATCTCCAATGAAGTACACCCAGAGAATATGCACCTAACCCTGGACCCCAAGCAGTTAGGTCATCCTTCTAGCCCCCGTATTCTCTTCTAGTTCACCCTAACCTTACTTAACACAGTGCAGGACATCCACTGAGAAAAGCCCAGATGAGGGAAGACACCCTGGCTCTCCACACCCACTGTCTTCAGTGATCTCGGGTCCATCATGAGAGAAACTTCTGAAGGACCATGGCTAGAGGGCACCAGCAACTGAACCTGTGGGTGAAGGATGAGTGTTTGCCAAGGACCTCAGGAAGCAGTTATTTACAGGGGGCGTCAGCCCACCAGAGCTCACAGACCGGCACTCACTGGAACTGTGTGGATCACCTTAATGGAGCTAAGTAGGGTGTTCAGAGTGCACAGGTAATCAGAATCCACACTAACTTGTCCTTCACTGGAGGCTCTGAGAAGTGGAGGGAGAGAACAATTATTTACTTAGGTGGTAACAGCTTTAGAAATGAAAGCCAAGAAGAGAATAAGTACCAGGTCCTTCCCCTCTGAAACCTCAGATGCCCATGTCCATAACCAGAAGCCCTGCTCTGTTCCATTGAGATTATCCATCTCTCAATAACACCATAGACAAATGCAGTACGGCACAGGGTGTGTGTGTCTCATAGGAGTCACATGGGATCCTCCAGAGGGTAGAGCAGACTGCTCTGGAGCTAGCCTATGGCTCTCTCAGGTCCTTGGAATTGTGCTAACATGGACAATTCCATGTGAGGGGAGTCTCCCATGATGAACTGCAGTGGTAGTGATGTGACTAATGACAAGGCATTAAGAGAACTCAGTCAGTCACACTTTGGGAACAAGGTATGCAAAGCTTCCCTTCCTAACTGGGCAAGAGAGGCAGCTCACACCAAGGAGAACACAGAACAGGGGACACAGGCACCTTAAACATGGAAACAGGAGGCCCTGAGTAGGACAGCTCAATGACTTGTAAATGTACACTAGTGACAGCAGGACACACTAAGGTTAGGTGAAGGGTTGCTAGGAGAGGATGTGGGGGATCACACTCAGCCAATCACACACAGCTACTCCTGCAAGGCTGAGAGGACTGACACTGCCCTGGAAAAGTTCCATCTAAATGAATAAATACCACAGCAAGTAGACTAAACTCTTGTTAAACATCATTAGCCCTTCAGCTTAAAGGAGGCTTTGCCCAGCAGTCCAGGTGTCACCTTACTATGTGCCAGACAGGTGGCTGGCAAGCTCAGGTAGGCACACGAAGATCTTCAGGGAAGAGAAAGAAAACAGCTTGGGCAGTGACTCTGAACAACACAGAGTTTCTATGTGGCTTGACAAGCTCTGGTAGTTCCCAGCCCTAATTCAAAGGGTTCTTTCTTTGTGGTCTTCAAAGAGGCTGGCAGATTATTTGCCGTTGAACAATGTAAAGCATTTGCTGATGATTAGTGTGGCGGACTTTTCATCATTCCCATGAAGGTTCTGAGACCTGCTGACAGCTCTGGGAAACAGATTTCTGCAGATTTCTGCAGTAAATAACGACTGGCCACTGGCCTCTGTGTGTCAGGACCTAATGAAGGCAGCAGGGCACATGATGGGAAACTGAGCCTTCACTAACCAGCTGCCTATTCACTGGGGAAGCCCTATAGTCCTTTAACACCAGAGACTACAGGCCAGGTTGGGCCCAATAGGACCCAAGTATGCTGGAAAGATAATAGCATGTGGCCTGTGACCTCTAGCAATTCTTTTTCTTTGAGTGAATCACATTTGGAAACATGCTCCAAGAGTTTGACAGATTTCAGATTATAATAACAGGTCCCCAAAGACTCACATGGGTCTAGAGCTGGAAGGCAGCTAGGGAGTTTTCTACCCCAGACCTTTCCCTCTGAGAAGCTGTGATTGGAATCGCTTAGGGGACACACCTCTGGCCATATCTGGAATGTGAGTGACACCATCCCAGAGGCTGGAGTCCTGGACTGAACTAAAGAAGAGAGCTGAACAGCAGCATTCACCCATCTTGTTTTCTGACTGCAGATGTGATGTGACCAGCTGCCTCCCACTGCCACCAAGCCTTTTCTGACCACAATGGCCTGTCCCTTCCTTCCTGAAGTTGCTTCTGTCACATCTGATCACAGAACAAGTACACGTTAGAAAACACTGAAGGCAACATGGACTAGAACTCTTGACCTTTCTGAGGGCATTTCTCCTTCCAGAGCTTGAGAGCATGACCCCAAAAAGCTCACAGAGCAGCACGTCTCCAAGTGGCAGGGTTTGCAGGCTCTCTTGAGCATCTGGAGCACTCCCACACAGCAAGAGCCTCTTTCCTGCTTGTTTTCTCAGCAGTGAACCCTGGCCACTGTTTAAAAGTCAGTCTATTTTCTTGGATATACTTTAGCGAAATAATGTGTGTGTTTAAAGTATGTGCTTAGACATACTCAGATGCATCCAGGTAAGGGGCTAGCCTGCACTTTGGAATCTTTCTGACAAACCTTCTGAATAATCAGTAATTGTGTTAAATGTCCTTCCCTTCTATGTGGGGGAAAAGCTGGGTGGAGTCCACACCAAGACAGCTTCATCATACCTGCATCTCAGGTAGATGACACTCTCCAGGCTGCAGATGTGGGGGACATCTCAGCACCAAAGTAAACACAACTGATCTATCTACTTAGTTTTATAAGAAAAAAAAATCCAAATAAAACTACAAAAGTCAAACATTTATGACTAGTGAAATATGGAGGTATAATGTCCATTTCCAAGCCAAGCAAGATTCCTTCTTGGTCCTACCCAACTGTTTCAAAGCTCATTTTTACAGTGTTCAGGGATAATAGCAACCGTATCATTCACAGGAACCATGGCCGGTCCATTTCCACAGAGAGTAAATGGAATTTTCTAAATAGATTAAGTTTTAGTGTAGAGAACAAAGACCCCCTGAGGTTAGTATTTCTGAAACAAAATGGCTAGAAATTAAGTTCCCATAATTTCAAGGGTTATTTTTCAAGTGTGACTGGCTCAAAATGGGAAGCCTACTATCTTAAACATGAACTTGTTTAAAAGCCCCAGAAGCAGCAAGCAGAAACAGAAGATGGGACCGCGGAGATTCCAGCATCACATAAAAGCCTTTCTGGGGCTGGCAGCAGGAATAGGTTCTAGCTGCCTCCCTTTGCTGCCCATCCCTGCTGGAGAATGTGGCTTCTCTTAGTTAAGGGCTCAGACACGCCTGGCTCCATCTTCTGGTGATGACACTTAATCCCCCCACCAACCATGTATGGGTGTCTTTTTAAAACAAAGACTTCCGTTTAATCAGAACAAGAAAACAATTTAACTTCTGTGTTAATGTTATGAACATCCACTCAAGCCCTGTGCTTTATATAGTGTTCCCCCGTGTCTCACTCTTGTTATAGAAGCATGGCCGCCTGGCTGTTTTGAGTATGTGTGCTACATGTTTCCAACCATGTTACCCTGACAACCTAGAGAAAACAAGCTTTGTGAGAGGGGCTTTGACAACACTGAAAATCTGCTATCAGGGACGTCGGCTAGGCTTGTTAGCATTCTTCTTTAATCATTACTGTTTGACCTTGTCGTGGAGTTGAAAATGAGTGGTGAATATCATGCCCATCTGGCACAAGTACTTCTGGTCTGAGGTGAGGATGGCCAAGAAGTTATCATATGAATGCCAGATGGGTTAAGAACATTAGCTCTGAGATCTCAGATAACTGAGTACCCAGCCTCAGTTTATCATCTATTAACGAAGGCTACAACTGTGCCCAGTTCAGGAGACAACCAGGATTAAATGGGTCAATCAGCAGTAAGTGCTGACAGGAATGTTAGACAGAGTAGCTGCTCAATAAACCCCAGCCACTGTCAGTGCTGGTGTGAGGACCATCAGGCGTCTCAGGGTCATTGTGCTTATGCTAACTCCTCTAACACCAAGATGACCAATGAGAGCCCATGAGAGCAAATCACCGTGGTCACATGTTAGACAGGATCACAAATAGAAAACTGTGAGTCCTCAATGGTGTAGAGTGAGGGGGTGGGACACTCTCACTGCAGTGGTATACACAACACACAGCTGCACATTGCCAAACTCTCTTTAAACCTTGAAGCAAGGACATGCCATTCTTACAAGATGGTGATCTGTTTAGAAAGTGGAAAGCATAATGTTTAAGCACATGGGATCAAACTGGGCTGCTTTGATGGAGTCCTTTCAGACACAAGGACGTACGTATTACCCGCATTTCAAGCTTTCCCATGGCACTATGCAAATGTATGTTCAATGCTACATCTAAAATCCTGCACCCCTTCCAGCAATTCCATACCTGGCTCTTATTTGAAACTCTTGTTTACATGCCTACATCCTTCTCCACAAAGGACTTAAAGAAGGCAGTGCACAGGCTTGTCTGCATTCTGACTTCCACTGCTCTGTCCTAGTATTTGGTGGTATTTATTTCCACTCTAGTCAGAAGGTTTGGAAGGTGAATAAGTTCAGATCCCTCAATATTTTCTTTTGAAAATAAATTATTCATGAAGCTCTCTCCCTTGTTCCCAAATGGTTAGGTTTAAACAATTGCTTAAAGTGCTGTTTTTAACTGAAGAACACATTATTCAAAAGCCTCCGGCCCAGGAAACACTTACTTGCTAACTGGTCATTTTCATCTGATCAATGGCTTTGCCACACTGAAACACACCATAGTGGAATGTGTTTCCAGCTCAGGGCCAGTGTCAGTAAGTGCCCGATTCTCATGAACAAAGCAAGTTGGTTAATGGTCGCTTTACAGTCTACACATCACCCTGAAAATCTATTACAGCCTGGCTTAGTGGACCTCATCTCAAATGATCTGGGGTACCAAGCACAGAGGAAACCTTCCTATAACAGGTTAATGGATCAATTTATTTATTTCAAATTTGTTCCTTTCAAGTTGAAAAACCACTAAAGACATTCTATGCAATCAGATCAATAACCACAGGGCAGGTAGCCATGCTGGGCCTGCTGCTGATGCCCTGGACTCTGTCACTGACGGTACCTAAGGCTCTGCTGGTGGCCCAGTGCCTTTTTCCAGGTGTCCACAGACTGACCAGTCTTAAGCTATTGTATGTTCAAAGGCACTGCTTTACTTTCTCTAGAAACAAAACTGAAGGTAGGAAACAGTTCAAACAAGGAAACACAAACGACTCCATTAAAATGACAGCCCTCAGACCACTGTCAGCAAGTATTATTTAAAAGTCTTCATGAAGATACATCACTAAAGGATCTGGAGGGTGGCTTAACATTACGAGCACTTAGGGCTCTTGCAGAGGACCTGGGCTCACAACTTCTTGTAACTCCAGCTCCAAGGACCATCCTCTAGGGCTCTACAGGCACCTACAGTCATATGTGCGGGGACACACACACACACACACACACACTCTGCCAAAAATACAACAACTCTTTTAAGAGCACACCACCACACCACAGCCCCAGGTTCTTTCTGCATCAATACCTTTCCAGTGTACACTTTTCTAAACAAGTTAGCACTGATGCATAGTTATCATGCACTCTATGACAGCAGGTGACCAGCGGGAGTTGGGAATCACTAATGCTCCTTGATGACCATACCCTTTGCAATATGCTTCTGACACCTGTGACTAAGAATGTGTTTCTGCAAATGGCCCCACAACTCAGGACTTTAGGGGTGGGGCATGAGCTTCAGGTCACATGCAGCATGGCTAAAGAACTAAATGTGCTCCTCAGTGTAAAGAACCAGCTTTAAAGTCCTTCACCTAGGGTTCTTTCTATACCTAACATTTGCAGAAATGCCTTTTCAGACACTTTGTGACACTAGGCCCAGCAGGTAGGAACTCGGGTGGTAGGTACTTCTCAAGCCCATGGCTCTTTGATGAGAGAATCTGAATTAGCTCAGCTATACACTGTCTCTGTGTCCAGAGGCACATCTGTAGAGGGCAGAACAGCAGCGTCCATGTGGGCACTGAAAAGACAGAATTATTCAATAGATGCCAAGGGTTCAGAGCAGACCCAGTACTGGAAGACCATCTGAGCACTTCGTCCCAGCAGCTATGGCCACCCTGGCTCTGCACTAGCTGCCTGGCACTGGTGAGCTCTCACCAAGAATATGAGAATACTGATCACAGCATGGTAAAGTAACACGGCATGTAAAGTGCTCTAACACACAGCACGTGCTCGACGAGGTTGCTGCTGTCATTAGCTTGGTGCCTCCTCACCAGCCTTCACCATGTAAGAACCACTGCGCCTGAATAAACAATATGCTGTAAGCTTATTCAAAACACAAACCCCAGGCCATTCCAATCTGTGGGTGTTAATTCAAAATTTCCAGGAATGCCTGCTCTATTTTCAGCACTGCATTGCTCCAAGAAATCTCTCTCGCACGCATCCCCCATGACACTACCACTGTGCATCAACAACGAACGAGAAGTAGTCAGCGGCTACTTGCAAATGGATAGTCGTAAAATTACACGGAAGCGGCGGCTTCTGGTGAGCTTCTGCTCACAGAGCTCCAATTACAGCAGATACCAGCTCAGAAAAGACTCGCCCTCTGGCTCCTGTGCTGGAAGGTTGCAGCTTGTCTTCAGCTAATAGCAATTTAGGCTTTCAGGAACCCTATGCTTGGAGCCAAGGACCCAAGCTCCTTGATTTACAAATGGGTACGACCTAGTACCACTAAGTGGCAGGCTCAAGATCACATAGTAGAGGGCAGGGAAGAGGAGTTGTCTGGCTTTGTTTCTGGCTCTGGGTCAGCCTCACTGATGTGTCATGCTTGTGAATGAATCTAGAGGTCAGACTATCTCAGATACCACTCACTACTGTCTTTAATCACATATGTAACAGGTATACATACAGAGACACACACAGACACACACACGCACGTGCAGGTAAGTCAGGACCTTTATGTCTGAAGATATTCACTTCAGCATATATTTCATTATTAATTTAGTCTCTTTAATGGAGTTTTTTCCTTGTATTTTATAATTTACCTTTGGATAAAGATTTTTCTTTTCTTTTCTGTTTATTACAATCATAGTAAAAAGGTTTAGAGCTTTGGGGGAAAGCCTCACAGTGTCTGGAATGGTGAGGAAGGATCAGGCCAGTAGGGCTACAGACGAGGGCTCAGTCCACGGGATGTTCCAGAGGGAGCAGGATGGTCCTGACACATGACCAGACCACTAAGTCCTGGGTAAAGACCAAGGTCAAGGGGCAACGTGTATCACACAGAGATCTGAAAGGGGCAGTGGTACAAAAGAGGAAGGTACCTAATTTGAATAAATTAATTAAACTTAATTCTGGAATTTTCTTAAGTTTCTCCTGGAAACCAAACTAAGCAAGTAAGGCAGCGAGAGATGATGGAAGCTCCAGCAAAACCTGACAAGTCCCTGATAACACAGGACACAGGACATACAGGGCCAGCAGACCCTAAGGTCATCGGGAAATGCTACTATAATAGGAGGGTCCTTAACTGAAGGAGAACACTGGAAGGTGGGCACAGGAAAAGCTAGCCCCAAATGGAGGTTCTGTGGGTGTGAGCAGCTTCTCAGCAAGGGCCTGAACTCTCCAGCAAACATTCCTCTCAGCAAAGCAGTCTTCTGCAGACATGCTGGGAGCAGGGCAGGGTGTCACAGATCCAGACAGAGTGGGGCATCTAACAGCTTCCCTGTAGCTGTGGAGAGTCAGAACAGCACCAGGGACTTTGGGAGTTTCTCAGGGCTGCCCTAGAGCCCCATACAAGAACAAGGCCAAATCCTGATCTACTTTACCCAGTACAACAATACAAAAATCAAACAGGACAGCAGTTTACCTTAGTGACCACTGGCCAATAAAAACTGGAACTTCAAATTGGGCTAAAAGAATAAGGAACAACTAACTGATGCAAACACAAACCAACCAACCAGCCGGGCGGTGGTGGCGCACGCCTTTAACCCCAGCACTTGGGAGGCAGAGGCAGGCGGATTTCTGAGTTCGAGGCCAGCCTGGTCTACAGAGTGAGTTCCAGGACAGCCAGGGCTACACAGAGAAACCCTGTCTCGAAAAACCAAAAAACCAAACCAAAACAAAAAACAAAACAAAAAAACCCCAACCAACCAACCAAACAAACAAACCCAAGAGCACAGAGCAGAAGCCCTGGAAACGAGGTGGCTGGACAGGAGCACAGGCAACGGGAGCTAGGACTCAGAGACAGCGAGGAACATTAGGAAGAAAGGAAACAGAAAGAAAAATAGAGCCAAGAGATTGCAGAAGCTGAGCTGGAGAAACAGGGACAGAGGAGCCAATCAGATTACATACACAGAACAACCATGTGGAGTCTGTCTGGACCACAGACATCAAGACAGAGTCAGAGATGAGCAGGGATGAGGAGACAAGCTAGAGAGTTGGTCGGTCCTCCCTTCTATCAACCGAGCTATCAGGAATATGATTACAAAAGCAGGTTTCCCTGTTTATAGAATCAAGTACTCAAGAGCAAAATGACAAGGCATTAGAGATTTGCTTTAAAACACTATGGTGCTACCAACAAAAGCAAGCACAGGAAAGAAACAAAGGGTTGGGAAAGAAACAAGGCCAAACAGTGCTAATCTGGGACCTGGGGCGTTGTCCCTGTGGGTTCCATTCAGCAGTCTGCTCTGTCAGTCTAGGCTCAAATGATAAAGACAGTGAGGCGGGGGAGCACTTGCCATGTGGAAATGGGAGGACACGGCAGGCATCCAGAGGCCACACAGCACTGGGCCCAAGGAAGAACAGGCAGAGAGTTCCAGGCTGGTAGGTGGGGCAGGCCAGGGGAAGGTGGGCTAGACTTTGGAGGCCCCAGTGGGCCAGACGCAGGGTTTGGATGGTTGGAATGAGGAGAAGCACCTGGAAGGATGGTTAGTCACTAAGGACAGGACTATGACTTGATGATGCTTTGACTGATGTGAATGAAGCAGAAGAAGCTGAGCCCAGGAGGTCAGCTGCAGGTGGGCAGGAGGGTATCTCAGTGATGAGGGCTGGCGAGGAAAGGAGACAAAGTTATTTGGCCATGTCAAAGTTTAACCTCTTTCTGAAACCCAGAATTAAGAGGGAAAACATGGCTGCTCAATGCACTTTGGCTTTCCAAAACCACTTCAAAGGCTTCACCAGATTTGTACCATGGTCAGAGTTGGGGGACTGAGCCTCATGGCACACAGATAACAAAGCCATCAAGCAGGTAACTGCCAGAAAGAAGTTTACTTACTGTGTCAGTTAAATGAGACAGAAACTGACACCAGTGTCTGCTCTCTGCTTCCCCAACACTTAATTCTAGCTCAGGCACCGTCTAGTTCAGTACTTCTCAATCTGTGGGACACAACCCCTCTGCGGTTGCATGACCTTTTCATAGGGATCACTTATCAGACCATAACAGCAGCAAAATTACAGTTGTGAAGTAGCAATGAAAATAACTTTATGGTTGGAAGTCACCCCAACATGAGGACTTGTATTGAAGAAAGGATCTCAGCATTAGGAAAGCTGAGAAGCACTGGTCTACTTGGATCTGTCCCCTCACAGACATAAGGGCTCCCGGCGGGACACGTTTGAAGTAATGAATATTTTAGATATGTTAGGAGGGATGGGCACTAACATCACCCACCCCTTCTGCACATATGGAAAGTGAGTCCATATGTATTTTGCTGCAGCTGTGGCTCAGCTTACTTTGACAGTCAGCTGTGACCAGAGCATATACATGCATGGTACATGTACACGTTCATGTGTGTGTGTGTTTGGGGTGTGTGAATGTGGAGGTCAGGGGCCTAAGAGTGTTTTTTTTTTTTCCCGATTGCTCTCCACTTTATTCTCTGAGGCAGTGTCTCTCTCACTGAACCTGGGGCTCATCATTTCTAAGGCTGGCTGGCGGGGCCTCCCAACCTCAGTTCAGGGTTTTAGACAGGTGCTCCATGGGTGCTAGGGATCACCCCAGCTGAGCTGTCGCCCCAGTCCCAGTCTTTCTACTGATCTACCCCACAGCTCATCACCATATCCACTAGAGGGAAGAATCCACCACTGGTACTGCCCTGGTAAAGCCATGATGGGAAGAGGACAGGAGCTACAGGGAAGCAGTGAGATCAAGTCCCCAGACTAATCTATAAAGTCGAGGAAATGCCAGCTCTCTGGCTCGCAGCTTCCCTGCTTTAGACCAAAGGGGGTTGAGGTGCCTCAGTGGCAGGGCTCTATGATGAGGGGCTGGGTAAGCAAAGCCTCCTACACAATCCTGGCCTTCCAATGCTCACTCACCACAGGCAGGAGATTCTCCTCATTTTACTCCCTTAAAAAGGAATTCAGGCGAGCTGGAATGCACTCAGCTTTGTCTCACTCCATCAAAGGCCCTAAGCACGTGGCAGCTCTAAGTGTACAAGGGTAGACTGTTCAATCTCTCCACACACTCACCATCTGACAGTAAGGTATGCTCTGAAGGTCGAAGGCCAAGAATGAGCGAGAAGAGCGAAGGCAGGATTTTAGGTTGAGCTGAGGGATAGGTTAGCTTCCCAGGCTCCTGAGCACCAATCTCATAACAAGATGTGAAAACCAGCATTAGTTCCCAACCCCCACCTTCCACCACACACAGGCTTTGCCAGGGAACAAAAGGCAGGCCTGTTGGCAAAGACAGGCAATTTAGGGACATTAGCAAAGAAATGTCTTCAGACTTTCTTTGCTTCCTTGACAAGCTAAACTGTTGACCAGTTTGTTTTATTATTTGCTTTTTTAAAAAAAAGGATCTGTAAATATCAACTGTTTGTAGTGATTATGGAAATAGCCTACCGAAAGATACCAAGCCAGTAACAAGCAAACACAGCATTGAACCTCACTGGCTCCATCTCTAACCTACAGTGCTATTATCTAATCAGATAGGCCCCCAAACACATCATTATGCCTTAAGAATACTGCAATTAGGAAGAGCCCTTCCTCCCTTCTGCTCTCCCAAGCCTGATCACAACAGCCTTGCAAGATTCAGCTCGCAGGAGCCCCATTTAAGCAGAAGCACTAATTGGCTTCCAGTCACAGCTGTACCACTTTGATGTCAGTTCCAAGGATGAACTTGACCACTTTTTTTTGGCCCTGCCATTCAACTAAGCCCCAAGGTTAACCCTTCAGTGTTGGTCAGTCATCCCAAGCCCCAGGGTTAACCCTTTGGCTGCTGGTCAAGCCAGTTGTGCTTTTGGAGTCTTGTTCAAGAGCTGCTTCTCCTGGAACATTCCTCACGGGACAAATTCCCTGACCACCTTGGGGCCATCCAGGACAGCCAGACAGGCCAAGTATGGATAGGCAGCTCTAGCTCCATGTATAGCAGGGTCACCCTGGCTTACTGCCAATGGCACCATCCTGCAAGCCACAGAATTTAGGTACCAGCTGCCAATGTGCCACTATGATGTGGCATCAGACCATCTTTCTGGGCCCATTTTTCTTCTCTAGACAAGGAAGCTGGTCTGGATGCTTGGCCAAGCATGACTTCAACTCCTTGCAAACAAAGGTAAAGGTAGTCAGACTGCCCAGCCATGGTTTCCACCAGTTCTCAGAGCACTTGATGAGCTGTGGGTCTCAAGAGTCAGATGTTGGTCTGAGAGCTGTACAGCAGTCATTCTCTTCATAGAGTTTTGAAAGGCAATGACCACATCAATTCCTCACAGAAATCAATGTTTCTTCACAGAGTAACAATCACTTTTATAACAAATTAGGAGTGAAGCAACTGGTCATTCATGAAAGAAGCTAGAGATCCAACTCTACTTTGAAAACTAGGATCCAGAAGGCAAGCATTAAGCATCTCTTCTGCTATCCAGTCTGGCTGACACTCACACAGCTGGGGATGAGAGGAAGCCCCTCTTCTCAGGAGCAGGGCCACGGCATCACCATGACATCTCTCTGTATTTGGCCCCAGCTACTGCCACCAGCAGAAAGTCAAATAGCCAGCAGTTTTGCTCTTCCTCACAGGGCACCATGCCACTGGAGATGACATTGAGAAAACAGACAAGCATATCACTGTGAATCTGGCAAAATGTCTAAATCAAGCCAATGGTACACAACTGGCAAAATCCAGACAACAGAAAACAAGTTAGTTCTTAGACTAAAAAAATCTCACAGAAAAAGAAGGGGTAGGGTTTAAGAAGAGAAGATTTGATTTTCAGCAAGCGAACACATTATGGTTATGCCTCATTAAGAATGTTTGCGTCTTACAAATCTTTACGTTTGTGGGCTCCATGGTGAAGTATTTAGGGACTAAATAACCATGATATTTTAGATTGGCTTCAAAAATTACAGAAAAGGTTAGGTGTATTGAGGTGTACAAGCCCATTACACGATCTGTCTACTTTTGTATGCAATCAAAGCTTTCCTTTAAAAAGGTTTTACAAAAGTAAGTAAAGTGATTGCCTTATGCCGGGGTAATAAGGAGGTGACTTTGTCTAGACATCAAACTGTGATTCTACACAGGTCTGAGCACAACGAGACACATCATACTCTTCAGGCAAGCACAAATGTGGACAGCCACCTCAAGAGGCCACTGTTCAGGGGTCCCCAGTATGAATATGAGGAGGAGCCTTTAGGACAAGAGTTTTCTTGGCATCGATTATATGGCTAGATGAGGTGTGCAGCCCTCGTCCTTCCTCTTCACTACAAAGAGGCCACACGGAAGTCCTTAAAACACGCAGGGCCAAACCGCACTCACAGAAAGCTGTGGAGCACAGATGCCTGGTGACACTTTGGGGCACAAGCTTGTACCACAGAGACAGGGCTGGGCCTTACTCGCATCCTTGCCTGCTTACTTTTCCTCAGCCACCCTCAGGGCTCAGGCTCTCCATGGGCATTGCTTGACTCTCCTGACACCCAGGGCTGGGTGCAGTAGACACCCATGCTAGGTGAAACACAGATCTGACACCCCCCTCTTTGCCTCATTTTACAAAACAATACAAGGGAAGCGCCCAGAAGCCAGGTTACCTGTAAACATCTGATTTCACTTGAAACAGATCTGAGAATTTAAGTCAAACTCTGAATCCTCCTTTCCATATTAGAAATACACAAAAATCACTATCATTTTATTGTTTTCAACTAAGCTCCATTACACTAACCTGCCATTGAACATTAAAAGCCATTCTCTGAAAGAATCTGAATGTTTCTGGTGAAGACAGACAACATAGGGGATCCTGGTCATACTCTGTTTGCTGCCACCCTTGTGCAGAGCTTGAAACACAGCAGGTGCTCAACAAAGAAACTGCTGGGTGAAGAAATGAAGGGGGTTCGCCCACCAGTGAAACACGTCCCTGCTGTGAAGTGGAGAGTCCATGCAATATTATGGAACTATCTGCTCGATGGTGAAGTCACTAATGTTGGAATGGGTCACTTTTCTGGACTGGGTTCTTTCTACAACTAGCACAGAACCTGGCATGAGAGATGGTCGGAGAGACCAATGGGTGTGGACAGAGGGTGGAGTCCATCTCAGGAATCTATAGGCTCTCTTGGGTTCTTAAAACCTCGGGCTATGTGCTTTGCCTAAATTATCATTTTGTTTTTATTTGAAACATAATGTAACCAAAAAAATTCCTAAGAACTACAGCCTCAAACCTTAACTGTCTCTTTAAATGGCTTTTGGTCTGTGAGTTGTCAAAAGTACAAACACATCACTAACAAGAACACAGCTCACACTATGCAAGCGGCTTTTAAAAAGGAATGTGAGTGGAGGGGAGAGAGGAGAAAATGAGGGCTGGGCCAGAGCACCTGCTCTAAGCACTGTGCTGCTCTGGAAATAAACCAGCCACCCACTTCATTAGCTATCAAATGCTGGGGCAGGCAAAACTGTTCCTCTCATTCAGAGAACACCTGACTTTGACCCCAAACGGTGGACTCCTACAATCAGAAGACACCGCTGATTAAGAGACTCCTCTGTCTGCCGAGGGAGGCTGAAAGGAGACTGGCAGGCCCAGCTCACAGCCACAACAGCCAACAGCGAGCAGTTTCCTGTGCCCGCCCTTCCTCTTTTGTGAAACAAATGGGACCTCAGGGTAAAAAGGTAAGGGGCACAGAAGGCCTTATCACTCTGCACTGGTGGGAGGAACCCGCCAGGCACAGGAGCACTTTCCAATTAGTTCTTAAAGTAAGCACACTGCAGTCAATCATCCGTGAGCTGCATTCTCATGGAAAACTTCTTCAAATGCATTTTAACTGCTTATTGGAAAGGGACTGGAACACTTTTGCCTGCTTGGTCCCATTTTTAAAAAGGCTCTTTAACCTCTTCCCTGCTGCCCAGCTTGGTTGTCGAGTGCCTTCTGACAGAGGTGGCAGCTGGCAGCAGACAGCCCAGTGCTGTCTAAGTCCTTGTTAGTGGAAGAAATGGCTCAATGGAGCAGATTAGAAAATGAAACCCTGGGGGAAGAGTTTCAGTCACCCAAATTTCTGACAGAATTTGCACATTTTGAAAGCAAAGATTAGACACTTTAAAAAGAAAAAGAGAGAAAAATCAGCATAACTTTCTTTATCCCAACTCAATCTGGATGAGGGTATGGTGTCTTCAAGCAGCAGGGCTCCTAATTGCAAAAAAGAACGCCACCGAAATTGTTACCCAAAATATAAAGGCGATTCAGAGCTGCTGGCTGGGATTCCCATTTGTGACTACATGAGACTTACCTCATACCTTGTATAAACACTTGCTCATTCACAGCACTGTCACAAGTTTTAAGAGAAACCATTATTTGTCTTGGCTAACTTACAATCTATCTCATTCTCTGATGCTTGCTCTGAGTGATTGCTAAAGATGTTCTCCTTCAAAACAGGCACCAGCCATTTGGATAGCTGCAATCTGGGCCCTTGGGCCAAGATGAAACTAAAATACAATTTCTGATAACGAAGAAGTCAAACACACATGAGGCACAGATGATATTATTCTTCTTTCTGGGTTTATTTTAAAATGCAGCCATTTGTAAGCACCAACCCTAACTGTTGCTACTGTATTCCCAGAAGAGGGAATTGCTCTTTGGAGAGGAGCATCAGGAAGGGCTCAGGATTTACAGTGTGCGTGTGTGTGTGTGTGTGTGTGTGTGTGTGTGTGTGTGTATGTATGTGTGTGTATATGTATGTGTATATGTATGTGGGGGGGTATGTATGTGTGTGGGGGTATGTATGTGTGTGGGGGTATGTATGTGTGTGGGGGGGTATGTATATGTGTGTGTGGGGGGTATGTATGTGTGTATGTATGTGTGTATGTATGTATGTGTGTGTGTGCTCTTGTACATACTGAAGCTCACTTGCATCCATGACAGCAAGACAATATTTAGTACGATAATACAATGACAGAGCAAAGCAGGATGTAAGGAAGGAAGGCAGGCAACATGAAGAAGAATGGTAACTTATAACCAGCTCTGCAGGCCCTAAGTCACCACACTACTGCTGAAGACAGCAAGAGATATGGAAAGAAGGGAACACTGCCAGGTAAGGGACTGGCACACTTTCTAAGAAAAACCAGGCCTCACATTTCCAACCAAATTTAACAACTGACCCCATTTTTTTCCCCACTTTATTTTGAAGTGTTAGAGAAAGAGAGGATTCCAATCAGTAGGAAGTCACCTGGGGAAAGGCCCACTCCCACATAGAGAATATCCACACAAATAAATAGCAAATGCCACATCTTGGATACTGTCTGCACTCTTCCATGTGTGGCAGCCTATCAGCTGTTGGCTCCCGGCAGGATGTGTGCCCTGGTGTCTGACAAGGTCTAGTGATGCTCTGAGTGATGATGGATGCTGGCACTGGTACTAGCTCCAGCCTGGACACTGGCATGGCTCAGCAGCTTTTCACTCTGCTCCCCTGAAAGCCCCAGAGCCCCAGAATGCATCGAAGAAGCCAAGCTCTTCTGCTCACAGGAACAGTGAGGCCACACTGAGCCAGAAGGGAGCCGAGGTCACAGGGTAAGAGGGCGACAGTAAACAAGCAAGTGGCAAGGCCAGTGGCAAACCAGCTGGGCCAGACCGGAGCGGGAATCACTAGTAAATCATGGCACGTTATGAAGGACACAGTGATCGAGTCATCCCGAGCAATGGCGTCACAATCATGAGGGAGCACACAATGCTCCACCATTAAATAGTCAGGAAGAAATGGGGTGTGGATGTGAACTCAGGACACAGGACCAGAACTGGTCTTCTAAGCCAAGGACCAACAGTCCTTTTCTTAAAGGTCCAGAGAGCAAATACTTTTAGCTTTGCTGATCACATGACCTCTGTGGCAATAACTGACCTCTGTGTAGTCTCTTTGGATTTACAAATGAGTAGGCATGACTCTGTACAGAACTGTATTGAGGAAGCATGACCAGTGAGCCTTGGCTTGCCAATCACTGCACTAAACCAATGCTTTTCTATTTTCAACTTGTGTATGATTTGTATGCTCATGTGAACGTAAGCCCACACATGCCATGGCATACACGTGAAGGTCAGAGGACCCCAGGGGTCAGTCCTTGTCTATTTCCCTGAGGAAGATCTTTGGCTTTCCACTTGGTAACCTAGCCTGCCTGGCCTGCATGATTCTGAGAACATCTGTCTCCCATCTTGCCACCCTTGCACAGGTGTTACAGATGCGCACTGCCATGCCTGGCATTACATGAGCTCTGGGGATTTGAACCAAGGTTCTCACTCTCACAAGTCAAGTGCTTCACTTGCTGAACTCCCCAACCCCCCCTTTTCCACTTTAATAAGCAGACTAAGCACCTGATGACTTGGTTACCATGCAGTCTCATGGGGGTGGTACAATGAACAGAGGCTTGAGCTCTGGTAAGTTCCCAGGAGACCTTGCTGCAGGACTCCAGACAAGCATGAGGCTTGTCACTCTGCTCTCTAATCATATTTTACAACCCTACCCCACAAGTTCCATTTACCACTGTTTGACAGAGGCATAAAAGGATGAACAAAGTTAGCCAGGCCAAAGCAGACCTTCCTGGGAAGAAAGGCCCAGGGTGCTTTCCTTCCTTGCCTGGTGGCTCCCTGACTGTCCTCTGATGCACTCAGTCTCCTCATCACATCTCCAGAGAGTTTACAATGTAGATAACAGTGGCCAACCTTCCAGGCAGACTTTCCCAACATGCTCCGTCATCTTACAGAACATGGACGATGAGTCTTGGGGAGCGCCCACTCCCACTGCAGCAGCACTTCTATTTCAAAGACTGCCAGGGAGACTTGCTGGAAGTGGGTCTGACTTTGGTGTGAGAAATAAGAAATACTTTAAACCTAGCCCTTCCTCCATAATTAACAATGAGTATTTTTAGCATCTCAGATAGATATGTAAATATTTAGCACCGTCCTTTCGAGACTGTTAAGCTTTCATTTTCAATCATGCAGAGGTATGTGAATGTCTTCATTAATAGTCTAATTATATCATATATTTTCATCCTGTACAATATTTTGCTTCTATATTTGAAATAATTGAATTCATTTGTGCTAATAAATGTCCTAAATGAACTTTTTAATGATTGAGATTAGCACATATTGTTTACTTCAAAAACAATGTATAAAACAAGAACTCTTGTTTGCATCATGCCATGGCAGAGCTGCCTGGGATGAGCAGCGGCCCAAGGTCATTTACAGCCCAAATTCCTCTTGCTCAGCTGATCCAGACACTGGACAGCGGCAGAGCAGGGCTGGTGTCAGGCCTATAGTCTCAGGAGGAAGCCCAAGCTTGGTATGCAAGCCCCCAACCTATCTTATTAATACCCCTGTCCTTGGCGTGCCTGTCTCAAACACCTTCCCCATGAGGGCCACATGGCTAGCACCCCATCTGCTCCTCTGTCACCACCTCAAGGCATTCTCCCTGGCTGGGTTCTCTGGGCCCTTTCTGCCAGCTCCACTCTGAGGTACTGCCCTCCTCCCAACAAGCTGCACACTACCTACTGATCACGTGCTCTCTGCTAGAAAGTAGGGTCTGTGCTTAGTCTGCCATTGTATTCCGGAGTTCCCACAACAGATGGAATAGAGCAGGTACCCTGTAGGTATTTTCTAAGTCAGCAGAGGTTTGGCAAGCATATTCCAGGCTCTGGGGCTATAGTGGAGAAAAAGACAAACGAGGTCTCGATTTTAAACAGAACTTTGTCAACCAGGACATAAGATAATAAGCCAGTCAGGGCAGAGAAGAGAAGGGGTCTGCAGAGGGCCTGGAGAAGCTGCTTCTGACCCTGAGGGATGACATCTCTGCAGGGGTAGCAGCACACTAATGATGGGGACATCATTAAATAGGGACATATGTAAATCATGCACATGCTTGTTGGAATCTCTGTCACCCTGATCTGCCATGGGCTCTTAGAGTAAGTCCTGGTCTCTCTCTTGGCCCTTCCTGTCCATCACCTGGCTGGGAATCTGGCCCATCAGGCCTTCCTGTGGATGTCACTCTCTTGCTGGAAGTTTCCCTTTCTTGACCACTGACATGTATTTCCTGAACTTAATATGGTCCCTCATAAGTCTTCTGCATCAGGGGCACAGAATCTGCCTCTAGGCCCATCTCCAACATGTGATGCATGGCAAAGCCTTATTGGTGGCTATCTGCTTCTTTTTCTTTTGGTGGGAATTAATACCATTGCTGTCCATTGGCATCAGACTAAGGCCAGTCTTACATCAGTCCCGGGTTCTTCCTTTGTTCTTTGGTTTTCTTGGTGTGTGTATGTGTGGGTCACATTGCATCATCTTTCTTTTAAACACAAAGCTTTTTTTCCAGCTTTATATAATATGCAAAACCTTGATTTCTCTGTCTCTGTCTGTCTGTCTCTGTCTGTCTGTCTCTGTCTCTCTCTGTGTCTGTGTGTGTGTGTGTGTGTGTGTGTAGGTGTGTGTAGTAGAGACCAAAAGCTGCCATTAGGCCTCTACCTTGATGGCTCTGTACCTTATCTTTTGAGACTGGGTCTTTCAGTGAACCTGAGTCCATCAATTCAGCTCTGCTGGCTGACCAGCAAGCCTCTGGAGACCTTCCTATTTTTGCCTCCCTGCCATAGTAATTGTAACTGTGTACCACGGCACCTGACATGGGTGCTGAGGCTATGGACTCAGGTGTTTATGTTTGCATACTGAGCCACTCCAGATCCTAAAATCTTGATTCCTTGTTAGCCATAATTGCACACTCCTAATAACATGAGAAAGCTCACTAACCCTGAGTGCTAGCTGGCTATGCAGTGAGGATTTTCACACCCTTTAATAATGTGATCTCTGACCAGTATTTGGCCTTGGTTGTACATTTAAATGGATAAGTGGCCCTGTTGTTCTCTACCAGAACCATCAGCTAGAACACTGTTCTATTCCCAGTGCCCCCTGTGGGAATCCACTCACTTCAGACAGTCACTAAAGTCCTGCTGCACTGTGGAGTGACTTGGGTAGTCCCTCCACCCTGCAGGCAGTCACTAAAGACCTGCTGCACTGGAGCAGCTTGGGTGATCCCTCCACTCACTGTACTTTGTGACTCAGTAGTTAGTATTTTTCAAGGAAGACTCATGACCCTTTCCTGGAGGACATTTAACTTAAAAAAATAATAATAAACTGAGCTAAGGCTAAAAAATCTTGGGTAGAACTTCCTCCTAAATACTGCAGTGCTGCTAGCCTGAATAGGTGTCATGAACAAGACTCAGGTAACAATTTTATAATCTGCTGTCCCACCTGCCCTGACTGCCAGCCCCTCTGATGACTGATGTAGGTGCATTACGGGTTTGGGCTTTTTCTTGTTTAACTAAATGTGCAAGTAGGAAGAGTCTAAGCCTCCAGGGTGTCTGTGTGTTCAAAAGCTCCTCAGGGCAAGATGATTACATGTCAGCACTGAGGACTAGATGCTGGAGCAAAACCCAACATTGTAATGAGGCTTTCCTAAAATAGGGCAATAAGCTGAAGGACAGCGTTGAGTATGTGTAGAAAGTAGTGGGGTACACCACAGTCAGGAGACTCCTCCGGTATGTTGTGCTCCCAAAGCAGGTGGAGTATCTGCTCATTGAGGAAGCACTGATAGGCAGGACCCAGACCTTTATAAGGTTACTTCAAGTTCAGGAACTTCATCCTCAGCAGGTTCTGACTTAGAGAAATTATGGCCTCCTGAAACAACACGCTGACAGAGCCAGGGAGCAAGTGTCTGTCTGATGCTAGCGCCACAGCCTTTAGGTATTGCAAAAGCATTCTTACTTTCTTGTAGACTACTCGATTTTCTACTTCTTGCTTTCCATTTATATTGTCCAAACTGTCAGGAGGATGATATTTTGACACAATAGCAAACAATTAAAATGCTATGAGCAGCCATGACAAATCATGTGTGAAATTGGACCTCTCCCTGTTGGACAGGGTGCAAAAGGATCTCCTTAATTTGGATCCCACTGAGGCAGTAGAAAAGACATCAAGTGGAAATGGGGTCCTTGGGGGTTATGCCTGGCTACCAGGTGCCACGTAGGTGACGGCTCTCCTGCCAGGGCTCAGGGTTCCCAGTTACATAAGAACACACTGGAGGAGCCTGAAGCCAAAAGCTGAGAAGGACAGAGGCCATAGCCATGAATACCTGGTAGGGCTGGGGATTTAGGAGTTGCAAGTTTTAAGCATAAGCTAAGAGGAACAAGTACAGTAAGCTAGCACTCAGGGAAGCAGGAAGATTGCCATGAGTATGAGTCCAGCCTGGGCTACAAAGTGAGCTCTAGGCTATCCTGGACCTAGAGTGAGACTCTGCCTCAAAACACTATTAAAAACAACAAAAACTGAGCTAGGAAACTTATTTCTGTAAACATAATACTCACAAGTTAAAATCATATTAAGAATGTTAAATAAGCCAGGAAGGGGTGGGGGTGCTTGCCATCCCGGCACTCAGGAGGCAGAGGCAGGCAAGTCTCTGAGTTTGAGGCTAGCCTGGTCTACAGAGTGAGTTCCAGGACAGACAGACAGACAGACAGACAGACAGACAGACAGACAGGGCTACACAGAAAAGCCCTGTCTTGAAAAACCTCAAATAAAAAGTTAAATAATGTCAGCATATATACCCATAATCACAATGCACAGGGGGGCTAAGGCAAAAATTCATGGCCAACCTAGGCTATATAGTGATTTTAAGATTAGCCTAGGCTACCCAGGATTATCATATCTCCAAAGACGAAGGTGGGGGTAGGCAAACTACAAGTTTGTTTTCTTTCTTCTTTTAAAATTCTTTAACAGTGTGACTGTGCCTTTTAATTCTAGAAAATGATGTAAGGATAGGGATAGTATTTGTCTGCTACTTTTCCACCTAAAAATAATTAATCCATCAATGCCACCTATACACTAAACCATTCACTACACACGCTCTGATGAATGTACTTGGGGGTGTTTTAATAAAATGATTCTTCCTCTCATTTAAAGTTCACAGTGATCTTTGTTGTGTGGGTGAAGCACCAGCTTTATAGGGAGGGATGGAAGCGCACATAATGGAGACTAGCTTTGCTCTTGGATTTCCTCAAGACAAAGGAAGGGGTCTGGGTCACCACTGTGCCTGGGACCTCCCTTTCGGGATGGCAGCAGGCCCTGATGCCAGTCAACTGGCTGGTGCTCCGTAGGTAAGATATACATAACATGGAATTCACCATGACTACTTCCTAATATGCATATGGTTCTGTGGCACCAGGTCCACCCACATTTTTTGTGACACTTGCTGTGTTTTCAGTTCTCTGTAATGGAGATGCTCAAACATCCCCACTAGGAAGGGAAAGTCACAACAGTCTCCTGTCAGGCAGCTCTAACAATTACACACATCCTGACATCTTGCTTCATTTCTCCTTCCCACTGCATAAATGCTCTTTAACCAAACGGCAAAGGACAATGCAAAGCCCAGACATTGTCACCAAGTCCCCATTACCTACCCCAGCAAGATACAGTTGGTCTTCACAGATGCCAACAATAGCTACATTAGCAGGAACGTGCACAGATACTCTGTCACTGCTAGACTTCAGCTTGCCACCAAGAAATCCTGAATTCAGCCACCAAGCCCCACAGCTGCCCACACCAACACAACAGTCTGCTTGCCATCTTTCTTTCAAACCTACACAGAACAAGCTCCACCTCTGGTCTTCCTTAGCTGTCCCACGCAGCTGCCCCAACACTTCCTCTCCACACCCTTATTACAGGAAATCTACTTCTTCCAAAGCCCAGTTCCACTCTTTTCTGAAGTGGTCAAAGCTCTTACCAGTTGTTTCTGTCCATGTGGAGCCTGAAGAGACTCTACAATAAAACACCCATGGTACATCCCGGGCTTCTCAGCACATCTTGGAAGTGAGCTCTGATGGGACCCTCCTGCCGCTGCCTTGTGCAGAAGCCTCTACGTGGATTTCTTCTTCGATCTTCCCTGAGAGTTCTGGCCTAGGCTCCTGAGAGAGTGTGTTGCTTATGTGGCCACAAGATCACCCTGCTATGTGTCTGAGATCCTTGTTATTTCACAGCGGGCTCACCCCAAAAGTGTGCTGAGCATCCTCTAAGTTTTCCTGAGGGGAGACAGGTCAGAACTGCTGCCTTGTCCTTTTACATTTGTGCCTGTGTCCCACAGCACACTCGGCCACCATTCCCATGTCACCTACAAGGGGTAATCTTCACCCTTAACTCTATGCACTTCAGCTAAAGTCTGCCTTGCCTAGGAAATGCAGGTGCTGTCTAGGTCTAGGGTTTCCATTAACGCAGCAAAGCTGGCTGCTGACCCTCTCCCAGGACCTCAGCTCACAACACTCTCATGACAGACAGTCTATACAAATCACCAGGAATTGATATTCTCTTACCTGCATCTGAAAACAATCTCACCCTTCAATCAGATTATAAATTCTTCATAGCCAAGGGCATATAACTGTGTGCTAATCAGACATGGGTGGAAAATCCATAAACACTTGTGGTCAATGCATTAATCAGTGTAATCGGCATTATGGCCACAGGGTACAATGGGAAACCTGAGTGTGAGCTAAAGCTCAGAGCAAAGAAGAGCTACCTAGCTTTTCAGTCATAACCCACAACACAGCAAGAGGAGGCTGTTTTTCTTTCCAAGACAACTTCTGACAGTTTCTCCTAACTGCGACTTGTACCCAAATATCTTGGAGGCAGCCATAGAAAACAACAGACGCTTGCTATGTTAAAGTACAGCTGTGTTTCAAAACTGCAGGTGCCACAAGAGACCTGAGTTTGCACCTGTTGAGGGAGGCATACCTTCAGCCACAACCATTCAGAAGTGACACTTTACAGCAGAGCTGCTCCTTCCATATCCTTGAACCCAGCAGGAACCCCTGAGAGCCTAGGCAGAAACATGCTAATTGCACTGGCTGCTGTGGAGATTCAAAATGGACTAATTCCTAACCAACTGTTAGAAACAAGAAACCTACCTTTAAGCAGGCCTCCTACCTACACTGCAGAAGGGACCTGAGCTAAACTTCAGGGTGACAGGGAAATCTTAACTTGACTCTGTAAATGATCTGTCCTTGCAACAGCTATCTCAAGGCACTACAGATAACATATGAATAATAACATGTACTCTGAACAAAAATATATAAAGTAGGATTTAATTTTCCTTTGAAGGTTCAGGAAGGCGTGCATAGATTTCTCAGTGTCGACATGATTCATTAATTATAAGCAATCAAGACATTTCCTCTGACTGTCTGTTAGGAGAGCTTTCATAAGTTCATCTAGGGACCACTGTAATGACATTACTTTAAATTGCATTCTTTGGGAGGAAAACTGTATTCTGTGTACACTGAGTAGACATACGTGCAGGGAGAAGACATGGCGTGGCCCAGGTGTGCATGGAGGAGACAGAACAGTCTTGTTACAGTCTACACAGGCAGGTGTCTTTCTCCAGGTTGTGGATGTAGAAAGGATGTGGCACACAGATCAATGGGAGCCTCAGGCTGAGACTCAGTCTATCTAGAAGCTGTGCCTTTTGGGCCCTGCCTTCATTTTTATCCACCATGTATGTGCAAACAGGGACTGAATTTCTGCCACGTTCTAATGAACACTTCAGTCTATAATGTATCTGTTTTGGTGCCTTCTTTGAAAAGAGAAGTACAAAAGAAAGGCACAAAGGCCTGACCCTCCGTCATGGACCCTCTGTCACAGCTTTCTGCTGGAATCCTGAGACACTCAGTACTCACAACACTCATTTGGGACATACTGCTGCCACCACATATAATTGTTGCCATGACATATGAATAGCTAACACTTAGTGACTGCCATCTGGGACATGATATGAGCTATGTTTCCATTACCGTCACCCTGTGTGACAAAGGAAAGGATTAAGACGAGTCATTTCAAAGAGCCCGGGGAACATGGCGTGCAGATAAACGGAAGCCCCAGGTGGAGACTCAGTCTATCCAGAAGCTGTGCAGTTTGGGCCGATCCTTCTTCTTTTTTATCTACCACATATCCTAATCTCTAAGAACAAGGATTCTCTCTATTCCTAGGGTCTGACCTAAAGCTACTGATAAACAGCAGTTTCTTGAGCTACTTTCTGTGGCAAGTTTCTTTCTGTTTCAAACCCTATCTGCCATGTTGAAAGATGGAGTCAAACAAAGCACAAACCCTTGTCCTGGGGACTGAGGGAGAGCGGAGCCCGCAGACAAGCATCTCGTTCAAGCTCAGAGCCCACTGCAGAGCCAACTAAGGTTGACATGAGTTCCTAGAGACCTGAAGTTTTGTTGAGGGGGACACATGGGTGCTTATACAGATGGGATAAAACTCGGATCAACATACCTGACAGTCTACTCAACAACCACATGGAGTCCTCTGTGCATAAAACCCACCAGAGTATGGAAGGCCAATGGTCTGACTGGCTGCTGTCCACTCCCAGTCTATACTGTATCAGAGGCAATACTGCGATGCTGGAGATCTGTGTCTGCTTAAAGGATCTCAAGGCTGTGAGTGCTGGTCTTTACCTTATCTGTTTTGTTCACTAGTCTGACCTCTGCAGAAACCAGATAGCTCCTGGAGGACTGGAGATCATTATAAGGCCACAGGCAGAGGGCCTCACTGTACACCATGTCAGATGAGGATCATCTTTATGAATGTCACCACTGAAGGTTGGTAAAACTACTTCAGAGTAAATGCCTTTTCTTTCCTCATCCCAATCAAACATAGAATCAAGCCCAGTTCATATTCTACAGAATGTACATAACTTAGATTTTCTTCTTTGGGAGCATTCTCCTGCCCTCTGCCACAATAGAAAACCCACCATGGCTGTGGCAGACCCCCCCCCCACACACACACACACATCACCTATGGCTGAGCAAAGGAATCCCACATGGCCAACTGAAAGAGAAAGAAAAGGCCCAAGTTCGGTCTGCAATTGGGTCATCTTCTAAGTGAGCACCAGTCAAAAGCGCATATCAGCTGACTTACAGATCTACGGGGTTGGCTTCAAAAATCAGCAATGGGGGGAAATTGTCCAGTGGGTGGGCCTTCAGCAGTATAGCAATACTGCATGTCCCACAGGAGTAGTAAGTAGCAAAGGTTATGTGATACATGGTCTCATGGGTGGCCCACTTAGATCGGTAAGTCAGGACAAGGACAGAAGTATACACGTGCATGGGCACATGGGGAATGGAAAGGGTGGGAGAGCCCACATGTCATCATCACCCTCAAGGAAAAGGCCCTGGGCAACTAGAATCAGACTCCCAGCCCACTGTCTGTCCAATATATCCACTCAAGGTGGCCATGGCAACAGAAATGGGCTGAACATGAACATACCCTTCTTGAAGTGATCTGGCTACTGATGCCAATCAACATCTGCCAGCAAGAGAGAATGATACTGAGTGACTAAGACAGGCTACTCCTTAAGGAGGCCAACCAACATCTGCTTGGTGAAGCTGATGAACTGACATCTTTTATCCTGGGGGGCTAGCAGTCTACTTTCAAAGGAATGATGTCTATGATGCCAGGACATCTCAATGCAAAGATGAGGTACCATCCCCCAAGATACAGGATAGGGATCAAATCAATAGGATGCTGTGCCTCTGGGGGGAAAGAATACACATGTCTGGAAGTCAAGGGGAACCAAGAGAAATGTCTCTACACTCAGAAGAGACTTGGAGCATCCCTTTCCTAGGACTCCGACCATACTTCTTGACCAGGGGGATGCAGTTCCACTGTTATCATGGCATGGCTGCCTCCTGGGTACTCTGCAATCCTGGTCTTAGAATCTGTGGGAGCACAGGGGTGTCATCATCTTGCCTCAACACTGGCTCTGAAAAGCAGGCAGAGGAATGAGCAGGAATCCAGGTGGCATCAAGACTAGTCTCTGGTGTCTTAGTATATTCACCCATTGTGACTCTAGGCTTCTGGTGATGGGGACTTACGTATGGCAGGAATGAAGCTATGTGTCTCCCTGGGCCAGCTCTGCAGCTAAGGGTGAGTAGAATCCAGAATGATAGCTGGGCAGTTGACAGCAGCAGAGCATCAGTGACAGCAGCAACATTCACCATTGGTGTTGGAAGTTGTGCAAGCATACTTCTAGGGATGGGGAATCAATGACTAGCATTCTGAAACACCACCATGTGGTACCAGAATTCAGACTGCTACAGAGCAGGGTTGGTGAGATACATCCCCTGTGGCCAGCTGTGGGGGCAGTCAGCTTCCAGCTGTCAGCTCCTTCAGCACCTGCCCCAGCTGTATGTAGAAGCCTCACTGCACTATAACCTTCTTGGAGCCCCTGCAGCTTCTGACTGAGTGAGGCAGGATACAGAAGGGCACCTCCTGCTGAGCACCAGGCAGTACTGGTCAAGGCCCTGTTGAAATGCAGGCAAACTGTTCTCCCTTGGCTAGACCTGTTCCTCTCCTTCTTTCCCAGGTACTGACCCCCTAATAAACACACCATACCCCAGCATCCATGCCTTGTACAGCTAGCAAGTGGGCTGCCAGAATCCTCACACCCAGCTCTGCATCAGGGGACTGGGGACAGAGTGTGAGCACCAGTGTCAGCACACCTATAGCTGAGGAGAGTGACTGCAGCTTCATTTTTCCCCCCTGTGGCTAACTGGCTTTGGTCAGTGAGCTGTCCTCTCATTCCTTGGACTCTAAGGCTATAAATCTAGACTCATTTGTTGCACAGAAGTATCTGTCTATCCTGGCTGATAAAGTACTGCCTCTGCCAAAAAGCAGTGTGCACTGGGCAAAGCTCCAGGGCCACCAGGCACACTGAAGCATAAAGCTCTGCAATAGAGAGAGCCACGCCCTTCCACCTGCAAAGAATCTGGAGCCACCAGCTTGACTGACGCTGGGTTCACAGACAGGTCTTCAGCAAGTGGGAAGATGACCTCTAAGAACAGCAAAGCAAATCAGAGCAAGGCTTCAGAGATCATACAAAATCATGGGGAAAGACAGTTGTAACTGTGTTCTATATCCCAGATTTGTCTGCCTCTTCTAATCCACCTTACTCAAGAAGAAAGGGGGTGCAAGCAGGGCGATTCTGATAAAACCTCAGGAACCCAGATGAGTTCTCGACAGCCTGAGTTTCCCTAACACAGGAGGTGGTGGAAGAGATGCCTCCTGGCTCTTCCAGTCTGAGTTTCATGGTGCCCCAAATATGCCTCCTCAACAATACAGAAGTTCCTTTGGGGTGAGGACAGTTCTGCATAGTGTCTACATGTCTGCTGAACAAACTGCATTGAATTAATTGGTCATAAGGGACCTCTAAATTCTAAATGTTCCTTTGTTAAAAATAAAAATCTGCCAAAAACCATATTTTTGAGAAAATCCATTCCAGCCCACATGTGATATGGAAAGTCAGATCTGTGCCTGTGGGGGTAAGGTCCATTCCAACTGACATGAAGAGGTTCAGAAGAGGGAGAAAATGCAATTGGTAGCTTCAACTTAATGTATTACATAATTTCATTGTTAGAGGTTTTCCAACATGCCCAAATCTAAACCCCTTCCCCACTTCAAATCAACTTCTTTTTTTTGTTAAATGGCGAATGGGGAGAAGGGCTTTCTAGAACCACCATGTTTGGAAATCATGCTCACAGCATTGCTAAGAATGAAGTAAATGTTACTGTAAGCCTGTGAGACAATTACAGGCCTATTTTCTTTAGAGCACTGTGATGCCCTGTCATTCCCTCTGATAGTAAGAAATCCTCAGATTTACCCACCACATGGGGAGCTAGAAAAGCTGCCATGAAGAAAGTCTTTAGAGCCAAGAGTCATGGCCCTTCAATGGTGTGCCCAAGCTCCAGAACACATTGGAGAAGAGACCTGGGAACTATGCATGGTACTTTAGGAGTATCTCTGCAGACTGGACAAAAGAAAACCTGGGGACCTCCCCGTCCTATGTGCATATCCTCCGTAGTTCAAGATTAAGCTGTTTTTAAGACCCAAGTCTTGTTACAGAAGGTTAAGAATGAGGTCACTGGGCAATGTGAGTCACTGGATCAAAGACAGGGTGGGCAGGGAAGTGTCTGCTTAGTAGGCCTTACTCTGATTTCAGGGATATTTACTTGCCCCTCAACTGCTTATTCAGCACCCAGCTCCCTGCATCCAGCATGGCAGGCATCAGGTTTTCTTCCCTGAATCATGAAAGTGAACACAAAGTGGAACTTAGTGCAAATAAGTGAGGATAATGTCAATTTAAGCAGCCATAGTAGCCCTTATAATCCCAGCCCTCAGGAGGCAGAGGTGAGAGGTTCACCATAAATCTAAGGCCAGCTTGATTTTATATAGGGTTCTAGGTCAGCCAGGGCTACACAGCAAGACAGGTTTCAACAAACAAACAAAATTCGAGTAAACAAAAAGAATTACAAGAATAGCATAAATTTAGATCAGTGGCTCAAAAATTAGTAAGTATTCTTATAGGGGGGAAAAAAAAGCTTGCTAGATGCTTGTCACCACCAACAGCCACTCCAGACCACAGCTATCACAGCTACCCAGGAAGGAAGACGGCAAGAGCTAAAAAGAAGCTAAGGAACAGAAAACACAGGTGAAGCTCTGTGTTTAGACCCCTGCACATTTTGGTTTCCATCTGTTTCCTCTGAAATCCCCATGGCAGCTGAGGGAATGATGAGCACACAGTAGGCACTCAGCAAATAATCAACCATAGAGCTGCAATTAACAGTACATTAAGGCCTCTTTGAAGCCGACAAAGGAAATGCTGACCTGCTTTTGACTGACCCTAACAGAAGGTCCAGCCTTGCCTACACTTCACCGAAGAAGATATGTGGGTGTTCAGTCAGCAACGCTAGTCATCAGGGAAATGCCTGTTGGAGCTACAAGGGGACTCTACTGCACCCCTACTCACACATCTGCTGCTGTCAGCCATGGGAAGTGTGGGTGAGGGCATGGAGCACCTGCACCTCAAACCCTGCTGCTAGGGATGTGGCGTGATACAACTTCTTTGAAAAATTGTTCATCAACTTCTTAAAAAGTTAAACATATATCTATGATGTGACCAAGATACTGCAATCCAAAGTTCTTATACAGGAAAACAGAAGCACACATCCATACAAAGCCTGGTACATGAAAGGTCAGGATGGCTTTATTCGCAGCATCCAAGCAACACAACTGTCATCACGACAAAGGTACAAACTGTGGGATATTCAGCGGACTACTGTACAGTAGCAAACAGAAATGATCTATGCATGTAAAACAGGCTCAATCTCAATGGTCATGCCGTCAAGTAATAAAGACAGATTTTTAAAAAGAGGGTATGTGTCATATAGCTTCATTGACATAAAGTTCTGGAAAATACAAACTAATTTACAGGAAAGGGACACAGGGCAATATTTGAGGTGGGAAATAATTTTCATTTTCTTGATTATTGTAAAGTGGTACTGGTACATTATTTCACAATTTAAATACATATGATTTATCACAAAATATAGCTATTAAATAATAGCTATAAAGAAAAAAATATACACTGGATCTACAATAACTAAATTGTCACGTGTATACAAATACACACATACATACATTTAGTTTTAAAAACCTAAATTGTATACTTGTGATTTCGTAAATATACTAATTCTCAATATCTATAGGGCAGTGTAGCATGTCTAGTTACACAGACTAACTACATGAATATTATATACAACGGCACAGCGAAGACTGAAAGTGGAGCCCCTGTCTTCCTGTAGCCATGAGCTAAAGTGAATGAAGGAGGTAACCAGCACTGACACTGGACCTCCTGTGCTGAACCCAACAGGCCCCATGAGTGCCTCGGTGAGCCCTGCGAGTTTTCCTCAAGTGCTCCTGTTGCTGCACACTACAGGCTCTCACAAGTTCTCCAGAAGCACCAGCCTGGAGAACCCCCCCACATCTCAGTGGATGCGGTAGTTCTCTACATCTCAGGTACCTGCAGGAATCCTCCGGGGAGCTGTTAACACCAGGATGCTGGGTCTCTCTCACAAGCGTCCTGTATGGTTCCAATGAGCAGTGGTGGCTATCTCTGGCTATCTGTCCTCTTTGCTTGGGAGCCTGTTCTACACTGGCCCAGATGTTTGAGTGCCCAGGGGTAGGACTAGTCCTGCCCACTGGCCCTGCCTCTACATCAGACAGAAGGAAAATATCCACTTCCTTCCACACTAGCCCCAATTCAAGAGATTTATGTCCCAGCAAGCTACACGTCAATATGACAGGGGCAGCAAACAATGTATTTTACTGCAGAGAACTCCTGTGTGTCCATCTACTGGCAGTGAGTGCTGGGTGAACTGGTGCCACAAGACCAGAGTCCATTCTGCCCTAAGTGACTCCGGCTAAGACACAGCCACCTCCTCCTCAGGACCGATCTCACGGTGGTCACTGTGCCTGTGAGTTTCTGGACTCTTCGGAAGTAAACAGAAAACCTGGCTCTTTGCTTCTCCATCACCTCTATGCTACACGGAGACTTTCGTGACTTCCTTCTTTCTTCATAGCTTACTAATGGCCAGTGGTGGGGAGGGGCAGACAGGAACCCCTGGAGATCACAGGAATTGCTTTCCAGCCCAGGCAGAAGAGAGGATTTCAAAGAGTCTCATACCAGCTTTAGTTGGGAACCCTATGGTGCGATGTGAAAGCTAAAAATCCTATGCTCAGCTCTTTGTTATGCAAAAGAATTAAACAAATACCCTTTACTTTCAATTACTTCATCATGTCTGCTGTTTGGAAGACTTGTACTAAGCAAACTCAACATATAATGAAGACAGCTTTCTTTACTGTGATTCAGACTTGAGGCCACGCTTTAAAAGCACCAGGGCCTATCTGATAAGCCTCTAGGAACCACTCACTCTTTTCTTCCTTTGCCTCCGAATGGCCAGTGATGTAATAGCCACAGCAGACAGCTGTCTTCCTGGATAAAATCACCTTGTAAAGGAGAAATGCAATTAGAGGGCACAATGAAATATCATTTTCAACTGATTCTGCAGGCGGCCATGTCCCACTCAGGGTTTAACGGCTAGGTTCTTTATTACTGTTGCCTAGTCTGTTGAACTGCTCTGTGATTCAGTGTCTACAGAAGACAGTTTCTCAGTTCTGTCTGTGTTACATGTAGTCTGAGACAAATGCAGGATGGGGTAGGGCTGGGGTCAAAGCTTGTCCCTGAGGGCTGCAGGTGCCCATGCTGACCAGAGCTGGGCTAATGGCTTCAGGTTTCTGTGAGTTCAATGGGACAGGATGTGACAGAGTTGTCACCATAGCTCAGTGGTCTCCTGTTGCCACCTGTCACTTATCTTGTGCACTTCCCTAGAGTCCCAACATTTTATCATAAAGGCTTCCGATACAGTCTCCCCCACCATCTATGGCTTTGCTGTCTGCTGCTTTAGGTTCCAGCAGTCAGCCACAGTCTGCAACATCTTCAGATAAACAATGTGGCATCCCAGAACTTACATTCTAAGAACCTTTACTCCACTCATGCCGCAGCCTGGACTTGCCAAAGAGAAGTTGGAAAGGACTCTTGTAAGTGAAAAAGCAGTTTCCAACTTGATTTAAAAAAAATAAAAACATGCTGAGGTTCCTAAGATCTGTGGCAACAAGAGCCTTCTGTCTGTGAAACTGCGAAGAAAGAACGCTGCTCTCCCACTGTGGGCTCATCACACATGAGCTCATATGGAAAAATGTACTTGGACTCATGAGATTCAGTACTCAGTTTCCATTATCTGTAAACATGTTCTGCAGATAAGGGCATGAGTGTATATATAAACACGGGCAAGAGTACAGAGAGCCCAACAGTACCATACACAACAAGACAGTCTCATGACCCCACTCCAATAGCAGCGGCATGCTGACCACATGCTTGGCAACAGGATGCTGGCGTATTTAAAGTAAGTGTAGCCCATCCATCACTCTGCCTGAGGCTTGTGAGCACCTCAAGCTGCTCATGCCTTGAGAGGAATGCTTCTCTCTGTTTACAAGCCCTTTCTGCACCATGATGTTCCTGGCCTGGCTGTTCACACACCTCACCTGCTCTGAGTGTAAAGAACACAGGAGTACATAGAGAGTGGATCAAAGGTCGCAATGGAGGCCAGATGGGAAGGGGGTTGGGAACATCAGGCATCCTTTGACAGGCAGTCCTCTGAGTTCGAGAAGCAGAACCTCTCTGGCTGAAACAAGGAGCAAAGTTCTGCCATATGTCTCAAATACTATATCCCTGACAAGCTATAGATTTTGGTCTGTGGCTATTAGCTGAATGGAACACAGTTCTCTCAAGCAAAGAGAAGTGGCTTTTACAACATATATGCTAATGAATTGCAACGATATAGAGCATTTAAAACAAAATGTCCCTATATTTATTCTCCACGGACAGATTTTTGCATTAATATTTATGAGGGATTCCTCGTTTATTTCTCCCAGAGACTTTTTCTCCTGCCCAAAGAGAGGGGATAAAAGATAAGTAACACGAACCAATTATCTTTTAAACAGCTACAAAGGATTAGCTTATTCATCTGCAACCTGCCACTAGATTCATCTTCCTAATACACCACTTTCCACACACTGAACCCTGCTCGCCAGCCCCAAGGGCCTGCTCTTCCACAGTATGCTAAGGCTGGCTTTTGGGCACAGTCCTCTGTGAAAGGCTCTAAGCCCAACCTCTGCACCCTTTCCCCTACAATCCTCTCTGTCTGTCTAAATGGCCCTTGGTTCCTAGTTACTTAAACACTCAGTGCTTACAGGTACGGTTCACAGTGAGTCCTGGGTACCATGATGACATTTAGCATCTTTGTAAGCATTTTGGGGAAGCTAGGAGATGACTCAGTAAAGTAGTTGCTACACAAGCATGAGGACCTGAGTTCTATCCCCAGCACCTATATAAAAAGCTGGGCATGGTATTTCATATTTATTTATTTACACTACTGGAGAGAAAGACACAGAAGGATACCAAGAGCTAACTGGCCAGACACCCTAAGAGAATGAAGAGCACTCAGGTACCAGGAAAAGAGCCTGACTCTAAAACCAAGGTGGACACTAGGTGGACACCAGAGGGTGAACTCTGCTCTCCATAAGCACATGCACATGCATGCGCAAACACACATACACAGACACACAGACACACATACAGAGAGAGAGAAAGAGAGAGAGAGAGAGAGAGAGAGAGAGAGAGAGAGAGAGAGAGAGAGAGAGAGAGAGAGAGACAGAGAGAGACAGAGAGAGACAGAGACAGAGAGAGACAGAGACAGAGAGACAGAGAGACAGAGAGACAGAGACAATAAGAGACACAGAAAAAGGTATTCTCAGCCTTATCAGCCAGGAAAGCTACATATCAGTGTTTGAGATATTGTGGAGAAACTGGGTGACTGGGAGAGTGTGTTGGGTACCACGGAGAAGCCTGGGCTTAAAGCCTTACTGATTGAGGAGTGAGAGAGCATTCTCCTGCACAGGAACCACACCATGCCTTTCCTCCACCTCAGAGACTCACAGTCTCTTTCCTCCTCTACCTGCCAATAACACAAGGACATAAGCCTAACAATGATTACAGGCTTGTCTCCCCTCAAACAGAGACTCTAAAGAGCAATGAAGAGATAGAGCCAGAAGTCGCTCAGTTCCACACCCTTGGCCTCAAAATGCTTTCCAAGTCTCTTACAATAGCACTGGGAAATTAACAGGTGCAAGCAGTGGCAAAGATGGAATGAAATACCATGAGAAGGCTGGGTGGAAAAAGGCTCTGGGTTCGCCCTAGCCCCTGGGAGGCTGAGTGTCTAGACTGGCCTCAAAAGCTCTGGAGACCAGATGGCAGCCTTGCACCAGTTTCCTTTCTGTCCCTGGGTTGAGGTGGCCCATTAGGTACAGTTATAAACATAGCCGGCTATGGCAGAGTTCTTATCAATTTCTTTGCCTTTACATGCAAACTGACTAATAGGAATAAACTGAAAATTACTGTGTCTACAAGAGAGGGTAGCAGGGGTCTGCAGGGCTTGAGATTCCTGTGAAGGCAACCCTGGCTATCTCAACACACTCTTTCACAATCAGGAGACCAAACAGATGTGTATACAGTGGGTTCTTCTTACATGGGTGCTGGAGCTCTGAATGCTCTCCCCCACGCTTGTGCAGCGGCCCTTTGCCCTCTGGGCATCTCCCCAGCTCATGCAAGCTGTCTTTGAGGAAGGTTGAGATTGCTAGCCAGTCTTGGAGGAGGAGGGCAGAAGTCCTGAGTCAGAAGCTCGACGTAACGGGTGTTAATAACTGAGCCTCAGCAGCAACAGTTATTGGAAACTGATCTCCTCCTTATTAATATGGTCCCGCAATGGAGAGAAAAGATCTCTCCATGTTCTAGAATGCAAACAATGTTTTAATCTTTAATTATATTCTCAATTTCAGCTCTTCTGGAGAACTGCAGCCACCTAGGCCTAGGATTATTTCTTTATTACACAGCCTCTCTGTGGTATTTAATGAATATTGTTACTTAATACTCGCCAATGGGGGAAAGGAGGGCTTAGTGAATTTCCACCTAAGTTTTGAAGACTTTCCCCCAAACTCGGCAAACTTTCATCTGCATGCTTCCTTCCTCTGTGGGACAGCAGCACAGGCCAAACACATGCTCTGCCACAGCCCCAGCGCAGGCTGAGGCTGCTGTGAGACATGAAAGGCCTGACAGACAGCAAGAGGAGCCCCTGTCATCATCAAGGCCAATGAATTTAAATATAAATTAATCACCACATAACCACATTCTGCCCTCAACAAAAGAGTCTCAGGAGTGAAAAAAAATTCAAGACACCACCGTCACCACAAGGATGCAAGCTCATGGTCACCATGGACCCAACTATAGTAGTGCTGCAGAATTTTGGACTTCACAGCTGCTGATGGGGACAAAGATGGAAAACAAAACAAATCCTCCGCCTTCAAAAGGTCTCAAAATCAACAGAAGAGAGAGTGGCAAGAGGCAGTGAGCCACAGAACAGCCTCCCGCACAAGCACTGCCTTGCTGGTGACGACATACCAGCGACCCGAGCGGCTCTCACCCACCCCTCATTCCCACCCAGGACACACAGTAGCATTGGTTTGCTCTCTGGTGTTTCTACACTAAACAAAAGGCAATGTGAGTCTTCTGAGAACAAAGCACCCAAGTAAAACTGTGAGTGGGTGATCTTGGGAGCCAGGCATGAATAGAGGTAGCAGGAGACTCGCCTCATTTGACTCAAGTCCCAGAGCAAAATCAGTGACACAGGGAAAGCCACTGTGTACAGGTGAGTGTGGTGACACTCTCTCCCTGCCAGGAGTTGATGGCACTTCTTTCCAGCAACTGCATGGCACATGTTTGTCATGCTGATGGCTGTAGATGTGAAGGTAGCTCCCTTGAAGGTCTCAGACAATACTGAAACATGCACGTTGAGGAAGGGTCACTAGGAGGCTTCAGAGGACTTAGAAAAAACGCCACTTGTCATCAAAACAGGACAAGGCGCTGATATACATAATGAGAGTGAATCTCAAAAGCTCCACATTGAGTAAATGGGAGGCAGACACCACAGTCTGCACTCCACTGTGTGCCATTCTAGAGACAGCAACTGGAGGAAACAGCAGAGACCACACATGGGTTGCAGAGAAAAGAGAAGACAAGACTTGAACTCTGAGAGCTTGGCTGCAAAGCAGAACTGGGTGATGTGGGAGCCAGCAGGGAAAGATGGTTCAGACAGGCTCCTAAGGGAGATGGTTTTGAACCAGTATGCTTTGTTTACTAAGAGGAACAAGTTGAGGGAAAGGAAACTCTGACATACAGAAAAGGAAGGCCAACAGGGAACTAGCGCAGGACAGGCGACCAGCAGAGAATGGTTTACTCCTCTCCAGGAAGGCCCTGAAGGAATGGTGCTCTGATTCCACAGGCAGGATCTTTTCAAACAAGAACATGTGGTGAAAAGATGCTGCTAACCCTGCCTGCATGGCATAGTGGTAATATTTTCAAAAGGAACTTTTCAGAGAAACTAGTTTCCCCTCAAACCTAAATGAGGCTGAGGCATGCTGGGTTGGAGCAGAAAGGGCTCTTTCATCTCTGGCCACTGAAAGCCAGCTCATCATTAGCTGTTGAGGCCACAGTTCTGTGGACCTTTCAGCCTGAGCGCACAAATGCAAACTAGCATCCCATGTTAAGAGAGAAGCATACCCAAATCTGCTATGGGGAGAGAGCACAACAAAGCTACTAAATACAGGTCTCTCTGAACATGACTCACAGACCGATCACGTAAGACAGAAGCCAACCTCAATCCAATGGAGGGTCCAGCGATGTTTCCATAGCAACAGGGAGACAGCCTCTTTTGATGGAACATCACTGAGAAGGAGCACTTAGGACAGCTGGAAGGAGGATGCTCAGCAGCACACTGTGAACACACTCAGTTTTTACCTCTTTACAAGTTTCTTCAGATGTGGGTAGGAGGGGTTTTGGAGTTGGGGGAGTGGTAGCAGAGGGAGTCTTTGATAACAGCACTCACTCATTCTATGGGACACAGAAACAACCAAGTCTGCAGGTGACTACTGTTCAAGCCAGTGCATCTGAAAAGCACATTCTCCAACTGTCCTGCATTCCTGTTTATGGTTGCTGCATCGCTCAGCAGGACCAGTACAGAGTGTGCAAGACGGAGCAACCCTGGGAAGCCCCTGGCTGCTTTCTACACTGGTTAAAGCCCACCCAGCCTTAGAAACCTAGAAGTCTGGTCAAGCTGGTAGGAGGGAAACCTGGTGAAATTCATGAGGTCTGTAAGAGGATCTTCTTCAGCACCTGACATGGGACTCTCTTGCTCATGGACATGTCTACAAACACCTATCCTCTCCTTAAAAAGCTCCAAGAAAAATCAAAGTCTGGTTCCACAGGAGTCCAACCTGGGGAGCCACTGAGTTTAACAGGCTTCAGAGTACAGTTGTCCCTAAAGCAGCCATACCACAGGATAGTCTAATCCTAGGCCAGACGCTGACTTACCTAACACAGCATCAAGGGGTCCTTCAGTTAACTTCCATACTCAGTTCACTCTAGCACCTCCTTATACCATGAGGGCAAGTGCAGCTAGGGCAGAATTACATGCAAGTGGCCAGGAGGTGTAGAAGAGAGCCTGCAGGACCACAGCAGAGAGGTCAGCGAGCCCACCCTCTTCTTCTAGGAGGGAATGTTACCAGCCAACAAGCTTGGTCTTGAGAGTCTCTTGCAGCAGGACGATGAAGGTGTTGGCTACTATGCTCGGAGGATAGCCCTCTGCAATAGCACCCTGACCAGAACATGGGTCTTGTCTAGCACAAGACCTGGCACACACTCTTGACACCCTGTGACTCATTTGTTCCCCTGTCTCTAGTCTTCTGAAAGCAGAAGTGCACCTCAGTCCTCTCTGAGGCTCCTGCTTGATGCACAGACCGGGACACTTGTGGGCCTAAGTAAATGGATCTTATGGGGGCTTGCTCTTAGCCACCTTTCCCCTGTAGTCCACATTTTCCTTGCCACTTTCTCTTTCATAAAGGACAGTGTGTGCCCTCCTGTTGAATGCCATTAGCACTCAGTGACTCATCCCTAGTGAACAGAATAGTGGACAACAGACACTCTGAGGCTAAGTCAGAAAAGGACAACCTCCTCTTGCTCATCCTTAGTCAGCTGCATTTGGAGAAGCCAGTGCCATACCTGAGGACACTCAAGAAGCCTGTGATGTGGGAAACACTACCTCCTGTTACCAGCCAATAGTGGCTGGCTTGCTGCTGAACTCTCAGAATGTTCAAATGAGACACCAGTCAGACCCATAGTCAGAGAGCTCAGCTGGGGCCACTGCATGGCCTTGGACCTGAGCTGAGCTGAGCCACTGATGACTATGGCCCTAGCTAGTGTCCTGGTAGAACACACTAAGAGACTGAGTCAGACCTGGCCAGGCAAGCCACTCTCAGAACCCTGATCGAGGGTGACAGGACAGAGACTGCCTCTTATTGCTAACATTATTATCAGGGGCAATTTATCTAAACTTAAGAGTGGTGGGTTGGGGGTAAGTGACAGTTAACTAATATAGCCACCTTGGTAAATCTGGATGCTTCATAGGGGCTCAGGAATTTTCTTAATAGCTAACTGAACCTATGGTAATCATGTGTTGTGTTTTTTTTTTTTTCAAAAAAAGTATTGTGATTAGGACTCTAGTGTAAGATGGCACGACTATTACACTATTAACATGCACATAGGACTCTTGTGTAAGAGGGCACGACTATTACACTATTAACATGCACATAGGACTCTTGTGTAAGAGGGCACGACTATTACACTATTAAAATGCACATAGGAGTCTTGTGTAAGAGGGCACGACTATTACACTATTAACATGCACATGTTTGATAGATACTTCAGAGACCATGTCATGCTGCCTTCATAATACACTAGCATAGGAAAGAGGAGTAGATCCCAATTTGATCCTTTTTGGAAAGTTTTGCTTATAAAAATGACCTCCCCCCCCCCCTCTTTTGTGTGTGTGTGTGTGTGTGTGTGTGTACTGAAAAAAAAATCCATCAAACCTTAAAAGGGGTTTCCTTGGGATGGTGTGATGTATCTGCTACCTTTTGTTTTTCTTTCCATCTATATTATACATCTATTACTTGTGGGTTGGTTTTGTGGGATGCTCCTAACTCCAGTAGGCCACCACCTATGCTGTGTCCATCCCTAGCCAACAGCAAACACAGTGAAGAGCTGTGTGGAAGTCTGGATATAGATCCTGCCTATGAGGCAGAAGTTCTATGAAGGGATTCCAGGAGGCTGAGAACCCCAGAGCTCAAAGATGTAAAAGAGGAAAAGTCCATCTCTGCAGGAAACGGCTCCAGAGACAGGAAATCATTCCACCACTGTATTCTTGGGCTGCTGTAACAACTTCTCACTTTGAAACCAAGTATTTTGAGTGATCTATTATAAATGTACGGTGACAGTTGTGAACACTCTTCTCTCTCCTTTCCTTTGGCATCAGAACAGTGTCTGTTGATTGCCTTGGTGCTTAAAATAGCTTCTAAGTGTCCTCATAATAGCATGTCACCTGTAAACAGGTTTCAAGCCAATGCAAATTAACAAATGGTGAACAGATGGACCAAGAACTGACTTTTGTCAGGAGAGAGTTAGCAACAAACACTTTTTGGCTTCGGTCTTATGGGACCATTAGAAAGTCTTTCACTTCTTGCCAAACATCTTGCCTCAGTAGACAATCCATGCAGGGAAAATGACAGATTACAAGGCCCATCAGACTTCGGGGAGCTGCGTGCTGAGGTGTGCAGAGTCACCGAGTCAACACGATGCAACAACAGAGTAACACTCCGCAAGAAGCTTTCTGCTTCTCAGCTTCTTTTCAAAGAACACAGCCCATGTATATGCATGCAGCATGCAAAAATACCCAGAGAGAGTGCTGCTTGCTTGTGCTTGTCCTGGCTGGCTGCTGCAGGTTGTGAGAGGGTCCACAGAACATGAAGACAGCTGTGGACAGGTGCCAGCTGCTGTAGAGTGCCACAGGGACCTTCCTCAGCCCTCTTTCCTCAAGTCTTTGCCTTGTGCCACCGCTAGTGGGTCCTTGTTTGACCGATCTGTTTAAGCAGGCTCCTCCTCCCACAAAAGGCTTCGGGTTCAATCCCCAGTATATACATTTGTGGGTATCCGTGTGTGTGTGTGTCAAACACAACTAGCAAAAATGATAGCATATGATTTTATTTATATGAAGTCAAGGACTGGCAAAACTGTCTTTTTGTTCTTGGACTTTTTTGGTTTCGTTTTGAGACAGAATCTTACTATATAACCAAGATGGTTTTAAACAAAGATCCCCCTGCTTCAGTCTCCCACACGCTGGGACTCATAAGCACATGCCACCATTCCAGGCTAAAGTTAACTATCTGAAGAAATGGGGACAATACTCAGCATAGGGTTAAAGGCACAGCTTGGGTGGCAACTCGGAGCCTGAGGACTCTCCTAGGGTTCTGGAGCTGGTGGCTACAGGGATGGGCACAGGAAAGGAAAAGCACGGGGCTTTGCTGTGCCTGTTAACCCTCCTAGGGATAAAAGCAAGAGCACATGGTTCCTAGGTGAAGGCAGCAGCCAGCCCAGCTCTAACTTTATGCCAGCTTAAGTATGTCCTCTAGGCTTGTGCTTACCAGAATGCACACAGGTCAGCTCTACTGGTGTTCTGCCAGCTTCAGAACTGGTCTGAGGAAACAATAAGATATGAGCCACCTAAGACTCCTAGCTGGCAAGTCATATGCCAGACACGTAAACCAGGAACCATGTCACAGCTGATCCAGAAAACCCTAGGTAAGTTACACTTTCTAGTTTTAATAGAGTTCTTTTAAAAAGGAAGACACTATTTGGAAAGAAACCAAAGCCTTCCTACCAACTCCAAAAGAGAACAAAGCAATGTTCACCCACGTGGAAAGCCCTCCTCAAACCCTTCACTCACTGAGGTGGCAGAACCAGAGTGGTGGGCTGGGCTTTCGGTCTCCGCTTGGCAGACACACCCATCTGATTTGCAGAGCGCTTCAAGGACTGTTGATTCAAAAGGCCAGATGCTAGACCTGCATGGTACTGCAGCTGCAGAGACAAAAGGGAGAGAACATTCCATGAGCTCTGGACAGCAGGCATTATATTATCAACCCTAGGGCATTCTGTCACCTTACACATTTTAGGTTATTTCAAATACTGCTGCTAACATTCTGCTGCAAGGAATTTATTCGTAAGGTGATAATTAGATGAAGAGAAACAGAAGCAAAGTTGTTCATTGTGGCAAGAACATACCAATGAAAACTGGACACAGTTGAAAACGGTTAAGATAGCAAAGGGCCTCCCAGCATCACTGCATGGACTACAAACAGCAGACTGCACGGTGAACCCAGGGACACGTAAGAGGGGCTCTGGAGCACCTCACAGTTCTGAATACTAGCAGAACTGGGGGGCAGTGGCTGTGGAGACTCACCCAGGTATTCAAGGGGTCTGAAAGCCTGTGGCGTGTTGCTAATATGATCTGCACAGTTTTCCCCAGGCACAGAGTAAGTTTTGGGAACTCTTGCTTATAAGAAAAAAAACTACAAGACTGATTCTGGGCTGTGGTAAGCCAGGACCTCGGCTTGGCTAGTCACAGGGGCTCACGCACACCTTTCTCTAGATTCACTTTTCCCACTGGTGACAGTACAAGTGTCAGCATAAGAGCCAGCTCAGGACTCAATCTGAGAGCAACCTGCACAAACAGACTTAGGCTCTGAAGGGAATGGCAAAGACTGTAATTTCATTTCCACTCACATGCCATCAAACTGTGCAACAGAGAGGAAGCTGCATATATGATGTGGGCTTGGGGCCAGAAGCCTTTGCTTTATTCCTGGACAAACTGCTGAGCTTGAAGGTTACTTAACACAGATCATTTTACTCCCTATAGTATTTTGACTTCTGTGGAGGGGAGAAATGGCACATCCTAGTTCTAACCCAGACAACTTTGCATAGAAACCCACTGTTCTTTTAGTGTGTGCAAAGTGGAATGCATGCATTTTAAATGTACCATTTGATGGGTTTAGACCAGTGGTTCCCAAATTGGGGGGTCACAACCCCTGTGGGGGTAAAATAACCGCTTCATAGGGGTCACATAAGACCATCAGAAAACACAGATATGTACATTGTGGTTCATAAGAGTAGCAAAATTATAGTTATTAAGTAGTAACAAAATTGATTTTATGCTTTGGGGTCACCACAACACGAGAAGCTGTATTAAAGGGTCACAGCATTAGGAAGGTTGAGAACCACTGGTTTAGACAAAGGCATAGATCTGTGTGACCAACACTCCACTCAAGACAAAAATCTGCCAACACTCCAGAAAGCTCCCCGGTTCCCAAGACAGACTCCCAACTTTACCATCCCAACATCTGGATTAAAAACATAGTCGTCGTCGTCGTCCCCCCCCCCCAGTCTCACACACTGTCAAATGAAGCACAGTTCTGTGACATGTGACAGTAACCTTCTTCTGCTTTTGTAGTCTAGATCCTAAGAATTGTCATCAATCTTTCTACAATAAAATTAGCTTTGACAGGTATCCCAGTCTTGAACAGACATAAACAAAACACTCAGATGTGCAGATGCTAAGCTAAAAATTTGGACCAAGACCATTTCTAACAACTGATATGCTTCCTTCCTCTCCTCTCAAATGAAGCAAAGTCTTTAGAATATATATTTAGAATTAACTAAACATACAAATAGTAACTCATTCTGAATCAATTTCTTCCCAACTGCTTTTCCAAGGCATGGATTTTCTTTGCTGAGTCAGCTGCATTACAGCTTTTGGTAATGACATGATGACCACCATATATAAAGGGCTAGGCCTGGATGCAAAGGGCAATAAAGCTCTGAAAAACAAATGGCCTCACCTAAGGCCACTGGGCTGCACACAGAGACAAAACAAAGACGATTAAAATGATCTGTTCCTTGCAAGTGGCTATAAAAGAGAAGCTAGCTACCCTGTGACCCAGTGAGGCAGAAATGGCTGTACTTGGAATATCCATACTACTTTCTAAAAGGCACTTGATTTACCCGGTGGATCTGTTGGGGAGCCTATGGCCACCCAATACAGGACAAAGACAGACAGCCTTCATAATAAAACAGGGGCTCTTCACAGGGTGGAGAAGGGCAGAATTTGGCTTTAACAACTCATCTTAGACCAATGAATTTTGTTCAGATTTGGTTTTCTCCCTCAGATCCCTTAAATGGGAAATCAATGGAAGCAAGGGACAGCACAAGTTTGAAAGACAATGTTTCAAAATGTCAGCTGCTTGGGCTTCGATCTTCTCCACCAGAATCTGCAGTGAGAGCAATAAGCAAGGGCCTTTCTGGAATGAAGGGAGAGACAGCTTGGCAGGGTCCATCCTGGCCCAAGGAACCCTCTCTGCCTTTGGCTCTCCATCTTCTTTGTCCATGCAAGCTCAGCTGATCCAGCCCTGCTGACTCTTTTCAAGGCAGAGCCCTGCTAACTATGCAGAGTGGCAAGGGGATTCTGTCCACCTGGCATCATCTGGATCATTTGGTCCGACAAACAAAAAGCAAAGCAGCAGAGCTGCATGCTGACTGCTGTCTGTCTTCTGCAGGATCCTGCGAAGCCTCCCCATCCTGGAGGATCTCAGCATGCAGTACAGCTCCACGAGCATATGTAGGTGGAACACTTTCCTTCTGCAAGAACAGAACCTGCCCTTGCAAGCTGACTCATAATGATTAAGTGACATTTGTTAATCATATATAAAATCCTGGTTTCCAGGAACATGGCTCCAACTGTCAAGATCTATAAGGGACCATTAAATATTAACTGAACCACCTTTATAATGGGCAGAAAGGTCAAAGTTAATAAAACTGACAGGCAGCTCCTGTCTAACTGGATCTATACATTATTTAAGCACCAAACACTTCATTCCATGGAACACTGTTTAGATCTAAAAAGACTCTTGGAAAATGTCCACCCAGCCAATGGTTCTGAAGCAGAAGGGGGTTCAGAGCAAATCCACACACAACATTTGGAACATATTATGCCACAAAACTCTGCCATAAATTTTCAGTTATAGGTTTTGTAATGTTTTCTATAAAAATATATTTCAATAAACATACTCCCTTCCAAATGTCTATGGCATGGAAACAGCTTCATCTCAGAAAAACCACTTATAAAAGTTCTAATGTGATGTTTCCATGCAGGATCATGTCTTCACTAACAAGAAGGAACATGAGAGAGGCCTGGCCTGGTACCTTTCACATCCTACAACTGTGGATGCAAGAGCTTATGCTACCGGTGGGGTCTTCATTTACCATGGAGTTGCCAGCCCCATCCACAGCAGCTAACTGTTCTCTGGGGTTGAGGATGCTCCAGTTAGGCCTCCGCTGTGTGTTAACTTCAGCTTTCAACCTTCTCCCAGGACTGTTCTATCAGCTCTCAACCTAAAGCCTGTCTAGTCAATGCTATCTGCTAGTTACCTCTAGGCCTGGGAAAACAACTCACCATTGCCTGAGTAAAAACCAATCAGAATTAGGAAAACGTTGATGGCAACTAATTGTAAATAATGCTTAGACTCGGTGCTCATGAGAGATGCTCCAAGTATTGTCAGGAGGGGGTCCATGAGACTGAGAGCCTGCACAAGCATCCTCCTAAGAAACTGCTCCTAGGCTTTGCTACCAGGAGAGCCTGTGGCTGCACATCCCACACCCATCTCTAGACCACACCAAGCTATCTATCTAAAGGAGATGGGAGGGTATTTGGCAGCACAAGGATTCCCCTAACACTCATATAACAGGTGATCCATGAGGATACATAAGCATCCTCACCCCCAAAACTCCAACCTAGAGAGCCAATGAGTTTATTGGGCTTACAGAGCATAGGGGAGGAGTTACTTACAGGAGTGTGTGTGACCCCAAAGCTGCTGCACCTTTGAAAACTGTCACCCTGACAGGAATGACAGGTAGGCTCTCCCTTTCAGCTAACCTTCCATGCTGTATGTATCTACTCCCTAGATCACAAGGCCATGTGCAATTAAGGCAGAATTCCATACAGTGGTCTGAGATTTGCAAGAGGGAGCAGCCAGAACCCCTAGTGAGAGTTCAAGGACTCTCCCCACCCTCCTTCTATGAGGCAGTATCAGCAGGCAGTCACAGCAGCTCTAGAGAACTCAAAGGCTATTCTACTCAGAGGACAGCACTGTGTAAGGCTTACCCAAACCTCTTTCTCTAGGTAATCTAGGTTTCACAGAACTTTTTTCAAAGAGCGTAAACCACCAGGGTCAAAGTTCAGTTGGCTTGAGTACGCTGTGAATTTTACAAATAGTAGCATATATCAAAAGAAAACTGCATCAAAGAAAATGATGGAGGCAGGAGTCCATGCCAAGTTCCTGGTCAAAACTTCAGCGTTTAAAAACTCAATGAGCCATTAGGTTAGTTCTCAGCTTGCTTTATGTCTTCCCTGCTGTCCTGATGGCTACATCACTGGCCCAAAGATGCACCAACAAATAGATAGATAGATAGATAGATAGATAGATAGATAGACAGACAGACAAATCTCTCCAAGGTGGCAGAGAACACACCAAAACCCAGAGCCACAATCTAAGCACATATTCTATAGATCCATTGCATACCTGAGTCAACCACCACCTTGCACAGCTGGGACACAAGACTGCAACATGGGTGGGCAGAGCTAATTGAGATTTTCATACAGTCCTATTTCCCCACACCATTAAATTCCAACTGGAACTACAAACCAGGAATACTTCATCACAGCTTTGAGCTGCAAAGACCTTTGGCCCTCATTACTGCAGCAGCGTAGCTTCCTGCTAATGAGACAGCACAGCATCACTGGGAAGCTCAGCTCCTTCTGAGCCCAACTCTGGGCAGAGAGCAGGCAAGCCTGCCTGGCATTGTCTGTGCCAAGGAAAACAACTACAGAAAAATACCATAAATCTAATTGTTCTGCTTCGGTTTCAATCTAAATATCAGATGATGGCATTAGCATCGGTGGCCTTTTATCTTGTAGAACTCCTTTTAAACAGCCCATTCTTTTTTTTTTAAACCATTGAGTTGAGCTTTTATAGGTAAATAATCTTTTTACTTGGTCAAAACAGCATCAATAAACCATAAAAAGGAGGCCTCCAATTTACTTCCCTATTTGTTCTCCACGGGGCAGCTGGGACTCAGGCCCTTCAACTCCTCTGAAAGCAAGCCCTGAAGCAGGGCTGTACTTCCTGCTCGACTGTGGCATTGTGTTTGTGTGCTGCCATTCAGGTTTCTTTCTGACATATTAATGCATGGACCTGCTCTACTGGTGCTTCCTGGAGTTCACGCCTTTATTAATAGGCCATTCCCCCACCTGCTCCTGTTTACACCACAGCTGTATGCATGCAATCACACTTCAAAATGTCAATCATCAAGGGGAGAAATCACTCATGTAGCTGAACAGTCAGGAACAAAGCATATTTAACCCAGCTAAAACCAAAGGTAGAGCCATCACAGGGATATCACCTAGGAAGGAAGGAAGGAAGGAAGGAAGGAAGGAAGGAAGGAAGGAAGGAAGGAAGGAAGGAAGGAAGGGGCAGGCAGGCAGGCAGGCAGAAAGAAAGAAAGAAAGAAAGAAAGAAAGAAAGAAAGAAAGAAAGAAAGAAAGAAAAGGAAAATGAGCAGACTTCTAAGTTAAAAAAGGGACAAGGGGAGGTAAGACAAGAAATTTTGCTGTCTCCCAGGAGCCACCAAATGTCACACCAGGCTTTCACCCAGGTGCCACACAAGGGTCACAAAGAGTTGCATGGCTAACAGGCTGATGATTCACTCTGTCACTCTAGTCTATGGAAGGCCCCACTTCAGTACTTTAGATGAGGTCACCCTTTTCTTGGATGAGAAACATCAAGAGGGTGGCTGGTGGCACACATGGGAGTCCATCCTCACTGAGCACCCAATCTGCAGGATCTTGGACTTTGCAACCTCACTGTAAGAAGCATTTGTTGTCCAGGCCATTCACTGTGTTATGGATTATGAGAACAGCCTGAACTACAGTGTCACACGCACCACCACTTAAGATGCAGCCACAAAGTAAAAATAGGACCAAAACAACACTTATAGTGCAGTACCAAGATTACACATGAGCCTGAAGGGCAATTTCAGAGCTAAGATAGTAGCCTCCTAAGAGCAGTATGGTGGGCCTGTGTGCCCATCATCCTCTCAGGGGCAGCATGGTGGGCCTGTGTGCCCATCATCCTCTCAGGGGCAGCATGGTGGGCCTGTGTGCCCATCATCCTCTCAGGGGCAGCATAGTGGGCCTGTGTGTCCATCATCCTCTCAGGGACAGCATGGTGGGCCTATGTGCCCATCGTCCTCTCACGGGCAGCATGGTGGGCCTGTGTACCCATCATCCTCTCAGGGGCAGTGAAAGGTCCGGGACTCCCCAGAAAGGGGTCCACTTAAGTCACAGGATAGCACGCACCCAAAGGACACACAAGAGACCGTCTTGCTGTAAAGCACATGAGGTGGTTTATTAAATCAGAGCTCTGGGCCAGCCCATATCCCCATATCTCACATAGGGGATAGAGGGACTGACCTCGTGGCTCAGGGGCATAGCGCTTATATATGGGCGGGGTAGGGAAAAATCGAACTTTCGCGCGGGTGCACAGGATTGGTTGTTTTACCTTTTTTGAACACTAGTAGGCCGTACCATGGGGCAGGGTGTAGTTCTTCCCTTGGCCAGTCAGTTTCTGGGATGTTCTTAACAGGCCTTTGTACTGTAACTCCCCCCTCCTCTGTAACTAATTAGATGGACCCAAACCTGCTGGCAGGTGCTTTTCTGCCCAAGGTCTAAGGTGAAAAATTTACACATATTTCATAAGATGGCCTTTATAATTTTTCACTCTACAGCAGCATGGTGGGCCTGTGTGCCCATTATCCTCTCGGAGACAGCAGTCTCTCATGCTTTCAGCAGCAGCTATGCTTACACTACCTGTTTACCCTGACACTCCTGTACCCAGTAAGGCACAATGTGCATCTCACCTACTACAAAGACTTCTCTGGTTGACAAGAAGTTTTGAAAATGTCTGCCACTAGACTGATGACCTAAGTTCAATCTCTGAAACCCATGTGGTGAAAGGAGAGAAGTGAGCCCTGCAACCTGTCCTCTGACCTCCACACGCATGCACCACAGGCACATGTGCATACACCACACGCACACACTCACGCTCAGGCAGCTGCCCTTTAGTATTTAGTACTCTGTGGGTTCTTCTTTGTCGCACCCTTGACACCTCCTCAGTTTCACCCCCAACACCACATAGGAGAGCAACAAGGATGGAGGGGAGAGAGGAATTTGGAAAATCTCTGAATCTAATTTATTTTCTTTTGTTTCTTCTTTGACCACTGCTATCAACAAACCGCAACCAACCTCCCTAAATGACCAACAACCCCCAAGCTCACCTTTCAGGACTCTCAAATTTATGTACCCTCTGAAAACTTCCCAGAATTCCTAATGTCACACAATCGCAGACACTATCTGCAGCTGGCAAAACCATGCTTCTGTTAGAGCATGAGGCAAATCAATCAGCTGTTGTGGTCAGTTTGAAGCAGCTCCATAACCCCACATATAAGATTAAAACAAATACATTCTTAAATTTCTGTGAAAAAAAAAAAAAACAACCAAGATTCCAGAGTTCTCAAAAATGTCATTATATGCTCACATGCAAATAAAAAAATAATAAAGATTCCTCTATGAAAACACAATCTGAGTCTGGCTTTCTACTGCAAAAATCCATGCCTGCAAATTTAAGTCCACTTGTGATATAACTGTTTCACTGCTCTCCAAGTCTCCAGTTAAAGCTAGCGGTAGAGGGGCAGGAGAATCCTTGTGAACCCCAGGCCTGGGTTAACCTTGACAGGTACCCCATTGTGAGCTGACAGGTAATTATAACTTCCATGAGGCATAGGGGAGAAAGGAGGCTATGCAACAGAACAATAGATGGGAACTCCAGCCCCAGACACTGAAGCCTCAGCACTGGCCCTCTGACAAGTTCTATAAACTAGTGCAGGATCTCTAAAAGATTACCAATCTAATGACAGTAGGAATGTGATTAAATCATTATAAATTTCTTCTTTTACAGGTAGTCGGAGAAGGAATGGCGGCTCCTTCAGAGAAGAAGATGAGTGCTGCATTGCTATTGCTGCATTGCTATTGCTGCTGCTGCTGCTGCTGCTGCTGCTGCTGCTGCTGCTGCTGCTGTGTTTAGATTTCACCAAGGAAATATTAAACTCCTCTTCCTTCCAGGTCATGAACTGCCTGAGGTAAGTGCCAATTCAATGCCATAACACGCAGTCCCCCTGCTTTCCCTTCCCAAATTGACCAGTAGTCTGCTGGGGGGCAAATGGCTGCCAGCCCAGGACTTGACCTGCCTTCTCCCAGCACTCACTTACCAGAGGAAGAAGACACGGGGAGGAGGGCAGGGCAGTGGAGAGAAATCACACACAGGCTGGCGTGCACCTCAACGGTACAACATGTGCTTAGCATGCAGGACACCCCAGATTCAACCACAGTGTATGGGGGCCAGAGGACAAAGACGGCAAAAAGAGGGAGTCACATAACCACTGAGCTACAAAGACCAGCAAGACCTCCAAAAGCAAGAAACTACAGAAGACATTGAGAAAGCACCATTCTATCGATCCTTTTGGTGAGCTGCATCATCTCTTCAAGGCAAAGGAGTCATGAGGTTAGTGCCTGAGGTCAGGAGGAGGCAGTGGTCCAAGGCAGCAGATGCTCTCCTCCACACTGTCACGGCACAGCAAAGGCAGAGCTCGGCAGTGTGGCTTCATGGGCAGGAGACAGAGCCCTACAGTCAGATGGCTAGCTCCACATAAAAGATCCTGAGTTTCTCTTCTCTTCAGAGCCTGTATTTATTTCATTAGCCCACTGTGAGCAGCAGTGTTCATCCAGAAGGACGAAGAGTTGTCTTTATGTCAACTCAACTGCTCCCTAAGGTGGATATGGGGGAGGGGGGATCTTTTAGTGACAGACAAAGAAGGCAAAGAACACCTAAGGATGAAGCGATGTCATGTGGCCAGTGTCAAGCCTGGCACTCTGCAAACAGGTAGAGACCAGAGCTGCTCTCCAATTCTGCAGAGGGCTCCAACCTCAAGCATAGAGGCTATCACTCTGCATAGAGAAAGAGACCAAAGCTGTCCAAGGTTTGTAGAAGGTTCTATACTCAGAAATGTCTCATTCTGCTAGCTAGCCTATCATTTTTTAATCAAGTACTGTCACCCTACCCACACTGGATAACAAACTGGGAGGGTGGATGAAAGAGGAAGATGCAGCTACTAGCTGCACTGAGAAATCCAACTTAGAATTCCCCTCACACAGTGAAGGAAGACAGTCTGGCGGGCAGAGACGCCTCCTGGCCCATCTCGAGTAAACCTCTCACTAACAAGAAGAATGACTCTGTGGGGCCTCAGAAGCCCCGGAGCACAGTAAATGGAAGGCAGCAGAGCATCAGTTGGGAAGCGCCTTCTAATAGACTAAGAGACTGTTCCTTTTAATCTGCACTCAACCTAAATGCCTGGCTTGTTAGCTCAACCTTGATGTGTTAAGCCACCAAGAGAGGATCACAAAGATCTCAGTGAGGCCAGACCAGAGTCTCCTTCCACAGCCCCTCCCATAGGACCACTCTCTTTCTTTGCGGGACAGTTGAAGGGTTTTCACTGGCTTCAATTTTGGTTTGGCGGTGCCAGGGACTGAAGTCAGGGCCCTATGCATGCTAGGCAGGTGGGTGCCGCAGCACTGAGTGGTGAACCAGGATCATTGCTGTCTACACAGAGGGAAGGAGAAGAGGCACACGGTGGCCGGCCTAGTTGCCAGAACCCCACACAGATACAGGGCTGTGACTGTTTTCACCCTTGGAAGCAAAGAGTCAGCCAATAGGGGTGTTTTTGGTTCAAAACAAGCAACATATCAGATTGAATGTCCTCCTGACCAATCAACACAGTTCAGGCAGAAAAGTTTCAATTCTAAGACTGTGTGGGTGTGAAGTCATATGTCCAAGTGCGTGCCAAAGGCCCTTCTAAGCCTTTGTCCTGGAAGTGTGGGTTTATCCATCCACGAGCCCCTCCCCGCAAGAATTTTCTTTTGTTAGGGTGCTGCTTCTCAACAGTGCTCAGTTAAGCCAGAAGAAACTTGGCCTTGGGTTCTTGGGGCCCAATCCAAGGCTTGCAGTTTATAATCACAAATATTGAGCTGTGTTTTCCTTGACCAGACGTGTTTGGGTCAGAAATTACCACAACATTAGGTCCTCAAAGTTGGTGAGTGGTGGAGAGAGAGAGAGAGAGAGAGAGAGAGAGAGAGAGAGAGAGAGAGAGAGAGAGAGAGAGAGCTGAACAAAGGGGCTGGCAGCAAGCATATACCTGAAATATGTAATCTGTGGTTGCTACTGACAAGCTGAGGTTGATGGGTAACTACTAACAAGGCGCCCGGAACAAGCCGATGACTGGAAAGCTTTCTTTGGACAAAAGATTTAGAGGACACAGATAAGTTCTGGCCTTGAGAAAGCCAAGTACAGCTAGGCTAGAGAGCAGACCAGCGAGGCTGGAGCCGAGACCAGCCCCTGACGTACTTTCTTCTCCTTTTTTGCCTTTTCTTCTTCCAATTCTCTTCTTCCTCTCTCTCATCCATCTTCCTTCTTCACTCCCTCCTACTATGGACTACACACAGGACTTGAGGACAGGATTGATGCATGCCAGGCAGACACAATACACTTGACCACACCCCTAGCCCAAGAAGGGCAACTTGGAAGAATGAGCACTTCCTCTGAAGCTGTGGTGCAGCCTATTCAAATAATCTAATCCAATCTGCTGGGAGGAAACCAGTAAGCAAGTGAACCACACAGAAGCAGTGGCTGTGTGGGGGAGGGGATGGTATCCATGAGGGAAGATCAAGAATATGACTATACCTAACTGTGTCCAATCAGAGGAAGAACTCAGTATGGAAAGGAGCCATCCTTGGGCCAGGGCTGGGAAGATAAGAACAGGCCACTGGGCAGCACCACTGTCCTTTCGCCTCAATACTACAAAGGCCGCCTTTCACTTGGCTTTCCTCAAGCCAGTCCAGACACCCCACCGTGCCTCTCAGAAACCACTATTCTAGTACCATTGTACATGACGGCATGACAGCACATGGAATCTACCCATGTCCCACTGGCTCTGAACAGGGGCCCATGTGGATGGCCAATAGCAGTATGTTGAGAATGTGCTGGTGTGACAGATGCAGAACACAGGGCTACACGTGGCTAGAAACCAAAAGTAGTAGCTCTGCTTTTAGGTCAAGATTTCCATCTAGTGCAAACCCCTAGAAGCAGAGACTTCCCTTGTCTAGAACAGTGGCTAGCCTGTGGTAAAAATGCTAACATTAATAATACACAAGTTTGTTAGTTAGACTTCACTACCTTGAGAAGACTCCTGAGCAAGCAAGTGTAGGGAAGAAAGATCAGCATCCCTCCACGGTGAACCAGCTCCTCACTGGAGGCCTGAGGTCAGGCAGAATGCTGTGGTAGTAGGAGCATGTGAAGGAGACCTGTCACTTCAAGGCAGCGAAGTATGAGAGAAGAAGAGGCATGGGACAAGATAGGTCTTTCCCAGGGATGTCCTCAATAACCTACCTCCTCTAACTAGGCTATACCCACTGCCTCCCCTCTCCCCCACTCTCAGCAATGCCATTATACTATGAATCCACCACAAGGATTAGTCCACTGATTAATGCAATCACCTGGCAACCAAGCCCCAATACATGACCCTTTGGGGGTATTTTATATCTGGAGAATAGCAAGGGCTCACTGTGAGCTAGGGACTCAAGTGATCCAAGTGATGGCCATGTAAATTAGGCATTGGTATTAACTCTAAGCTGATGAGGAGGAAACTGAGGCGCAGGCAATGGTATGGTGAGGCTGGACCCTGGCCAGCCTGCAGAGCACCTCTTCTAGAACCACTACGCACACTCTACCACCGAGAACTCAGTATGCTCTCACTACGGGTTTTTATAAAGAAAAGCCAGAAGACATAGGAATTAAACTTCAGACTGTGCTGAGAACCACACTGGGGGTGAGTGAGGTCCTGGAGAAGGGTGGGCATAGGGTATTTATTCAATACATGGTACATGTGTGGAGGTCAGAGGACAACTTATAGGAATCAATTGTCTCCTTCCACCCAGCCACCGTGTGAGTTCCAAGGACGGCACTGGCGGCACACTGACTGGCTCTAACGTCCCTGTTACTTGGTTAGGTCAGTTACAAGGAGCAGTCACTCTCAAGATGCCCAGTTAGTAAAGGTTTATCATGAGGGTAGCAGGAGAGGTGTCTGCAGCCAGGCCTCTTGGAAGATGAAATCATGGCTTACCACAGTCTAGCAAACTGTCCCTGCTGGCCCTGGAAGCCCAACCCACTGGCTGCTTTTCCAGCTCTAGAGGAGGCAACTGTATTGGACTTGCACTTGCTCTCCCAGAAGCCCCTGCTGCTGCTGAGGAGTGTTCTAGCTGTATACACACCTTTCACCCACTCACTGCCTTCTGCTGTCTCACACCCAGAGCAGAGGACGGGACAAGAAGCTGCCAGCACAGAGCCAGAATTCCTTCTCGAAATATGAAAATGCATGAAAGTCCTCAAAGTCAAAAGCTTTCTCATCAATGTAGGCGCAGAACTCGTGTGGCAGCAAAACCTGCGATGAACTGATGTGAATCTATTTGAATCTTAATTTATCTCACTTACTGTGAAGAGGCAGGCATTTCTACAGCAAAATATCTGATTATAAGGTATTATCCTGGATCCCACTGGAGAAATTAGTGCTATATATGGTATGTCAACATACTACCTTTCTAGAACATAAAATTCTAAAATCAAAACCCATTCAGACTCCCAAATTTTGGATATGGAACTCTCACCTTGTGCCACGCTGTGGGACGTAGGTGTGCTACACATAGTACCCCCTGCTAGCCTGCTTCATTAGTATCAAGACCATCCACAGGGGGATGATCCCATGTGCAGATTACATGGCCCTGCCTCAAATCTGTGGGATGATAAGCACACATGGGTCTCAGGCACACTAAAACCTGAGACCCACCATGGACCATTCTTAGGAAATCTGTATGGACTCACTGATTAGCTTCCAGGGAGATATTGAACCAATCAGAAATGCACAACTGGGCTAGGAAGATGTGCCGCCAGTGCCAAGCTGATGACTAGCCTGTGAGCCTTGGAACTCACACGGTGAGTGGGTGGAAGGAGAGAACTGACTCCCATAAGTCGTCCTCTGACCTCCACACATGTACCAGGGTGTGTGAGTACATGCACACATGAATAAATGCAACAGAATTTACTATCCAACAGAGTTTCTCTTGGACAAATCTCAAAGAGCTCACTTGAGCTGTGCCCGACTCACCACAAGGATCCAGGGGTGCAGATACCGATGTGACACGCTTCTAGCATGAAGAGGCATATAGCCTTTCAGCCACCATCTGCTGTGTCCATGATGCCTTTGGGGACAAGTGGAGACAGCTTTGGGAACTGGACTCCCTATCTAGTGCTCAGCTACCCGTGACTAAGCAAATACAGACATGCATTGCAGGAGCCTTCAAATAGTTAAATTTTCAATCTTTATAAAAAAGAAAATCCATCAGACATGATTGATAAGTGTACTTTTTAAAACTAAAGGTAAAAAAAAAAGTGAAGATTGGCAACATTTTTCCCCATATAATTTGCTTTCTTTGCCTTTTTCCACAGCACTGCACATAAATCAAAGAAATGTTAAGGAGGCCTATATATCACCAACTGGCATTTCAAAACTATTTACAAAGTCTTTAACAGACACAGGACAGAGTCCAGAAAACCAGGACCTTGGGAGGCTGAAATTCAGGGAGAAAATGAACTCAAACACCGACAGAGCTAATTAAGTTTACAAATAATTCTCTAACGAGAAAATGATGATATTTAATAAGTCCTGCCTTGGTAAAAGAGGGTTACAAAACGCAGAGGGGGTGGGGAGACAGACAAGCCGACAAGAGTTTTCCAAACAAGAATAATGTATATTTGAGCAAGCTGCCTCTGTGATTAAGCACAGAAATCTGGGAACAAGGCAGGGGAATGATGTTTTAATAAGGTCTGAGATAGCCTTCTGAGCTGCATTTTACATTCCCTTGCAACAGGCACGGAGATACAGCAGGAGCAGAGTGCAAGCTAAGACTCCAGGCTCACAGGCCAGGACTCATGCACCGGCTGAGGTGGGGAGAGGCAAGGGCAGAGAAAGGTGGGCTGCCGTGGCCATATCCCACACAGACAGTACATCATTTCCTGAAGGCAGGTGACAGATCCAATCGGTAGTTTGTGTTCTGGTTTCCACAGACAGAAGAGGGAATTTATCTTCCTTCTTATTGGAAACAGCACAAGTGACTTGCAGGGGGCAATGTCAGGTGGACAACACATGGAAAAACAGGCCCAACTGCATAGGCGTAAGTGTCACACTGTCCCTAGCCCCACATTGGAAAATGGCTCTAATATTAATGAAGTCTATTTTCTTTGTCAAGCTCGGCTTCCGTGAATGTGCTGCTGTTACAAACCATGGGCCTCTGTCTACTACTACAGTCCAGAAGATTGAACTGCCAGCAGCCCAGGCAGCAGGACGGGTGCTGTGCGATAATGCTAGCCCCTGGGAAAAGGCACAAGAGAAAGCATGCCTCTTCTGCATCTCCAGCCCCATCATCTCTCCCTTTAAGCATGTTTCTTCAAGGACAAAATCAGGACGATAAGTCTGTGTGCATAGCACAAGGTACAATGCCTCACTGGGAGCCAGGGCTCTTGGTTGAACGTGGCCGATAAACAACATGTTCAACTGCACTTCTTCCCCAAGTCCCTGAAATGGTGGGGATGAATGAGCACAAAGGGTTCATTCAGAAGGGAAGAACACAGAACCTGAGTTCCTCAGCTTTTTGCCTCTGTAACAAAATCCCTGGAAGAAATCAACATAAAGATGTATTTGGGGTCATGTTTCATGGGCCATCACTAGCTGGCTCCATTGCTGATGGTCTGAGGTGAAGACACAAAGGCATAAAAATGGAAGTGAACAGCAAAGGAGACAGCCAGGGCAGCCATGATGCAAAGAGCTAGAAGAATCAGAGGCTTTCTGATACCTACGTTTATACTGAGACTAGCACTGCTCCCAGCCTTCATCACAGAGGCTGATGCAGTACATGATGGCTAATGCAGAGACCCACAACTTGTCAGGGTGCTGAGGGGAAGTGACAGTTGAGTGCTCAGCCTAAACAGGACACCTACATCATTCCCTCTGGTGGCCTGGGGAACAGTGCAGAAGAGGGGACAGAGAGACAGAGCACACTCACTGCTGCAATCATGACCGCACAGCAGCTGTGACTACCTGCACACTCGTGAGCTCATGTAGGAAGGGGACTGGCTGGGAAGAAGAGGGTCAGCGGGAGTCGGAGGGTAAAAGAGAGGTCAATCAGGGTGAATAGGATCACAATGTATTGTATACATGTATGAAATTTTCAAAAAATAAAGAAAATGGGGTTGGGGATTTAGCTCAGTGGTAGAGAGCTTGCCTAACAAGTGCAAGGCCCTGGGTTCGGTCCTCGGCTCTGGAAAAAAAAAAAAAAAAAAAAAAATATATATATATATATATATATATATATATATATGTCATAAATGTATCAATAAATGAGTCTGTCAGTGAGGTCCAACCCTTCATGACCTGTTTGCCTCCTAAAAGACCCACCTCTCTACATGGCTGCACTGGGGACCCAGACTTCAACACATGAGCCCTCAAGGGACAGTCCAGCAGAAAGAATGCATGGCCAACACTTGACAGAGAGAAGCTCATTGAAACTCTGCACAATGTGGAGAGCTAGTGGAGGGTGCAAGAGGTAAAAGCCAGCGAGTGGCATGGCATACAGAATTCCTAAACACTGATATGAGGAAGGGGTCTGGAGGGGGTTGGGGGTGTATGCACAAAAACAGGCAGATTGCTTAAATCTCCACTGAGGCCCCAAATCCTTGCTCCCATCAGACACTACTCTAGAGAGGCTAACTCTGAGTCTTGGGATTCATGGGCAGCTGAAAAAGAGGAGTCTGGTGAGACACCTCCAACCTTCACAAAGAAGTAGCACACGGCATGGTGTAATCAGTCACATCATGTAAACTGATGTCCATCAGAGGCAAGCAAGGCATGGGAAAAAATGTGATGTACAGGTGCCAGACTCTCCTCCTCCTCCATGGAGCCCACACAGCCAGCGTCTGAGGTGGCCCAGGCAGATTACTCAGAGCAGCACAGGCAGGAGTCAAAAGCAAAGAGCTGTAGAAAAGCTCAAAGTTACCTCTGAAGAGTGACATGGGGACAGCCAGGCATGGGACCTGTCCTCTGTGAAAAGTGCTCCAGTATTAGTCTCCTTTAAATTATGTACATAATCGTTCCTTTGATGAACACAAAACTGATACGAGGGAAAGAGACCCAGAGTGCCATGAAGTCATGAGCACACGTGCCCCCCACATGACACAACTTGCTCGTCACCTGGGGACTATTAGTTTACTATAGTAACACTTAATTTTATTTCAAGCTTTACTGCCTCAACTAAAGAATTTTACAATAGCAGATGCCTTCCCTCCCACACATCAGTTAATTTGCAGATTGACTCAGGTTGTAGAGATAATGAGGTGCTGAGAGCCTTCTCAGTGTGAGGGAGAGCTGGGCACTCCATCAGATGTGGGTGGGGTGGGAGCAGCACTGAGCTTCCAGGTGCTTGAAGGCACTGGGTACACACAAACAACCCTCAGTGCCACTAGCCCGAGCGAGACCCACCCCTGGCCGAAAATAAAGATGAAAGAAGATAGGAAAGTTCTAGAGACATGTGAGATGTCTTATGCCCAAGAAAAAATGCCAGGTTTTTAAGACTTCTTTTTATAGGTTTATATTCGATGCTTATTGAGAAAGCAAACTGTTTGAAAAGAAAGAGTGTGGCCTCAGCATTCAGCTTAGGTGAGATTTGGCAAGCTGGTGATCAGGCCCACACATCTAAGTTTCTTCTTCATTCTGAAAGAGCTGAACCAAAGTAACGTTGTTTCAAAACACAGTGGCACCACTAGCCGGGCAGTGGTGGTGCATGCCTTTAATCCTGGCACTTGAGAGGCAGGGGCTTGCAGATTTCTGAGTTCGAGGCCAGTCTGGTCTACAGTACAGCCAGGGCTACATAGGGAAACCCTGTCTCAAAAAACCTAAAAAACCTTAAAAAAAAAAAAAAAGGAGTCACACCACATGTGCCAAAGATCTTTCTTCCTTTTGACTTGGCTACAAGACAAGCATTCATGCCTCAATATGCCCATGCCATCTTTTGACAAAAAATGCTAGCAACTACAGACCTCCCTTCATTACATGAGCAGTGCATGGTCTCAAGAAGCAATGGCCCCATCCAAGCACCAGCAGCCGTGTCATGGGACCCCAGACCTCTGGAAGTAGGGCTTTCCTCCATCTCATCCCCTTCCTGCCTCTATTGTCCTCTCTCCCAGGAAGGACCCTGTGGTCAAGCTGCCCTCTCTCCTCCTGAGCAGTGCCTTGCTCCCTTGCCTGCCCTTTCCCAGCTGTAATAAAGGGCCTGCCTGCGAGGAAGCTTCAGAAGGGCTCCTGCTTGAAGAATCTGCCTTCCCAACAAATTAAATAGGTGCCGACAACAGCCCACCAGTGAACAACAAGGTATGCTCTTCCTCAAAACTACATGAGGCCAGAAGTAAAATCTCACTCAAACATTTTTCATTCCCACCAACTAAAGGCAGCTTCATGCATACAGTGCTGTTTGGCTCCCCAACACACCATCTACGAAGAACTCGGGCCATGGGCTCTGGGTCCTGAAGACAACAATTTTCTTTACACAATTATGAAAGCAATCTGAAGTTTCCCTGACATTTTCTGACCTGGCATTGTCTGTAAAGGGCACAGGTTAACAGTGTTTAAGAAAAGATCACATACAATATATAAATCATGAAGGTCCCCAAGACACTGCGTGGTTCAGGGCTTCGGCTTCAATACACAGCAGCCAGGAGAGGGGTGGCTTTTCTCTTCACTTCATACTGGACTCACAAAGCCATTCAAATGCCAACAAAGACAGTTTGGGATCTACAATCATTTGACTTTTTTTTTTCCTAAGGAAATTTAAACCCAAAAAAGTTGAGTAAATTTAGTCTTGTGAAGTACCACCCGCCTCCTCTTCTCCCCTAAAAAGGGCAAGAAAATTCATCATCAAAGGTCGCCCCCTGAGGAATGTCATCAGAGCTTGGTATTTCCACACATTCATTTGTGTACACAAATCTCCAACTGTGCCAAGCTCTTATAGGCAGAAGCAGGAACGGAACACTGGGCAAGGGGACAGCTGCTTTTCTTAGCAGTTTTGCAATGGTTTTTCCTCCACTTTTGTCAGTACAACCTAAGTTCCTGGTGTTCTGGACAATCCTGTCTCTACTTAGCACACAGGGAAAAGGAAGGGAGACCTCTTCTTTCCTTGCTCCACCATCCTAACTCAGGACCCAAGGACATTCACACCTGCTGATTAAACATGCACTATTTTTATTCCAAAAGTTAAACCACAGCACATTTCCTCCTTTAAAATTTTTATGGTATCCACACTTTCAATTTGAGAGTTTTCATTCATGGTAGGTGAGCCTCTTATGTTCTATATTAAATGCAAGGCATGTGTGATCAGTACTATTAATAATATAACAGTGCCAATCTCTGAAGCAGCACACGGCGCCAGCATGCAGCCCCACGTGAATAGACACAAAACCATGAGTGCCACGGCAACCTTTATTAAATGTGTGGGAATGGAGGATGCGGCTTACTGCCCTGCCTACCCCAAGCCCCAAATCAGGAGCAATTTTTTCTTTCTTCTCCCCAGGTACAATGTGTCATTAGTTCTCATAAATATAAACAGGTCTGAGGCAGAAAACAAGTGATTACCTTTATTAGATTCAAAGGGGAAACACAGAAGAGTTTAAATATTCGTGGACACATCAAGACTGCAAATTCATCAAAGCACATCGGACACAAGGCTTTAAGGTCACCAAGGTTACCTGTGGTGGCAGAAAAACAAACTGCTCTTCACTTTGTAGGAACGACTTGCTTCACAAGCCTTGCCCTTGACTTTGAGGCCATCCTAGTATTCTTGCCCACTACCAAAGGGCAACTTGGAAAGTGATCTCTAAAGAAGTGTGCAGGGAAGTCACAAGGCCCACCTCACTGCTGGACAGAAAGAAACCTCAAAACAGGCATCTGATGGGGAACTGAATCTCGGAATGACAGCTTGAGTTTTTAAGACACGTTACATAAAGCCACTTAACTGTGCCTCATGTGTCCCCAACAATGTCATGTACTAAACTTAGAAACAGTCCCCTGTCGGCACAAGGCAGATTTAAGTAGAGACCCTGACCAGGCATTGGCTTTGACCTCTCTCTTCTCTCCTGCCAAGCAGGAACAGGTTAATGAGATGAAGACTCAAGGTAAAGGGTGTAACACACAGGCCTCTGTTTGAATATCAAACATATGAGACTGCCGCAGGTAGAAAGAAGGCTCTGCTTATGCTGACATGTCAACAGTTAAAACAATCTGTGACAGTGGCCCAGTTCATCCACAGTGTACTACAGTCCCTAGAGTGGGCGTGCATATGCACACAACAGCTACACACTCACCTCAGAAGAGAACTATATGACTAGAAATGGTGCATCAAGACTGATCGCTTCGCACAGCAGGCATCTGTACAGGTGCACTAGTGGGACTGACACCTTGGGGTAACCAACAGCTGTCTAATTGGACTTGAGACTAGTTCATAAGTGCTACTGTGAACCCAGCCATACCTGTGACTAGTGAGGCCATGGAACATGGAGGACAACCTATTCTTGCCACGTTCCTAAATCAGTATTACTTCTAAGTGCACTCTATGTGCTTCTGCCAACAATTCATCAAAGAAGCCTGGCCATAGGGTGCCCAGCTCCAGCTGACACATCTACAGCACAGCCCACAGACGTAAGGCTCAGGAAAGACTGTGGAAAGTGTGTAGAAAGACTTTAAGAACCAGAGGACCAAGACATCTGCTGCAAGATTGTATCTTCTGTGAAGGACATAACGCTTCACCCATGACATCTTAACAATCTAGTTCCCTAAGCAAGACCTGCACAGTGATGGCACCAGTGAACATGGAACAAGGGTGGGATCCCATAAGGCCCAACCCTCCATGAAGGGTAGGGGTCTTCTTATAAGGCCCAACTCTACATGAAGTACTACAGGCAATTAATGGACTGAGAGAAAGGAAAGCAGTCTTCACCAGGGAGACATTTTCTAATCCCAAGTGGTCAGCCCTAAAATCAAGCATATGATCAATACCAAATGAACTCAGCAGGTTGTATTTATATATCCATATGTGTGTGTACATGTGGCAATAATTATTAAAAGAAAATAACAGAGATAGCACATGAAGGTAGAGGAGGGCTTGGAGGTAGGGAAGAGAGGGCAATGGGCGAGGAGTACGATATGTAAGAGGGGATTAAAGATGATCAAAGTGTATTATAGACAGGTATGAAGTGTCAAAAGGAAACACATTATTTCATACAATTAACAAATGCTAATAAAAGAACAAAACAAAAGACTATTGGTCTACCCATTTTGTGAGACAGCAACAACCACAACAGAACTCAGGTGTCTTCTACACCAGGCATTAATAACACCCTCACAAATGCAATCCAGAGGAAGATGTCCTGACAATCCCATTTTACCCATACAGAAGAAGCCAAAAGAAGCTGTCACTTGCCCAAAGTCAGACTGCTGATACTAAACTCACAACACTTAAACTAATAGATCTCAAACTGTGAGTCACAACCCCTTTGGGGGTTGAATATTAGATATCCTGCATATCAGATATTTACCTTACAATTCATAACAGTAGCAAAATTATAGTTATGAATTAGCAACAAAATAACTTTATGGTTGGGGTCACAACAACATGAGGAACTGTATTAAAGGGTCCTAGCATTAGGAAGGTTGAAACCACTGAAACATTTCATTACAGATGTGTATTGCTGTCAACCAGAGTTTTCACTCACCCAGTGATGAATCAGCTCACATTTAAGTTCATATATAAATCTTAGAACATCGCTAACAAATACATACTAGGCATCCAACATCTTAACATCTGGGCCTGTTCTGAGGTCAGTGCTGAAAATAAACTCCAAAGACAAGAAGGACTTCCACAGCATGGTGAGCACATCCCTGAACAAATCAGTAAGGAAATTATGGAGCTGGTAGCAAGGCGCACAGAGAAAATATGGCAGGGACACCACTGGGAGCAGTGGCAAGGCCACCACTGCCATATGGAAGAGTTCCTGCAGAGGTGGCAGAGATCACGAAGTTGAAGGATGCAGAAGTATCATGGAGGAAACCAGAAGCAAGGCCAGAGCGGGAGGTGGGGAGGAGATACAGGGAATTCCATCATACCTGCAACATGCCTCAAAGAACTTCCCAAAGCCCCAGAGGGAACTGAGGCATCTACTCATCATCCCAACTTTGCTCTATTCCTCTGGAGCTCGCTGTGCGGGCTGGAGGGAGGAGGGGAGGGCAGGCCTAATGGATCCCAAGCATGGAGTTCTGCCTTCTAATGCTCCTGTGCACGGTTCCCACTACACACAGGTCCCTCGTGTAGTTATACATAGGAGGGCAATCTTGTGTGCTTATGCCTATCCATTAGGTATACCTAAAACCCAAGAAGCAGACTCTGAGAAGCATGATAGAGACACAGACAAGCCTCTGTGGTCAGGCAGCATCTGACAGGACAGAGGGAAGTGGCCACCAGATAGTAAACGCAGTGGCCTTTAGCACTCTAAATGTGCCTGGGTCTGGGCTTTCATACCAGCATCTTCAGTGTAGCAGTTATGCAAACACAAGAAGCAGGGGGTAGCCTGAGCTCCCTCTGTGGAGAACTGATCGTGGTAGGCTCAAGAGTGGATCCTGAGCAAGTGCAGGAAAGGGAACCAGCTGAGCTGAGGGTGTGGCTTGGCTCATTTACCTTGCATGCCCAAGGCCCTGGATTTGATCACCAGCATAGCAAAGTGAAAGCAAACGCAAACAATGAGACAGAAGGAAAGATAACATTCTGGCCTTTCCAGATAGCACGGCTTGGGAACAGTAAGTAGGAATAAGAGCACTTTTGTTCTCTAGCAGCAAAGAGAAATCCGTATGGATCATCCCATTCTTAGCAAAAATCCTAACTCAGACAGAACAACACCAAGCAACAGGAGGAGAGGTGGCGTGGGTGGAGTCCACAGAGCTCTGCACGCACCGCTGGGGACATTTCTAGAAGCTGGAAACATATCGGAAGTAAGAAGTTTAAGAAAACTGTAAAGATAGCAGATCCTTACCAGAGGAACACTCTGCCACATGCAGCTGACCTGAAGCTCCCAGCATTCTGAGGGTCAGCACTGAAACCCAACCTAGCAGGGGAGTGGCAGAAGCTCTAGGTCTCCTGGGCAATGACAAGGCCAAAACCTCAGTGACATGGACGCAGACTGGTTACTATCACTTGACCAGCAACTTGGCAGCAAAGCTGGTTCTACCATGGGGCCCCCAAAAAGGATCTATTCTTGTCACCATCTCAGATGCCCAGCCTAGCCTCCTTGAGTGGACACTCTGAGTGACAACTGCAGATTCCTCAAAAGAAAAGGACTGAGCTGCATTTATGTGGGGGATTGTTTAAAGTAGAAAAACAGACATTTTGGAAACACCAGAAAAGAGAGCTGAAAAACAAAAACATTCTTTGGCTAACACTTAACAAACAGGGCCATCAAGTCTCCCTGAGCGTGTGGATGGTGTGTGACTGCTGGTTAGTGTCTTGGCAATCAGTATTCTGCTAACACCAGCATGCCTGACTTTTGAGGAAAGAGCACCGTGAAAAAGTTTAGCCCCTACCTCTCCCCAGGCACTCTCAGGTAGGCACCCTTCTCTGCTCTAGTTCCTCGTGGGAACGGTAGACAACACACTGTGCAAACATCTCTATACGGTTGTCTGTGCAAACCCGCCTTTCACTCTGGCTCCAAGAGCTTGCTGCTCGGTGGCACCGTGAATCTCACGGAGCTACAGCTTATTACACAGCTCACTCACTGCAAAACCAAAGACTGATGGCCTACGTGAGAGACACAACAGAGGAAAGCCGCCGTGTTAGAAGCATTCACCATAAGTTCATGGCAGGCGGAGGGAGCCGCATGTGAAGAGGGCCAGCATGATGGCTGTGTGCTAGGGAAAGAAGAAGAGGGCAGGGTAAGCCAGCAAGCCTAGGGCGGGAGCAGGGGCAGCACCTGGCCAGGGATGATGTGGCAGGAGATGCTACAGGATGAAGCACACAGCGCACATTTACTCTACTATGGAACATAGGACTGGAGTTGCCTAGCAAATAAACACTGAAATAAGTGGACTCCTTATCTATGAACTTACAGCAGGGGGATTAGTGCACACTGGGGCTTTCTCAAACAGCTCTGACCTGGAGGCTCTGTTGGATGAAGGCTTAAAAGGAACAGCAGTATGAGATCTCAAGACACTTGGGTGCTAGTCCGCCCAGTCTCAATTCCTGCCCACAATGTCTCCCAAACTAAGAGGAAGCAAAGCCTCTGCAATGGTAGCTCTAACGGTTGAAAGTCTAGCTACTGGCATACAAAAGAAAAAGCCACTGAAATTCTTGGAGCGGTTGGCAATTCATATTTCAAAATCTAAAGCTTGGATGATAAAAGGAGCAGATGGCTGTGCAATATGCAAACAAATCCACAGCAACAATGGGCTTGGGCTTTGGTGGCATCCAGGAAAGGGGAGCTGCCATGCTGGCACAGGGAAATGACAATGGCATGACAGAGTCCCAGGAAACATCACCAAATGAAAATGGGGAAAACATGTGGGGCTTTCTGCTGTGGGGTGAAGTGGGGCGCGTCTTCCATGCATGTTCGAGCAGCCACAGCTCAAGTTCCTTTCCCAGAAACAGCACTACCATGACACCTGCCTCCTCAACACCAGCTAGATCCTGCCTGCCCCAGGAAGCCCACATCCTGGGGTGGGGGAAGGTGGTGAGTGACGCACCAACACCATTAGATGCAGAGAATCGACAGAAGTCACAGTTGGGAGGAGATGACATTTCATCTAGTACAAGCTGATATTTTACTTTAGAAATCTCAAAGACCCAAAGAGAAAGTAGCTTTTTCAAGTCTATACCTCATCCATCATCCATCATCCATCATCCATCCATCCATCCATCCCACAAACGTCAGTTGGCCACTCCCTACACTTGCCAGGTGCTTCTCTAAACACTTAGAACACTGCAAGGCAAAGAGACAAAGCACACCTCTAGGGAGGAGCACACACCCAAAGCTACATTGTTTTTGGTTTTTTTTTTTTTTTTCCAGGGAGAAAAGGATGTAACAGGAAGATGAGACATGTTATGGTTTCTGCAGGGGAGGGAGGGAGGGAAGACACAGTGTTAAACACAGTGCTCACTGAGAAGGTGGAGCGAGATCTGAAAATGAGGAGACAGACATGGGTATGTGTGGAAGAACAGTCTGCCTAGAGGCCCAGGATGGCCAGGGAGTGGAGACAGAGAAGAGAGCACAGAGCTCAGAGGTGGTCGCTGAGGACTTCAAAAGAGCAAGATGGGAGCTGCTGCAGAGCTGAAGTAGGTGAGAGATGGCAACTGGCTGTCCTTGCGGAAGGACACTCTGCCTGCTGGTCAACAAGCAATACAGCAAGGGAGAGCAGTAAGTCCACGGCAGGTCCAAGACAAGAACATGGAGGTCAACCCGTTTAGTAAAACCTTTGGATGCAATTAAATAGCCCTATTTGGGCCCCTTGGCCTTCACTTTGACTTCTAAATTACAAGAAATGCCATTTGTCAACATAACTCCTATCAGAAGGTAGAGTACATCTAGGTGGGAAAGAACTTTCCAGGCCTCAATTCCAGAGAGCAGAGTAAAGTCAGCGCATGAACGTTCTAACTTCAATCTCTTCCAGCTGGCCATTTTCCAGGTGAGCCCTGTGTCAGGGGCTTTGTTGGAAGGCAGGAGTTTGGGGTGTTCAGGAGGATGCTGGAACTGAGCTGTACTATGAGCTGCTGTATGTTTTACATCTCCTCGACTCTAAGTGGGGTACGTGGAACTAACAGACCATGTCCTCACTGTCATCATGCAGAGCGCGCCATTTCAGTCTCCAGGACACAGCAAGTACTTACTGAGTATCAGCACTGTTTCTACTGGCTACAGCTGTAGAGTCCTGTGTCTACACTATCCTGTGTCCATACATCCTACCCCGTGTCCACACTGCCCTGTGTCCGCACCATCCTACCCAGTGCCCACACCGTCCTATTCCATGTCCACACAATCCTACCCCGTGTCTACACCGACCTACCACACAGAGGGAAGAAAGTCTGGGGTGGCCTCCAAGTGGGTCCTGACTATATCACCTGGACTATCTGAAGGCAAAGGCATCTGTGGAGCCAATATGTGCTTTAAGGAAAGGAGTGTCTGTCACTTCAAGCGAGTGTGCACAGAGAATGCACACACATGCCCCAACAAGTGGACTAAGAACAGGAGACAGATGTGCCTTGTTCAACAACCCCTCCCTGTGCATAAGCCCTAGGAAAGGACACTCATGACTAGGTTCCTGCCTCTCTAGGCTTGCACTAAAGAAGACAGACCCTTCACATCTATGATCCAGCATCCTCCCTTGTAACACAGTACCTCTGTGGCTTTTCTCTAGCTCTACAGTCAACGTTCCATGTCTTGTTTGTTTTGTTTCATAAGACCATGGAAGGATGAGGATAAATAAAAGAGGGCATTTTGATAGAGAACACACACAACAGTATGCTATGATAAATCTCAGTCTACCACACCAATATCACACACTTACACATGACTTTTCAGAATGGTGTCAGGTAGATTGATGGCCAATGAGCCTCATCTAGACTGCTCAGGGCCCCTCCCAGCACAGGGAGCAAAGACCAGACAAAACCCTGGCCTCTCGAGCGACTGTAAGCCCCAGTCTCTTCCCAGTGCTGGAGAAATGAATTATTAAAAGATGGAAACGCAAATGTCGGCTCCATATCTTTGTTTTCTTTCCTTGTAGAAAAACTGTTAGAACCAAACTAGATGGAGATCTTGTGGCAGGTTCCTTCTGAACAGCTGCTTAGGAAACCACCTGGACCAAGAGGTGGCCAGAGAAGGAGATAGCTAAGTCCTGACAGGCCTGCCCAGGCAGGAAGACAGCTCTGGAGGATGGCCTGACCATACAAATGTCAGAAGAAAATTCCACCAGGCGAAGTGTGAGGCAGAGAACAAATATGCAGGGGGCACGTTTGCATTATGTGGGGAGCAGACCTCTCAGCTTGTCAGGCTAGAACCCGCATCACAGACACCACAGACTCAATAAAACACTGGAGGGACAAAGTATCAGAGTATTATACACAGTCTGCTTCCTCTGCCAGCACACCCTACCCATGTGGCTCCTGCTTCCTGCCCATGTGCAGACTTTTCTGGAAAGGCAGTACAACTATTTTACTTGCCCCTTGTGTAGCTAATATTAAGCTATGAATGCTTCAGTCAAGCTGAGGTTAGAGAAGGAGAGCCTTCATAGCCTAGTTCCCAAGAGCTAAACTACATCCCCAACCACAAGACTGAAAGAGGCAACACAGGAAGGTAAAGAAGGCCTGGCCCTCTTGATCCTCAGAGCCTAGGGTAGGTTGCTTGCAAAGAGGAACATAGGGACAGCATAAGAAGGACAGAAGATGGCCATGCCAAGAGCTAGGACTTGAGTAGACTGGTCCGAGCGATTACTGGCATGGTGTGGCCGTGTCTCCAGAGTGGTAATGCTGGAGGCTGGTGAGACCATTAAGAGGCAGAACCTAGTGGGATGGCACTGAAAGTGCTGGCTGTGGTGCTCGTGGGAGCAAGCTGGCTTCCAAGAGGGTGGTTATAATAAAGGAGTAAGCCTGCTCACACCATGATTGCTCTCTCTGCCTAGCTGCCTAAGTGCTCTCTCACCCACACATGCCCCTGCCACTGTAGCGCCTTCCATCAGGAGGTGCTGCAGCCTAGAGGGAGAGTCCTTCCCAGTGCTACTGTGCCTTTTAGCAGCTGTTGTTGAGAAGTAGCAGACCTCAGGTATTTCACTGCAATACCAAGACTTGGCCTAACGCATCCTTTCTGCCCAGAACTGCAAGCAACCCTGCACACTGTGTCCACACACCCTACCAAAGCTTTACAGAGGTACAAAAGCAACAGAGTACTTTCTAAATGTTTAAATAGTCAAATATTCAACATAGCTTTAAAACCTGTTCTTTAAGGACCCAAGTCCAAATTAGTACTGTGTGGCAAACAAGGAAATGGGGGTGTGACACGGCCAGACTGAGGCAATTACAAGCAGCCACAGTCAGGCCCGGCCTGTAGTGGCAGCTGCCACTGACTTTCTTCTCTTGGAGAATGCAAATGATTAAGATAGATTAAATACCTACTTTGCTTAAATACTCTTGATAATGAGTTTCTTTCCTTCTTTTAAGGGTGTTTGATGTTGGCAGTTGATGGATCTTGAGTTAAATTGTTTTAATTCAAAACAGCACCATCTGTTGTCAGGATCTGCTGGCGCTGCAGAGAACCGAGGAGGTGACAAGTACGTGATCTGGAGCTGAGTGCAGACAGGCAGGTGGCGGGGTGAAAGGAGCAGTCCCTGCCTGGCTTCTGAGTGGTGCATGCTCACAGGAGCTGGGACTCAGTTTCTCCCGCTACAAAATAAGGAGGCTGAGGACGGACGACAGCGATGGTGACAATGGTCAAGTTAATGCATATCATGCACCAGACTCTAGAGAAACAGCTCACAGTCTCTTTTTGTCTTGCTGAAATGAATGATGGCAAGGAGAGCAGGGCTCAGAGAAGCAAAGTCACTTGCTCCAGGTAGCATCAAAAGAGCTAGATTTGACTCCAGAGTATACCCAGATGGCCAAGGACTACACAGTCCAGTGGTCTCTGGGCTAAAGACCCTAGTGTCTCTACATCCAGATGACCAAGGACTACACAGTCTGGTGGTCTCTGGGCTGAAGACCCCAGTGTTTCTACACCCAGATGGCCAAGGACTACACAGTCCAGTGGTCTCTGGGCTGAAGACCCCAGTGTCTCTGCCCCTCCAAAATCCACAATCCAGTAGCTGCAACCTTCCCACATTGAGTCTTCACTGGAATAAACACCAAGCTGAGCTCTTAGCATTTCTGGGCTCGTACCCTAGGTCTGAGTGGGCTCCCTGGCATCAGGTAGTACTGTGATGGGGCCTTCTTTACTGGGCTCCACTTAGAATCCATCTGTAGCTCAATGTTCTCCTGAGTTGTAAAACTTTCCAAAACTTGTGGCAGACAATCCACAACATTTAAACTTCTGAGAGGCCAGCTCTCTTCTGAGACAAGATGCCTCACAGGAACCCATGGTACTGACTATAAAGAGAATGCTTCTGCTCCTGTTCGTCAGGTGCCCATTACTCTAAGTCAGAGAGGCCCAGACACAGACTTTCCATAGACCCCGGCCACTTTACCCTTGGATGCAGGGTAAGCTTTCTGATAAGAGCCAGGGAGGCAAAGAGAGTGGACGACTTCCTTCGGAACAGTCACAGTCTCAATTAGTACTGGAGGTCACGGGGAATGCCTATCACTCACAGGAGGAGGAACTGCCATGAGACGTGGGTACCAATGTGGCAGTTATCCTTCTTGCCAGACTCGGATGTCTCAGTTAGCCTTCAGCAGAAGGAATACTGGGGCTGGAGCGATGGCTTGAGAATTAAAAGAACTGGCTTCTCTTCCAGAGGAAAAGAACACCCAGCACCCGTGTGACAGCTCACAATTTTCTGTAACTCCAGTTTCAGGGGATGTGAGACCCTCCTGTGGCCTCCATGGGCACAAGGCAGGCATATGGTACAGAGATATGCATGCAAGTCAAATACACACATACAGAAAACAAAATAAAAATAAAATTTAAAAAGAATACAGATGTCTGCCTTCCAGAAATAACAAACTCAAAATTCAGACTGTATATGCTGGTGTGCCTGGAGGAAGTCACAGAAAAGGATCTAGTGATAACCAAGGAGGCAGAAGCAGACCCTCCTCGGGGAGTACACATGTGGTCACTCTGTTGCCTCATATTTCTCATATACAATAGAGCTCTCTATACAAAGTTCTCATTTTAAAAAATCACTATTGAAAAACCAGCAGAACCTGGAGAATCAGGTTATAACTAAATGGTCCAGATCCAGGCAGCAATTCACTATCCAAGAGAAACCTGCATCCCCTACAGGCTCTGCTGCAGCCCAATAGCCCAAACAAACCCACCTTGGTACCCCCTAGAATGTGAGCCCCCTAAGGTGGTAAACCTGCAAACTCCAATTTCCCTAGGAATTCCTTTGGTAACTTCAGATAAAGGTTCAGGATGCAGCAGAAGCTAGCTCCTTAGTATCTGGGATGCTGGAGTGTACACTTCCTTAGCCACTCTCATCCAGACAGAGGTCAGGACTGCAGGCTGTGCCTGGACCTCAAGCCCCCATATTACGTTGGGATTGGAACCAATTAAACAATCAGCTCCACTTCCAACTCTAACAGCTGTAAATGGAACCAACCTAAGCTCAACCTGGGGGACCTCCAAGGTAAGGGTACCTGTTTAATGGTACTAAGATATCCCCTATGAAGTTCCCCCTACGCAAGTAAATTCCAGGAATGGCAGCTGGATGTATTTCCAGGTTTCAGAGACTACCTGGCTTGCTTGCACTAATGGCTTAAAGGAGCGTTTAACTTCTGAATTCTTATACTGGAGGAGGGCCCACTCCTTTGTGTCCTTGTGCATGTTACAGCACAAGTGTTCACTATAATAAAGAAGGCAGGGCCCACTTAAATCTAGATTCTGGCCTTCCCCATGTACGTGAGCACCTCCATTCTCATTCCCCTGTTTGGTGCATTGTCTACTGCATTGCAGGCTCTGCTGCAGTAGAAACTTCAGCCCTAGTTATGAAGGATAAACACTTTTAAAAACTCAGTGGTCACCGGGCAGTGGTGGTGCTCGCCTTTAATCCCAGAACTTGGGAGGCAGAGGCAGGTGGATTTCTGAGTTCAAGGCCAGCCTGGTCTACAGAGTGAGTTCCAGGACAGCCAGGGCTACACAGAGAAACCCTGTCTCGAAAACAAACAAACAAAAAACCAAAACAAACAAACAAACATACAACCCTCAGTGGTCAAGTTCACACAGACTTGGACCATCCAGAAAATCCTGGCTTCCCATCTGGAAGCCCAGTTAGACTCCTTGGTCAAGGTTGTTCATCAAAATTGAAGAGGACTGGACCTCCTCTTTATAGACAAGAAGGTCTCTGCACAGCACTGGGAGGGATAGTTGGGGATAGAGACAGAGACCTGGAATAAGGGAGTTACCCAAGAATCAATGGGGCACCCACTATAAATAAGATCACACTGGCATGTAATACGTGGAACATGAGTGTAATGCAACTCACCCACAGTGGATCCCAAAGGCCCAATCTTTTGACACCAAGACAACACTGTCATCTACAAAGTTCTTGCTTAAGAACCATACAATTGAGGTTTTTTTAAATACACACACACACACGTGTCTCATAAAGTTTTTAGTAAGCCTGCACTTTTGTATTGGAATTCATTCATAGCATCCTTGGCCTCATGTGCCTATGAGGGGCCACAGGAACAGAAGGTGAGGGTGCTGCCAGTGTGGCCCAGTCCTCCTGGCAACTTTCCTGCCCACTGCATGACTCTCTGGGATCATGGCTAACTTTGTTTCTCATAAGCACAGTAGCTGAACCTGCTGTCCTCAAACCTGCAGGACAGCCGTGATCCTGCTACGTCAGTCAGAAACAGCACACGCTCCCTAGCAAACTTCATGGCTGGCACGTGTCTCTGTGGTACCCAACTACCATACCAACCCAATATCTTTTCCACTATTAGCTCAGTTTCATTTAATGAGAAACCTGCCACTAAGGGACAGAATTAAAATTCACTTAACTCCATGAAAATGCAGAAAAGAGAAGAGCTGTAACCTGCCATGCTCCCTCACACTATGCACCCGAAACGCCTCTCCATATGAGATTAAATCACAGTGGAGGTGGCTAGAAAGCAACTGTGAACGTCTCCCATCCAGTTCTAAGATTAAAAGAAGGGATCAATAAACCCCACCAATAAAAACTTAAACCCTGTGGATGTTTGTGAAAAAAAAAATCCCAAAATCTAAAACAGTCAACAAATGAGGAAGATTCACAGGAAACAAAAGCTTAATATTAGGCTTTCAAAGAACAATAACAAATATTTATGCCACGTGTGTCAAGAGATATGCTTGAAACACCTGCAGCAAATCTGTAACAGAAAATATACCAAGTAGCCCATCTATCAACAATAGGAAAACAGACCACAGTGATCAAGGATTGATTATCAGATGTACGGCATACATGTGGGCTCTACCCATGATGTCGTAGAAAATCAAAGGTGGTTACATGTCTAGCAGGAGCCCACACGTGTTTTTCTTGATATCATACACTTTGTGTATATGTCTCTCTCTGTCTGTCTGTCTCTGTCTCACTCTCTCTCCTTTTGAGCCTTTTCTGCTCTCTACTCTCCTGTCTCAGCCCCTAAGCCATGGCAGAAGAGCAGCGACAGCATTGGCAGCAGCAAAGGAAACGAATGAAGTCTATCAAGGAGCCTTATGTTTGAAAGTCAGGAAACTGCCTGTCCAATCAGGAGCTTGCGTGGAGGAACAGCCCCTCCCCAAGCTCTGCCTTTGTGCTCTCTGGGCCTTTCACTGTGTAGTGAGCTTCCCGGCCAGGGAAACAAGAAAGCCCCACCCACAGCAAGGACAGGAAATCACAGAAAGGAAACACCTGCGCAGTGACAGCACCCCACTTGCATCTCTGAAGTCTCTGGAACAAATAACAAAAATTCAGGGATGGATGGAGCTAATCAAAAGTGAAGGACCCAGAATTGCTAAAACAATTTTTATGAAGAGGGATACCTGTTAAGGAACTTACCAATTTCTAGGCATTCTATAAAGCTTCAATAATCAGGATGTGTGTGTCCAGCATGAGGCAGACGTGAGAACAATGAAAGCCCTGTATGGACTAAGTTGGAGAGAGAGCCTAGAAATGCATGCAACAGTCCTGCTCAGCCGACTCCGACAACAGTTGACAGGTCAATGGGAGGAGGGTCTCCTCAATAAACAATGCAGACCCAGCTGGACAGTCTTATCACCATGCTCCCATGCCACAAGTAAAATTTAACTCAAAATTAGTCTAATGTTAAATGCGTACTATGAAGCTTTTAGAAGGGAGGGGAGGGAAAAGGAGGGGACTTTGTGAACCAGTAATACTGAGATTCCTTGGCTATGACACAGAAAGGAAAGTCACAGGATCCATACAAATGTCTACAGTACCACTTAATGAAGACGAGCAATCATCCTTCAATGTGTGTATGTCCAGATATGCAGAGCTATGAAAAATAAAAGGGATCTATCAGCAGCCTGGATGGAACTCAAGGCACCATGTGTAGTGAGAGAAGCAGGAGTGAAGTCAGGTGCTGCACAGCTGCCCTCACGGAACACCCTCAGACACACTCGATAGTCTGAGGGACACCATGGGTTTGGGAGTTACAAAGGGTGGTTGGGTTTTGTTGTTTTGGTTTTTTGGTTTTTTGCAACAGAACTGTTCTGGATGCTGGTGGTGGTGTTCAGTCCAATAAATCTACACAAGTCCAAACTCACAAAACTGCATATAGACAGAAAAGCCATCATCAGCTTTTTAAATGGGGTTTTCTTAAAACCTTGCTTGTGATCAGTGGTCCTGTGGTGTTAATATCAGCAATGATGAGCTGAGGTGAGGTGAGCACAGGTGTGTGGCTCTACAGAGCACAGCAGCCCTGAGCAATCACCTCTCTGTCACACCAAATACTACAGTCCTCTGACAGTTTCCATACTACCCCCAGATTCTTGGAAACCAAGGAGGCAAAGTCCAGTTTCCATGCAGTGCCTTCCCATTTGCCCTTCTGACTGAGGACCATGCTCACTTAACTGCAATGCCCATCTCCAAGCACCTTTCAGAGCATCCTGTTGTTGCTGTTCTTTGTTTTATTTCATCCCATGTCTATGTGGGGCTCTGTAGTGTGAATGCAGTACCTATGAAGGCTAGTCGGTGCTGGATCCCCTGGAGCTGAAGTGATAGGCAGAAGATGTGAGCCGCCTGATGCAGGTGCTGGGAATGAAACCTGGTACACACTCTTAACCTCTGAGTCATCTCTCCAGCTCCTATTGTGTTGTTGGTTGGTTGATTGGTTTTGAGAAAGAGCCTCACTAGATGGCCCTAGAACCAGCTATATGTAGACCAGGCTGGCCTGAAATTCTAAAGCAATCTTTAAAAGGCATCAAGATTAAAAATTCAAATTTACCATGATAAAATGAATGTATCTCCCAAAGATGGCTTACTTCAGAGATCTCAGTGCCTTTAGGCTTTGTACCTCACTCCAGTAATCCCGTAGAAAATGAGGGGAACAGACTACCTCAGTGTGTGCTGAGATAACAAGAGGCAGAACACAGGCGTAGAAAGCAGCAGGGTCAGGGGAACATGAGAGTGAGCATGAACAGCAGGAAGAAGAGCTCTGAGCAGAGGGAGAAGGTATGTGTAAGCCACAGAAGACAGTCGACACAGCTCGCATGCTCTCAGCCAGAATGCTTGACATTTTAAAGACCTGAGCACAATACGCAAACACACACACACACACACACACACACACACACACACACACAAAACCCTCTTGATCCAGCTGACAACTTTGCAATGAGGTAGCAATCTGGATTTTTGTAAAAAGCTTGTTTAAATCCTGGGGCTGGGGTCCTTAGGCAACCCTAAACAAGGCTCTGATCCCATCCATCTTCTAACAGTGGCCCTTGAAATTCCCAACAACAGGATAATAATGTGGTAAACTGTGGTACATGTCCTGAATGGAATATGAGGCTGTTTTTGAATGGAGTATCAGGCTGTTTTGTTTTAAATGTCTAATTTTCTAACACCATGCAACACTGTCATAAATATCATACAAAATTCTTAAGATCCAGGAGAAAAATGAGGCAAAGTCATTTTCATGGTGTATAAAGGTATTTCCCTAGAAATGGGCCAGTAGAAAAGCAGACAACAGGACCCATATTTAAGTGCCAAGATTAGAGATGACCTGTTTTCTTCTTTATACTTTTCCAGATGGGATAATGAGCACACACCTCTTTGAAAACTATAATTACACACACACACACACACACTGCTAATTTTTTTCTAAAGTCTTACAAACATTCTCAACATTCATTCTCAGAATATTAAATAATATTACAGATTTTTCCACCCCAACTTTTCCCCTCAAGAACACAGAGAAACCATGGTAGCCCTTGTTTCTGGTTCTCCAGTCAGTCACCATGACAAGAAAGACGAATTCCTGCAGCTGATAGGCAATAAATACTGGGAAATTACTCAGAACTATGCAAATCAAACCATCCCTCCTTATTAGGGAGAAGTTAATAGGACACATTTGTGACAATGCCATTCTAATGCAGCCTGTTCGCTGTGGACAGTTACGGTATGTCAGGTTGTCACCCAGAATGCAGCTAATGACTAAACTGTTCTTTTGACTCCTCATAACTTAAAGGTCCCCACCCTCCCAAACTGTCAAAGAGGCCTCTTCCTCTCCATCTGTTCTACAGCACCACAGTTAACATGAAGGGCTAGCAGCAGAGCCCTGTGCCCCTGTCAGCTTGTTTCATCAACTGTTTGAAGGAGCTGGCCCACTTGGTGGCCGCTGTCCGTCCTTCCTCCAGCATCTGTGTCCGTGGTGTGGAGAGCAGGGCCTTGACAGCCTGTTGGGATGTCAGCCCATTTACTTTACAATTTCCATGGCCACTCTCCATCCCTCCTCCCACATCCAAGTCACGGGCTGAGAACAGAGCTTTGACAACCTGCTGGGGTATCAGCCCATTTACATTAGATTTCCAAAAGTGAACCCGACCACTCCTAAACCACAGCTGACTGGCTGTGCCTAATTTTCAGGATAAAAATGCATGCCAGGTTTTGCCCTTTAAGTCCAGGCTTACCTGCTTGGTGAACTGTTAAAGGCAAATACCAGCAGAGAACAGCACAAAGTCAACTGCAGTACTCAGGCACTCTAGAATCTTCTCCAGTATGCCTGCAGCCTGATTAAGCATGACCTTTAAGAACAGTGGATCAGCTAATCGATGGTGGTCCAACAGTCTTGCATGGGATGCAGGGGTGCTGTGTAGACAGAGGAGCCTACTATGGCAGCTGTGTAGACAGAGGGCCCTACCACCTCACCATGCAGGAAAAGTTACTGAGATTTATCTGCATTGATTTTACTTACAAGAAAAACACATCAGCAAACTGCAGCCTCAGCAGGACACTAAAGGTCGGACTTGGCTTCTTGAGGGATGAACTTGATATCAATAGTTATTACGACACATTCATACAAGATACACAAGAGAGACAAAGGGAAGATGCCAGTAATCCCACTTAATCCTGGTGCGGCCCTAAATCAGGCTCTGCAGACTGTGGGAAAATCAAGGCAAAGTCTTGCCATTCCGAGATGCGATTCTGTGCGCATGTGCTTGTACTTGAGCCAACTGTAAAGCAACAGCAGCATGGTAACCCTCAAGCTCTGGGATGGAAGAAAGTGGGGGATAGGAGGCAGCAGGCAAGAAAGGGGAAGAAGAGCATACGCAAGGCTTAACTGATCCCATGGGTCTTACAGACAGGCAGTGGGTATTGGCCCAACATGTAGAAGAGTCCTGGATGGGCCCTAGCAAGACAGCACCATCAAGGGGCTAGGAAGGTTTGGGCAGGGCAGGGCAGGGCAGGGCCTCCCAACCAGAAAGGGCTGAGAAAACAACGCCAGCAAAACAACCCCTCTGTAGCTGCATCTGGGACCCATCAGGAATTAACAAGATGACCCTGGTGCCTCACTCCACCTGAAGTTCTCAGAAAAACCAGAAGACTAAATGAAAACACTACCAAAGAGAGGTGAGGAGGTGAGGACTGAACGAAAACAAAAGTGAGCTCTTTCCTAAAGAACAGGGGTGGGGGAACCTCGTCTACATTCTAAAATAAAGTTATTCTTTCTTTTTTAAATTTATTTTTATTTTATGTGCATTGGTGTGTTGCCTGCATGTGTAAGGGTGTCAGATTCCCTGGAACTGGAATTGCAGACAGCTGTGAGCTGCCATATAGGCGCTGGGAATTGAACCTGGGTACTCTGAAGGGCAGCCAGGGAACTTAACAGCTTAAGCCATCTCCTCAGCCCCCAAATTATTGTTTCTTAATGCAAACTTTACAGTCCGTGAGCCTAAGCCCGAGCCACTAGAATCTAGTGGTTCAACCTTCCGAGTGCTGAAACCCTTTTATATAGTTCTCCATGTTGTGGTGACCCCCACCATAAAATTGTCTCATTGCTACTTCATAAATGTAACTTGCTGCAGTTATGAATCATAATGTGATATGATATGCAAGACATCAAATATTCAACCCCATAGGTTTAGAACTGCTGCTAGATCAAAAGAGCATTTTTCACACACTGGAATTATCCTAACCACACCACCAGCTCAACAATCCCAGAGCATCGAGGAGATGGAATACAAACACACTGGGCTTCCATCAGAAAACATGGATTCCTGTCACAAATAGGTGGCTTAAGAGTGTGTCCAAGAAGAAGCAAAGGTAAGAGTGCCTTCAAAGGCGGGAGGACCAGGGAAGGAGGGAGGAAAGGATGTTTTGAATCTAAGAGGCATGATCTAGTCAAGAGGGACATCTGCTAAAGACAAACTGTGGTCCCTGGACAGAAATGAGCTCATCTGGCTGCAGAGGCTCCCGTGGGGTATCAGACAGACAGGGCAGTCAGAGCACTCTACTCGGAGGGGCAGGCACCCGTGGGATCACCACTGAAGGACAGACACTCAAGCAGGAAGGCGGCCAGCCACCAGGTTTTGACTGAAAAAGACCACTGAGCAAAGCCACTCTGTGGGGTCATAGGTCAGGGCCTATGACACTGATAGGAACAAGGACAACGAGAGCAGCTATAAAATGTATGAAGGGTGTCTTTTCTAATAGAAAGACACCAAGAGCTAGACGCCTACTTAAAAAGGCTTCAAAAGACTCTGAAGCCAGACTTCTTAATATTTGCTGTTCCCAGACAGCTGCTGACTTCCCATCAGGCCTGTCCCCAACCCCATCTAAAGGACCCCACCCAGTCTCTCTACTTTCAGGCTTAGTATCTTTGGAATGAGCATCACTGCTTAATGTTGGTTCTGCACCTTTGTCTCCCTCAGCTGAGGGCAGCTTCAGGACACCAAGCCGTTGGTTTTCATTCCTACCATACCAACTTCTGAGCATCTTGTTAGTACCTGGGCATAAAAGATGAGTGCAATGCCTGGGTGATGGCCTAAGGCTGTATTTCATCAGTCATTACTTAGCCAAGAAACCCTAGACTCAACACACACCATGAAAACACACACAAACACACATATACACACACACACAACAGGTGCTGCAGATGCTGTCATCAATCTTTGCAGCAGAAATGTCAAAGCACGGTGGCTTTTGTAATCAATTATGAGGCCCTTCCAAAGCAACGTGTTCCCAATAACACAAGCTTGTCAATGATTTACTAATAAATTAGATCAGATTCAAGGTTAACCCTGATAACACATCTACCACTCATCTGCATCTTGTGAAGATTTTATTGGCAAAGAAAGGAGCGAGGCGCTGGTGGCTCACAAATGCATTTCTCCAAGGATTAAGTCAGGAGTCCTGCATATTCTGTTTAAGAATTGAATCGCACGCACTAGGGGAAAAATAGTTCAGCACTCCTCGGTTGGGCGTCTGTTTTCTTTTGCATCTCACATTACAACTTTCCAAGGCTTGTGTCAGCCTCTGCTCCCATCTAAGCTGTGGAGCCTGAGTACAGAGCTCACTGAAGGAAGCTTATCTGGGTTTGATTCCCAGCTCTGGGGGCAGAAGAGGGGATTGTGGGAATATGTACAGTTAACTGGAAAGAGGGGTTGGTACTAGTCTGTATGATCCAGAAGTCCTTCCAGTCTCCAGACCTATGCTCCTTAATCTGATGGCTACAACCTGCATACAGCTACTTAAGACTGAAATTTTAGCTCCTTGGTAGCAATGGCCATATTTCAAGGGCTCACAGGATACATATGGCTAAGAGGCATCATGCTGGATGATAATCTCTGAGTGTCTCCATTCTCATAAGACCTTCATCCGAGGAGCACTCTCCCAGTTCTAGAAAATGACTCCATCGAGTGCCACACTTCTGCGGCCAGAGGATCCCAATGGAGGAGGGAAAGGTGCCAAAGTAGGTCCCTTCCTCATTTCTTACATCAAGAGCCTACTGCAGAAAAAGCAACAGTAAAAACAAAGCAAACTGAGGTCCAGAAAAAGGGCAACAGGAGAACATGGCCCAGCCCTTCTTGCTCTGCAAAGCACAGACAGGAAAGGGCAGGACAAGGGGACAGGCAGGCTGCAGTGTAACCTTACAAGTGTCTTCCAAGCTCCCTTACAAAAGGTAACAGCTAGGAGAAACAGCCTCCGGTGAAAGGCCCCTTCCCCACACATAACTGTATTGTTATCTTTCTTTTATAAAGATCTGTTATTTATCTACAAACTTGTTTTATCTGGGAGTAGAGCCTTGACCTAAATGCAATCAGTATCGTGTGTGTGTGTGTGTGTGTGTGTGTGTGTGTGTGTGTGTGTGTCGTACATGTGGGTGTTCCTGTTCATTTATACAGAGGACAGAAGCTAAGCTTGGGCATCATTCCTCAAGAGTCCACGTTTTTTTGTAATACAGGGTCTTTTACTGACTGCAGCTCCTGATAAGGCTAGGCTGGCCCAGTGAGCCCTAGGGATCTGCCTGTCTCAGTCTTCCCAGCACGCAGCTTCATGTCTCACTAAGGTCCTCATGCTTGTGCAGCAAACATTTTACTAACTGGGTCCATCTCCCCAGGCCTCCTGTTTTAAAGGTTTAATTGCACTACTTTGGTAGCAATGCAAAATTTTGAAGTGTAGACTCAGGATACATTTGTAGAAGTCACATTTCAAAGATTAAGAACACACACACACACACACGGAAATAGCTTCATAATGAAGCCCAGGCAAATACAAGTACAGCAGCTGTTCCCCACATTCCAGGTGGGTCCACCCCACTCTTCCTGAACATGCACTGCACTCAGCTGTGCTCCTGTGCTCAGCAGACTATCAGCTGCTGTGGCTATGACGAGAACCAAAGAAGGGGGTTGGATGTAAAGAGGCTTTCTTTAGGATAAGCGCCACAGAGCTGAATGCAGGATTCCAGAAGAGACAGCATCATGGGGGACACGATTACCTCCAAAGGCAGGGAGGAAGATCTGATAAAGGCCTAACTTATCAACCTTCCCTCAGCTCTCCCTATATTACAATCTGGGAGATACTACATTTTACATGGAAAAACACAAGGATAGAGACATCAAACAACAAACCTGAACAGTAAGCAGCAGAAGCAAGCTACAGACCCAATGGCCTACCTAGATCCAGAGCAGGCTTGTAGCTCCGAGGCTGTGTTCCCAGTCCCTTATCGTTCTGCCTCATCGACTCTTTTTCAAAGAAAAATAGCCAAGTCTCATTAGCTGAATACACAGTTGGCCAAAGTGTGCTGGCTGTAGCAAGGTCTCGCAGACAACTCCTGGGTGACGCCTAGGCACACTGCTTCTCTCTCACTTTAGTATATGTACATAATCTATTAGCAAATACATATGTGTATATAATTAATACATGGCAATAATTCCTTTTAAAGCAAATATACTTTTAAAAACGATAATTTTAAAAGATATCAAGTAATAACAAATAAAGATATGGAAATAAAGCAAAAAAAGGAACATTCTTTCATCTTCTCCCCTAACCCTCCACATCACCCATCAAACAGACAACCTAGGGAGGCCAACCCCTCTCTAGTCTCCTTTTGGGTGTACACAGCAGTATCTCCCCCATAAAAAGTCTACAATGCCCTTCCTTTGACCTTCAGCCCTGCACCCCCAGGACATGCATTCCTCTCAGTGTCCTGGAAGTACTATAACAAGACCTGGTTCCCCAGAGTCCAGAAAGTGGCTCTGAGCACACTGGTCCAAAATGAGGATGTCAGGGCTCCCCAAGCATTCTTAGGGAACATTCTACCATGGAATGGGAAAAGGCACAAAACAAGTATGCCTATATAGAGTGTGTGTGTGTGTGTGTTCCTGTTCATGTTGTGCTTGCCATGTAGACTTGTAGAGGTTAGAGGCCGACATATGTGTGTGTGTATGTGTATCTGTGTGTGTGGTCCCTGTGTGTATACATATGTCAGGCCATGCTTGCCATGTTCCTCCATTACTTTTCCACTTTGTTCTTTAAACAGCATGGCTCCCTCAGACCAGGGCTCATCACACTCGCGAGGCTGGTTGGCCAGCAAGTCCCTCCCTGAGATCCTCCTGTCTTCACTCACTGGTGCTGGGGATATTAACACATGCTGCTGCACCTAGCATTTTATCTAGCTGCTGAGGATCTGAACTCAGGTCCTCATGTTTGCAAAGCAAGCACGTTACACACTGGACCATCTCCCCAGACCTACCATATGCTTCTTAAAACAAAAGACTAGAACAGGAATCATCCACCAAGCTACAAGACCTGGGTATTCTTTTCACTTTGACACTCATCAGGTTTTACTGCCAGTCTATAGACCTAAATGGCGATAGAGTTTTCCTAAGTCCTCCACAATATGCCCAGCCTCCTGTGAGCACTTTATAAACAAAATACAGTAATTAACCTTGGGACCATTGGAAACCACATGTACAAACAGACTAAATTAATATTTACAAGATCAAACAGGATAGCAGAGACGATTAGATCAAGAAGGATTTAGATGTGGGTCAACTCATACTGCCAACCACAAATGAAATCTGCTATTAAGATGCCTCAGACTCACTAAAGCACAGATAAGCCGCTTCCAAGACATTTGGACTAACATCAGCACAGAGAAGATGCCCCACTACCAATCCCTTGCTGGAGCCAACAGAGCAGCCAAGGCCATTAAATCTGCAGACAATGCAAAACCTCCTATTAGTCGAATCTCTCAGCACAGCCTACACCTACTGAATGATGGTGCTGAGTGCAGCAACCGTTGACTGAGCCCTTACCATGTTCCAAGTGCCCTCTAACAATTCCGTGAATTGGTAAGGTGGTGCTCCATTTTTCAGATAAGGAAGCAGAAAGAGAGGAAATCACGTGGGCCAGGACATCCAGAAAGAGAACAGCAATACCAGAGGCTGAGCCTGGCACCTGAGTCCATGTGCTTGATCACCACGTCTGCACTGTGCTCCAAGTCTGTACTCTCAGATATAACTGACAGCATTTCTTCTCATTCCCACCACAATTACCAGGGCATATTGTTTACCTCACGCCTTTGATAAGATAACCTCATTAGGGAGGGCAAGTGCCGGTGTGTTTCAACCTGCTTATTCATCTCTAACAAACACTGCTCAGGTAGGCAAGATGCAATAATAAATCTTTCTGAATCTGTACAGTCCCCAGTTGGTGCCATCCTAACAGGAAAATGGAAGGTTAGAGCTTTAAAATAAAGCCTGACACCTGGCTAATAATTATGTTACAGCCAATCTCCTGTCACAACAGGAAATGAGAGCGCTGGATCAGATGACAACCAATCCTCTCTTTAAAACTAGAATCAAAAGATCCTTCCCTGGGCCCACAGGACTGTAAAGTGAATTATTTTAATATAAATGTAAACAGTGAATTAACCCAGAGGCTGCACTTCTTTGCCTTTGTTAGTCCCCAATAACCATACAGAGAAACAAAGATTTATTTTGAGCAGCACCTCAATATCTAATCTGGCTACCTCCCAGCCGTGATCCCAAATACTACCAGCAATTAGGGCTTCAGGTATTTCTTTTCATGGTGTCTTCTTGTACTCTCTCCGCCTGGAAACGGCAGCCCGTCTGAATCTCTTTCCCTGTTTCTCTCTTTCTCCTCAACTAAGCTGTAGAGGTATGACCTCAGAAGCACGGGGAAACCTTGTTCCACCACTACAGACAGAAAAGCCAACAGAGACACAATGAAACAGGGACAAGGGACCATGAGGCCCAGGAGGGCCAAGACTCACATTTGAGTTACCATTAGGAGTCCTACATGGCCTTCCCTTCAGTTCCATAAATACCCAATAAATGTAACCCTTACTAAAAGAACCTAGACACATGTAAAAGTGAGCCTCAGACTGCAGGCCTGATGTAGTCCTCAGCCAACCAAGTCAAAAAGGATTAGAGGGCTGGTGCCTGTCTGGGGAGAGGATGCAGGCATACACAGTCCAGGCCTCCCACCACAGTGCTGTCTGGTTTTAGGCTTCTGGTCTTTGTCTTCTTTGACCTTCTGCATCCTCATCTGGCAAACCAGCAGGGACTGCCATGCTCAAAGTAAGTCCCTACGGAACAAAAGACAGACAAAAGAGTGGGAAATTCACCCTACTCTAAACAATTACTTCTCTGGAAATCTGCACATGGAGTCACCACAAGCAAAGGTGTGGAAGTGTTGGTGGTCCACAGTTGGCAAAGACCACACCCACACTCTGTATGGTGATCCAGTGGTCTCTTACACCTGCAGCCAGCTTCCTCCTGCCTGAAATAACCAGGAGTAACTTTGATGGGTCTTCAGTCAGCCTTACTTATGCTTGAATAAATATAAGCAAATGAGAAGGCTCAATTTTGTTTCCTAGAAACCAAACCAGCAAGTGACCTGCAAATTAAGCCAGAAACAGGGCTTCTCCAGCAGGTGGTCCCAAATCAACAGACTTCCCAAGTTTCTTTTCTCAGACTCACATTGTCACCAACTCCCTTTATTCAGCATCTGCTTGATGACAGCAATGGAGACTGGGCTCAAGAGAATTGCCCTGGGGAGAAAAACAGCCCCGATGACAAGCTTTTCCTGATGATGTTAGAGGCTGTTGTGAGTTTCTAGATATGAGTGCCGGGAACTGAACTCTGGTCTTCTGGTTAGAAGCAAGTACTCTTGATATTTCTTAATAACAAGAATTTAAAGTCTTTGCCAGGCAGTGGTGGCGCACGCCTTTAACCCCAGCACTTGGGAGGCAGAGGCAGGTGGATTTCTGAGTTCGAGGCCAGCCTGGTCTACAGAGTGAATTTCGGGACAGTCAGGACTACACAGAGAAACCCTGTCTTGAAAAACCGAAAACAAACAAACAAACAAACAAACAAAAAAGAATTTAAAGTCTTGTACAGAAATGTTATAAGGAAAAACCTTCTAGAAGCCAAATGTGTTCCCTTCAAAATCAGACATGACGCATGGCCACAGGCACCACCCATCTTTTCCATGTTCTCAAGCAGAGTCTGGGGGTAGGAGGGCCATTGGTCTCCTTCCTACATCCAAAACCAAGGCTCGTTGCTCTTTTCTCTGTAATCTGGGAGTTCACTTGAAGGTCACTGAAGAACAGCAAAAATACCTACATCTTCACAGCTTCAGTGAAACTGCCTGAAAAGCTAAGATTGCAGAGCCAACCCCCATCATCAATAAGTCATAATTCACTTATCCTAAAACCTGACATCACAATGTCTCCCACCATCAGGGGATCTGAGAATTATCCGACAGTGTCTTGCTTTTTCTGGTGGTTTCACAGCAGCACAAAAAGGAATGGCATGCCTTATAATCAGCAAGAGCAGTCAATAAAACAGAACCAACTTTGTGGGTGCCCCCCACGTGCTGCTTGCAACCCCTCCTCATGCTTGCAAAGAACATAGGAACCTGCTCTAGCCCCATTGCAAAAATCCCACTTGACTCAAAGACTGAAGCAGCAGCAGCCAGCTACAAAACCTTACTGCTGAGAGAAAATGGAATTGAACTCACAGGCAAAGATAAAAGAGCCAGTTCTCTGCCCGAGAGATATGACAAACGGGATCAGAATCCAAACCAGTGCTTTGCTTTTCTCAAAATCTTTTAACTCAAACTAGAGCATTCACTTCCTAGAGTCCAGTATCTCAGGGAAGAAAAGAGAAACACTTTGTCGCAAAGACTTCAGTGAAGAGTCATGGACCAGCATGAGGCTCAGGAGGGGAAGACAAGCTTCCAGTTTAAACAGTAATTTGTGCATAATTATCCTTGCAGGTTGATACAAGATAGTTAGATTAAATAAATTAATCAAAGTACAAATTGTGCTGGCAAACTCCAGTGCCTAGCACCTCCTAAGGCCAATGTGCCAACAGCTCCGAGGCTATGTCTCACAGTCACCAAATCAGAGCTGACAGCTAATGGGTTGAAGAGATGCAGTATCTCTGGAACCTGAAAGGCAATCTGAGGGGCGGGCCCAAGGGAAGGCTCTGCTGAGCCATGACAACAGAAACCTTAAACACAAGATCCATTACAGCCTGCACACCCACAACCACTTGCACGTGTCGGCTGGAAATAAATCCTCCAGAAAGCAGCCATTAATATACTTTGGCCAACATAGCTTGGGCATCCTGTGTGTTGAATGGTGTTCCTGGGACACTTGATTTCCCACACCCTACCTCCTTGCTCCTACTGTGGGTAACACAGGTCAACATTCTTATCATGGACATTCAGGAACACATCTCATCATCACACTGGTAGGAGCTAACATACCCATTCTTTACAGGGTTAGCTCCTAGAATTGTCACAGTAAGAACCATGATGCCCCTACTTAAAGACATGGAAACTGAGAGTTATGGCCACACAGCCTACCCAGAGTCACATGTTGAAACTGCTTGCCATGCCAGGCTACCTAAGGAACTGGAAAGGAAGTCCGTTTTCAAGGTAGAAAATCATTAACAAACGCAGTTCAAATATTGATCTCTACTTCTTTTTTTTTTAACATGTCTTAATTAGAATATGCACGGTACGAGGAGGAATCGGGTCTCTGCCATGAGGCCAGACTGTAGGGCATGATCTTGTGACAGTACATCCAGCTCAGGAAGGTCTTTCTCTGACACCAGCCAGGAGAACACATGGGGAAAGGCACTGCACACTGCCTGGGGGGTGCTGGCCCATCCCCAAAGCTGTGGCCATGCTTCTGTGGAACCTTCAGGACACACTCCCTGCTCCTGCAAAGCCTTCATGCAGCACTTCCTGACTGTCATGCACTCTGCCAATGACATATTGCTTGAAATTCCAGTTTCAGCATTTTGAAACATTCCTTCCTTTTTTCAGAAGTGTCACCTCTCCTGACAGCTGTTGATACTGTGGCCATCTTCATCAACTAAATGACAACACCAGACCCTTTCTGACAGACAACCATTCCTTGACAGACAACCATTCCTATAGCATTAAGGGGCATTTCAGAGAAAAACAAATGATGGGCGCAAAGCAGCCTGGGCAAAGCCTTGAGAGACACAGGATGAGCCTCAACTTTGGAAATGAATTCTCTAATAGAGAGAGGAAGTTGGAGCAAAGAAGACTAGGTCATCTTACTGCAGTACTTCTGTTGTTCCTGCCCTGAGGCCACAGCAGTGTCTTAAGCAGCCTGGTGAGAACCAGAGGGGATACACTGATGGAACAGAGACCATGTCTACATTTACAGATTTATTTGGGATGTAAGCTTTTTTACACTTATGCTGATAATAGCTTGCAAATTAAGTTGATCTGTCATACTGTGTGTGTGTGTGTGTGTGTACATGTGGAAGTCGAAAGACAACTTTAGATGTCATATGTCATTCCTCAGGTAGCATTAATCTTGTTTTTTTAAGATGGCGTCTCTCACTAACCAGGGACTCAGTAAGCAGATCAGGTTGGCTGGCCAGCAAGCCTCAGGGATCCTCATGTTTCTGCCTCCTTATCACTGAAATTACATGTATGCACTACCACACTTGGCTTTTATTAAAAAGGATTCTGAGGGAATCAAATTCAGGACCTCATGATTGTAAAGCAAGCACTCCCTTTACTAGCTAAACAATCCCCTAGCCCAATCTGTCCTAGTTTTAAGTTACATTGTTGTGGTTGAAGCAGTCTGATAGAGCAGAACATGTTAATCACTGTAAAATGTGCTCCCAGCTCTCAGCATGTCAGCTACTCTCCTGTGACCCAACTTACCATAAGCTCTGGGCTCAAAGCAAGCCTGAGGTGGAAACCATCCTTTTCCCCAGTTTACACACCAGGAGACAGGATTGTCCAAAGTCACAAACCAGTGAAGAAGTAGACTGTGAACCCAGGCAACCTGGCCCCTGTGGGGAGCCAACAGAAGGCGGCTATCATCCTTGCAGCCATCTTGAGCCATATACCCTGACAAGAGACTTGATTACAATAGCCTACAACAGCTGAGCACACTCTGATAACATCTTGCTTTAGATACCCAGGACTTTCCCTTGGGTGTGTGAGACTTAAAGGTGTGTAACTTAAGGGCATGACTTAGAGATCTGATTTAGAGACAAGACCTAAGGGCGTGACTTAAAGGCGTGACTTAAAGGTGTGGCTTAGAAGTGAGACATATAAAAGGCAGAGGCAGACAGAAGGAATTATTAGGTATTAGGCACTTGGCACTTGGCACTTGGAAGAAGAACTTGGAATTAGACATTAAACACTTGTACTCGAGACAGGCAACTAGGATTAGACACTTGTACTTGGATGAGACTCGAGACTAGAACTTGGAACAGGAAACTGGGAACTTGGAGGCACTAGGGACTAGGGACTAGGAACTAGGGACTACGAACTCAAGACTTGGGACTTGGACTAGGAAGAGAGACTGAAGAATAAACAGAATTGAATCACACTCTGTCTAGTCTCCATTCTCCGCATCTGTCCTCACTCTCTCTCTTGCTGAACCCCCGACCCGATGACCGGAGCAGCTTGGGGCAATGCGGGCTCTAACAATTTAGCCCCCAAGGCTTTTGGCAGTGCGGGTTCCAACACTGACAGAGTGGTCCGCAACATTTTGGCCCCCAAGCGTGGGGCAGCTCGGGCTGCAACAGGCCCCAAGACCAATGCTTTGGTCCCATTTGGACACATCTCCCAGGTTTGAAAAGATGAGGAGCAGGCACAAGCTTCACACTGCACAATGCTATGAGGTCAGTCTGTGGTGGTTTGAATAGGTTTGGCCCCCATAGACTCATGTGTTTGAATGCTTGGCCTATAGGGAGTGGCACTATTAAGAGGTGTGACCTTGTCAGAGTAGGTTTAGCTGTGGTGGAGGAAGTGTATCACTGTGGTGGTGGGCTTTGAGATCCCCATGCTCAAGTTCTGCCCAGTGTGGAATTCTAGTCTCCTCCTGGCTGCCTTCAGATCAAGATGTAGAACTCTCAGTTCCTCTAGCACTGGATCTGTCTGCATGCTGCCATGCTTCCCACCATGACAGTAATGGGCTAAACCTCTGAAACTGTAAGCCAGCCCCAGTTAAATGTTGTTTTTTATAAGAGTTGCCCTGGTCATGGTGTCTCTTCACTGCAATGGAAACCCTAACTAAGACAAGGTGTTTCTTTAACTCTCACTTTATCCTTATCCTGTCCTTTACCTATCTACCTTAAAATACTCAAGACAATTTGCCTTCAGTTTATATCCCCAAAATAGTTTAAAAAACAATAACCTTAATATGCATTATCCTTCAGCAAGTCTTCCTTGAGCGGAATGCATAAACCAAAGGCAGATCTCCTGCAGCTGTCAGAGACCCCAACCCACCAGCAAATGATGACCCACCATGGTTCCACATTTCTCTCTCAAAACTGTGGGTATGAAAATGCCACTTCACTAGCTGGAGTTGTCCTTTTTGGTTTGTTTTCTTCTGATGACACCAGAAATACAAGGACAAACAGGATGGCATGGTCCACAGTTCTTGTACAGTACTTAGAGTTCAACTGAGTCAGGTTATAATGACATCGTTATGGGGAGAGAAGGAGGCAGAAGCTCACAGAGGGGCATCTCACCCCAGCTTGTGGGGTCAGAATCCTCCCAGTGTATGATTATAAACAAACACACAAAAGAAGAACCATGAGTCAAGCAAAAAAGGAGTTGGAGTCCACTGAAGCAGAGCATAGGACATCAGGGTGCTTACGGGCACCTCAGGGTGAAGCCAAGCTGGATCACAGCTGAGACAGTGCACAAGAAGTCCTTAGCCAATCTTAGCAGAGCTGTATGACCCAAATCTGTGTTCTAACAAGCCACTCTACTGCAGTGTGGGGCAGACAGGAAAGTCAGCGAGGATGGTAGAGACGGCTATCAAGCAGTGGTGCCTCGCTTCTGGCAGCAAACACTTCCTGTGCCTTCTGAGACTCTCTGGGAAGCATACTGCAGGCCACAGAAAACTGCAGGTACTGTCCATGTTCCCCTAGGACCAAGGCAAAGGGAAGATTGAGCAGAGGAGCTTCTGTTTCCCAGAGATGTGGCCCAAGGATGTGCCACTGGAAGGCAAGACATGCTATGCCTACCACGGTTTAACAACTGGGAAAGACACTTCTCTACTGGGGAGATGCCACAACAGGAAACGCACCATCCCCATGAGACATCTATCTAGGAAATTAATACATTCCAGCTTCATCGGCAGAGGTCCCCAAGTACAATGTTGTGGCCAAGGATCCCTGTGAGCTGCCAGCAGGATACTGTGGTTACTCTGTCTGAGCAGGTGAAAACACTAATGCCTCAATGTCTGAGTGCACGCACACAGAACCAACACAGCTGCTCTGTTTAAAGCAAGGGGCTAAGAGTGGTGGCCTCCACACCCACTGCTGGCTTTTTAGGTTGCTTTTTTTTTTTTTTTTTTTAATTTTCTTATCCCACTGTGGTAGTTTAAATGAGATATGTCTCAGGCATTTAATACTGGGTACCTAGCTGGTGGCTGTTAGAAGAGGATTAGGAGACGTGGCCTTGCTAGACTTATGTCATAGGGGCAGGCTTTAGTTTCAAAAGACTTAGGCCATTCTGAATTAGCCCTCTCTGGTTCCTGTCTGCAATTCTAGCTGTGAGCTCTCAGCTGCTGCCCCAGGTGCCTACCATCATAACTTCATACCTTCATCTTGTACCAAAACCCTCTGGAGGCCCCAAGTAAACCATTCCTTCTGTAAATTGTCTTGGTCATGGTATTTTATCACAGCAATAGAAATATAACTAAGACACCACCACCCAAGCCTGAGGGTCATCGAGGGAACACAGCACAGGGAAGGGAGGGAAAGAAAACTGAGACCTACTGAGTGCCTGCACTGTGCCTGTCCAGTGCTAGTGCATTCCCTCCTGGAAAAGAAGTATCTTCAGACCCACTCTGTTCATGAAGACAGTGAAACTATCCCAGTGGTTTAAGCAGGAAAACACACTCACTCCTGTTTATTTGGGTGGCTAGAATTGCACACAAAATTCTTCAATGGTGGCCCAATTACTTCCTGTTCACTGGAGAATCTGAGAGTCCAGTTTCTCTGGATGCCCAGTGAGTCCAGCTCATCATAAAAGCTATGGATGACATGCTGGCTTGAATTGATACATTCAATTCAAGGAAACAGGCAGAATTATAAAATGTAATTTTAAATGGGAAGGCAGGGCCAAGGAGATGGCTCAGTCAGTAAAGTGCTTGGCTTGGAAGCATGAGAACCTATGCTTCATGCCTAGAATTCACATTTGAAAAGCCAGAAATGGTAACTGTAATCCAGTGCTGGGGAAGATTCCTGAGGCTTACTGGCCAGCCAGTGGGAGAAGCTCACTCAGAAAGTGGACAGTGCCTGAGAAGCAACACCTGAGGTTGTTCTCTGGCCTCCACACGAGTACACACACACACACACACACACACACACTACACAAATGGTGAGGCAAACAAAGCCCCCTTGGCTAGATGGAGAGGCAGATGGGCAGTCATGCAAATGGAGACCGCAGGTAGGGTGTTGAAGTAGGACAAAAGGCCAGTGTACACATGAGCAAAATTACCCTTCAGGACTCCCAGCATCCAAAGGAGATCCAAACAGACTCATCCCATAACTATAGCTCAGCTTGCCATAGTCTCAGTTATCCACAATCAGCAGCAGTCTGGAAATGTTAAATAGAAAATTCTAGAAATAAATAAATCATAAGATTTAAGTTACATGCTGTTCTCAGTAAAATCATGGTGGTGGTATGAATGAGAATGGCCTCCACAAGCTCATGTTTGAAAACTTGGTCCCCAGTTAGTGGAAATATTTGGGGAGGATTAGGGGGAGTAGTCTTGTTAGAAGAGGTATCACTGGGTGCAGGGCACTGAGGTTTCAGAAGACTCCCACCATTCCCAATGTGTCCTCTCTGCTTCCTGTTTGCAGATGGACCAAGATGCCAGCTGTCCCTGCTTCCATGCCTTTGCTCTGCCATCATGAACTCTCTCTGCAGTCATAAGCCCCATTAAATGCTCTCTTTCATAAGTTGCCTAGGTCATGATGCTTTGTTACAGCAATATAAATGTAACTAATACAGAACTGTGGTAAAGCCCTGGCCACTCCACTGACCATAACCCAGAGTCCTCACTATTTATGCTCCCTGTCTGCAAACATTTCAGCAGATGTTTGGGTTATGGGGTGACTGTTGTGCTATTATTAAGTAAGACAGCAAAGCATAAGAGATGCTGGTGACTCAGACATGCCAAAGAAAAGCTATAAAGGCTTCGAGTAAAGAGGCAAACACTCTTGGGTTAACAAGGAGAGAGAGAGAAAAAAAGCAGAAGCTAATGTTTCTCAGATCTACTACAAAGAATGACTCTCCTATCCATGAACTTAACAAGGAACCAGAACTCCACACTAGTCTGGCTGTGCCACCTACAAGTACAGGTAGCCACAGGCATGGCACTCTTTAGGGTGGCAGGCATTCCATTGTAGGACTCAGCTCTACTAACTAGGCTTTGGAAGGCCTCCCCGGCAGACATGGAGTGACCCTACAGAAAAGGAGAAGTGCACAGCACTGTCTGCTTTGCTGTCACCAGCCTATGTCACAAAAATGTGGGAAGTTATGACAAAAGCAGACCAACTTGTCCAGGTTTGAGGCTGACAGTGCAAGAAAGCTGGGGTGTGTGATGGCTTACCATCACTGACAGGTTGACCAGATGTGACTCACCTAGTACCTGTGAGGGCTTTTCCAGGGACCCACTCTGAGTGTGGGCAGCACCATCCCATAGCCTGGGCTCCACTGCCCAGGTACAAAGTGAGCAGCTCCCTGACCACAGCACGGCTGCTATCCTGCCCACCATGGAGGATTACACCTGAAGAACTGCAAACCAAAATAAACTCACCCTTAAGTTGTCTCTGTCAAGTGTTTGGTCACAGAGATGAGAAAAACAAGAGTGTCCTAAAGTTGAGCATGTGACTATTTCTCCCTCTGGACACAGATGTAAGACATATATTTAGTACTCTCTTGAAATCAATGAGAACCCTTTAGAACAAGCATGGCTTTGGTCTGGAACAGGGTAAGGACAAACTAGTCATATCCAAGGACAAATAAGCAAGTTAAGGAGACAGCACTAGAGATCTGAGTCTGTATTATGCAGGGGCAGAATTAAATGCAGTGAACTATAACAAGAAGATAAAATTTAAGATACCTGGATAGCAAAACAAAACCACTTTTGTGTTCAACCACTGTCTAGCCTTCCTGTGTGAGCTCCGCCCTTCTGTGACAACAGGGAACACATTATGCTGAGCCACTTAAGGCTCCTGGCTAAAGGAAAAATGTAAGGAGAGGTTGGAATCCAGCAATGGGGAAAAACTCATGGTTATAAGCAGAGGCTTTGGGCACTGCACTCTTGCTAGGTTAGTGAGATGCACGCCAGGATCAGGTATTTATCACCTTCATTCGCCATGTCTAGTACGGTGTCCACACAGCAGGTGCCTACAGAGTGGGGCTCAATCCAGCTGCAATGGGCAGGTTGGGTACTTCCTAGCAAAGAGTGCTCTGCCCTCAATTAGGAAATGATTGTGAATCAGTAACTTACAAGTGCAGCCACTTTCTCACCCAGACACTCAGAACACAGCTGATTCTAACAGTATACAGGCATGGAAAGCTGAGCCCAGAACATTCATGGTGGCTAGGGGTGGCTGTTGTGGCCCTAGCTGCCCCACGTTTGGGGGCCAGAAATGTTGAGAACTGCACTGCCCCACGTTGGGCGCCAAAAATGTTGTGAGCCGCTCTAACCCACGTTTGGGGGCCAAAAATGTCAGGGACCGCTCTGTCAATGTTGGAACCCGCACTGCCAAAAGCCTTGAGGGCTAAATTGTTAGAGCCCGCACTGCCCCAAGCTGCTCCAGTCTGCAGGTCAGGTTCAGCAAGAGAGAGAGTGAGGACAGATGCAAAGAATGGAGACCAGACAGAGTGTGATTCAATCCCATTTATTCTTCAGTCTTCCTTCCTAGTCCAAGTCCCAAGTCTTGAGTTCCTAGTCCCTAGTGCCTCCAAGTTCCAAGCTTCTTTCCAAGCTCTTCCTCCAAGTGCCAAATGCTTAATACCTAATAATAATTCTTCTTCTGACTTCTCTAGTCCAGGTGTTTTCCACCTAATGCCAAATAACTCACACCAAGTTGTACTCAACTCTTCTGTCTGCCTCTTGCCTTTTATATGTCTCACTTCTAAGACACGCCTCTAAGTCACGCCTTTAAGTCACGCCCTTAGGCCTTGTCTCTAAATCTGATCTCTAAGTCAGGACCTTAAGTCTAAATCACAGCTTTAAGTCTCACACACCCAAGGGAAGATCCTGGGTATCTAAAGCAAGATGTTATCAGAGTGTGCTCAGCTGTTGTAGGCTATTGTAATGAAGTCTCTTATCAGGCTATATGGCTCAAGATGGCTGCAAGGATGATAGTCGCCTTCTGTTGGCTCCCCACAGGTAGCCACCACTGTCAGATGACCAACTATCAGAATCCTACTCACTGAAATAACACAGTACCACTCTTCGACCTAGAACACACAGGCAGGCATGAGTGGGGAGAAGAGCCACTCAGGATACTCTGATTCTTGGTGAAAAGACAGACAGGATGGTTTGGTACTTCTCTGGCATAGCCATTCACTGGTGCCCCCTTTCATGTCAGGCAGTTAGTTGAGGCACTGGACAGTCCCGTTTTCCTTCATGAGAGACTCAGCACGAAGGTCAGTTACTTGCTAAGACCCTCAACTTAATGTATCTACAGCTCACTACAGTAAAGGCCTTTCTAGTGAGGAGGGGCCTGTGGCTGTTCTGCCCATGATAGTCAAGGCAATCCCTGACTATGCCCAAGCCTGGGCTGGACCACTGCTCCCACCTTACCTACAGGGAAAAGGACTTCAGCAGCGAGGAGCAGCTCTGCTCTTCCAAATATCAAGCAGCCTCCCCTGCCAGCCTCACTAAGAGAGATAATAGCACATGGCCATGGGCAAGTTACTTTCTGTAAGATGAGGTATGATATCGTACCTGATTGCTGAACCCTTGAGGTCTCATGCTTAGCTCAAGAGGCACAGCCCCTGTGTTTTCTGGAAAATACAGCAGGGTAAGGCTCAGTCACCAAGTGTCTACCAGATTCTAGGTATCCAAAGGTGACCCATAGTTCCAACCCTGAAGAAAGGGGGCACAACTGAACATCCCATAATAGTGTGATCAGTGCAGCCACATGAAGGCAAGGTCAATAGCATGTGAAAGTATGCCTGCTTGACCTTTATAGGACAGGAGGAGGGGTGTACGCACAAAGCCACAGGCATCCCAGGCAGAGGGCTGGTGGGCAGCTCAGCACTGTCATGGCTTTAGCTTCTAGTTTGCCAAAACCTGCTAGTCAGGCCAAGACATCAAGAAGTTTTACTTAGTGTCAAGTCAGCAAGAAGAAGTCCAGCCCAGCAATGGCCAGCGCTGGCCAGCAGCGGCAGGAACTGAACCAGCAACAAGCCTCCCCTAGCCCTGGGCACTGCAGAGAGCTGTGCCTCCCAAATAAGTGAGTAACTGTAGCAAGGGAATGCCCACATTGGGAGGAAGGTCCAGTGCAAGACCCAGAGCCAAAGGACAGCGCAGCAAACAGGAGGCAAAACCAGATGTGCCTCACTTCCCCATTCTGGCAGAATCCTGAGCCTAGCCTTGAGGAGCCTGAAGGAGCCCCAAGAGCAGGGGATGGCCGTAAGAGAGATGGAGAAAGCGCTTGCTCCCACATCCACACCTCCTCCCACAGTTCTCCTCTAACGAGCACAAGGAAACCTGCAAAGGTCAAGGTGAGGGAAAGATACAATCTAAAGGGGGGGGAGGGGGGCTTGAGTTTAACTTGGTTCCAACACACAGAGAGGGAGCCAATAGCAATACCTACTTGGAATGTCTCTGTGAGCCCTGTCCTGAGATGGAGACACTGGAAATCTGCACAGCGGACGGACAGAGATAAGACTAGCTCTGGGAGGTTAGTCCACTGAGAGTCCAGCACACTAGGCCCTAAGGGCTTCAGTAATTTCCCAAAGCAGAAACAGGCTTTGTCTTGGGATCAAACAGGTGGTTAAGCCAACAGAGCGGGATAAAAGCAACAGTGGACAAATGGGAGCACCTAACTGGATTCACAGCAGGCTTGCAGAGAAGGAACAGCAAGCGCAGCCTAAGTGGCTAAGACTTCTCTATAGGAAGAAATGAGTGTGAGAAGGAAGAGCATGAGCAAAGGCCCTTGGGAGACTGCATTCATTTTAGAAGATCAAACTGGCCAAAGAGGGGCAGGCAAGTGTGATGCTAGAGTGCACGCTATGGGACACTCCAGACCTGCTGGGGACATTGCATGTTAGTAATTCTAACATTCAGAAAGAAAAGGCAGCTGGGCAGTGGTGGCGCACGCCTTTAGTCCCAGCACTTGGGAGGCAGAGGCAGGCGGATTTCTGAGTTCGAGGCCAGCCTGGTCTACAGAGTGAGTTCCAGGACAGTCAGGGCTACACAGAGAAACCCTGTCTCGAAAAACAAACAAAACAAAACAAAACCCCCCCCCCCCCAAAAAAACAAAAAAAACAACAAAAAAAAAAAAACAAAACAAAAACAAAAAAAAAAAAAAAACAGAAAGAAAAGGCAGGAAAACTAGGAAATTCTGACCAAAAAGAAAAGCACTCTGGGAGAGGTGAATAAAACAGGACTGCAAAAGGTCCTGAATTATCAAGCTAGGCGTACAGAATATTCTAGTTTGTTTGTTTTGCTGCTGTGCTAAAACACCAACTAAAAGCAACTTGGGAAGGAAGGGTTTATTTGACTTGCAGGTTATGTCCATCATCTAGGGAAGCCAGGGAAGGAACTCAAGGCAGGAGCCTGAAGCAGAAACCACAGAGAAAGGCTGCTTTCTGGTTGCTCCCTCTGGCCTACTCAACTACCTTACTTAGTTAGTTAGTTAGTTAGTTTGAAGATAGGGTTTTTCTGTGTATTCAGGACTATCCTGGAACCAGATTTGTAGACCAAGGTGACCTTGAATTAAGAGATCTATCTACCTCTGCCTTCCAAGTGCTAGGATGAAAGGCATGAACCACCATGTCCAGCTTCAACTACCTTTTGTATATAGCTCAGGCCCACCTACCTAGGAATGCTACTGCTCACAGTGGGATGGCACTCCTATATCAATTATTGATACCAAAAAAAGCTTCACAGATATGCCCACAGACCAATCTGATGGAGGCAACTTTCAATTAAAATTCCCTTTTCCTTTCCAAGTAGGTCAAGTTGTCAACTGAAGCTAACTACTGACAAGAGTTATATAATTCTTATTTCCCTGTCTATTTGAAATGTCCCATCATAAAGCCTTTTGTTTTCTATTCTGCAGGAGGGAGAGGAAACAGTAGGGAAGCAGTGTGTGCTAGGCCATACCAACAGGCCCACCTGGAGACCACAGATGAAAGTAGACTCACCCTGTGCCACTCACAAGTCGCCATTATGACAATAGTAACAGGCAGGACTGCCAGGACCGTTTCCTAGGAACTGAGGGGGGTAACACACTGAGCTCCATGCATGCTGGTGCTAGAATGCTCTGCACAACACTTGGGGGCTGGAATCACTCCCACAAGAGACTGGGGTCACTGGAAAGTGGCAGATAACATGCCTTGAAATCTGACGATAGAACGTCCCTAGACAGGAGAAACGTATGAGAAAGCTGAGCTAAGTAGCAGCAGCCTGATCGAGGGTAGACAGGATGGGGTGAAGAGGCCCAGTCCAGAAAAGGCTAGCAGAGCTGGGGGTGCAGCTCAGGGCAGATTGCTGGAGCAGCATGCATTAAGGTGCCAGGTTCCATCCCCAGCACTGCAAAAATAAATGTGTGAGGCGGGGTAAATGGAAGAAAGCAGGCCATCCCTCTGAGTCACAGAAACCAAGGGGGTCACAAATGTGATGCCAACACCAATAAGTTAACTGTTTTCACAAACTACAACTAATAAGAACATTAAGACATGGAGCAGCCTGAAGCCTTAGGCTAAAATTCATTTACATTATGGGGTATCACCTGACTCTCATTAGCATTTATACAGGTGCACTGCAAGAGCCAAGGCACTGAAGAAGCTTCATGAGGTAATTTCCCACTGAGCCCTCAAGGGCTGCCTTGCTCTGCCAGTCAGACATTTGGAGCATGGACGCAGTTCCAAGTACTTCAGCTTTCTGGACAAGTGAAGAACTGGAGAGATCCTCTCCAGCCCTCAGGAGGCTTTTCCTCCCTCCCCACAGCATGCATCAATCAACAGAGCCTTTCCAGACCAGGGCAGAAAAGGACCTTCAAAGCATATCCAGCCTAACCTTTCAGTCAGCCAACGGAAGACCAGCAGCAGCAGATGGCAGAAGAGCCATGAGACGGCTCACCACCTAGTCACTACGGATGAATTACTCTTACCCTGGTGACAACTCTGAACCAGCAGCTGCTGCCTAGGAGGGCACACAACTCACCTGGTCATAAATGCCAGTGACAAACTGAACATAATCCAAATCTTCTTTCCAAATCAGCCTTTGTGTTCAAACAGGTGGGCCCTCAGCATTCCTGCAGCTGAGGACTACGGGAGCAGTCACAGTTCTAAACCCTGTGACAGACATCTTACTGAGCCTCCAGGTAAGATGAATCCTCTATGGTCAACTGCGCATACTTGACTGCACCCTTCTCTGCAGCCTTCTCCTCCTCCCTGTAGCTTCTGAGGGGGAGGCTTTCCCTGCTGGCATGCCTCACAATTCCCAACCCTTTGCCAAACTCCCAACCCCTCACTCCACAACCCAGGTTGTACAAGGAAAGAACTGACCACAGACTAACTTGCACTCATGTGTGAAGGGTTGCTATCCTTGCTCAGGCAATTCAAAGAACTTCCAGAGTCAATACCAAAGTCAATGGTGGGAGGCCTGCTGTCAGAGAGGAAGCAATGACAGGGAGGTAGAGCATCCTTGGAGTCTCTCCACAAGCTGTTTGTGAATGTGGTACCACCAGCCCTGTTATTACTCAGAACTCCTAGTCATCTCTGAAACGTGCCCAACTTAGGGAGCCAAAGAGAAAATCAGGAAGGCTAATCTCATGCTCTCGGGTAATGGAATGTGATGTGAGCCAAGGTGCTCGGGGCCTGGAGCTTACATGCGTAAGCGCACAGCAGTGCCGCTGAACACCACAGATGCACGTGCATGTGCACACTACCATATGCTGAACACAGGCACCATTCATTCAACGCTTACTATGTGTGAGTTAACTGTGGACAGTTTTTATTTTCATTTTGCCAACGGAAGATGAAAGCCAGGGCCCTTGCATGCTAACACAGATGATCCACTACCAAGCTACACCCAGCACCAAAAGCCAAGGAAGACATTCTACAGACATTATCTCCACTTCACCAACACTAGAATAGAAACCTTAGTTCTAGCCTCATGTCTGTCAGGACACCTCCACTCAGGAAGAAGCTTAGACAAGAAGAGCTGGATCGGAACCCAGGCAGCCTGACTCAAAAACAAGCATCCAGGTGTGCTCAGGTCCAACCTCAGGGCAGTAGAGCACAAGCCTTGATGTCAGGGTTTCCTGTCTGGTGATGTTATTCTTCAGTCTTCCTATCTTTCCATATAGGAAAGGCCAGTCTACTGTGGGTGGTACAAGCCCTACGCAGGTGATCCTGAATTTTATACAGAAGCTAGTTGAGAATAAGGCAGGGTGAGAACCAGCCAGCAAACAACATCCTCCATGGATCCTGCTGTAGTTGTCTGTGAAGTGAGTTCCTTGATCAGAGGTACTGTTGTGTGGAACAAAAAGAAGGTCTGCCTTCACATTCCTGACTCAACTTTCCTCAGTGATGGTGTGACTGGAGCGGTAAGCAGAATAAAGCCTTTCCTATCCTAATGCTGCTTCTAGTCAGTATTCTATCACAGCCTGGGGTTCACTGGCCAGACAGCCTAGGCAAATCAGCAAGCTCCAGGATCAGTGAGAAACCCCAATTCAAAAAGCACAGTGGGGAGCAACTGAAGAAGACCCCCAGTGTCAGCCTGTGGCCTCTAGAAGTGTGGATGTACACGAACACACACACACAATTATTGAGAATTCACAAAGTGGGATCCCCAGAGGTTGGTAGAATTGCCCCTGTTCTTTCTAGGCAGTTTCTGGGATGCTGTCAAAGCAATAGCTGCCACAGATACCCTATATTAGGTTCAGCAGCTCAAATCAGCCTGACTCAGTCTGTCCCAAGGAGCTTCCACCAAACTGTGTTCACTCATAAGCACTGGCTGTGGATCTGACCCACTAAGAAGGGCATCCTGGGTGACAATGCTCACAGATGAACCTGTTAAGCTCAGCCAGCAAAAAGCTTACCATTGCCTACCAACTGACTTCTGCCTGACCGTCCCAAATTACCCTCCTAGAAGGCAGGACCCTCACAAGTCCTGGGATGTCCTCTCTTCTAACTGTGCAACTGAACTCTCAGAAATGGCTGAAAATGGACATACCCTGCCACACTTCATCAAAAATGCAAGCAAGAGCAGGGCAGTGGTGGTGCATGCCTTTAATCCCAGCACTTGGGAGGCAGAGGCAGGTGGATTTCTGAGTTTGAGCCAGCCTGGTCTACAGAGTGAGTTCCAGGATAGCCAGGGTCACACAGAGAAAACCTGTCTTGAAAAAACAAACAAACAAACAAAAAAGCAAAACAACAGCAAAAGCAAGCAAGCCACAACCGGGACATGCCTTCCATTCCTTCAGAGGCAGTTTCTGTTTTGTTCCCATATGCTAAGCTAGGCAAGCACTCTGCCACTGAGCTGCACCCTACCCCTTCACTGGGTGAGTTTGTACTGCATCTTTATTCTGCTTGTCTATCAGGCTCCTTGCAAGGTTCTGAAACAGCCTATAAAGAACAAGATGGCTCTGGTGCCTCCCCTTTGGGATTTACAGTTTACCCTTAAAACAAGACAGGCTTCCTATAGGAAAACTCAGTCTTACACTCTAAAACAGCCCCAACCTGGCAGTTCCAGAATGCAAAATCAGAAAGCACAATTTCAAAGACAGATGTCAAGCTGGACAGAGGAAGCTAATACCTGGGAGGTGGGGCCAAGAGGATCACACATTCAAGGCCAGCCTGTACTGGAGGCCAACCTGGCCCCCATGAGACTGCACACACACACACACACACACACACACACACACACACACACACACACACGAGAAGGATATGGCAGATGAACATCACAGCAGCTTAAAGCCATGGAGTAACTTGAGTTCTTGGAACAAAAACAAAACAAACAAACAAACAAACAAACACCTTGTTTTTATTTTATTTTATTCTTAGATAGGATCTTACCACACAGCCCCACTTAGACTGGCACTCACTATACAGACTAGACTTGCCTAGAACTCAGAGACATAAGCCTGTCTCTGCCTTTCAAATACTGGGATTAAAGGCATATAGCACCACATCAAGCCTAAAATCTTCCTCTTAAAAACTAAAACACTAAGCCAAGTATGGTAACACACTTTTAATCTCTGAATTGGGGAGGCAGAGGCAGGCAGATCTCTGTGAATTTGGGGCCAGCCTGGTCTGTAAAGAAAGTTCCAGGATAGTTATGGCTATTAAAGCAAGAAACCCTATCTTGAAAAACAAAACTTAAAGATGTTAGAAAAGTAGGCTAAGGGGGAAGAGGAGGGAGAAGCACCATCTTGCCTGTGGGCCTTTCCAGGCCTTTCTCAGCTCAAGTAGCTGCAATCTTTGTTACTCTCAGTATCACCAAGGAAAGACTAAGTCATAGTTGGCTCTTCTAGGCAGATGCCATAAGTCCTCTCCTAGTTCTTATCTGTGAGTCTGCAAATTCAACCAATTCCTAGGAGAAAATACTGCTCTTATACTGATGTCTACAGACTTTCCCTGTCACCTCCTTACAGTACAACAAAAAAACCCTTTGTACAGTACAGTACAACAGCCATCCCATAACAAACACATTGTGCTGGGTATCACCTGACCCAGCAACCATGTGATACACGGGGAGAAGGTGGGCATGGTGGCATATGCTTACACTCCAGCCTCTCAGGAAGCAGAGGGAGAAGGATCACTTGGGGGATGCCTGGACAGCACAGCAAGAACCCATCTACAAAAGCACAGAAAGGAGAAGGCAATATATTTAGTTATATGCAAATACAGCATCGTTTTACATGAAGGACTTCAGCATCTGTGGACCTCCTAATTTCAGGCACATGAGCTCCTGTGATCAAACCCCCACTAGGACCATGGAGGGCTTTACACAAACCAGCCTTCTGCCCCAAAAGAGTGGAAAGTATCAATGCCTGAAATTCAAAGCCTGGAGACAGGAGGCTAGAATCTTCAGAAAGGGACCTTCAGGATGAGCTCTGTCTCCCTTACGACTAAGCATATCAAGTGACATAAAGTCCATGCTGACTACTTTACAGCAGGGACAGCGGTGATGCCAATTATTTCCTGCCCAAATGGAGAGAGCTTGTCACCCGTCTGCAGAACAATTATCTATAGGTGCATCCAAGTAAAAAGCTCACCTCTTTCCCCGAATCAGCATGGGGAAAGTGCTGCTCACAGCGATTTGACACCATTTCACTACATTAATCTTTGAATGTGTTATTCTAACAATTATGCCAACTACCATGTAATTAAGACTCCAACTGACTTTTACAAAATTTAAGAAAACTCCCCCAAAGAAAATAAACAGTCATTGGACATGCACGAGACCTTTCTATGGCCAACTGCACATAAAGTTCCCACATAATGGGTGGTGTCAAAGCCTTTTCCCGCATCCTTCCGTTCTCAGCAACAGTGCAGAAAGCTGACATGGGCAAGATACCCGACTCCCTTCACACGTCACTGCACACACTTTTTAAATTCCTTGGATAAAATGATGAATGGTGACTGTTTTCGCAATTAAAATCTCTTTTCATTTACAGAAGCAAGAAAAACACATAATTAATGCTTGGCCTCATGCATATCAACAGCTGGAAATGAGAACATTGGCTTTTTCCTTAAGGCTACTCCTTAGGTTTACTGAAGAAATGACATAAGGCGGCCTCATGCTGGCTATCTTCTTCTCTTTCTGGTTCTATGGATCTCATAATCTTAAGTCTTTCCCTTAGTGAGGTACAGAAGAAATGAATAACAGCCATGCTAGACATCAAGTCCTGCTACACGGTAAGGTCCCCTGTAGCCCTCCTGTGAAGTGCAAGGCAGTAGCTGCCCAGCCATAGAACATTTGTACAATTCAGAACCAATCCACAAAGAGCCTTAGCAGGAAAGAATGCAATAGTTGATTAGTAATGTCTACCCAGGGAAGAGCAAACGTTTGAAGACCCACATAACCATGTATTTTTCTTCCCTACCTTTTCATAAACCATGAAAATGCATGCAGACTGAATGGATTCTTTAAAAAAAAAAAAATGTATGAACAAAATGACATGAGAATTTCTAAAGTTTGGCCAAGGGGGAGAGATGTTTTCTAAAGTTGAATATTTAAGCAAAACTAGACCGTCAAGTTTCAGGAAAAAACAAAACGAAACAAACAAACAAACAAAAAAAACCAAACAAACAAAAAAACCTACCTCAAACCATAGTCCAGCTAAGAGCAATATATAAGTAAACAAGGTCAGTTTACTGGGCTTCAGTTTGCTTGGTTCTAACACAAGAGGCTGAATTCTTCTGCTGGTGACCCAGGGGACTAGTGATGCTGTGGCTCTCTAAGCACATCACCACATGTCAGCGCACCCTCCAAAGCTCCCAACACTGGCTACAGGAGACACAGATACATAGTTTTTTCTATGACAGCTTTCCATGAATGTTTAAACCTGTAGCACCTCTGAGGCAAGAGGTCCATACACATATTTACTTTACTTAATACACTTTCTCTCCTTGAGATAAAAGCAAGGGCCAGGGACTCCTGTTTCCATAGTCAAACAATCTAATTTCCTTAAATTATGAAAGCAGCTTTGTCCAAGCATAAATTGTCATCACTCCAATGTAAGTCACTTCTTCAGTCTCTGTCTCACCACTCAGGCTTTTTACCCATGCAACACAGCAACAGGATTTCCTCAACCAAACACAGGATTCTCTGGGAGTCAAGTGGGAACGGTTAGAGTCCAGCCATGCATCTGCTGGCCAGCTAGTTTCCACCCACGCACCAGGCAAAGTCCTGCTCAGATCCCAGGCGCATGCCCAGGAAAACCAGCTTCCACGGGGCAGCCTAGGAGGCTGGGGCTGGGGCCTCAGCACCTGCAGCAGGCACCTGCCACTGTCTCTGCCTGATGCCTTCTGCTCTGGTTGGGTATGTTTAAAGTGGGGATTGTCACCTCCCTCCAAGCTTCACTGATGAACAGTTTTGTCACCAACACGGTAATGATCTGTTAAGAGGAAGAACCTAATAAGAGGTCCTGAGGTCAATTGGGACATGTCCTCACAAGTGACTGGAGGACACCAGCCTCTCTGATCCCTGTCTGACAACGAGATCAGTTCCTCCTACATGCTCACCCACTGCTATGACACTAACTGCCATAAAGTCCTCACCAGTATCAAGTCAATGCAGTACCTTGCCCTGGTATTTCTAACACCAAGTCCTGAATAAACCTCTCTTCTTCATAAAGTCAGTCTAACTGAGGTACTTCATTACAGTAACAAAACAGAGTAATACACTCGTCTTTAAGGGGGAAATGGCCCTCTCCACCACCAAGGAGAATCATTCCAGTGAGCCAAGCTGAGCCTCCCACCCATGGATCCTATTAGCCCTTCCCAAGGACACCTATCACACAGGGCCTGACAGTCACTGGGAGGGTTGCAGGCATCAGGATGCACAAACCTGCAGCTGACGGACTACACTTTTTCCCACCAGGAGAGTCTCACAGCAACCAAAGCAAGCAAGCCCTGAGAAGCACCTGAGTGACAGACACAGCAAGCACACATGAGCTGACCCTCATATAAGCTCAGCTTCAAACCAGGGAGCTCCCTGACCACTGTATTAACAGGTTTCTACACAGGGCACCAGAGAGTTAGGGGGAAAGATCTTAAAGGACAAATCAATATATTCAGAGTTCAAGTTCTTTTAGTCCCCCAGTGACAATCATCTTTCTGAATCTCCCTCGCTTTAAACCAAAAAATAATACTAAAATAAGCCTGCCACAGAAATTCAAAGAAAAAAACATAAAAACTATCAAGGCTTATCTGTCACTAAGACAGATGAGAGGGAGAGACCCAGGGGAGAAGGCAGAGGGTAGATCTGGAGGAGCATGGCAGTTCACAATCAAGAACAGGTCTCAGGAGCTACTGAAAAAGACCTATGTATAAACCTTCTCCTAAAACGTGCCACTTCCCGTCAGCAGGAAAACACACAACACACAGCAGACAACAAAAGGGACTCAGGTAAACAAACTGCTTCCAGGTTTGTAAGCCCAGTGGTTCCTGTGAGTCACACTATTCTCAGTTCTCCTTTTCCAACTTTCCTAAGGGCTACACCATGGACCTACCCACTCAACACCACAAAAACTACACTCTGTAGCATATGGGTTCAGGAGAAAGTAGAGCATAATCTAACCCATAGCACTCTCCATATACTCTCCCAGAATGACAAAGAAAATACAACTCAAGACCATAAACAATGTGAGCAGCTAAACCTTCCCATCGCCAGTCTTTAAAGTGTAGGAGTCAGGACCTCCTGGCAAGCTAAGAGAAGCTAGAACAGATGCACCTTCCTCAGGCAAAACTGCACACGCCACAGCACACTGCATGTAACATACCACAGCACACAGCACACTGCATGTAACATACCACAGCACGTTGTATGGACCATTCTGTAAGTAGCTCTCCATACCCAATCTGCAGGCTAAGTATATCTGATCTAGGATTTCCTATCGCTTATAGGAAACCCTAGAATTCCAACTCTATGCCCAAGCAGGTACAAAAGAAAACTTCCTCTCATGTTCTCTCTGCATTTCCAGGACAAACACTGGGTTTTGCTCTGTTAGCCACCTACAGTAGCCCTTACCTTGTTGGACCATTTGTATGCTTGCAGAAGCTGGCTGTAGAGTGGGGTTTTATCCTGCACAGGATCCAGGCTTAGCAGCCCACTGTTATGCAGAGGGTGGTTCTCAGACGGCTTGCCTACCAGGTTGCTCAAACGTTCCAGTTCGCTAAAAGTAAATAGAGAAGCTACATAAATCTGAGTCCACTTCATTCCCTCAAGGCCAAGCACACTGCTTCTTCTGAAACCATCATCTCTCAAAAAGAGTTTTGCAAAGATAAAAATAAAAACAAAAAACTAGGGACAAACAATAGAGTGCCTAACTGGGGAGTTCTAATCTCAAACATACCTGTCAAAACCAGTCATGGTGGTCCACACTTTTAATCCCAGCACTGGGGAGGCAGGTGTGGTATATCAATGTGAATTTGAGGTCAGCCTGGTCTACATAGGGAGGTCCAGGGTAACCAGGGCTAAAATGAGTCCACCAGTGAGACAACATAAACGGCTTGGCTGTGATGAGTCTGAGGCGTTACATCCCAGTTTTTAGGAAACTTAGAGCTTCTTTGTGCTCTTAGGTTTGTTTTCCCTCCAGAATGGCATGAGAAGGCTAACCAATCCTACACAGTGAGACAAAACGAAACAAAATATAGCTGTCTCATGCCATTCTGGAGGGAAAAGAAACCTAAGAGCACAAAGAAGCAATAAGTTTCCTAAAAACTGGGATGTAACACCTCAGACTCATCATAGCCGAGCCGTTTGGAATCCTGCAGTTTAGTCTAACACGGCCTCTCATGCAGGGTTTCTCAGACCCACGTGCAGATCACTCCATTTGGCAGAGCAGCAAGTACCTGAATAAATCATGATTATTTATCATTTCACATTGGGATAGATATGGCACAGTGCTTCACAGATGGCAAAGCTTAGCAAAACAAAGAAGAGATAAAATAAACAAAAGAAATGGGAAGACACCATCAAGAGGGCTGTGTCAAACAAGCGCACTTCAGAAAGTCAGGGATGCTTGGGAAGTGAGCGGACAAGGAAACCACGCACTCTGAGGAGCCAGTTCTCAGCAGCCAATAGGATGCTGGGACCCACTCCCAGGCCACATTCAATCTCGAATCCTCAGCCACCTTCTTGACATGACTGTACATTTAATAAGTCAAAGAAATATCAACATTGCTAAAGTTTCTAAAGTGACAAAGGGCTGTGACATACCATTATAAAGCAGGACGGAGGTGGCACACTTATTTAATCCCAGCATTCAGAAAGCAGAGGCAGGGGGATATCTGTGAGTTTGAGGTCAGCCTGATCTACAAAGAGTTCCAAGACAGCCAGCACTACACAGAGAAACTCTTGTCTTGAAAAAAAAAAAAAAAGCCCCCCAGGGGGCTCAGTGGAGGGGGGGGGGGGAATGCATCCTCAAGCTGACACTGTACCAAAAAACATGTACATGTGTAATTTACGGAGGGGAGTGGAATATGGGGGAGGAAAGGCACACATTACTTCACTACTTCCTTCTCCATCCTACTTGACCAACTGAGAGGTGGAAGGGAGTCCTGGGGGGTTAGCCCAGTAGTGAAGAACCTAACTGACACATGGAAGGCCCTGAGTTGGAACCAGGCATTGTGGCAGAAAATGAGATGGAAGAGAGAAAAGCCAACCTGTCCAGAAATCCTAAGTGACTAGATGACCAAATACTCAATTTCAGAAGTAAAAAGCCTAAATCTGTACACTCTTAACTTCTAAGACAGGAAGAGAATACAAATTCAGGCAAATAAGAAGTGCCTACTAAGCTAGGTGTGGTGGTGCACGCCTTTAATCCCAGCACTCTGGAGTCAGATGAAGGTGGATCTCCGTGAGTTTGAGGCCATCCTGGTCTACAAGTTGAGTTCCAGGACAACGAAGACTGTTACCCAGAAAAACCCTGTCAAAAATAAAATAAAATAAAATAAAATAAAATAAAATAAAATAAAATAAAACAAAGAAACAAAGAAACAAAAAAAAAAACAAAAAAACAAAAAAACAAAAAAACCAAATAGGTGCTTTCTATGTATGGCATCTGACAAATGTCCTCTCAGCTATTTTTTTTTTCCGAGACAGGGTTTCTCTGTGTAGTCCTGGCTGTCCTGGAACTCACTCTGTAGACCAGGCTGTCCTTGAACTCAGAAATCGGCCTGCCTCTGCCTCCCGAGTGCTGGGATTAAAGGCGTGCGCCACCACCGCCCGGCTCAGCTAATTCTTAATACACTAATGAAGTAAAAGGAGGAATCTTATAAGGGAAACACATAATCTCCAATTATTAGGGGTAAAGCTGTTCAAACATACCTTTCCCGTTGTAGTGGACTGGGTCCTCTGAAACTGAACCTAAATAAATCCTTCCTCCTAAACATCCTAACAGATGTGAGACTGTGTCTCTCTGAGAAAAGAGCTGAACAAAAGGAATGATGGTGACAACCAGTGCTGAGCAGGTGGCTTCGGAGGGGAAATGGAAAGAGGCAAAAGGTAACAAAGGTGGTGTTTGAGAGTGAAGTGAGGTGGAACTGATGAATCCAGGCTCCGAGGATGGGAACTGGAGCTCAACGGATCGAGAGGTACGTAATGGGGCCGGGGACAGTGTTAATGGGGAGGCTGGCCCGATGTGATGGAGCCCAAGGAAGAGACCTGGTAAGATCAAGGAGATGGAAGTTCCTGAGAAGAGCTAGTTTCCTCATCAGAATACGACCGCTACAGCGGGAACCGAGGACCACAGATGACAACCAGGACGAACTGGCCAACAGAATGAATACTAGGTAACGGGACGAGAGACGAGGAGTTCCTGAGAGGCTGACAGGGACCCGGGGATGAGTAAAAGTGACAGCGGACTGCGGATAAAGGAGAGAGGCCCGTGACTGGGGAGACTGGCGCGGGATCCAGGCCGGACAGGTGCCAAGAGGGTCCTCGACCCCGACCCCTTCAGCCAGTACCTACTTGAGGTCCCGGTTGACGGAATGCAAGTTGTCCTGGAAGTGCGCGATGAAGGCCTTCTCGCGGCCCTCCAGAGTCTCTTTGTTGCGCATGCCATCCTTAAGGCAGTCGAACACCCTACTCACGCTAGAGCGCAGCGCCTGGATGGCACTAATAGCCTGCGAAAAGGCCTCCAGGTTCACCCCAACGCTCAACATGTCCGCCATGTTGCAGCCGTCACAGCCGGCTTTTCAGAGCCCGCAGCCTGAGCGGCGAGCGGCGCTTCCTGATGACGTCGTCCCGGGAGACTTTTGGGATGTGTAGTTTGCGACGTGGCTCCTAGCCAGGAAGCTCTTGGAAAAACAGCGCCAGTCTGACTAAATGAGAGGGTTGGCCACCAGGTGTGATCTCCATCTAGGGAAATCAGGTTGCCCTCTCCAATGGCTTGATAGTGAAATACAGAAGCTCACCGAGTATCCCCAAAATTTGAACAGTTACATAGGAATTTCTCAGAACAATATAATGTCCCCAGAGTACATGAATAAAATGAGTCGATATTCATAAACAAAGGGGAAGAACTCTCTTACCTATAGTAAAATGCCAACGCATAAATGAAGACAGAGTGATACTAGAAAACTTCCACTTGGCAGCCAAAATAATTAAGGTATGAATCAATTGATGTTTAAGAAAAAAGTCAGATATTCTATATAGTCTCAAAGCATTTTTCTCTATGAAACTTATTAGGAAGGAGAAAACAGTTGGGCTACATGAGGCCCTGTGTCCAAAAAGTAAATTAATAATAATAAATAATAATAATAGAAATAACGGTATATGCCCCCAAAGAACTGAAAGCAGTGTCTAAATGAGATGTTTGAACTTCCATAATCATAGCAACCTCATTCACAATAGTCGTGTGGAAGGAACCAGGAATCCACCAACATATAAGCAAATAAGCAAAATGTGGTTCTATATGATACAAATTGATATATACTGTGAGATCAAAATGGATAATATACCTTTCAAGTTAATGGGAGATCAAAAGAGGAAAACTAGAGCTTGGAGGTTAGGGGATGTTTTTGTAGTTAAGACAGTTAAGACTAAGCTCCTGTTTGTCCTATGCAGGCGAAAGTTTCTGTCTGTAATTAAAGAGTAAGTTCTATTTGCCTCATAAAAATCCTTGCAAGTTAGGATTTTTATTTGTAATTAAGAATAAGTTCCTAGTTTCATGAAAACATGTTTTCAACCTCTACACTAACCTTGCAACCATATTCACATGGTGAGCACCGTTTCCCTTGTTCCTTCCCTTTCGTTGTATCTTTCTAACAATGTATACCAGCCGAGTCTCTCGTCCCTGTGAACACTTTATCTCTCCTATTAAAAGGACCTCAAGGGGCTGCTCTCTCAAATCCTGACTTAGGGTGAGACAGCCAGCTGGCCATTCTAGGTACACCCCCCCCAAATAGATTCTTTTAATTGGACAATAGTGACTTTGGTCTTTTTTCCTCCAGATTCTCAGGTTTGACATTTCCTCCCCCCCCCCCCGCCCCCAGAGGAAAGAGGGAAATTCTGACACATGCTAATCAGATAATATCCTAATAACATCTGCAGATTCATTAATCATTTTGTTGGTTAGGCATGGTGATAAACACCTGTAACCCCAGAACTTGAGAGTAAATTGGAAGTCAAAGACTTTAAAGTCAGCATAGGTACAGCATGAGTACTGTACAAAAAAAAAAAAAAAAAAAAAAAAAGACATGTTTTGTTTGTTTTAGGGCTAGTAAAGGGGCTTAGCGGTTTAGTGTACCAGCGCTTACAGAGAATGTGGGTTTGGTTCCCAGCACCCATGTGGCAGCTCTCAATCAGCTGTGACTGCAGTCCCAGAGCATCTGTTGCCTTCCTCTGGCCTTCAAGGTCACAGCATACACATGGTGCACAAGCCTGCATGAAAGCAAAATACCCATGTAAATAAAATAATATGGAGGGGACAATACTGTTGGGAGCCAACTTTTAGCAGAAATCAGCTATCAGCTTTGCAGCCATCTTGAGCCATATACCCTGACGTGAGACTTGTTTTTCAACAGCCTACAACAGCTCAAGCACACTCTGATATCCAACATATTTTGTTTTGCTGTTTACTGCCCCCAGCTGCAAGGCGCACGTGGTAGTCACGCCTACAAGGCATGCGGTTCACGTGCTGTCCACATGCTATCCATGCCATACATGCCTATAAGGTGCACATGCTATCCACGCCTGTAAGGCTTACATCATATCAACACCTGCAAGGCACGTGGTATCCATGCGCCTACAAGGCACGTGGCAAAAGTGTATAAATACCCCAGATTTAACTTGATCAGAACCTCTGTCTTGTCTCCATTCTTCGCGTCTCTTCCCCTTTATCCTCTCTCTCTCTCTCTCTCTCTCTCTCTCCCCTGACTTGAAGACCAGAGCGGCAGCTTGGGCCTGGAAACAGTGGCCGCCAAGCGTGGAGTGGAGAGGGCTGAAACACAATACCCGTTTGCCAGTGACAATTTTACAGATGGAACTGGAAGAATATGCCATAGGAAGCAAAATTGTCACAAAAAAAAAAATATCCTAAGATTCTGTTTTTATGAAGTATAATCACATGGAGAGAAAGTGAAATTGCAGCTTCCAGGGGCTGGTTTCCAGTGAAATTCACACATCGAAAGAAAAGACTCCTAGCATAGACACTGTAGAAAGAAGAGAGTTTGGGGTGTAAACAAAATATTATCCAAATCTGGCTCTGCAGTTTAAGGCATCTTATTTTTCTGCCATGTCTACTATGGGACAGGTTCTGTCCTGAGAGGAGCCAAGCACCCACAATTTGGGACAGAGAAGACAGAGGAGTAAGCAGTTCATAATGCTGACCTTCATTGCATCTTTGTATCAATCAGGGAAATGAACCCTTTGGGGATATCTAGGAGCCACAAAAAGAAGCAGCTGTACGTAGGCTGGAGCTCACTGAGAGAATGCTTGTCTGATATATATGATTCTGGATTCAGTCTCCAGTCCCAGGACCTGAATCAGTTACAGGGAAGCTGCAGGGAAGACGACTTTGGCCTGTTTCTTGGGAATATTAAAGAAAATGGACTTGGAGAAGTCTCTATGATTGGCAGATGGGGACTCTTACCGAGCAATGTGAATGAATGGTTATAAAACACTGTAAACAGACAGAATGCCACAGAACCAGGCGTTTACATACAAATAAACAAACCAGAGGGTAGAGAGCTAGCTCAGCAGGTAAGGGCACTTGTTGCTCTTACAAAGGACCTGGGTTTTGTTCCTGGCACCCACTAAGTGGCTCACAACCATGTGTAACTCCAGTTCCAGGAGAGCTGATCTGCTTGGGCACCCAACCATGATGCACACACAAACATGCTAACAAAGAAACACACATAAAAAATTTTAAAAATAAATAAATAAAAATTTAAAACTTTAAAGAAAATATCTCAGAACATTTTCTTTAAACTTAGTAATAGAAAAGATTGCTTAGCAGGTAGACAGCCTGGATTCAATCCCCAGGCCAAACAAAAGGAGAAACAGTCTCCACAAGTTATCTTCTGACATCAACGCAAACATACATAACGTGCAATAACAATAGTGTGATGACAGCAACAATACATTTTTTAAATGAGGAGAAAGTAGACTGAACTTTACAGATAGCAGCTTACCTGAGGGGTCAGGATCAGCATTACTGGGGACAGAACACACTTTATTTTTCCTGACACCATGTACTGAAAGGAGGCACTGAGACTGTTCCTGCTCTGTTCCCTGTTCCTCCTCCCAAGAATGCAAACCTGGTCTTTAATAAGAACATAAACTGAAATCAACCTCAAACTGAAGAGCATGCAACAGAATAACCGGCCTGTTGGAGTTTTGAACTGAATGACAACAACGTTAACAAGAGCTCATGAGGCCGAGAAGCTGCTCCAGGTCAGGCCTCGCTGTCAAGACTGACAACCGAGTGCAATGCTTTCCCTGTGCTCGGCTGATGACACAGCTGAGGAAATCTGAGCAAAGTCTGTGAGTTAGTTGTGAGCATTTTGCCCATGACAACTTCATGGTGTTGTTCATCATGCTGTGATTACAGAAGAAGAACTTGTTTGGGGGGAATATATCTATAGAGGTGTGAGAGAGGCCATCACGAAAGGAAATATCATGGATATGCTTATTTGGAGGGAGGAAGATAAGCAAAGGTGGCAAGGTGGTGGGCGGCAGCCATGCCACATGACAATGATATATGTATATGTCTGTATATATGTGCAACTGTAAGTCTGAACTGATGTCACTACCATTGTTTTAGGTAACTTCATGATTTTATGAGCAGGAACAGTAAAACCACAGTCTAGAAGGTAAACAAACTCTTCCTTTCTGCCAGGCTATGCTGACAGAATAGTGTGTGGACCACTCCCCCATCCCCACTTACCTAATAACTCCCACCTTCTCAGCCTGACTGCAGCATCTCAACTTTAATCCACTGATTCTGAAAGTTTAAAGATAGATTCTGGGGACTGGAGAGACAGCTTAGATGTTAAGAGCACTGGCTGCTCTTACAGAGGACCCAGGTTTGGTTCTCAGCAACCATGTGACAGCTCGTAGCCATCTGTAACTCCAATTTCAGAAGATCCAATGACTTCTTCTGTTCTCCACGGGCCCCCGGCACACATGTGATGTGCACACATAAAACATGTATACACATAAAATAAAAACAGACTAACTTTTTAAAAGATAAATTCTGCACAAAACTCTGGTTCCCAGTGTTGCTTTGCCTGAGACAAACAACATTCAAGTGCCCCGCAAGCAAAGCAAACACGTCCTGTTGACTTGGCTTTCAACAGTCATTTTCATTTCCAGGCATCAACCTCACCTTCAGAGTGCTGCTAATTATACCTTTTCTTAAGGCTTGAGTCAGGGTTGTAAGGACATCGGCTGGAGAGATGCCTCAGTGGCTAAGAGAGCTTGCTGTGTAGCCATTCCGACCTGAGTTTGAATCCCCCATGCCAGGGGGAAAAAACAGACACACACAAGTCTCTAACCCCAGGGCTGTGGGGTTGGAGACAGGAGAATGACTGAAACTTGCTGACTGCCAGCCGATCAACAAATTCATAGGTTAACACCCCAACACATATATGTTTATATATACCACACACATGCATATGCCACATACATACAAATAAAAACATTTTAATTTCAGGCTGTAGAATTTTACCTTAGTTATTTCTCCTTCCTAAACCTCTGATTAGTTTGTTTGTTGTTTATTGCTTTTCTTTTTGTTTATTTGAGACGAGGTCTCACTATGACCCTGGCTGGTTTTGAACTCACAGACCTCTGCCTGCCTCTTCCTCACAAGTACTGGAATTGGGTTGTCATCTTAAAACTAATTTTCATACAATAGCCACGAGCTTTAATAACTGTGTATGCAGGTAAAAATTTTTAGATCTTGGAAACTGAGACAAGAAGATCACCTTAATTTTGAGGCCAATCTGGATTAGAATGTGAAACCTCATCTTAAAAATGAAAAGTTTTGAAGTAACACTTGGTATATAATAAACACACTGAAAACCATATCCATTAGGAGAAGGTCCCTGTGACTATCACAGGGGGATTCTTTATAAAGAACCACACAAGGGTTAGCAGTGGATCTGTTTGTTCTCAGGATTTCTAATGACATGGTCCTGTTGCTACTACGTTGTCAGTTAAATTATGTCCCATGGTTCACTATTTGGGGTAGACTTTCCCTTAACTTTGGCATATAGGATTTTTATGGTGTTTGTTTCTATTTTACAAAAGGAAAACTGAAAAGGACAGGAAAGTATCTGAATCCCTTAGCTTGGCTTGGTTGGGCAAGACTGGAGACTCTAAATTCTGGCTTTATGTACGTATTTTTTTTAGTGGTCCCTAGAAGGTTAGAAGATGTGGCCAGACACGGTGGGTCTCACCTGTGTTCATCACACATGGTAGGCTCTGACAAAAGAACTGCTGTGAAATCAAGGCTGGGATGGATACAAAGAGTTCCAGGGCTACAGAGCAAGAATGACCCTGATCAAAAGGGGAAGAGATGTGAGGCAGAGACAGGTGGATCTTTGTGAGTTCAAGGCCATACTGGTCTACATAGAAAGTTCCAGGACAGACAGGACTACTTAGACCCTGTTTCAAGACAGACAAACAGCAGTAACAAGAAGAAAAGGAGAAGGGAAGAGGAGAAGGCACCCAAGTTGTGTCCTTTGTCCCTAAGAGGAAAAATGCACTGGATTTGTCTGCTCTCATTCATATCTACCCAGGTGAGATTCTGTGACATCTGTGGGGGTTCGTGGCCCCCAGAAAGCCTAAACATGGTCCTCTAGTTAGGGTTTTCCTGCAGTCCCCACTGTGTCTCCAATGCCTTAGACACAGATGCTGGGTCTGCACACTGAAACAATGCGTCAATGCATTGTAGCAAGCCTGCCACTTTGTCTCCTTTTTCCAGATGACTCTCTCTTGTATCAGAGTCATCTCTTCATCTTTTTCAACCCCTCCCTCCACCAGCTCCCCTAGCATCTTCCTTTGTCTCCTTCTGTGATTCGGTAGTTTCCACCCTGATTGGAGCAATAAAGTACAAATAGAATTTGCTCCTGCAGTCATTAGTTTTCTGAATTTCTCCATGGCTCCCCTCTTCTGGGAAACTGAGAAATTGATCAGTGAAAATACACATTTCCCCTGAACCTAGTAAGGAGTCTTTTATCACGTCAACAGAAAACTTTTCATTTCAGAAAGAAATGGACAGGGGTTCTCTGAGGTGTTGTAAATTCTCGAGGATGTTGGCGTGTACATGCCCGCATCTGTGTGTGTTGGCGGGATATAAATTATTTTAAAGGAGTTCGTCTTGAGCAATATCAGATTTTAATTATTATGATCTTCTGTTTGTGTAAAAGGCAGCACCCCACTGCTAACATCTTCCAAAATGAGCAAGCCATTAGCTGGATGCTACAAGCTCAGGAATATGAGAACAGGCAATCAGAATTATAGTTGTCAGTATTTAATTAAAATACGCTTGTGACTCCCGTTGTATTCTGAGAGCAGGCAGTTGAAGCATTCAGTGAAGACATCCTCATCAATTAATAATTATTAAGGACACCCTAGATGCAAAGCTATGCATGGGACTTTTGGGCAGAATTTCACCCGAAAGACTTCCCCAGGCCTGTCAACCACAATGACACTGAGCTACCTGTGATCATAAAATATAATGCTTAAGATACTGTGGGTTAGGGCAGAGGCAGCACAGAGTCCCAGGACATGGTCTACATTCATGTTCATCATTCACATATATGCACAAAAAAATGTATTCAGCACTTTGCAGCAGCCTGGAGGTGGGGAGGCAATGGTCTGGGATAACCCAAAAGACAGCATGAAAATACATGACATGGATTACATATTCCTCTGTGTTTACCTGGCTAAGTCTCAGGCATCAATCATGTTTAAAGTGCTTAGTATCAGGTCTATCACTGGCCATCTGAGATGAAGGTGGCACAGGCTCCTCTCATGCTCTCTTACTCTCTGCCCACCAGGACGCTGGTGTGATACTGAAGACCACAGGATGGTGAGGGCAGAGATCAAACTGACCCTAGAGTCAGAGAGGCCCCTGGAAATGAGCCTAGGCAGAGCCCTCTGCCTCTAACCTTCCAAACCTGAGTTCTTTCATTTTAAAAAAAAGATTTATTTTTATTAGTTTTAGACATGTGTCAGTGTGGTTGTGTGCGGGTATACAGGTACTGTTGGAAGCCAAATGAGGGTGTCAGATCCTCATGGAGCTGGGGTTCCAGAGTGGATGTGGGGAACCAAAGTTGGGTCCTGTGGAAGAACAATGGACACTCTTAATCACTGAGTCTTCTCTCTAGTCAACAAACATGTGGTCTTGCATCTAGAAGACAAGGAAGGATGGGCTGTGAGGGCGGCTCAGTCAGTAAAACACAGGCATGAATGCCTGAGCTGGGATGCCCAGCGAGGTCTGATGGTTACTATACGCATCCATAGCACTGATGGAGGAGGTGACAAACAGATCGGCACCCTGGAGATCACTGGCCAGGCAGCACAGCTCATCAGTGAGCACCAGGTTTAGTGAGAAGCCATGTCTTAAAAACTAAGAGGGGGCATAATAAAAAAAGAGACCCTATATCACTGTCTGGCTTCCACATGTGTGCACACTCATATGTGTGAACAACCACACATATGTTCACAAGCACACACATGCACACACAAAAGACAGACTAAGGGACTGGATTCTTCCCAGAGCTCACAGCATGAAGTATGCTAACAGGAAGAATCTATTAATTCAAGGAGACAAAGGGGCTGAGTAAATGTCTCGGTGGTTAAAAGCGTATATCACTGTTGTAGCAGACATGATTTTGGTTCTCAGAACCAACATCTGTAACTCATATCTGTAATTCCAACTCCAGGGATCCAATGTCGTCCTCTGGCTTCCTCAGGTACCTGCATTTACACACACACACACACACACACACACACACACACACACACACACACTTAAAAATAGAATAAAACTCTGTAATGCCAGGTATGTAGCACACATCTTTAACTCCAGCACTCAGAAGGCAGAGGGAAGTGGATTTCTGTGAGTGCAAAATCGTCCTGTTTTACATAGAGTTCCAGGTCAGCTAGAGCTACATAATGGGACTCTGTTTCAGAGAAATAAATGCATCTTTTTATCTTTAAGAAGAAGAAAAATAACCACTGATCCTCTGCTGCCAAATTTGTTCAGTAACAACCACCTATGAAAGAGACTCAATCAGAAGAGTTGAGGACACCACGAGAACACGGCCCACAGTAGGGCTCCTGGGGACTCCCAGAGACAAAAGTGACAATCAGAGAGCCTGTTGGGTCTCTGAATATGTGTTATGCTTATGTAGCTCGGTGTTCTTGTGTGACTCTCAACAATGGGAGTGAGTGGTATCTCTGACTCTTTTGCCTGCACTTGGGACTCTTACTCCTACTGTTTTGCCTCGCCCAGCCTTGATATGAGGGTTTGTGCTTAGTTTCATTGTAACCTGTTATGCTGTGTTCCATTGATATCCCTTGGAGGCCTGCTCTTTTCTTTTTTCTTTTTTTCTTTTTGTTCTTCTTTCTTTCTCTCTCTCTCTCTCTCTCTCTCTCTCTCTCTCTCTTTCTTTTTGTGGAGAGCATCTCTGAAGGAGAGAGGAAAGCGGGGGAGCTAGGAACAATAGAAAGAAGAAGGGAAAATTGTGATTGGAATGTTACTAATGAGAGAAATAAAAAAAAAGAAAGAAAGAAAGAAAGAAAGAAAGAAAGAAAGAAAGAAAGAAAGAAAAAAGGCAGCTGGGCAGTGGTGGCACACGCCTTTAATCCCGGCACTTGGGAGGCAGAGGCAGGCGGATTTCTGAATTCCAGGCTAGCCTGGTCTACAGAGTGAGTTCCAGGACAGCCAGGGCTACACAGAGAAACCCTGTCTCAAAAAAACAAAAAACAAAACAAAAAAAAGAAACAAAGAAAAAAGGCTCAATAAGGGTTTAAATAAAACATGCTTCCCTGTGGAAAACACACACATATACATACATGTACATATATATGTACATATATACACATATACATATATAGAAATTTATTAGAATGGCTTACAGTTTGTGGTCCAGATAGTCCAACAATGACTGTCTACCAGTAGAAGGTCCAAGAGGTCCATGAGGCTGGTTGTCTCAGCCAGTGAAGGAATAGACTTGCCAGTGAGAGTGAGGGCAAGCAGACAAAGAGAACAAGCCGCCTTCTTCCATGTCCTTTATAAAGGCTGTCAGCAGAAGGTATGGCCCACATTAAAGGTCTTTTTCCCACCTCAAAGATCTGGATTAGAAGTAGGTTTAATGGCCAATTAAGGAAAAAGGTCCCTGCTGGGCAGGATTGATACACACCTTTAATTCCAGCACTCACGGGGCAGAACCAGGCAGATTTCTGTGAGTTCAAGGCCAACCTGGTTGTGGTGGTTTGACTAGGTTTGGCCCCCCTAGACTCATGTATTTCAATGTATGGCCATAGGGAGTGGCACTATTAGGAGGTGTGGCCTGGTTGGAGGAAGTGCCGCACTCTGTGGGCTGGCTTCAAGGTCTCCTTTGCTCAGGCTCCACCCAGTATGAAATTCAGTCACCTTCTACTGCCCACAGATCAAGATGTAGAACTCTCAGCTCCTCCAGCCCCATGCCTGCCTGCATGTTCTCATGCTTCCTGCCTTGATGATAATGGACTGAATCTTAGAACCTGTAAGCCAGCTCCAATTAAATATTTTCCTTTATAAAAGTTGCCTTGGTCATGTTGCCTGTTTATAGCAATGAAACCCTAACTAAGGCATTGGTCTAGAAAGCAAATTTCAGGGTAGCCAAGACCACACAGAGAAATACTGTCTCAAAAAACAACAACAAAGCAAAACCAAACAAAATGAAATCCCTCACAGGGTGGGATTTTAGTTAATTCCAGTTGTAGTCCAGTTAACAACCAAGAATGACCATCACAAGGTGCATGTGCAAGGTAAGAGATGTGCAGAGGGAATTCTGGAGTGGCTAAGGAGGATGGACAGAACACCCAGCTAGGGGAGGCTGAGCTCTGTCTCATAAGAAGAATACCGTCTTACCAGGTGAAGCAGTGGGAAGGGATGACTTGCAGACACAAGGTAGGTCTGGGCCATGAGAAGAAGCATGGTGTGCAAAGCCTGTAGCAAAATGTCATAAAGACCTTGTCCTGCATTTCTGTAAGTCTGTTTTTATGGCTATGACAAAATACTTGAGGAAAACAACTTAAGTAGAAGAAAGATTTGTTTGGATTCACAGTTTTAGAAGTTTCAATCCTGCTGGGCGGTGGTGGCGCACACCTTTAATCCCGGCACTTGGGAGGCAGAGGCAGGCAGATTTCTGAGTTTGAGGCCAGCCTGGTCTACAGAGTGAGTTCCAGGACAACCAAGGCTATACAAAGAAACCCTGTCTCAAAAAACCAAAAAAAAAAAAAAAAAAAAAAAAAAAAAAAAAAAAAAAAAAAGTTTCAGTCCTTGCTCTCCTGACTCTGTTGCTTTGGGACATGTGGCAAAGCTGTATTAAGGTGGTGTCTTAGTTACTTTTCAATTGCTGTGTTAAGACAAGGCAACATAGCATTTAATTTGGGGACACACTATGGCCATCATTGCAGGGGACATGGCAGCAGACACGCAGGCACAGTACTGGAGTAATAGCTGACCCACAGCAAGAGGCAAAGAGCAACAGAGCTAACTGAAACCTCAAAGCCCACCCTCCAGTGACACACCTCTTCCAATAAGGCCACACTCTTAACCCTTCCCAAACAGTTCCACCCACTGGGTACCAAACATTCAAAAATATGAGCCTATGGGACCATTTTCATTCAAACCACAGTAAGTGGAGAGATCATGACAGAACAAAAAAGGCAAAAAGAGAAAGCAAAAGGCCAGGTCGGTTATCTCCTTCGGGAGTGCATCTTCAGTGACCTAACTTCCTACCACTAAGCCCCACCTATTAAAGGACTCATTACCTCCCACTAGCACCATAGGCAAGAGGCCCAGCCTTTACCACATGGAGATTTTCCCGATGTAGACTAAAGCACAACTTTACAAATCCAGATAATAACTGCTATATGGGGCCAGAACTATATGGGGGTGGGACGATTCAGTAGATGGCTTTAAGTGGAGATATCCCTTGATTAGATTTGCCTTTCTAAAATTGTCCTTGCTATGGAGCAAATGGGCAAAGGAATCCAAGTTTAGAAGCAGGGACACCAGCAAATCTAAGAGACCCACACGCACACTGCAGAGTGGTCAACAGAAGACCATGGGTGAGCTGGGTACTACCCACCACAGAAGGCCAAGAGGTGTTTTAAACATCATAATAAATTATTGATCAACCATTTGGACATTCACTTAATCAATCTCTGGGCATGTTGTGAGGGCCCTCCATCCTCTCCCATACTTCTCTGTAATTAAGTACAATACATCTCAGGAATAGACCCTTTTACCAACACATTAAGTCAGGTCAAAGCAGAATGAGATGCAAGTTGTTTGCTCATCCCACTTGAGGGTGGAACTGTCCACTAATTCTATTACTAGGTTTTGTGATGATATATTTTAACCATGGGCTGCCCACAGCAGACACTTCTAACCTTGGATCCCTTAGCAGAATCTGAGGTCAGAGGGCAGATGCCCTGGGTCCCAGGCTCCCAGGAGAGACCATGCATGATACATGGGATGGTGACAGACCTGGGATCTTTCCTTTTTTAAAGATTTGTGTATTTTTATTTTCTGGGTATTAGTGTTTTGCTTACATGTATGTCTGTGCAATCCATATGTATGGTGCCCATGAAGGCCAGAAAAGGTGTACTGGCTGGTTTTGTATGTCAACTTGACACAAGCTGGAGTTATCACAGAGAAAGGAGCTTCAGTTGAGAAAATGCCTCCATGAGATCCAACTGTAAGTCATTTTCTCAGTTAATGATCAAGGGGGGAGGGCCTCTTGTGAGTGGTGCTATCCCTGGGCTGGTAGTCTTGGGTTCTATAAGAAAGCAAGCTGAGCAAGCCAGGGGAAGCAAGCCAGTAAGTAACATCCCTCCATGGCCTCTGTATCAGCTCCTGCTTCCTGACCTGCTTGAGTTCCAGTCTTGACTTCCTTTGGTGATGAACAGCAACATGGAAGTGTAAGCTGAATAAACCCTTTCCTACCCAACTTGCTTCTTGGTCATGATGTTTGTGCAGGAATAGAAACCCTGACTAAGACAAAAGGGCATCAAATTCCTTGGAACTGGAGTTACAGACAGGTGTGAGCTGCCAAATCAAACCAGGTCCTCTGCAAGAGCAGCCAATTCTCTTACCCTCTAGGCCATCTCTCTAGCCTCAGCCCTGGGATCTCTATTTCAGAAGGTCGAATCCCTGATTATCAGCCTGACTCCCACCAAACTCCTGTTAAGGCAACAAAAGAAGACTGGTGAGCATTCCAGCTAGGAAGAGAGCTGCTCCCCTTGAAACCAGGACACCCCTCCCCCACCTGCCCTGCTTTGTTTTCTTCTAATTAGAAACTAAATCATTATCCCAGAATCCTGAAGACTATAGGAAATGCTTACATAAGTAGATAAAGTTGCACATAATCACACAACTCAATATTTTGGAAATTCACACATACAGAGTCATTCACGTAACGGAAATCACAGGATTTTCAAACTTTCATTATATAGCTTAAATACCTTTGTCTGTCATAAACACTCTTCTAAGACATTATTTGAATGACCACCAAAGAGTCAAGTGAATGGCTTTGCCAAATAGTTTGAATCCCTGTTGTTGGCAGCTAAGGTTTTCCCTAAACTATACAACTGTGGGCATTTGTGTGCTGCATAGACAGGTTCCACAGAATTGGTATGTCACCATTTGACCAAGCAAATGTTTTTCCTAAGTAGGGACAAGAGGTACAGCAGACCACAGAAGCCTGGTGCCACCAGCGAGTGTGTGTGTGTGTTTGCCTATGTGTGCGTGTGCGCATGTTTTTGCCTGTGTGTGTGCATATGTGTATGCATGTGTACATGTGTGTGTTTGCCTGTGTGTGTGCTTGAATGCATGTGTGTTCATGTGCATGTACATGTGTATGTGCATGTGTATGTGAATGTGTTTGCCCGTGTGTGTGTGCGTGTGCATGTGCGAATCCACACATATGATGTACAGAGAACAGCCTCAGATATTGCTCCTCAGGAGCTGTTCGTCTTCCTTTTCTTTTCATTGTTTTCATTACACGTATTTATGATGGAAGAGTAGATATTTGCATGGCACCTTCAAGACCAGGAGTCATTTCTCTCCTTCTACTATGTGGCTCCTGGGAACCAAACTCAGATAGCCAGACTTGCTGGCAAAGACCTTCACCTGCTGAGCCATCTTCCTGACTCTCTCCTCAGTTTAGGAGACAGGGTCTTTCCAGGCCTGGAACACACCAAATGGGATAAACTGGCTACCTATTGAGCCCCAGGGACCCTCTTGGATGTACCATCAGGCCTGCACTTTTTTATATGGTATCTTGATTAGTTCTAATTTTTTACTTTATACAACCAAGTGTCACCTGAGAAGAAGACATCTCAGTTGAGAAAATACCCAAATCAAATTGATCTGTGGCTATACCCATGGGGGCATTGTCCTGATTGATGAATGCTAGGGGCGGGCCCAGCCCACTGTGGGCACCCTAGAAAATGGTTCTGATTTGAATGTAAACAGACCACAAACCAGGGGACAAGGCACTAAGTAGTGTTCCTCCATGGTTTCTACTCCAGTTCCTGGTCAGCATCTACCAGGACATCCCTTGGTGCTGGACCATACCCTGTAAGATGAAATAAACCCTTCTTTCCCAGCTTGCTTTTGGTCATGTTTATCACAGCAATAGAAAGCAAATGGACATACAGCTCAAACTCAGGGAATCATGCTTGCAGGACAAGCACTTTACCAATCAAGCTGTCTCCCAACTCCACCAAACTGTTCTCCAGCAGCAGCCGGTACTGTGTGCATGGGAGGGAGGGTAAAACATAAGAAGACTTACAGCTGAGACTCTGGCTTTGTCAACTACACAGAGATTCCCAGTACAGAAGTGTTTGGCTGCAGTCAACAGAAAAAGTTCCTGGTAGACTAAAGGGAAACGAGCTTAATGCTCTTCATACAAGGCTGAAGGTGGGTTATCAGTTGCTTTGCTATTGCTGTGATGAAGCACCATGACCAACACAACTCACAGAAGCGGGTTTCTTTGAGCTTATGGTTCCAGAAGGTTAGAACCTGGGTTGCAGAGGGAAGCAGTGTGGGGCTGTGAAAGGGTGCCTTGGTTCTTGGCTGGGCACGGGCCTCGAACCCCGACCCCAATGGGGCAACGGCAGGTGTTTGGCCACGCCCCCGGAACCCAGGGTCCTAACATGTGGTCTAGATCTCCATTGACCCACGCTTTTCAGCCACGTAGGACAATGCAGCCCCTCCCAGAGAGGTTTGTGTCACCATCCACAGGTAGAGGGCGTGACTACAGGCCTCGAGAGATTTCCATATTAAGGAGTTACCTAAAGGCCAGAGAACATAGCTAAGTGGCCCTCCTTTCTTCTCCCTCCCTGTTTAAGTCAAGTCCCCCCTGAGTTTCGGGGGGGTGCACATCCAGATTCAACTACCACCCCCCACCATGTCAATAAAGCCGTTTTAGAAGCCCGCAGACGTTCTCCTGTTATTGGGGCCTGCCGCTGCTGCGGTCCTGGAGGACTTCCCTGCGTCCCAGCCATCAGGATCCAACAAAGCAGCAGGCTGCAGGCACAGTGGTCTCAAACCACAGGCAGGAAACAGAGGTTGAACTCAGAATGGCTAGAGGGTTTGAAACCTCAATCCCACCCCTAGAAACATATTTCCTACCTCACACGCCTCCCCAAATGGCAGACCAAATATTTAAATGCCAGAGCCCACGGGACACACTTTCATTCAAAGCACCACGGGGTATGTACATCCCGTGAGACCCCGCCCCTTCATCAGACTGTGCTACCCACCCCGAGCCTCATCCTTGAGTCTTCATTTCTATGTCACATTCTATGGTCACAGGATGACTGAGCCTGAGTACACAATAGAAAGAAAGAAGATACAGGAGGAGAGGCAGAGGCAGCAAACTTGTGCTCATGTCGCATCGGCCAAATAATGTCCCATTGCCACCTGTGTCTACAAAGCTTTCTTTCTTCTCCAGCTTCTAAAAGTACCACCAATGAATACAACCTGAGCCATAGATATAACCCAGGCATGTCCTAATTGTCATGTTCATTAAGTAATACACCTCACACCCACTAGGGTGGGTGCTAGAAAGTAACGACCATCTGGCTGGGAAGATGGCTCAACTGGCTAAGTGCTGGCCGTGTAAGTACCAAAGGCGTGAGTTTGATTCCCAAATTCAGATTTAATAAATAGATTTAAAAAGCTATTCAGAGTTAGACACGATGGTGCACACCTTTGACCCCAGGACTGAGGAGGCAGAGTCAGGAGGATCTCTCTAAGGCTAGGCATGTCTACATAACAAGCTGCAGGCCAGTCAAGGCAAAGGTAGGCAGATCTCTGTGAGTTTGAGGCCAGGCTAGTCTCTAGGACAGCCAGCGATACACAGAGAAACCCTGCCCCCACCCCCCAAAAAAGCTATACAGGCTGCAAGATGGTTCATTGGGTAAAAGTACTTGCTGTCTAGCCTAATGGAAGAAGAAAATTGACTCCTCTAGAGTGTTCTCTAATCTCAAACATTCCATGATGGACAGCCATGCACCCACACACATACACACGTACATGACAATCTAGAATGAAGAGAAACCCGATTAGATGGTCTTGGTTAGGATGAAGGAAGGGCATCCTAGAGAAGGCACATAATGGAGAACTCTGAGGACACTGTGAGCAAGGAAATAGACGGTCACAAAAGGCCAAGACAGATCCTATGCATATGAAGGGACTTCAGTGGTCATTATCTATAGAGACACAAAGCTGAATGGATGCTGCCACAGCTGGGTCTCAGTGAAGGGCCCCACTGAGAACACACAGCTCACACAGGCTGTGGGACAGGAGAAGGCTTGACATTTAAACAAAACTAATGAGATATTGGTCAATTCTGGCTTCCTGGAAGTTCTTAAGATACCTAGAAGTCAGTTCCTTGTGATAAAAAGTACACGGGGGCGGGGGGGCTGCTGGGAGGAATGGGGGTGCTGCAGAGTGCAGGCAGAGTTTCAGGTCTACAACACCAAAGGGTCTGGAAGTGGACTGTGGTGATGGGTGCACACCATAGCATGTCTGTCTGTGCTGAATCACAGTGTTTAAGGACTGGGCATGTTCAGTGACAGGGTCTGCAGCACACGCTCAGGGCTCTGGTGTGATTCTAACACTACCCCTCCTCACAAAAATTAGGAAAGCATTTTTTTCTTTGTTTTTGACAGTGCACTCTGGTTGTTTTAGACATCAGTGAGAAGTACCAGGTTTTACTAGCCTGGGCTACTAGAAGTTTTAAAGACTGCCTACTGATGCCACCAAGAAGACTCTAAGTAGAAAGGGATCCTGGGCTGTGGGGCTGTCAAAATACACAGCACCAGACACAAACGGCTCCCTTCGGTTCATTGGGTGAGAAAGTTAGACCATTGACTGCCAACCAGCACTATGATTCAACACATTTGGGGGAATTCATTTGTCCTGAGGAAGGGCCCATCTTCCTTGCCCTTAGCTGGGCAGAAAATAGAAAGAAATTTGCTTTCTTGTGAATTAGATTTTCTTATTAATACATGTCTTGCTTCCATAGGATGCCATCTATTAAGCCTGCAGGAGCCCCCCTTGGTGTTTCTGAACTGCGCTGTACACGTGTGTGTGTGTGTGTGTGTGTGTGTGTGTGTGTGTGTGTGTGTGACAGCTCACTTTCTCTTAACACACCATTCTGCTGTGTCAGATACACAGTAATGTGCATCCATAATTTGCCACTTTTATATCTAAAAGAAGTAAATGTATCCCGTATTTGTTGTTGCATGCAACAATTAAGGGATATTTAGATTGTTTCCAATTTGGGGGTAACTATCGTGAATAACATTGCTATGATGGTTTGTGTACAGTGCTTGGGTAGATTTTTTTCCCTTCTATTGGACATGTATTTAAAAGTAGAATTGCTGAGTCATATGGTAACTCTTGACATGGTTGAGAAATTGCCAAACTGGTTTCCATAGTGACTGACACTCCTACTGGCAATAATAAGAATGCCTTCTCCTTGCTTGCCAACACTTTTTACTGTATGCTCACTGATTTTCACCGTTTCTATTAAGCCTGCAGGAGCCCCTCTGTGTACTTTGGTTTGCATCTCTAAAGACGGGGTTCTCCTCATCTGTTGCTGGACATGGTGGCACATGCCTGTGACCTCAGCACTTGGAGGTTGAGGAAAGAGGGTAGTGAGGCCCAGGCTTACCCTGACTCAAGGTGGGTGGTTTTAATGAGAATATTCCTTATAGAATATGGTATTTGAACACTTGGTCTCCAGTTGATGGTGCTGTTTGGAGAGGCTTAGGAGGTGTGGCCTTGCTGGAGGAAGTATATCACTGGGGATGGGATTGGGGTTTCAAATCCTTGTGCCTGCTTCCTGCGTCCTCGGCTTCTAGTCCAGCCACTGTGCCTGCAGCCTGATGTTTCCACTCTGCATCATGGACTCTAAACTGTTGGAGCTATATATGCAAATAAGCCCTCTTGACGGAAACCTGTGCTTTCTAGTATAATGGAGTGCTGGCTAGCACTTGGGTAAGGTTCAGGGAGATAAGGAGCGCAGGGGATTCGGAGATATCCATGGTGCTGAAGAGTCAGGTGCCATTCAGCAGTCATGGAGAAGATGAAGAGGCAGGAGTAGTGGTGCCTACTGGTGCATGCATGAGTCTGCAATCCGAGCACTTGGGAGGCAGATGCAGGAGGATATTGAGTTCAAGGCCAGCTTGGGTGAGACCTTGTTACAGAAAAAAACCACATTAATTTGTAACTCATTGAAGATAAGTTACCTTGGTCATGGTGTTTCATCACAGCAATAGCAAAGTAACTAATGCACCCACAGCCGCTGATGCAAGAGCAGCTACACAAGTAATCTAATAGAGAATAGATGGGGGGGTGAAGGCTGGGGAGACAGAGTTTTAAGAGTGCCTTGCTGCTCTCCAGAGAACCAGTTCCCAGTACCCGTGTCAGGCTCACAATGGCCTATAACTCCAGCTCTAGGGGATCCAATAACACCTGGATTCACATATGCACACATGTACACCACACCCAAATAGATAAAAATAGAAGAATACATTTTAAATGGACAAAGGACTGCATGGGGTGTGTGGGTCAGTCAGCAAAGTGCCCACCTTGCAGGAGTGAGGGCCTGAGTTTCATCCTCAGGACTGATGTTAAAAAAAAAAAGGAAAGAAAACTCCAAGCATAGGCATAGTGCTTGCAGTTCCAGTGCAGAGGCAGGTGACTCCCTGGCTCTAGTCTGTCTTCTTATTAAATTCCAAATGGTGGTTTTTTTTTTTTTTTCCTGTGACAAGGTCTCACCCAAGCTGGCCTTGGATATGAGATCCTCCTGCATCTGCCTCCTGAGTGCCGGGATTGCAGACTCAAGCATGCACCAGTAGGCACCACCACATCCATCTGGATGTCTCCTCCATGAGTGCTGACTGGCACCTGACACTAACTATATTTAGCATCATGGAGGACAGCACCAAACACTCTGAGGTCTTCATCATCCCAAACTTTACCCAAATGCTAACCAGCACTCCACATAACACTAGAAAGGACAGGTTTCCGTCTTTAAAAACCCAAACCAAAACAAAAATACCTTGCCAGGCTGTGGTGGAACATGCTATTAATTCCAGCACTCAGGAGGCAGAGGTAAGCGGATCTCTGTGAGTTTGAGGCCAGACTGGTCTACAGAATGAGTTCCAGGATAGCAAGGGCTACACAGAGAAACCATGTGTAAAAAAATAATAAAACAAAACAAAATAAAATAAAATCACCTCAAGCTGAACCTTTGCAACCCTCTCCATTTTGGGTGCAGACAGAAGAGGGGACGTCACTCCATTTTGTACCTTGTGTTTCCTGAGTGCCTACTGGCATCTGGTTGAGTGATCGCTCTCTGGGAACTGTTACTAACAAGAGGCAGAAACATGAGTCAACTTACACTCAAGCTGCCATATCAACAAGGCCATTGGAATAGTGTGTAATGGGCTCAGGTAGGAGAGGACAGTCGACTGGCAAGAGAGGGTCAGAACCAGCTCATGAAAGAGACTGCAATAGGACAAGTCCACCCCTCAGGTCTGTCTGTGGCATATTCTTTAGCTGTGTAAATGGGCCCTTGAACATCCATGCAATGTGCATGAATTAATCAGATACTCAATGCCAGGCATGATCTGGGCTCAGAGGATACATCATCCAATAAAATCATCTCTTTACAAAGCCTACACTCTACTGAGACAAAACAGATCATCTGAAGAAATGGGTATGTCTGTGATGTGCCACATAGTGAGGTGGGTTAAAGGGAGAATGAAGCAGAATTATGGACAGGATGTCAAGGAGGTGGCTATTTAAATTTGCATTTATTTACTATTGTTATTCCGTGTGTGCACTCACATATGCCATGGCATACGATGTGACAGAAGACAGCTTTGTGGATTCAGTTCTTTTCTTCCACCTTTACATGGGTTCTGGGGATCGAACCCAGGTAACTAGGCTTGCACAGCAAGAGGCTTGCCCTCTGAGCCATCAAATAACCACTGGGTGGCTACTTTGATAGGTTGTTCCAGTAAGATCTTTGGGGAATGTCTGGTGTGAAGCTATGAGACTACCTCTGGGAAGAAAGGGCATTCTGATGAGAGGGGATAGCAAGAAAAAAGCCCTGAGGACAGTGCAGAAAGCAGGAACACAGGAGGGAGGGCAAGAGGAAGAAGAGAGCTGAGGTCAGAGTTCAGGGCGAGACCGCATGGATACTACCAGATCAACATTCCTAAGGGGTAGGATTGCCTTGGGGCTCCACAGCCACAACATGCTATTAATCCATTAAATTGCTAGTAGACCCAGGGCAAGCTGGCTTGGAGGCTTGTTTTTCTCCTTGAGTAGAAGGGGAGGAACTGGTGCAAGGTGAGGGCCCGAGGCTTGTCAGACGGAGTAGTGTGTAAGGTCTCCCAGTCGTTCCCTCTGAGAACCTCTCCACAACTTAGAATCTGGGCTCCAGCCAAGCCATGTCTTCTGAGAGGACACACACAGGAACGAATGGAAGGATTGGGAACAAAACAGCATCAAGACTATTGGATGAGTCTGGCTTATGGAGGTTAAAGCAGCTTTCCTCTTGCCATGGTTGGGGTTTTAATGCTACCGTTCCTAGAGTGTCTGCCCAAGTGCTCCATTCTTTCCTCAGTGGAGCTGAGAGTATACAGGCTGGAAGAGAGATGATGGGTGGGAAGAAGGTCAGGCTGGTGAACTGATTTGTGTCAATAAGAGAGAAGTGACCTTGTGCATTATTTAGGGGAATAACAAGAGTCCATATAAAGAGAAGCTTTCAGGAGGAAGGCTCAGGTCTGATATTGTGAAGGACTTTCTGTACTCAGAAGGGTGGTGGTGTGCTCAGGACTGATGCTATTCAGGAAAGAATCACAGGAACATTTGTCTGAGATGCTCTGGTTGACATCCCAGGGCACTCTTAGGCAGAGCTAAGATTCCCACATTGTGTTGCTACTGTCATTCTTTAGGTCAGAATCAGACCATTTTGACGAGACGCTGAAGAACATGTTGAAGGTCACTTACAGTACACCCGGAGTCTTTCCTCGAGTCTCGAGCTGCTGAGGGGTTTTAATTAAGCTTTCCCCTCTGGGCACAACCAGCTTGTTTTTGGTGAGTGCAATATGCCATCCCAGAATATGTCAAACTTCATTTGCAAAATATCAGACTGCTGTTCCCCCCACTCCAGAGCCAATCTGCAGAGTAATGTGTTCAATAACTTTGCTCTTTTTTGCTCCCAAAGATAGGTCTCTTTCTGGAGTCAATATCGCAATAAATACGGAATCTGGTGCAAAAGCCAATGGAAAGAAAAGATATTGTTATTTAAAGGCCAAATAACGGCTTAAAATTAGAGTCGTGAAGGCATTGAAAAACACCAGACTTCCCAGATGGCTTGGAGATAATTCACTTTGCACTGGGTCCACTCGTATGCTAAAAAAAAAAAATCCCTTTGACTCCGTTTCTCCCCAGATTGAAAGTCGGTGCCTGCGTTAAACATATGTGCTTCTCTCTTTAAATTTAGCTCTGAGTCATGTTGTATTACATTAGGAATCCAGCAGGCAGGCGCTTGGAAAATGTACATCCATGCGTTTATTTTTAAAATGATACAAAAATAAAAATATATATGTTTAAATATATTAGGCAGTATTTTTGCCCAATTTCAAAATGGTTGTTCTTCAGAACAGATTAGATAAAACAATAATAAGGATGACACTCGGTTTTGGACCTCAGCCCAATCCCGAGAATCCCAGAGTGACTTGGCAGCTCCCATGGCTCCTAGCCCCCTGCACAGCTAAGTGCAAGTTTCGTCACTAAAGCCTCCGCCTCCACCAGGGACCAGGCAGCTCCCTTAACAGCTGCAGGGTGGCCTAATTAAGATGCTCCTGCCTCCAGAGTGGCAGGTCTCTGGGCAGAAGTCAGCAAAGGATGGGAACAGTCAGGTGGGAAGAAGCCAGAGGAAGACAGTCTGGAGGGACAATTTTGGTTTAGTGGCTGTCGTAATGCTTTATGCTTCTGTATCAGAATACCCAAGGATGGAGACTTTATGAAGGGCGGAGATTCATTGGCCAGAGTTCTGGAGTGGGGGAAGTCCAAGATCAAAGGTCCAGCGTCTGCTGAAGGGCTTCGTCCTATGAAACCCCATGGTGGAAATCAGTAGTGCCTGTGTGTGTGCACAGTATGTGTGTGTGTTCCTTTGTGTGTACAGGAATATGAGTGTATAAGTAAATGTACATGTGTGCACCTGTGTGTGTGTTCCTTTGTGTGTACAGGCATGTGAGTGTGTGAGTGAATATATATGTGTGTACCTGTGTGTATATGTGTGTTCCTTTGTGTGTACATGTGTGTATATGTGAATGCATTTGTTCCTTCGTGTATACAGGTGTATGAGTGTGTTATGAATGTGCATGTGTGCACCTGTGTTTGTGTGTGTGTGTGTGTGTGTGTGTGTGTGTGTGTGAGACAGAGAGAGAGAGAAAGAGAGAGAGAGAGATCACCCAGGCAAGATGGAGCTGAACTCACTTTGTGTGTGTGCACATGCTCCCATGTGTTTATACATGTGTTCATGTGTTCATGCCTATGTATAGAGACCAGAGTTCAATATCAAGTGTCTTCTTCAGTCACCCCTCCACACCTCTCTCTCTCTCTCTCTCTCTCTCTCTTGACAAAGTCTTTCTGGGTAGCCCTGGCTATCTTGGAACTCACTATGTAGACAAAGCTGGCTTCAAAATCACAGAGACCAGCCTGCCTCTGCCTGTACCTCACTCTGCCTTTCTAGTGCTGGAATTACAAGGGTCTACTGCCATGCCTGCCTTTTTATGTAAGTGCCGGGATTTGAATTCAGTTCTTTATGTTTGTACATAAAGTACACTTTACTGACTGAGCCATTTCCCCAGACCAAACCTTTGTAATAATCCACTCCTTCAGTAACAACATCAATTGCCTCACAAGAGCCAAGCATGCCTCTCCTCCATTCCTTCCTCCCAACACTGTTGAACTGGGGATTGAGGTTACAGCACATAGGCTTTGAGGGACATGTTCTGGCCATGGAGGAACTGAACATATGGGCTTTAGGGCAGTCAAGTCAGACAGTGCTGGCTTCAAATCTTGGCTTTGCCCCTGCATTCCCGGGAACTGACAGGGCCTTGCTTGCATCTCACTTCTGGGAAATGGCTGATGACTCCCGTGACCTACTGTTCCTGCCAGGGCTGTCTGGGACAGCTCATCTACTCATCTTGCCATTCTCTCAACATACCCTTGTTAACATCTTCGGGACAGACCCAAGACTATAGACCCAAACGCCAGATACCCATAACATCCACCCTAGGGGAGTGCCAGCTAGTGGATGGAGGCAGGAAGAGATGATACAAGTACGGTCCCTCTGTGAGAATGAGCGTGCAGAGGGGCTGTCTGTAAAGTAGAGCCCCCAGCATCTGAAGGCTCAGGACAGCCTCAGCCAAGGCACAAGGCACTAAGGAGCATCAGCCTCTTAGTGGATGCTTGTTGGTTCCTGCCTGTGTTTTCAGTGGCTGCTGTCACAAATGGCTGCAAACTTAGTAACTTTAAATAACACACATTTATTATCTTCAACTTCTGGGAGTCCTGAGTCTGAAATGAGTCTCGCTGGGCTGAAATTCAGCAAGATGTTGGCAGGGCTGTGTTCCTTTTGGAGGCTCGAGGAGAGAATTTATTTCCCTGCCTCTTCCAGTTTCTATTTTGTGTGTGTATGTATGCGTGTGTGGGCGTGGGTGTGGGTGTATATATGGGTATGGGTGTGTGTTTTTTGAGTGTGTGTGCATGTGTGTGTGTAGGCTAGAGGTTGACATCAGGTGTCTTCATCACCTGCTCTCCACCTTATTTTCTCACTGAACTTGGATCTTGCCCAATTTGGCTAGACTGGCTGATCACCAAGTCCGGGGAGTCTTCCCATCTCCACCTCCTTCACGCTGGGATTACAGGCATGCCTAGCTTTGTATATAGATGCTGGCAATCCCAACTCAAGTCCTCACACTTGCAAGTACTTGAGCAACTCAGCCCTCTCTCCTGTCTCCTTTGCCAGCTTCCAGAGCCCTCCTTCCTTCCTTCCTTCCTTGGCTCTCAGCCCTTCCTCTAAGGTACATCTCTCAGCCCCTGATGCCATTATCATGATTTCCTAACTGTAGCATCCCTGCCTTGTGCTTATAAGGATCTTCATCATTCCCCTAGGCCAAAAGAAATAATCTATAGTAATCTCTCATCTCAAGACCCTTCCACATGATCTCCCCACCAAAACCATAGCCAGACAAGCAACCGGTTCAACAGACGTCAGGGGTTGGGGCACAGGCACAGTGAAGGCTGTTATTCTGTTCACACAACCCAGAAGTTCAATAACCAAAGGTAGAAGTTTCCCATCAAAGAACAAAGAAAGTGAAAAAAATTATTCAAGAGTGATACATGGATACCCATCTGAAGGGCACATATCTCAGGACATAGAGAGCCTTGGGTGAACCCAGGGCTGATGTGCATCAGAGGCTTCCAAAGAGAGGTTGGGCATCTATGCTACAAAAACACAAGATGCTCAGTTGGATTCCCAAGACCCACATTTAAAAAAAAAAAAAAAAAAAAAAAAAAAAAAAAAAAAAAAACCTACAGTCTCAGAACGGGGGAAGGGGACAAGAGGGCCCCTGGGTTTCAGTGGACCCCAACCTTGCCAGTTGAATTGATACACACCAGGGTCAGGGAGAAACTCTGTTTCAAAAAAGGCCGCAGAAGGGTGTGAAGATGCACGCCTGTAATCGCTGCACTTGGGAGGCAGAGGCAGGCGAACCTCTGTGAGCTCCTGACCAGCCAGGCTACATTTTGAGATCACATGGTAAAGCAAAATAAAAACAAACAAAACAAAAATAAGGTGGAGAGTCAGACAGAGACTTCTGGTCTCCACCTCTCTCTCTCTCTCTCTCTCTCTCTCTCTCTCTCTGTCTGTCTGTCTGTTTGTCTCACACACACACACATACATACACACACGAATGAACACACACAGGCACACATACACACACATGCACACACACACATGCATGCACACCAGTACACACACACACACAAAGTAATAAATAAGTAAATAAATAAATAAATAAAAATCTTGTTTTAAAAGTGGGTAGCTTCCAAGGGACAAAACCCAAGATTATTCTTTGAGCTTCACTTGACTCACGCACATGTATGCCTGCATGTACATATACAAATACATATGAACTTATGTATAACATAACATATAAGAAATAAGACAGTAAACACTGGCTAGTGACTTAGCTGGAATCTATGATATTGGGAAGATAAGGAGGGACCAAATTAATGTTCTGAGAAAAGGCAGAGAGAGAGGGAGGAAAAGAGAAAGACAGAGAGGGAGAGAGAGGGAGGGAGAGGGAGAGGGCTTTCTACAGCAGGGCATGAATTTGGATGAAGCATAAAACTGACAAATGGAGATAAACTCAGAGAGTCGCTTGTGGCAGCCTCTGAAGAATAGACATGGTGAGCAGGGTGTGACATAGGCACTTTCTAGGTCTCTTTTACTCTTTTGAAGACTGTGAATGTCTGAGTTCTGTTAGAAATATTTAAAATTCCCAGTGCGGAATAAGGGAAGGATGCTAGTGTTCTCCTGAGAAAGGAGGCGGGTGATGGGTGCCTGCATGAGACAACCCCTCCGGCCTCTGCAGGTCCTCTCTGACTTTGGCCTCATTAAGTCACAAGAAGGCTATGATCCCTATGAAGGACACTGAACCTGTGGGAGGTCCTTCGAGGCCATGCAGCCCTCCACCTGCCCCAGTGGCTGCCGCCATTAGAGCAAGCAGGGTGGCAGACAGGGCCTGGAGAGCAGCAGGCACCTGTCACCGCTCTGCGTCCTTCCCAGCAGGCCTGGTGGCCCTGGTGGAGGGGTCATTAGATGAAACAAAGCCCCAGGACAGACCTGAGTGGGGAAGTGGTAGGAACATCTCTCTGCATGTGGACTTGAGTGCACTCCACTCTCATGATGCCCCCACTGGAAATACGAATCCAGGTCGGTTTGCTGCATCAGCCATAGACTCTCTGCCTTCTGAGGACTTCAGCTCACCTCTACAGCCTCTGACTCAGAGATGAGCTCAAGAGTAGAGTGCAGACCCTGGAGAGGTGACCTGGAGATCAAAGGACATCATCAACAGGGTATAAACTCCTGCGGCTTCATCTTTGTCCCTCAGTCATCTCACCCCACGGAGCTTCAAGATCCCAAGAACTAGGAAGGGGTTGAGTAAGGCCCCCAGAAAACTTGGGGTTTATGGTCCAGATACTTCAGAGCTCAGTTCTTTTACAAAGAGAAGTGGTAATAGGTTAAATTAACACAGTCACTTATGAGACCTAAGACCTAGCTCAGTAGATAGAGTGCTTGCCTTGCAAGTAAGAAGCCCTGGGTTCCATCACAGCACAAACTGGGTGTGGTGGCACACGTCTGTAATTCCAGCACTCAGGAGGTAGAAGTAGAAAGACCAGAAGTGCAAGGCCATCCTCAGTTACACAGAGAGCAAGAGACCAGTCTGGGCTGTTCCGAAGAGTGTGCTCCCTCACGATCAAAGTGGCAGGTGACCTTACATGGTTCCCTCTATGCCTCTTTCAAAGGGTGGTGGCTGTCAAGTCATGTTGGGTCCCGACAAGTAAAAAGCTCACTTGAGATGCTGTTGAAACACTAGAAACTGAATGGCAAGAGAGAATCTCTCTTGTGCACCATGTTCCTCTCCTGATTTTCTTCCCTTCATTTTTTATGCATGCATGTTCATCTTTGTATCTGTGTGTGTGCATGTGTGCATGTGTGTGTATGTGTGCCGCAGCATATGTGTGGAAGTCAGAGGTTCTCTTTCCCACTCAGGTTCCGGGGGGCTTGAACTCAAGTTGTCAGGTAGCATGACAGAAGGTGTGTGTGTGTGTGTGTGTGTGTGTGTGTGTGTGTGTGTCCCCGTCCAAGGCCACTTAGGGAAAAATGGCCAGGTATGTGAAAAACATTGCTGTTCATGGTAAACACCACAGAAGTTACACCTTTTGACAATTGCACCTGCTTTCTAGAAAGATTACATGTTGCTGGGTTCCATGGATTACATTGTGGAAAATACCAGCCAAGCATCAGGAGCTCCTGAGGGCTTGCATATCTATGAAAGCAGTTTGCAGTGTGCTTAGAGAGAACATGAATCTTTGCTATTCCTCATCCCCCAGCCTCTCACCTAACCTGCAGCCCAAGACGCTAGCAGGATGAACCCATCCGTTGGTCCTGCTCCAACTGGTGACTTCTGGTATTCACTCAAGACATCTTTGTGTTTTGGGTTTTTATTTTTAATTTTATGTCTCTGGGTGGTATGTGAACATTAGTGCATTGCCTTTGGAGAACAAGGGCATTGGACCTCCTGGAGCTTGAGTTACAGGCAGTTGTGAGCACCTGCTGGATATGGGTGCTGGGAACCAAACTTGGGTCTTTGCAAGAGCAGAACATGCTCTTACCTGCTGAACTATCTCTTTGGCTCAGCCCCCACATCTTTGTTTTTTTTATTTTTTTTAAAATTTATTTCCTTACATGAGGAAGAGTCTCAGAAAATGGGGCTTTGGGTGAACCAAATCTTCTGGTTCTTCTGTGATTCTTTGGGTTTTTTTTTTTTTTTTTTCACTTTCAAAAAAAAAAAAAAAAAAGAAAGAAAAAGAAAAAGAAAAAAGAAAAAAAGCCTTGCGCATTCTTGCACATTTTTATGCTACACTATCCTAAGAGTCACAACATTCCCCGACTTCATTCTCCATCCACTTGTAGAGTCTAAATGTTGGTTCAATGAAGCTGTTTGGTGAAGGCTTCTCACACTATTTAGGTGCTTCAGGGGCATCAGATGATGAAGGTGATCTCAGGAGTATCCCTCATTCACACACCCCAAGCCCTCTGGCTCTGCAAACCCCAGCCAGGTGAGTAGTAACACATCTCCCTTCCTTGATCCATCCATCTGTCCAACATGTATTTAATTATGCAGTGGCGCTGAGTCAGGACCTGAGCTAGATGCTCAAATGTAGTGACCAAAGTAGTCTCTGCCCTAGTGGGGGTGACAACCCACCTTCTTAAATGACTAGTCTCCTGCCAGGCCACCATGTGTGGTCCTGCAGGGCAATCTCTGCACCAGGGCTGCTGGCCAACGGGGCAAGTGGGAGCTGAGACCTACCCCTTGCCCCATTGGCCATTTGTCCTGCTGTGTATCAAAATACCAGGGGCCGAGTCATTTATAAACAAAATAAAACTGGTTCTTTGGGTTGGGGTTGGGGTTGGGGTTGGGGTTGGGGTTGGGGTTGGGGTTGGGGTTGGGGTTGGGGTTGGGGTTTGGGTTTGGGTTTGGGTTTGTCAGGGACCTGGGGCCTAGGGAGTTCAGTAAGATGCCTGTAGTTTTTATTGTCTGAGAGGAAGGACTACTTTGTAGCTTCCAAGAAGGCACCATGTTCCAGAAGGGAAGAAAATGTGTCCTCACAGTTGGAAGGTAGATGGCTGAGCATGCAGGTTCTTTCACAAGGGCTTTGCTCACCCTCGTGGAGGAGGTGCTTTCCTGGTCCAATCAACTCTTAAAGGGCCCACTTCTTAAGATCACCACACTAGCAACACCTGAGCATTGGAGGGGCTCTGGTCAAACCATAGCACCATGGTCAAAAATCACGGTGGCAAGGGTGCCTTGTCTACCTTCACAGAATCTGAATCAAGGGAGCTCACGATGTTGTTGTCTAGACTCAGTGCACCTGAGGCTGAGACTGTGCCCCACACACAGCTCAGCAAGTAGCCGCTCAATGAATGACTAATCTCTTACACCAATAATAGTAGCTGTCACAGGCAGTGGGCCCCACTTTCCCTAAGGCATTAAAATTAGAATATGTAGGAGGTGGGGATAGAAAGGAGATAAGAAAAGCTCCCAGAGACTCTGATGCTCCCCTAAGGAGGCAACCCTTCTTCCCATTTAGAAATCCATTTTCCAAAGGGAATTCCAAAAGACTTCATTCCATCTCCTCCAGGACCAAGATGCTCTCTGTATCACACATCGGTCCTTACACATGTAAAGAGATGCAAGGACAGCCAGCAAGCTTGGACCAGGACCCTCCTGGGACACTTATCTTGAAGGCCCCACACTGCCTGAGCTGATTCTCTGGGCTTGGCACTTGTGTACCCTGGGTCAGGACTCAGGCACTGTCAACCTCACAACTTGTTGCCCATCTCAGGTCCACCATGCCCCTGCCCAGCATGGAATTCATGACACAAAACATGTGTCTTATCCACTGCACCCTCTCAGGCACACTGGGCTGCCTGGGCCTTGCCTTTCACCTCCTCTCTTTTTGTAGGTGTCCCTGTGTTGACAGTCACAAAGAACCAAGTGTTTCCCTCCATCGTTCAGAATAGTGAGGCCCCTCTTTGGTTGACTTTCTCAGGCTTGCAATGAGGGCAATTGTCAGAAGAAAAACCTCAAAACATTTGGGGTAAATAGAGAAAGCTTGGGATCTCAGCAATGTGTTACCATCAGATGAATGACTCCTATGGCCATCAAAGTCCAATGGGTGCCTAAGCCTGAGGTGCCAAGCCCTGTACCCGAGGCTGCAAAGAGGGAGCCTGCCAGATGCATTGAGGGAAGCTCACATCCATAAGAGATTTTTGAGGAAGGCCAGGGTGGGCATCCACAGCTAGACATGTGACTTGTTACCCAGACTGATGACCTGAGCCCACGTGGTGGAAGATGACCACCAGATGACCTCTGACCTCTGACCTCTGGGTGCATGTTCTGGTACAAACACCCACCCAACTCATCCTCCTGAATGAATGAATAAATAAATGAATGAGTGAGTAAGTGAGTGAAGTGGAAATTACATTTAATAAGAACTAGAAATTGGATAGATAGCAGAAATAGCAATAACAGTAAACATAGCATTTCCCCAAATCTATGACCCACCACACATTTGGTTTCTTGTTTTGTCTTAAAGGGATATTTTTTCCTTGATTATAAGAACTATATTTATCTACTAAAAATAGAAAATAAAACACAGAAGTATGTGAAAAGAATGAAAAATGTCCCCAATTCTACTCCTGTGTGGATATGCTATTTGTGTTCGGCTCATTCATGTAGACTCAGGGGTGAGGTTGCTAGCGTGGTCTGAGAGGCCCAGACTCCATGAGAATGTCCCTGGCACTCTGCACCCAGGGTAAGCTCCCTAAAGCCACCTCTTGAGAAGAAACTGGAGTGCAGCTTGCACATTCTGAACATCACCCCCACCCCCAACCTTTAAGGTTCAGAGTAGAATATGCTTTCTGTGTTGGAGGAACCTCAACTTGTGTGGTATGCTATCCAGCTGGTCAAGCCCCAAGCGTTCTAACAACAAACTATATTTCTAATCTGTTCAGCTCTCACCACCTGCTCGGAAACCTCTCCAGTCTATGTCATGATCCTCTGTCCATAGGATAGCATCTCGTTCCCTCTGGCCTTCTTACTTCCTGCTTTTGTCTCTGGTACATTCTTTTTACAAAAGCCCCAGAGGTCTTTTGTGAAAGATTCATTGCGTTATTATTTTTAATTGTGTGCATGTGAGGGGATATGCATATATGAATGCAGATGCCCAAGGGCAGAGGAGTCAACAGATTTTTTTGTTCTGTTTTGCTTTGGTTTCTCTAGAGAGAACCCTGGCTGTCCTGGAACTCACTATGTAGACCAGGGTTGGTCTCAAGCTCACAGTGATCCACCTGCCTCAGACTCCTGAGTACAGGGTTTAAAGGCTACACCACCACACTCAGCCCAAGTCAGGTTGTTTTAAACAACACTTTTTTTTTGTATCTGTTCCTGAGTGTCTGTTTTCCACACATGTTCAACCCAAGGGTCTGAAAAGCTTTTAGTGCACACAGTAGACAGTACTTTTTAAAAGTGTTTTGCTTTTGTCCACAGTGATCAGATAAACATGACCACATAACACAAATGGCACCGGGAGAATGAAAGTGTGCATCAACAAGTATCATGCATTTGCTTCCTCCTGCGAATGCAGTGAGCATCATTACCTTAGCTCTAACTCCAGGCTCCAAGCTGCCATGGACCTTCAGCACCACGGACAGCTACCAAAGCGCTCGCCCCACTTAATGGTGGTTCTGTGCTGAGCACATGGGGTGCAGTCAACAGAGTGGATCAGACTGAAGAATGAGTTCCGGCTTTCTTTAAAAAAAATATATCAGAAACACTCCCGATACAAACTGAAAATAGGGCAAGAGAGTGGCTTACTTGAAGGCCTTCAAAAAAATCCACTGTGGAGGCTAGGGAGATGGTTTCCCTAGAAGACCTGAGTCTGGATCCTCAGAATCCATGTAGAAGCCACATTCTTTGGTGTGCACATCTCATCTCAGCACTTCCTTGAGAAGATAGGAGACAAAGACAGGAAAATCCACAAAAGCCGTGGGCCAGCTAGCCTGGGATATGCAGAAACTAATGAGAGACAACAAGGTGAGGACAAACACCCAAGTAGTTGCCCCCTGATCTACATACACACTTGTGTCATGGCATGTATGTGCACACACACACACACACACACACACACACACACAACTTTAAAAAGCTACTGTGTAACTACAGTGGAAATACCAAATATGGGCCAGCAAGATGGTCCAGTGAATAAAACATGCTTGCTGCACAAGCCTGACCACCTGAGCTTGACTCTGAGATGCACATAAGGGTGGACAGAGAGAACCAGTTCCACTAAGATGTTCTCTGACCTCTACATGTGCACCATGGCATGTGTGCCCACACTCATCAACCACACATACACACATTAATAACACAATAGTAAAATAATAAGAAAGACATGGCTTGAGAAGAGTGGTGCAGATGATCAAGAGCCCATAGGAGTCTAGACTTTATCTCAAGAGGTGTGGAAAGCCACTGGGGTGTCATGACAGTGACTTAGCAATGATTTCTTCTCAATGTCTTCTCCTGCATTGATACCAATGTACTATGGGATATTTTTCTCTGGAGATTTTACTTTAATTTTAATTAGATGTGTATGTTTGTGTATGGGTATTTGCATGTGAGTGGGGGGCCCATGGGAGCCAGAAGAGGGGGTTGAATCCTTTGGAGCTGGAGATACAGAAGGTTGTGAGCTGCTTAGTATGAGTGCTGGGAATTGAACTCAACTTCTCTACAAAAGCAACCAGCACTCTTACCTGTTGAGCCATCTCTCCAGCCTCCAGGGTATTTTTCCTTTACTTTCCAGCAGGTAATATCTTACATGGTACAGATTTTAAAGTAATCAATGAAAAGACTATTTTTCCTCTATTTTTCCCTGAAATGAGCAACCAATGTTATTCACTTGATATGCACATATGCAGAGTTATATCTGCCTAGAGAGCAAATACATGAGTGTACATATATATTTGCATGCAAAACTCATGTATAGATACTTTTTAACAACTTTATTGTTAAAAAAATTACAAATGCATGCTTAACCCATCCTTCAGCACTGTGGTGGTTTGAATATGTTTGGCCCCGGGGTAGTACTATTAAGACACATGGCCTTTTTAGAGTAGGTGTGACCTTGTTGGTGGAAGTGCATCACTGTGGGGGTGGGCTTTGATGTCCGATGCCCAAGTTCAGCCCAGTGCAGAAGAGAGCCTCCTCCTGGCTGACTTCAGGAAACAGTTTTGTCCTAGTTGCCTTAGGATCAAGATGTAGAACCCTTGGTTCTTTCAACACCATGTCTGCCTAGACACTGCCATGCTTCCCATCATGACAATAATGGTAACTGTAGCCCAGCCTGATTAAACATTTTCTTCTATAAGGGTTCTTGGTTATGTTGTTCCTTCACAGCAATGAAATCCTAACTAAGACAAGCACCTAGTTTTTTAATTGATATCAATATATCTGGTGGTTCTTCCACAATGATTGTGCCTTGAGGACCCATTGTCTTATGCATGCTAAGCAAATGATCTACCACTGAGTAACACCCACAACCATCCCTAAATGGTTACACAGTTTGGATTAGCACTAGAGAAATTTACTCTGTCCAACAGTGTATCCTGCTATTATTTGTAAAAATAACTTTTTACTCCAGGTGTAATTGTCATCTCAGAGGCTTACTGCTGAATATGCTCACTCTTTCTAGTTCTTTCTGAGCTCTGACTGGCTGGTTCAATTTAACTGTTCTGGCCCAAACTCCTCTCTAAGCTGACTGATTCAATCTGGCTTCTCTTGACTTCTCACTGAATTGTTCTGCTTGGCCTCAAACTAATTCTGGCAATTTGTTCTAATCTTCTGAATCCTTCTTGTTTTCTGGCTTCAACTGCCTCTACTGACCTGCAACAAACTGCATAAACTCACAAATGGACTGAATCCACTGCACTGGAGTACACTGGGCTGCACTGACTCCTACTGACAGGATGGACCGTCTCTTTCTGCACTGCTCTTAAATAGCTTCTCTCCTGAGAGTTGGGTATATCCTATCTTTGACTCATTCTCTCAAATCTTTCTCTGATTCATCACTTTGTCTGTCCCTCAATTAGACATCATTGTTTGGGATTAAAAGTATATTCTAAGGGCATGTCTGTATTCCAGCCAGAAGGATTAAAGGTGTGTGGCATATCTGCATTTCATCTGGATCACACAGACCTAGAAGGTGTTGGATGTAATCAGAGCAGCTATGTGGCTGAATTAAAATTCCTCTATGATTACTTTTCTTATCTTTTCTTTTGTGTGGTTTTCCATGTATATGCATGTGTGTGTTTGTTTGTGCAGATAAGTGTATAGTTACATTGTGTGTGTATGTGTATATGGAAGCCAGAGGACAACATCAAGTGTCAGGACCTGTCTACCTCTTTTTCTTTGAGCAAGGTCTCTCACTAGGGCCTGGGGATCACCAAGTAGGCTGGGCTTCTGACAAGGAACCCCTGGGGATTCCTTTTCTCTGTTTCTCCGTCTATCACTAGGATTATAATTTCATGCTACCACACTTGGCTTTGTAAAAAGATTTCTCTTTAAATTTTGTGTACTAGTATGTGTCTGTGTGGGAAAGTGAGCACAAGTACAGGTGCCAGTGGAGTCTAGAGATGGTATTGGTTCCCTTGGAGTTGGAGTTACAGGTGCAGGGGAACCACTTGATATGGCTGCAGGGAAGCAAACTCCAGTCCTCTCCAAGAACAGTAAATACTTTGAACTGCTGAGCCGTCTGTCCAGCATCCACACTTAATGTGGGTTCTGTGACTCGAACTCGCCAAGACTTTATTGACTGAGCATTGCCTTGGGTTTCATGATCTTCTCTTATAAGCTGTGGTCTTGCTTTTGGTCTTGGTCTCTAGGGTGTTCACAGATCTTTCTCTCGTCACCTGTATCAATATTCTCCAAAAAGACAGAGCCATTAAGATAGCTGGATAGAAGATGGAAGGATGATGGATAGGAGATGGGCAAACATATAGACAACAGAGAGATGACAGTGGCAATTGGCAGACATGATTATGAAGGGTGAGAAGATCCACATTGCAAGCTGGTGAGCCCCAGCCCCCAGCCCCAGTAGTAGTTCTAAGGAAGGCCAGGATGAAGGACTGTATCTAATCTGCAATCTGAGCATAGTGACCTGAGAATCTGACACTCAAAGCTTTGAGTTCTGATGCTCATAACAAGAAAATAAGGGCCCCAGCTACACTGGTGAGAGAAGAAAAGGTCTTTTTGATCTGTTGAAGTCTCCAGTTCATTGGCTGACACCCAGCATCAGTGAGGTGAATCTCCCACTCAGCTTAGCAATTCACATGACAAGGTTCAGGAGGTGCCTTAACAACCACGTCCAAAACTAGCACTTCACTGGTTTTTAGGTTCATTGATAACAGACACATTGGCCATCACTACATCTCATCCCCTGTTAATTCAGAAGTGTCAGGTAATTGAAGTTCAGTGGCCATCTTCCTGTAGACCTCCCTTGGCCTGAAATGGACTTGGGAGTCCCACATTCTTCAGAGGAGAAAAGCAAGGCTCTTTCTGGCTGTGCTGGCTCTTAGACCGGGGGGCGGCGGGGGGGAAGGTTTTCCCCGGCTCTCGGAAGTGATTGCTGCAGAAGAGTCGCTGGGGCAGGTGCTGCTTGAGCTAGCCTCTCTCCTTTGTGTGGAACCCTGGTCAGCTCCCACTTTCCAACTCTGTCTCTGTGCTTGCTAGTGACCAATATTTTTCTGTTAACAGTTCCTCTTCATAGGAGCTAGAGTACAATCTGTTAGATGGTCACCTTTCTTGTCATTCCAGATGCTAGCTAGGTCCTGATCACCCTGATTAGATCCTAGTGTTCTCCAGGTCAGCAAGTCATGCACAAGTTGTTTCTCTGAGTGAGCAATTGTCTATGTTTATGGAACCTACACTCATTTTTTTTCTTTTTCAGTTTTCATGGGTGGATTATATACATGTATGGGTTTACATGTTTGAATGTAATAGGACACATGTGGGTGATGGGTGCATGTGCACATGTGCATGTATGCATATGGAAGCTAAAGATTGATGGTGAAAATCATCTTCAATCACTCTTCCACTTTATTCATTGAGGCAGGGATTCTTAGTCAAACCCAGGTTGATATAGCTAGTTTCACCAGCCAGCTTGCTCTGAGAATACCCCTGCATTTAAGTCATTGCTGGGATCTGAGCTTAAGTTCTCACACTTGCAAGGCAAGCATTGGAAGCACTGAGCAGTCTCCCTAGACCAAGTGTTAGTTCTCGATAGAACTGCATTTTAAGGGAGCTTCTAATCCAAAGTTGGATCATTTACCATACCCCCTAATAGCTGATTTAAACTATTGGGGAGTTAAATAAATAGTTGATTTAAACTGGAGGGCTTTAACTCCATCTCCATTCTGTGTTTCTTTCCCTGCAGCCTTCTAGCCCCCACCTTCATGTTTGCTTGGCTGTGCTGTTTCATTGGCCAGCAATCTCCTCACTCTGGAATAACTACCAACTCTTTCAAGGCAAAGGCTTTGTTTTCTTCTTCTTTGCATGTTTTATATCAACCCTTCAGAGTGCCAGGCACACTACTGCTGATTAATTATGTTTTAAATAATTCGATGGGAAAGGACAGTAATTTATAACCCCTGTCTCCACTTATCAAGCAAAAAGGAAACACAACACATTGCTTAGTGTCTGCAAATACATTATTTTTCCTGATATTCCTGTGTTTGGATTGTCTGGATACATCTTGAACTTGAGATCTTTGGCTTCAGGTAGGAAACGATACTCAATGTTCAATGGCCATCCTACAAGTCAGTGTGTGCATGGGGTGAGGGCAAAGAGTGGGTGACAGACATGTTTACTCCATACCTTCCCATGGCCTTGCTTGCAGAAGGTATCTAGTGAAAGCTAGAGCAGTGGATATAGTCTACACACCTAACTGAGTAGTCACAGAAAAGCTGACTTTAAAGGCTGGGCATCGTCCGAGATCATGAACTCTTAGTCTCCTCACTCAATGTAGATAAGAAGAAGTGGTAAGTGAGCTTGGCTTTCTCATCATCCACAAAGACCTGGAGTGGAGGCCAGACCTGGAGTGGAACCTGTCCTTGCCTGGTTCTGTCCATGGCAATGTCTCCTCCTTTGCAAAATAAGGTCAGTGGTCAGCTTCTAAGACTACCATGAGCATGCATGTAAATTGCTTAGTGCAGTGCCCTGGCACTGTTGTTGCTCAGTGTGTAGCAATGATTATCATTAAACTGGCTTGGAAGAGTAAGGATGATTTCTCTGCAGGGCTATTATCTACCTGTGTCACATACTTCTTGGGGTCCAGAAAGCATTTGATGATGGTGACAAACAACTTTCTTACATAACTTTCCTTTAAGGGCTCAAGTGAAACAGGCTGGGTCTCCTTGTTAAAGATGAAAGTAGCCTCTGTTACTGGTTAACTGAGATTTGAAATGCCCCTGCCTCAACTTACCCCTTCTGACCCACAGAATTTGGCCATAGAAGAAGATACAGAAAGCTTTGATTGATGGATTCATTAGGGCTTGGAAAGGGGCCTCTGGTCCTCAGAGCCAAGGGTTGTTATTTAAAGAACACTGATGGAAGAGAGGAGTTAGATATTCAAATCGCCCTCGGAGGACCAGCAAGTCAGCCAGTCATCGTGGGGTATTTAGAGAGCTAATTCCTTGCTTCAGTATTTAAGGCCTCTCAAAAAGCTACATTCATCTTCTAGGAAGAAAAAAAAACATTCTCATGTCTTCCTGCTATCCAGAGATTATTTAGTGCTCTGATATTGACACCACTTCTGTAGGAAGATTTAAAGACGAAAACGCAGTGTGTTTGAGCGCTGGTCATTTTTCACCGTCACTTAGTGACAGAAGAGCCTGGAGTCAACCACAGCAGATTTGTCTTTGTGATATTGATTGTGGGCATGCATGCGCAGCTGATCCCAGATCCTTGGCTTCCTCTGCCCGGAGCCTCAAAGGGGCAGGAATGAGATGGGGGCTGAGAGGACCCCACCTCTAGATCGATACTCTACCAGAGAGTCTGGGTAACTAATACAAGGACCAAGGGTGCCAGAGATGACTGCCCATTAAATACCCTACTATTTGATAGCATGACCTGCTATCTAGTCATGGTGGAAAACTCCTGAAGCCTGAGATTAAAAAGGGCTCAGTTCTTGCCTTCTGGGGCTTACTAAAAACCACCAAGCTGGAGTTCCAGGCTTCTTTGAAGTTCATCTCTCTTTTGGAAAAGCGTGTGGATCAGCAGCTCCTAGGCCTTGGCAAGAGCCTACTGGCTGGAGGACCACACCCTCTGCTCTCCCTTATAACCACAGAGATATCTGCCAAAGGTAGCTGTGCTCTGGACACTTTCTGAGCTTCCTTATTCTTAAAAACTACTGGGGAGGGAAAGAGGGAACAGAGGAAGAGAAGAAGGCTGCAGGAAGTCAGGGTGGGGCATGGTGGTCATTATTCTACATTTCACAGATGAGACTGAACCAAAAGGAAAGGCAAGGGCCTGCCCTAAAACCATCCCACCCTTCCTGTCTAATCACATCCTATCATCTGCTTCTCAGTGGCAAGCTTATCTTGGGTCACTTTCCTTCGAAGTCAATTCCAGACAAAAGGGTTTCCCTGTTAGCAGGGATTCTCTTTAGGCCCTGGGTAAAATGTGACAGTTGGGGGGCGGGGCTGGCAAGGCATCTCAGTGGATGAAGGCAGAAGTTGCACAGGCCTAGAGATCCTAGTTCAATCCCCAGAGCCTATGTGAAGGTGGAGAGGGAGAATCTGCTTCACGAAGTTGTCATCTGACTTCTGTATGTGGGCCATGGTACATGCACATACATTCACACCCACACAGAAAGGGGGCCAGACAGGCAGACAGACAGACAGAAACAGTTACAGAAAGAGACAGAGAGAGGGGGAGAGAGGATTCTCTGCAAGGGTGGCCCAGCGGGGTGCACATTGGAAGCAAAGCTCCTTGAAAAGTGGCTACGGTGAATTTTGATACAAATTCAGGGCCCGGGTTCTCCATTCAGCCATGTCTGTCTACTGGTGAACAGAAGATTCCCGAGGGCTCTGCCCTCAACAAAAGTCATCAAAGGTGCTTTGAAAACCTTGGGTCCTGTGGAAGACATCTCTGACATCTGGGTTTGTGATGCTGAGAATTCATAAGAGGGCCATCTCTCAGTGTCTGACAGCTCCTCAGTGTTTAGTCTACATCCACTACTCCTAAATCCAATCCATCATTTTTCCTCAGACCCCTGAAGTCATCCCTCTGTCTGCCTGAGGCTCTACCCTTTCCAATGCTGCCCTACCCTTTCCACAGGATGCTGTTTTGACACCTCAAAGACAACCAGGAGACATTCTCACACCCTGTCCCACCTCAGCCACAGACACGTGGGTTTTTGAAGATAAATGAGACCTTAAAGATTACAGGAAATTCTTTCTTCTTCTTCTTCAACAAACGGAGAAGATGAGTCCTAGAGGGCACAATTTCAACAAGATCTCAAAGTTTCAGAAGAGTTTGGCCTTTTAGAAATGAATATAAAATTAAACAAACTTTACTATGTCTTCAGGTTTTAGTGGTAAGATAACGCCAATAAGGCTGAGAAGCCAGGTTAGTCGGTAAACTATTGGCAGGCCCAAGATTGATATCCAGAATCCACATGAGGAATAAATACAAAAAATAAATACAAAAAAAAAAAAAAAAAAAAAAAAAAAAAAGCCAGGCACAAGGTTCACACTGCTAATCCTCGTGCCAGGGAGGTAGAGACACATTGATATGTGGGGCTCGTTAGCCAACCTAGCCTACACGGCCTGTTCACAGACCCTGTCTCAACAACAATCAGACAGACAGACAGCTCCTGAAGAACAATGCCTTTCTTCTGACTTCCACCCACATGTGCACACACACAAAAATGTGCATCACTGTTACTGCGGAGGCCACTTGACCCTCAGAGGTGGGTGCTGTCACTGTTGGCTGAGGCTCAGAGACTCTAAGAGCCTCCTCCACAGATGCACATCAGTCCTCAGGCAGGGTTGAGCTTCCAGTCTGTGCCTTCTAAACTGAATGTTCATCACTTCTGTCTTGATATTTGTGACCAGAAACGACAACAAATCACCAAATGTTGAATTCCAAAGGTTAGAACAAAGTGAAGTGCTCCTTAGGAACCCAATCACTGGGCCCTGATGCCAGGAATGAAGGGCACAGCAGTCCCTGGGCATCCCAGGACAAAGCTATCATGGACTCTTGGTACCTACATGTCTGGTGGAGAAGATACACAGTAGATGCTTTTGAATGACAGACACTAAAAAAAATGGCTTCATCAAAGGGAAGACTGTAAACTGGCCAGTTGTAGCACTTGACTTTGATGGCAGCACTTGGGAAGCAGAGGCAGGAGGATCTCTGTGAGTTTGAGGCCAGCCTGGTTTATAGAGTGAGTTCCAGGACAGCCAGGGCTACACAGAGAAACTGTGTCTCAAAAGAAGAAGATGAAGAAGAAGGAGGAGAAGGAGAAGGAGAAGGAGAAGGAGAAGGAGAAGGAGAAGGAGAAGGAGAAGGAGAAGGAGAAGGAGAAGGAGAAGGAGAAGGAGAAGGAGAAGGAGAAGAGGAAGAGGAAGAGGAGGAGGAGGGAGAAGAGGAGGAGGAGGAAGAAGAGGAGGAGGAGGAGGAGGAAGAGGAGGAGGAAGAAGAAGGGGAAGACTACTTTATATTCTAGCACATCTTCTACTAGCAAATGGGGCATGAAAGGGAATGTCAATGTCACCCCAGATAAATCAGAAGTCTGCCTGGAATCGTCCAGAACACTCTGGCCAAGTCACAGGGAAGTGGGGTAAATGCTGAGGATCATCCTTTCTCTGCTTTTAGTTTCCAGCCACCCCTCCCTATACCTCAGCCAGGACTGTCCCCAGGTCCTTCCTCAGGAAGGTTGGGGAGAGGCCTGAGTTTCCTATCCCCTTAGACTCAGCCATCCCATGAACACACTGTTCTCTTGTAAAACCAGTAGCTCCAGTGATTGGCATATCACATGTCAGTGTTTTGCTAGCTCAGAGTTAGCCATCTGACCCAAAGTTACTGAGCAGCCAGCCAGACTCTCACCAAATCAGGCTTGAGCCCCTAGGTGGCCGTCACTCTGGGACTCACACCTGGAAGCACTATCCTGGCATTAAGTGCTCATGGCAAAATTCTTCCTTCCTTGTTCTTTTAAAATTACAGTTCTATTTCTTTATTGTGTGTGCACTTGCATTGGTGCACACATGGAGGTTGGGGGACAACTATCAGGGGCAGCACACAGGTCCCAGGGGTGGGGTTCAGATCGCAGAGCTGGCCAGCAGGTTCTTTGGCCCCAACTCCTTCCTTATTTTACCAGGCATCATTGTTCTTAGTCCCATTAACTTGACCGCCTGCCTCCCGCCTGCTGACCTCTTGTTGTTGCTGGGGGGGGGGGGCTTGAGATAGGGTTTCATGTAGCCTAGGCTAGCCTTGAACTCCCTATGCAGCCAAGAATGACCTTGAATTGCCTGCTTCCATCTGTTGGGTGCTGGGATGACAGACATGTGCCCAGTTGATGCAGTGCTGAGGACTAAGCCGAGGGCTTCACATACCTAGACAAGCTCTCTGCCTACCGAGCCACATCCAAGCCCTGGTGTTTCTGTTTTAACCCATATCCATGTTTTTGGACATACAAGCATCCAAGGAGTATCATCCTAGTACAGAGTCTAATTGCGACACTATCTTCTCTTTTTCTGTGAAGGAAGGTAACCACCCTGGAGACCCACCAAAGTATCCTCAAGAGTATAAATACCAGGACAGGGAATCTGTCCAGTCAGATGCCTGCAATAGAGAAGAGTCTCAAAAAATCTGCTCCAGATTTTCTTCAGAGGGAGAAATAACTGGCACGTCCACGCAAGGCTGAGTAATGTACCCTTCATAGAGGGGTGCAGCCTGACCCCCTGCTTTTCTGTTTTCTGGAGCCCATTTCCATAACCTGCTGTTTCTTTCCCTGGATCTAGAAAACAGAGTGCCTTTCAGTCATCCTGACTGGCCTGCATCCCACAGCTCACCAAGGGCCATCCTGTCCTGGCTCTGTTGCCCTCCCCGGGGATAAAGATTCTGGGAACTGGGCATCCAGCTTCCAAGAGGTCAGGATGACTTTGAAAAGGAGTTCCCAGGTATTTTTCCCCCATTTTTCCAGGCAAGAGGTCTAAGGCTTCAGAGACCTAGGCGGCCCAGCAGGATGTCTCTGAGGTATCCCAGAATGGCAAAGGTTGAAGTGGGCTCTCTCCGTGGAACCTCCTCCAGGAGCTTGGCCATTTTCCATGGAACCTCTGGCTAAGCTCACTGTGCCCAAGCTGCTTACAGCATTATTTCTGCATTGCTCGCTTTCTCTCTCTCTCTCTGGGGAATATCCTGTTTTAGACTTTCCTCCCAATTGAATTTGTCTTCCTCCCAGTGAGCCAAATCTTGTTTTGTTATTTTTCCATCGATGTTTTTAGCCCCCTTTGAGGAGTCTGCTTCGCTCTTCTGCCTTCTTGGTGACAGCAACACCTTCCAATTAAGAATCATATGCAAATGTCATTACTGTGCTGTGGACGCCTTCTTACCAATCATTATTAAAGATGTTAAATGAGAGATGGGCGGCCCTGGCTGCACACCGCCTCAGCAGGGCTTTGCTCTGTCACCTGTAGTGTGTGTGTGTGTGTGTGTGTGTGTGTGTGTGTGTGTGTGTGTGTGTGTAGCAGCGCACGCCATGCGTGCATGCCTCTGTGTGTGTGTGCAAGTGTGTGTACGCTTGTGTTTACTCCATTTACCAAGGAGATTCTTTTTTATCCTGAGGTGAATTCATTTGGCAAGGAAAGTTGCATAATACACTATGGCAAATGTTTTAGTAAGACCTAATCTAATCACTATCCACTCAACCCTTCCTCCCGTCTCTGGGGGCTCAGCAGAAGAAGGAACAAGCTTAGGTGACTTGCTTACTTTCCATAGAAACTGGGCAGCTCATGGTCTCCAGGACACCAGCTGGGGTTCTTCGAGTATCTCTATATTCCTTAGTTCATCAACCAAGGGCATTGTGTTAAATGTCTATGTAGGAAGGACATGTCAGAGTGGAAAAACACGATTGTGTTACTTAATTTTCTGTTGTAACAAAACTCTCAAGGTTGGGGAGAGAGAGAGAGAGAGAGAGAGAGAGAGAGAGAGAGAGAGAGAGAGAGAGAGTTATAGTTGCATAGTTAGCCAGCAGCCTTGGAGACTATAAGACCATCCTGTGGCAGCTGCATTGATGTGGCCTGTGGTGGAATCCATGGTAAAGACGTCATGGTGGTAATGTGTATAAGGAGATCATTCAGTGAGACGGGAAGTCAGCAAATGAACAAGAGGCTCAAGAATCAGATTCGCTTCTTCATAGTAGCTTACTGTGGCGAGCTGGGGTCCTCAGAGACCTCCCCTCCTCCGTTCTAAAAGTAATGCCCCCAGTGACTTAATGACCTACTCCACCACTCCTCTTAGCCCTACTCCACCTGAACTCTTAGAGAGTGCATGCAAACCACGGCTAAGGTCCATGTTCTCAAGAACCTCACAGTCCAGCTTAGAGGAAGGAGTATTCCTGCCCAGTATCAGGGCACACAGAAGGGGAGAACACTCAGCTACCATGGAAAGCAGAACAAACTCAGAGGCAAGCCATACCCTAAAACATCCAAGCATGTCTCTCTCTCTCTCTCTCTCTCTCTCTCTCTCTCTCTCTCTCTCTCTCTCTCTCTCTCTCTCTCTCTCTCTGTGTGTGTGTGTGTGTGTGTGTGTGTGTGTATGTGTGTGTGTGTGTATTCCCTCAGAGGCCAGAAGAGGGCATCAGGTCTTCTGGTGTAGGAATTACTGGAAATTGCAAACCTTCTCAGGTAGACATTGAGAACTGAACTCAGGTCGGCTGTAATAGTGGCACATAGTCTCACCATGGAGCTGCCTCCCCAGCTCCCTCCCATAAGCATGCTTTGAAACCCATGTCGTCTCCAGGCACTGTTGTGTCATGGTATCTCTCCAGGCACTGCTTACCCAGTGTGTGTGTTTGCTGCTCTTATCTCATACCTCCTTTCCCCTCCCTCCTTTTGATAATAACATTCTTTTACACTTTTTATTACATTTTAAAAATTACTTATTACTTATTTAGTGTCTGTGTGTGCATGTGTGGGCCCACATGTGGAGGTCAGGGGACAACTTGCAGGAGTCAGTTCTCTCCTTCCACCATGTAGGTTCCCAGGGATCAAACTCAGCTTGTCAGGCTTGGCAGAGAGTGCCTTCAGACAGCACTGGACTACTTCAAAATGCACCTCTGACCAATTAGTTTTCATTTTTTAATGTAATGTTTATATTAATTCTTTGAGAATCTCATAAATGTATTTTGACCATATTCATGCCTTCCCCTCCCCCACACCTCCACACTCCCACCCTCCAATCCCCCACCCCATCCCTGAGTCCTACCCACCCGACTCTATGCCCTTTCTATGCCTTTTCCCTTCTTCACAACGATGTCTATTTTCTGGCCCTTGTTTAACTTTTTGCCGGACTGAGCACTGTCCCCCACCATCAGTCAAAATAAAAAGAAGTCTTTTTACAGTTGGTGTACTTGAATCATGTCCCAGTTAGGGACATTATATCTGGTAGACATGCCTCGGAAGTCTCTACCTGCAATACAGCCTTGTAAATGTCATTTGGGTGTGGAGGGCTCTTAAGTCACCTCACCTATAGAATTATGAATGAAGTCTGTTCCAGAAGATCTTGTCATATAAGATATGAATATAGAGGTGCCTGCACCTGAAGCGTGAAGTCTTAGGGTTGCAAAGGAGTGTGGAGGTTACTTGTATATGCCAGATCCTCCCCCCCCAACAGAGGCCTCATCAAGAGGAGTCTGACATATTTGACAGATGTGTTTCCCCTTCAATTTGCAGAGAAACCCATTTTGAGATTCTTGTAAATAACACGTCGTCGTCCTTGCATAGATCCACAGCACTGCCCTGCTTACTAAGTGCTTAGCACGCACGCCCGCACGCACAGGTGCAGAATAGCTGTTGCCTGCGGTATGCAACGCAGGGGAGGCTGGAAAGACAGAAGTGAGGGCAGGGAAGAGCAAGGAGAGGAAGGAGGGGAGGAGAAGTAAGATAGACTGGATACACAAGGATAGAATGGAAAATAGAGCGGGGTAGGTGTATCAAGGAGAGCCCCACTGTGCCTTTAGGGCCCTGAGGGAAACAGAGGCTAAAGCGAAGGTGGTTGATGTCCGTGAAGCTGCAATTTCATTGTGTTGCCAAGGCTGACCTTGAACTCCTGAGCCAAAGTTATTCTCCTGCCTCTTGAGCAGCTGAAAATGTGTGTGTGTGTGTGTGTGTGTGTGTGTGTGTGTGTGTGTGTCCTCCCAGGAATGCTGTCTACTTCCTTTGGAGCAGAGTCTCTCTCTGTGGCCTCTATGCGCTCACCCAGTTAAGCTAGACTGATTAGCTAGTGAGCCTCACAGAGCCACTCCTCATCCCCCACCCCTACCCTCACCCCCAGTGATGTGATCACAAGCACATACCTGCAGTCCATGCTTTTTGGACACAGGTGGTAAGGAAAGAACCCAGGTCCTGGCTTGAAAGGTAAGAATTGTGCCAACTGAAGCAGTATTTTCCTTGCCCAGCGGAAGACTTTCTTAGCATCTAAATTCACTGGATCCCTGCAGTAGAGAGGGAGGCAAGACCAGTGAAGGATGACTCAGACTTAGTCTGAGTCTGAATGGGTGGCATCCCGCAGGACCCTGACACATTGAAGGCCAGTCTCAGCTTTCTGAGCCTGAGTTCTCTGTCCCTGGGAGGATAGTTTGGTGCACATATGAAGCCCAATGACTTAGGTTTTCCCCCACATATCTGGCACAAAGTTGAGTCTGCCCATGGTCAAGCAGAGCTCCATTTGCAAACCACAGACAGACTGTTTATCTTGCTTCTCTGACAGCAGATCTTTGCATTGGGGAGAAATCTATGGAATCAATCGGGTCTTGTAACAGGTTGACTAGGGGCTAATAAAACCTTCAGCTAAGCAGAAAAAGGGAACAGGCTGATCCCTTAGAGGTTTCCTTGCTGCTGGCTTCCCAGCTTTGGCAGAATGACTTTGAGACTGGCTCTTGCTCCCTTCCTGAGATAACGTGTGACATACTCTGATCATTTTGCATTTCCAGCCTCTGCTTTAGCCTTTATAATTTTCCCAAAATACCAAGTAGGTTAGGTAAGCCCTCCAGGGCCCTTGGAATCACAGGGCCTGATACGCTGATGGTGCGTTTGTTTACCCACAGGGATCCAGGTGAAGGAAGAAGCTCCCCACCCCCTCCTTGCCTGCCTTTGCTTCAGGGCTCTTCTTGCAAAACACAAAGAGAGGCAGGGCAAGAGAGGAGGACCCCAGCCCCTCTGCACTTGCCTTAGGTTCCTGGAAGGGAAAGTGATGAGTCAAAGAAAGTATTGGTCCAGTCACTAGGGACTGGCAAGAGGGATGCCAAGGGCTATCAGCATCAGGTCAGGGTCAGTAGGCTTAATTCCTCCGTTGTTTTTGGTTTGAGATTAGGTCTCATGTGGTCCATGCTAGCCTGGAACTTGTTATGGGGCCAAGGGTGATCCTGAACTTCTGATCCTTCTGCCTCCACCTCCCAAGTGCAGGGATTAAGGCCTGCCGCTACTACATCATGCTGTCAGTGTGTGTACCAAACCCAAGGCTTCATGCATGGTAGACAAGCATCTGCTGAGCCACATCCTTGGACCTTAGTCCTCTGTTTTAACTGAGAATTTCTGGCCTCACAGCTGGCATCCATTCATTTCCAGTTCCTATTGAAATAAGATCACAAGACAGCTGTCTGCATCCAGCAGGGGTTCACTGTCCTCTTGTCTGTCCATCCCCCCAACTCTGTCCATAGCCCACTCTGAACACCACCCCCTCAGTGTGCTCTGCCATGTGGTTTCCAGAGAAACACCGCTACTTTCCCAGCTCCATTAGAAGCCCATTATTTAACGCGGTCATCCTCACTTCCTCCCAAGCAGGCCCCTCACCTCCCACCACGAAGATCTCCCTTCAGGAAGCTGAGTGTTAGGTTTCCTGAGAGAGAAGAGGTCCCTCTGTATCCATCGAGTGAGGGCACACAGCTGAGGCCTGTACAGGAAGGAGTCTTCTCGTTCACTCCCAGTCACCTGTTTGGACAGAGCTCTCCGTCCTGTAGGGTGGAGAGGAAGAGAGGCGGAGGCCTTGGAGGCCAGTACCTCCCTCAGAGCTCTTCACTATTGATCGCTAGCAATCGATACCTTCTTTTCAATCAGCAAGCCTCATATTTCACCGTCTCTCCAAGGGCCCCCAAATAAACCCTACCTGCAGTGCGAGCCCATCCCCCATCACTGCTGGTATCTTCTCAAAGCCAACTTGACTTTGTTTCCAAGCGTCCTGGCTGCTGCTGCTGCCGACCCCTGATACTGAAATGTAGAAGCCATGTAGGATTTGTTTTTGTTTTGTTTTTTGTTTTTGGTTTTGGTTTTTTTTTTTTTTTTTTGAGGTTTTTTTGATTGTTTGTTTTTGCTTTTTGCTGGCTTGGTTGTTTTGTTTTGTTTTATTTTTGAGATAGGGTCTCACTATGCAGCTCTGGCTGTCCTGGAACTCCCTATGTGACCAGGCTGGCCTTGAACTCACAAAGATCTGCCTGCTTCTGCCTCCTGAGTGACGGGGTTAAAGGGGTGCGCCACTACACTCAGCCTTTTATATATTACGTATGCAGTTATATTTGTGTGTGTGCATGTGTGTATATATGTGTGCATGTGTGTGAATGTGTGTGTGCATGTGTGTATGTCATCTGTTTAATTACATTTTATTTACTGGTTTTCTATGTGTATGCTGGCAACCTCTGGGAGTTGGTTCTTTGCTCCACAGTGTGGGTTCTGGTGACGGGACCTAGGTTCTTGGGCTTAGTGGCAGGGCCTTTCCTTACCAGCTGAGCCAGTGAGCCAGCTCGTCGATTCATTCACTTCCTTTTTTATTTAATTTAATGAGACAGGGTCTCTCACTGAACCTGAAGTTCACCATTTAGCTAACCTGGCTGACAAGGAAAGTCCAGGCTGCCCCTGTGCCCAGTGCTGGGGTTACCGGTGCCTGCCTCTGCACCTGGCTTTTTGTTTGAGTTCTGGGATTCCAAATCTAGGTGGGCATGCTTAGTCAGCAGCATTTTAACCATTAAGCCATCTTCCTAGCCCAGAGCCATGTCTTTACCATGAATAAGAACAGCAATGGTGACCTGTCCACTGTCCCCAAGAAGCTCCCAAGTGACCCCACTCCTCCTCTGGCCAAAGCCCCCTGAGAGCTGATCCCCGTTTCTCCAATTACACTGTTGGGTTATTAATAATTTAGTCCAGATTGAGGTTGTCTCTGCTGGCGAATGGCTTTGGGGCCTCGGGTTATTGGAATACTAATGCTACCCATTTATCAGTCCTTGCTGATGGAGTGTCAGAAGTTTCTGGAAGTTGCAGGAGACACAGAGCCACCCTAGGAGGAAAACATTGGCTAACGGGAATCTGTGTGTGAGGAAATCCAGGTGTGCAATCACCCGGTCCTGGCTGCTGGCCCTGAATCACCTCCTGGGACCGAGGACAAGGTCGCACAGCAAATTAGGTGGTTTAGATTTTAAATCTGGTGCACACCCTCTGTGATGTGTACCTCTATGGGATTCATGTCTGTCTGCCAACATGTGGGCTACTCCGGGGTATAAGTGGACTCCCCATGAAGTTCCACACTCACAACGCTCAACCACAAGCCAAGAACAGCTCCTCTCTCCCTCCAAGGGAAACTGTTGGGAGAGTTTGCGCCTCCCTCACACCTGATCATCCTCCTGAGGAGGAGGCCCACACTGCAGGCTCCTGTGAGGACTGAGCACACTGAGTATTTGGGGGGATTTTGTTATGTTTGCTTTTATAGTCTCCTTGTATTTATAACCAGTTGTAGTGCTCTTCAGTTTACCATGCTGATACATGCTTTCCTTTGGAAGAACTTATATTCAAGTTAAACACCTCCTGATTTGTACTAAAAATACCAAAGAAGTTTAAGGCTGTGGTGAACAGATACAGTCCTAGTTGTAGAGGGGACCACGGAATGCCAGGAGTTCAGGAAATCTGCGTGTGTTTGCACTACCTGAGAAGCTTGCAAACTGTCACTCTTTGGTGCTCGGAGTAATTGGACTGGGAGGGCCGGGTGTGTTTCACTTAAGAAAGGCCAGGATAAGTAAGACTACTGGGGTGCTAGGCATTGTTAGTCATCAGGGAATCAGGGAAAGGGCATCAAACCCCCTGAGATAAAACCATAACCCCAGTTCCTGGGGGTAGAGACAAGAGGGTCAGAGTTCAAAGGTCATACTCAGATACACAGCAGAGTTCAAGACCAGCCTGGGCAACTTGAGACCCTGTCTCCAAAACAAACAAAAAACCAAAACAAACAAACAAACAAACCAAAAAATTCAAAGCAAAAAATACGAGCTACCATTGTGATAGTCAATCTTGGTTGACTGGATCTGCAGTCAACTAAAAGGCTAGCTAGCTGCAGGCAGTCCTGCTTCTTGATCAGATTATGAGAAGCAGGAGGACTCACCCTGAGTGAGGGGACACTTCCTGGTGACGATGCAGATGAGAGAGGGAAGAAGGGGGTATTGCTTTCTTTTATTCACCCACCCTGTAACTGCTGCCCCTCCTGACTCCATCACTGTTAACAGGACCCAGCTTCAGGCCTTCACTGGGAACTGAACACCAGCAGCTTTCTAAGAATCCTCACCACATTGGGATCCTGAGGCACACAGCTCCATTTACTGAGTGGCTACTGGGTCCCCAGCCTCCCCCGGGTGAAACAGCTATTGTTGGACTCCCTGTACCATATCCTGAAAACCAATCTAGGAAATCCCCTCCTAACATGTTCTCGTTCTTTCAGTGCTGTTTCTCTGGAGAATGCAAATGTGCCGGTTCACACCCACAGGACCGTTGGAGACTAGAAATCCAAAATGCTGACACTACCACACATTGGCCAGGACATAGGGAAATATGTGATCGTCATCAATTGGACTCATCAGGGAATTCCTCAGTTGAGGAATTGCCTCCATCAGATTGGCCTGTGGGTGTGTAAGTAAGGGCATTTTCTTGACTGTTAATTGATAAAGGAGAGCCCCGTCCACTGAGAAACATACCATGTTTAGGCAGACAGGCCAGGTCTGGGCAGAAAGGGTAAGCTGAACATGAGTCTGGAGCAAGCCAGTGAGCAGTGCTCCTCTCTGGATACTGTCTCGAGCTCTTACATTGAGTTCCTGCTCTGACTTCCCTCAATGATAGGCTGTAACTTGTAAGATGAAATAAGTCCTTTACTTCCCAGCTTGGTTTTGGTCACGATGTTTATCACATCAATGGAAATTCGCCAACTGGGACAAACAGGGACCTGCATACTCTGTCAGTGAGGATGCAAAATGGTGTAGCTGCTTTGTCAGACAGTCCAGCAGCTCCCCACAAAGAGAAAGCATAGTTATCATTTGTGCCTCGATTCTTCGTCCATGAGAAACGAAGGCGTGAAAACCTTGCACTAGGTGTGTTCACAGCCCGAGTGTCCATCAACTGCAGAGAGGACACACAGATGTGTCCATCTGAACAAGGGGATATTAAAAGGGGATCGGGGAGCCAACCATGGTACCACAGAGATAAACTGGAAACTCTGTGCTAAAGGAAATCAGTCAGCCCTTGAGGGTCTGAGTCTGACTCCATGAGCAGTCAAGTGCATGCAAAGCCACAGAGGCAGAAAGTAGACTGGTGGCTGTCAAGAGCTGGGCAATGAGGGGTGGGACGCTTGGGGGTGATCAGAAAGGGTGGCAAGCCGAGTGGAGTTGCATTTTAGGATAATGAAATTGTTCTAAATTGATTGTACTGATGGCTGAGCAACCATGGGAATATGCTAAAAGCCATTGAATAGTGCGATTGAAGTGGATAGATTGAAGAGTATGTGAATTATGGCTCAATAAGACCGGGGAGAGAGTTCTGACTAATCTGCTGGTTATTTGTATGATTTAGAAAGGTTTGGGAGATGTTGTCATTTTGGAGCTTATTAAATCTGGGGGAAGATATTTTCTGAGTGGGCTCTGTCTTGGGCGCAGGTCAGCTCCAAGGTTCTGCCAACTGTTAATTCTTGACTAGGACCCCAAAGCCATGACTATGTGGACCCTTTGGGCCTGAGCGTTTTATTTGGCATAGAATATAATATAAGCATATCCAGTTAGGGAAAAAGAAGTAGAAGGGAACAGCACTACAGGCAGAGCAGCGGGGGGGGAGGGGGGGGATGAGGTATAGCTGCTCACATACCAGGAACAGCAAGTGCCTGAGTCTGGGGTGATGGGGTGAATGATGAAGGAAGGAGAAGATCCCAAGAATTAGGGACACTCACCTCATGGTAGTTCCCAGGAGGGACTCACTGGCTAGCTATCATTCTAGGACATAATTGTAAAGTCTCCCAGAAGGGAGATGTCTCAATGGTTAAGAGCACCGGATGGTCTTCCAGAGGACCCAGGTTCAATTCCCAGCACCCACATGGCAGCTCACAGCTGTCTATGAATCTAGTTCCAGGGGATCTGACACTCTCACACAGACATACATGCAGGCAAAACACCAATGCACACAAAATAGAAAAACTACTAAAGTCTCCCAGAATGGGGCTTCTCCTCATATTTTCTTTGGGATCTATACTAGTCACTTGTTCTATTGCTCTGACAAAGTACCTAACCGAAGGGACAAAAGGAGGAAGGAACGGGTTGCTCGGGTCCCAGCTTGAGGAGTCTTTCCTCCCATCCTAGAGAGGTATGGCAGCAGGAGAGTGAGGTGGCTGGCTAGTCACATTGCATCTGTAGCCCGGAAACAGGGAGAAATGGATGTGGTTCTCAGCTTACTTTTGTCCTTTTATTTAGTGGAAGACCCTAGTCCACAGGATGGTACTGCCCATAGATAAAGTGGGGTTCCTGCCTCTGTTAACCTGATCTAGACAACTCCTCCCAGGCATGCCTGGAGGTTTATACCCTAGGTAATCAAATTGACAATATTAACGGTCGCAGAAGTTATCCATCTTCCCTCAGACCAGGTCATACAACCCTGATATATGGGCCAGTGTAGTCGATCTGAAAGGGAAAAGGGGAGGGGTTGTGTGAAAACTGGCTTGATTGTCAACTTAATGAGATTTGGAATTACCATAGAAACAAACCTGGTTTTTCCTGGATTGGGTTAATTGAAGTGGGTAGGCCCAGTCTGAATGTGGGTAGCACTGGTCAGTGATCTGGGGTCCAGGGCTGAGTAAAAAGGAGAGAGAGCAAGCATCAGTCTCTCTCTCTCTGCTTCCTGACTGGGGATACAATGTGACCAGGGGCTTCCAGCTCCCGCCTCTTTGCCTTGCTGCCAAGATGGAATGTATCCCTTAGGAGGCAAATTAAATCATGAGGCAAAATAAACCTCTCTTAAGCTGCCTCTGTCAGGTGTGTTCTCACAGAGATGAGGTAATCCACACAAGCAGAGTAGTCTGGCTGTCTCATTAGTGCCCACAAGTCAAAATAAGAAATACTGCTCCTTACTGACCCATTACAGTGGGCCAGCCTCTGTGACTCTGTCAACAGAGGCCTGATTTCAGCAAAGCTTCAGGGTTACCCAGGAAGTAAGTATTGTCCCTATTTTATAGATGAGGAGACTTTGGCACAGAGAATTTAGAGTCATGAACGGATTTTTGTTAAGTCCCTTGTGGGCAGTTCTTCAGATTTCACTTCTGCTGTGTGATAAAGCACTCTAGCAAAAAGCGACATGGAAAAAGGTTTCTCTCATAATTCCCAGCTGCATTCCATCGCTGTGGGGCAGGCTCTTTAAACAGCTAACAACATCACAACCAAAGTCGAGAGCAGAGTGAGGAAGGAATGCACGCAAAGCGCTCAGCTCACTTTTCTCATCTTCTGCGGTCCAGGGGCCAAACCTGGAGAATGGCGTCACTCGCAGTGGGCTGGGTCATCCCACATCAATCAAGGGAATAAAGACAATTCCCCACAGGAATGCCCAAGGCCTGGTCTAGACAGGTCTTCCTCAGCCCCTCTGCCTACACGTTTCTAGGTTGTGTCAAACCGACAATGAAAACTAGACATCACAGCAGTTTAAACAAAACAGATGTTTTGTTTACTTTCCTCCCCATTGTGGCAAAATACCCAACAGAAGCAACTTGAGGGGAGGAAAAGTCTCTTCTGACTCTGGGCTTAAGAAATTGTCTGTTGCAGCATGGAAGGGTTGGTAGCTGGGGCTCCAGTGGTAGTGGCAGGAGCTTGCATTGAAGAGTGGTACATAGCAGCAGATCTGGGAAAATGGTCGATCCACAGTGACCCACCCCCACCAGTGATGCCTCCTGGCCCACAGGTTCTATAACCTTCCCAGACAGCACTCCCAGCTGGGAGCCAAGTATTTGAACACATGAGCCTGTACAAGACATGTCACATTCAAAGTAATACATTGGACATATAAATTATAGGTGTTATTTCCTATAGGTGGTGACAAAGAAGACAGAGCCAGGTGTGACTCCAATGCTTTGTATGCACCATCCTGGGGAGTCCTGATGAAAGGACTGTAGGTGGCTCTGGTGTTGTTTTTTTGTGTTATATGAGGGGGGAAGCTGCTTTTAATTCCATCCTCAGCAATTATCCATCTTGGGGCTGGGGATGTGGCTCAGTTGGTCCAGAGCTTGCCTCAAATGCGTGAAGCCCTGGGTTCGATCTCCAGTACTCCATAAAGCTAGGTGTGGTAATACATATGTGTACATATGTAATCCTAGCACACCAAAAAAATCCAGGCAGGAAGATCAAGAGTGCACAGTCATCCTTGACTGTGTACTGAGTTAGTAGCCAGTCTGGGCTACTTGAGACCCTGCACATTAAAAAAAAAAAAAAAAATTGACCGTTGTTTGCATGATGTGAATGAACAAACACACACATGCATCTCTGTTCTATGCCTGGGCCCTCCTGTCTGGCCAGTCTGTCTAACAGTACACCCGTGTGTATGGTTACTGTGGCTTTGTGAGATATTTAATGTAAGTGAAGGCCTGGCTTCCAGTCTGGGGCAAGGAAGGGGAGCTGGGGATCACTTAGTTTACCTCTCCAACACGTCTGATTCCCTGTCAATCATAGAGATATTTAGGGACATTTATTCTGGGAAAGTTCTTATAAATGGGATAGGTCACTTCGGGTGCCATTCCTGCAGGTGGCCTAGAATGAGTTTTGGGGGCCTCTCTGACTTAGCTGCAAAGCGGGAACATGCAGATCATCGAGAGGAGCAAATGAAACGCTGGAGGTTAGACAGCACGAGGCACCGGCACACGTCAGTCAGCAGCCTTTCCTTCTTCCATGCGCTCACAGACACGTATTGAACTTGCAAGGTACCAAACACGGGTCCTGGCACCAGGATGCTATGTGACACAGATAGCCAGCACTATGGACTCTGTTCTCTCAGATATGAAGTGTGGCAGAAGGGATGTGTAGGAGGGAAAGAACAGAGAGCAGAGTGGAGGGGAGTGAAAAAAATCACCACCTATAGAACCATGTGGAAATCACTGTCACAGGCCAGGCCCTGAGCAGCCACCCCAATCTATTGAGGAAGCGGTGGAGATAAAGGGGGCCCTCCCTTTATAGAGAGAAAAGATTCTCCTTTAGCAGTGCTGGGAGTTTCAGGGGTGGGGTGTGGAGGAGGCTCTCGCCGGAGCCATGAAGAAACCTTCTCCCCACAGATGGGAGGCTGAGGGCAGTGAAAGGAGATCCCAGCCTTCCTTCTAAGCCATCGTTATTGGTACTGCTCATAGTAACAGTAGCCATAGGGATAGGTCCATTGGTTGTAGTCATTGTTACAGTAACAGCAGATGTGGGAGATAGCAGTAGAGTGCTTTTAGTAATTGTGGAGGTGTTAGCAGCTCCAGCAATTAATGACTGTAGTAACAGAGATCATAGTGGCTTTAGTATGTGGTTGCAGTGACGACTGTGACAGAAGCAGTTGTCTCAAAAACACGTGTGGTAATGATAATGCCTCTTGTATTACAGGGAGGTGGCTGTAGTAACAGTTACCATAGCAATGTTACTCATCTAGTGGCTAGGGCAATAATGGTTGTAGCGTAAGCCAGCACAGTAGCGGTGGCTGTAGTAGCAGTGGCTGTACTATGCCTGTAGCAGCAGTGGCTACGGTGACAGCAACTGAGAGCAATGGAAGTTGCTGTTAGTGGGCCAGAGACTATCTAGTCTCCTTCTAGCTACAAAATCCAAGACCGCAGGATTTGTCCAGAATCAACCTCTGATCCAACTCTACTCCAGCCTTGCTCTTCCTCAGGCTAGCCCAGAAAAGCAGCAATCATGTCTTTACCAGGGTTGTCCTGAAACCATCTATAGTGGTGGTAAAGGTCTAGGTACGAGGATTAAAACCCAACTGGGCCGCACTGTCCTGTTGTGACTCAGAGGGGCTTCCTGTCAGGGTCCCAGCCCAGATATACATCCATAAAATACCCAGGAAACGCTCAGCCTGAGATTTGGCCTGGCCACGAGCGGGAACACAAATGTTTTCTAGTTCCTTTTTTCAAGGAGTGCTCCCCACAAACCAACCATCAAGGCAGACGTGTGGAACTGGTTTTAGCTTGGGAAATTTTTTTCTCACCCCAGTTCCCTTGAACCATTGTCTGGCCAAGATGTGGCCTGGGTTGTTATCCATCTCTCTTTGAAGGGTCTCAGCCTCTTGTCATACACACATGATATTCTCATGGTGATCCAAAATGACTGACACTCTGGCTGCCCAGTCTCATGTGAGTTCTGGCCTATATAGAGGCCACACCCAGAGCACCTGGCTGGGGCTCCAGCCCACCTTCAGAAACTTTTAAGCAAAGTGGGGTGGGGAGGGGTGCAGGCAGCCAAGCCATATGGCTAAGCAGCTGACTCTCCTTTTTTTTCTGTTTGTTCATGTGTCTGGAGCTCCCTAGGCCCTTCTAGAATCTTCTGTCCTGCACTTAGCAGATATCCTCTCCTTTGACAATGGATTCCACTCCCGCTTGGATCAGGATTCCGCTGACTAGTGTGCATCCTGCATTATAAAGTATGTATAGGGCTCGGCGCTGGCAATGCCCCTTCTCCAGTCTCCTATCTGTTCCTCCTGGAAGCTGAGTAACTGGGGAGAGCAGTGGCCAGCCAGGGCTGCGAGTGCTGCCTCCTACAGCTTTCTTCCTCCTTTCAATACAGTTCCACAGCTATTAGCTACACAGTGTCCTTCACCGAGATGCCCTGGGGACTCCAAATGTAGGCAAAAGTGGGGGAGAGAAGGCTGGTGGCTCTGTTTGGGGCCAGATGGGGAGGCTCAGATGAACTGAAAGGACACGGCTCAGTTTGGGAGCCGGGACAAGAAAGTTGCAAGTGGAGGGGAGAGGAGGAAAGAAAAAGGATCAGGGGTTGAACCAGGAGGAGGATCATGGGTAGGAAACAGTAGAGAAGAGTCTCTAGATGCCATAGAGAGAATGAGAACATGGCTGTCATGCAGGCAGAAGCCAAAGGAAACAAGTTTTTTTTTTCTTTTCTTTCCTTTCCTTTTCTTATCTTTTTTCTCTTTACTTTCCATTCTTTCTTTTCTTTTCCTTTCTTTCTATTTCTTTCCTTCTTTCCTTTTTTCTTTTTTTTTTCTTTCAAGACAGCATCTCATTATGTAGCCCTGGCTGCCCCGGAACTATGTAAACCAGGCTGGCCTCAAACTCACAGAAATCTGCCTGCCTCTGCCTCCTAAGCTCTGAGGTTAAAGACAAATGCCACTTCATCCAGCCCAGAAGTAGGTTTTCCCAAGCAACAGTCAAATGTCACACTAAGCCCTCACGAAAGGCAGCTTGGGAAGCCTCGACGCAAAGGTAGGGCTCTGTTCTGTCATCAATGTTTGGTTTTGTCCAGGCCAGACTCTAAAAACCACCCAGCCCTTGTGAAATACCTAAAAGCCACTCAACTGAGCCCAGCCAGCCCCACACAATTACTGAGAACAGTTGCCTCAGGGTGCCCACTTTAACATAGGCTAAGGAGCAGAAAATGCCATGAACCAAGGTGGCATGGGTAATTTAGAGCAGAGATGTGGTGAGGGAAATTGGAGTTTTGTTGGCAGATGTTTTATTCCAAGTTGCTCATGGAGATGGGAGTGTGGGTTCTGCCCTGATACTCATCCGTCCTCACCCAGTGCCTGGTACCTGCTTTGGCTACATGGCAGTCCCTGCTTTCCCAAGGCAGTCTGTGCTTGTTCTACACTGATGCATTGAACATGTTTGCTCCAGAGAAACCTGGGCCTTTAGTCTGAGCTCTTCTGAAAAGAAATGTGTTGCTCAGTGGTAAAGCCTTAGATCCTACCCACTTGGGAGAATGAAATATTATATTTATTAAAAAATATCCAGACATGGCCTGAGGCTGTAGCTCAGTTGGTAGTTTGCCTAATAAACATGAAGCCCTGGGTTCCATCGCCAGCATCGTATAAACTTGGAACAGTGATACATACCTGTCATCCCTGCACTTCAGAAATAGAGGCTGGAGGGTTAGGAGTTCAAGGTCACCCATGGATGTATAGTAAGTTTGAGGCTGCATGAGACCCTATCCTAATGAAAAACCATATATAGAGAGGTAACTATTTGGGTGGTTAATCTGAGATAACCCCTTAACTGGAGTTGGGATGAATGTCCAGGTAGCTGGTGAGGCATAATTCCCCTTGCGTGTGTGTGTGTGTGTGTGTGTGTGTGTGTGTGTGTGTGTGTGTCTTATGTTTGAATACTTAGTAACCAGCTAGTGGCATCATATTGGAAGACTGGAAATTTTAGGAGGTGGAGCATTGATGGAGGTGCAAGTAGACCAGGGACTTGAGTTTTGATAGCCAGCCACACTTGAGTCTGAAGCAATGAGACCAACCACATTCCGCTCCTGCTGCCATGCCTTCTGGCCATGGTGGACTATACCCTCTAAACCCTTCCTCTTTTAAGTTGCTTCTTGTCGAGTGTTTGATCACAGCAATGAGAGAAGGAACACGCACATATGCACGCACTTCTGTCTCTCCAGAGATCCTTAATAGAGCTATTAAAGATTAGCTCTTATTAAAAATTAAACTACGTGAACCTATAATTAAACAAATTATACTAAAATCAAAGGTGATTACTACTCAAGACACATGCCTCCCTAATTATTTTACTGCACTCTGGCTCTCCCTGAGCTCTTGAGGTTATTCTCACCCCTGGAGTAGGTATGACAGGAATGAGGACAGCCCCACATATTGTGACATCATGCTGGCAACTGGAGTCAGCCATGGCAGGGATATTTACACCAGGAAATGCCCAATGTACAAATCAGGGATTTCTTGTTTTTTCTTCCCAGATTCTCTCTCTCTCTCTCTCTCTCTCTCTCTCTCTCTCTCTCTCTCTCTCTTGCTCTCTCATTCTCTCTCACTCTCGCTGTGTGTGTGTGTGTGTGTGTGTGTGTGTGTGTGTGTGTGTGTGTGTGTGTGTTTCTATCTGTCTGTGTGTCTGTCTTAAAACCAGACTGGTTTCTAACTTGTAGTAATCCTCCTGCCTCATTGTTCCACCCAGTGCAAGATTACGGGGAATGCCCATCTACAGCCAGCTGTCGGCTGATCGCACGCAGCTACAGTGTACAGCACAGCCTGCTGTCCTGTGCAGTGACACCTGTTCTCAGCAAGCCTGTGGCATCCATGTTTGTGCCCCTTCTGATTTTGTCCACAGATGAACAACTTGTTCCTCTGCACATGCATGAGCAGTGTACAGGCCGCAAGTTGAGGCCTCTGTCCCATGCCTTGTCTCCACCTTAGGTCAAATGCTCTCACTGCTAGTCTTGATGGTCAGATAGAAAGAATCTAGATCTAATTAGGAGACAAACATCTGCACATGTCTGAGTGAGCTCCTATATAGAACTACCCACTGTTAAGGCACATGGCCTCATCCCATGGGATGGAGGCCCAGACTGCATACACACAAAGTGAGCCAAGCTTCAGCATTCATTTCTCGCTACTTCCCAACAGTGGATACAATGTAACACAACGTACAGTGGATACAATGTAACACAATGTACCAAACCGGAACTAGTCTCACAGGCCTGCTTCCAGGACTTTGCCATCATGGTAGCCTGTACTTGAAACTCTGAAACAGAAGAAGCATGCCCCCCCAACACCAGTTGTTCTTGGAAAGTATTTTGTCACGGCAGTGATATAACCAGGGTGACATCTTTGGTCCCACTGATCTTTGTGCTCGTATATCCTAAGAACTGGCTAAGCCCAGTGCTAGCAGAGCCACGGCATTCTAGGAACTGCCTTCTCCGGTTTGACAAGGTGGCCTGGAGGTGAAGCCTTGGTGGGAGATGTGAGTCAGGGCAGCCACACTTTTGGCTCATCCACATTATGGCTCTAGGACTTGGCCCTAACTGGGCTCCTGCTTGTAAGCTCTCAGGCGTTGTGAGGGGTCACTCCCCACTTCTACTACCTCAGGAGCTGAGCCCTGTCCACATCAGAACAGTGAGAGAGATGAGCTATGGTCAAAGTGACATAGCAAACCCAGGGGCCTTGAGGAGGAATCCAAAAGTGGTGGCCCTCCCTGCCCAATCCTTGTGCTCCTGACCTCCACGAATGGCCTCCAGGCAGCATTTAGGGGCTTTTGGAGCTTCAGAGTCAGAGGGATGGGATTTAACCTTAAGTGGGATGAACTCGGGCAGCTCACAGAATTCCTAGATTTTCAGTTCCTTTTCTCAAAAGCCAATGGCAGATGTGGCGGCTCAGTGCTGCTTTGACGGATCAATCTCATTGACTTCACTATAGCTCACCACATTCCTTCAGGCATGTGTGTCAGCTTGTGCTAACAGCCTGCGCCTATCTGTTTCACTCTGTAGCTCAGGCTGGCCAGGGATCTCTTATTGTCTGAGCTAGCTCCAAACTCTCTCTCTATGGCTGAGGATGGCATTGAACTCCTCATCCTCCTGTCTCTATCTCCCAGATTATAGGAGTGCACCACCAAGCCTGGTTTCTGCAATGCTGGGGATTGAACCTATGCCTTCCTGCCTCCTAGGCACATACTCTACCTACTAAGCTACATCTCCAGCTCCTTGGGCTGGAACTGCCACCCTCCTGCCTCAGCTTCCTGAATGCCAGGATCCCAGGTGTGTCTCACCATGACAGGTTGATTCAGGTTTTAACAAGTTAATTGTACCTGGTTTGCTGTCTGGTGTCTTCAAGACGACAAAGAAAAGAGATTGACGTCATGTTCCTAACCCTCAAGATAGAAAGCCATCCATAACAGAGGCAGAGCCAGGGCCCTGTGGTCACGTGACCTCGGGCAGAGGCAGAGCCAGGGCCCTGTGGTCACATGCCCTCGAGCAAACCCTTTTCCCTCACCAGCCTTGGTAACTGATCTATGAAACTAGAGAACTAGATCCTGAAGAAGACTGCTACAGAACCTTCCAGTGCAGGACTAAAAATGGTCACATGGGCTCCCATGGCCTGTCAGGCGTCCCTGAGTCCCCAGGGTTGTCTGACCTGGCACCTCAGCCAACTCCATGGCCTGGTATCCTCCCTCCCCACTTCCCCACCCATCACTGCTCCCTTCCCTGCCAAAGAGGCTCTGGGAACCAGAGTAGGGTCCAAACAAGCAGCCTTGCTGCCACTTGGCCCTGTTGATGGGAGCGGGCTTTATATACAGAGGCTTTTAAACCTCCCCGCTTCGTCTGAGTATCGATCATCCTGGGGCCTTAATGGGCTGCTTCTAAGATTGTCAGCCGAGGTTCCTCCAGCTCCTATTGTTCTGGGCCGTCTCCCTTCGACTGTGCCTCTCAACTCAGAGCAGGCCAAGAGTCACCACTTTCCTCTGAGGGAGAGGGAACAGGGAAACAAAACCACTGCTCTTTTGTGTGTGAAGGGGGGGCAGGGGGTGTTCTGAGCCTCTGCTTCTCACAGCAAGTGGCAGAGAGCAAGCCACAGAGGGACTCCCAATGAGCTCTTTAGTGGCTACCTTATCCTAGTCTGGCTGAGTCTCAGCCTTTGTTAGAAGGCACAATGGCCACCTCTCTGGCCTGCTTGTGTCCTTGTGTGGGTGACTTGCTGTAGCCCCAGAGGCTTCCTCCTTTTGTTACCAAAAAAACCCCACAAAGCTTCCCCTCAGGGCTTCGCCCTCTCCTTCTTTCTGGGTTTCCTCATCCCTGGGTAGCAGTTTTCTGACCAGCTGTTGTTGTTGTGGGCTCTAACCTGCAGTCAATGTGGTAACACAGGATTGGCTGCCTGTCCTGGGTCCTCTGGCTTTCTTTACAATCAAGTCAATAATAGTGTCACTTCACCCTTCCACCCTTTGTTTTTTGTTGTTGTTGTTGTTTTTTTTTTTTTTTTTTTTTTTTTTTTAGATCCGTGTGAGGCCCAAAGCCCTAAGATTGTCCTCCGATGGGCTATACAAGTGCACAAGTAAACAGTCTCATTTGAAATAGGTGCAGGAGGTAGCTGACAAATGATTCGGTGTTTTTTCAAATACCTACATGGTCTGATGCCTACTTTGGTTGGAGTCTCTTAGTGCCATTCCATATTGTTGGACACAGCATATCTATACCCCCCTGTTCTGTGTCCTGACAGGTGACTTCACTCTCACTTATAGTCCATGGTAAACTGGTATGTGACATTTTCTGTGGCCCCTCCCCAAAAAAATATGACTTCAAGAGGGACTCACAGGCCCCAAGGGGAAGCTGGGAGAAGAACATGCTTGCACTGGGTTGTATGATATCTTTGGTGGCTGAGCCACATCCAGTTAGATGACAGCTGGCCTGAGTCCATACATTCTAACGACCCTCTCCTCAGGCCATCAATAAAGCAGTCAATCCAGTCACTTCCAATGTCATACTGGCCCCAGGGCTGCCTTGGAAGGCAGCCTAGAAAGGAACACGACTGTCCAAGGGATGGACTGAGCATCTACAAGAAGGACATGGTGACAGGCCATAAACAACACAAGCCCCTCAGTCCCCCAGCTGCCTTTGGCCGGTTTCTCCAGGCTCCCTGCCTCACTCACTGTGGATGATGTGGTGATGGGCCTGAAGGGCAGCTGTCCAGGCTCCAGAAGCAGAAGGGAAGTGTCATAGAGACATAGCTCATGGGGCAGACACAGCTCACATGGCAGAGCCAGATGAGGGAAAGGAATTTTAATTTAGGTTTTACATTTTAGTTTTGTTGGGGAGAGGCACAGTATATACATGCCACAGGACACGTGGGGTGAGAGGATAACTTCCAGGACTCAGTTCTCTCCTCCCACCTTGTAGGCACCTGAGAGATTGAAGCCCAGTGGTCTAGTCTGTCAGCAAATCCTTTACATGCTAAGCCATATCACCAGCCTGGGAAAAGAGATATTTTTGTTTGTTTGTTTGTTTGTTTGTTTGTTCGACAGGGTTTCTATGTGTAGTCCTGGCTGTCCTGGAACTCACTCTGTAGACCAGGCTGGCCTCGAACTCAGAAATCCGCCTGCCTCTGCCTCCCAAGTGCTGGGATTAAAGGCGTGCGCCACCACCGCATGGCTGGAAAAGGGATTTTTAAACAAAACATTTTTTCCATTTTATAATTTAGGAAGTAGTAGAACATCAAGATGGCAAGTAAGGACTCTGTGGCAGTTGAGACTGAACCCCAGGCCCTGAGTCTGTAAACCATGAAATGACTTAACACTTCTAGGTTCCCTTCTGAATAGTTGGCCGTAAAGTTAATGGGAGGCCACAGGGACAAACCCACCAGGGCCTCTGTCCCACAGAATTTGCCTTATAGCCACTGTGCAGAACTCCCAAGCTTGCTCTGCACCTGGCTCCCTGGAGATCTGAGAATAAGGCTTGTGTCAGTGTCAAGGTCATGACTGGGAAGACTGGGGCAGGTGACAAATGCTGAGGATGTGCAAGGGACACCCAAAGGACATGGCCTGTGGGTCACGTGCCCCGGTCTCACCTAGTCTCTTTTTCTTTCTCTCTCCACTATTCTGCTTGTTTACAGTTTCAGGAGAAATTCACACATAACTAGTTATCCAAAAGTAGGCATAACATTGGCACATTCCTGATGTATCAATTGGGACTTTAGTTCCAAATCTTCATCACCACCCCAAGGTAGAACTCCCATGACCCTTAGCATTCAGCCCCTCCCCCTACGCTCACCCCCTGCCTTGTCACCCTCTGTCTATGGAGTTGCCTGTCCTGGATAGCCAGAATCTGCATACAAGAAAGGTAACACACTGTCCTCTGGTCTGGCTTCTCACACTTAGCACCAAGAACTCATATCCCTCTGTGTAGCCATCACATCAGTGTTCTTGCATGAGGTACTTTTATGTCATCGTAGCCAAAATGCCTGAGAACACCTTAAAGGGAAGAATTCTTTACCTTGGCTCATGGTTTCTGGCTGGCCCATAAATACTTGGACCCATGTGTGATGAAGAGCATCATGGTGATATTCTTCTCTTTTCTTCCTGACCCATGGCCTATGAGCTGGTGCCACACACATTCAAGATAAATCTTACCCTCTCAGTTTACCCTCTGTGGGACCCTCACCAACACACCCACAGAGGTGCCTCATTGCTCTGCTAGGAGAATCTAAATCCAGTCAAGTTGTCAATAAAGTCCAATCACCGAAGACTCCACTCCTTTCTGTAACTGAAGTCCTTGTATGGCCAACCCACACTTTATTTATCCATCTCCTGCTGACACTGGGATTCTGCCTCACATTTTGGACTGTTGTGGGTAACGCTGCCGTGACGATCAATGTGCACCATGAATGTCTTTGACTGGCACTACAGTCAGGTGTGTGCCTTTGATTAACAACCAGGAGTGCTGCTTTCAAAGCTGCCCCTTTCTCCCCTCATGTCTCTGGGCACATCCTAGCCTATCCTTTATTTGATCCTTCTTATTAACTTAGATGGACACTTAGCCACACTTCAGTATCCAGTCCCATGCCCGTTCTTCCAGGAAGCCTTGCCGGCACACTTGGGCTGGTTCCCTGCCTCTGAGGAACTAGGGCAGGATCTATTATCAGTTGTCTTCAGTGAGATAGACTGTTCTGCTCTGACCACCCTATGCCTTGAGGCCTGAGTCAGTACTGATTGCATAGTAGTCATTTGAGAGAGAGACAGAGACAGAGACAGAGACAGAGACATACAAAGAGACAGAGACAGAGAATAGGCTGTCAGCCTTGAATATCTTCTTTAGTCACATTCTACCGTGTTTTTAGAGACAGGCTCACAGAGCCTGGAGTTCGCAGATGAAGTTTCTCTCCCTGGTCAGTGAGCCCCAGGGATCCTTCTGCCTCCTTTCTGTAATCCCTCCCCACGCAGGGATTACAAGTATAATTACAAGTGTAAATTACAAGTGTGGAAAAGATTTATTTCATTTATGTATATGAATGGTTTATTTGCTTGTATGTCTGTGCACCATGTACATGAAGTCCAGAACTCCCTGGGGAACTGGAGTCACCAGTGGTTGTCAGCATGGGGCTGGCCCAGTACACCCAGAAGTTGGGTTTTGTTGTTGTTGTTTGTTTGGGGGGTTCTGAGGATCAAACTCGGGTCCTCATACTTACAGGGTAAGCATATGACCAACTGAGCCATCTTCCTAGCCCCATAGTAGGCACTTTAAAATGCTTCTTGAGTGACTGTGTAAATGTAGTCTCAGCCATTTCCGATTGTAGTACCAGCCTTGGGTTTGCTGACCTGGGAGCAGTGGACATGTGGCAGGCCAGAGTGGCCTTCCTCAGGTGGGTGGGAACAGCCACCTCTACTTGCTATTCCCAGAAGCAAAGTACCCCTGAGAGACTTGTTGATACAAAATGCCATGTGAAATGAAACCAGAGCTGCCATTAAAAATGATTAATGAGAGTGTCACCCTTCGTCCAGTCGAGAGCCACACTGTCAATATTAATGACCCTCAAGAGCATTCGGTGTGCACACACTGCCTGTTTAGTGCTGTGCTTTGCTACACCATAGTTTCATCCTGTTCTTTTAAGCTCTCTCCTAAAGCTTGGATCCTCCCCAAAACTGTACCTTCAGGGGCAGCAGGCCACAGTTTCTGTGGCTAGCTTGTTCATGAACCGTAACCCTTGTTTCCTAGGCACACAAGTGTCAAGCAGCTCAGAAAGCACCATTCCCTCCCATGCCAGCCTTGAAGCAGGCAAAACGCTCCTTTTGGTCAGTTGTTTTGTAACCCAGTGCCTCGGCAGTTTCTGGGCCGATCAGGACAATGTGGAACCCTGGGGGAGAGAGCGCAGTTTTCCTAGTAAGATGGCAGCTGTGAGAGAATACAGATGCCTCAAAGGAGCTGCTTCCATGGGGGACTGAAAGGACACCATTCACAGGAGAGGCAGAGTGCAGAGCCTGCAGGGCCAGGCGCCTGGTGGCAGCACCAGCTGAGAATACTGGCTGTAATCTGGAAAATCGCCAATTAAACTGCCAGCCCTGAGCTGGGGGCCACTTGGAGCTGTCACATTTACCCTTGGGTTCCTTCCCCAGCACCGTCAGGAAGGAGTAGGCCCCAGAATGACCAGTTTTACTGTTTGGGGACCAAACATTACCCCTCTTTGCACACTCCCTGTTTCTTGTCCTGGTGACATCTGAAGCTTGGGAAGGGAAACTTGTTCCCAGATCCTGCCCATCTGAAACTTCCATGGAGAGAGAAGCTAGCTTTCTCACTGTTACTGAACACGAGCCTTCTTATACAGTGGGCACTCTATAAATGCTGGTTCAGGATTAACTGAGCTACTTACCCTTATATGTAAGTGGTCCTCCAACTATCTCTGCAAATGCCCAGGACAGCTACAGTTGCTTGGGGAGGGGGCAGTGTTTTGGATTTTTTTTTTTGAGTTTATATTCACGAAAGATATATAGATATTAGGCATTTGCCAAGAATTTTGTTGTTGTTGGATCCACAATGTGTGAATTAGCACTTTTAAAAAACAAAACTTTAAATGCAACAGGCATTTTCTGGGGCACTGGGCATGTCCAGGCCTCAGGAAAGTCTGATAGACAGCCAGCTCCTCAGGGCCATAAAAAACTACTTATTCAGGTTAGACCCAATTAAAAGACAGCTGTCCCTGTCCCCCTCGTGCTCAGCAGCACCAGTGTGTGTGTGAGAGAGCACACTACTAGAAAGAATCTCTGACCCTACAGAATGAGTTCACCTCTCACCTGTGACCTTGGAGAGGAAAGAGACAAGCCAAGCAATTTCCTGGTGTCATGGACTCACTGTGGAACACGTATTGTTAGAGCCTTTTGTTTTGAAGGTCAGAAGTTTATTCAAGTGGATCTCATGTTCTCTTGAATCGAACAGTGCTTCCGTCAGATTTGGTGTCACGTGACCAGCTGATGTCACATGTCCCGCTCCTACCCCTCAGGTGGAAGTAGGGTAGAACGTAGGGCTCCCACCTTGCAAGGGTATCCCAGTCAGCTGCTAACTGATCAGACCTGCCTCCCTCCGCTACTTACTCCTGCCTTCAGTCCCTGTTAATTAAACAGCAATTCCCAAAGGATAGCAATTGAATTAGCCAATCATGTCCTCCTAACCTGATTACTGTTCTTAACACAGGTGTCTTGGTGGTGCAGCCCAGCAGGTGTTAATGGGGCTCTGTGTCTGCTCCCTGCCCAAGCCCATATACCCAGTGCCCCATGCCAGATCGATCAGTCACTATCCCTAAATAATGAACAGCCTGAAGCTCAGAAGCTGTTGATGGGGCAGGGACTGCACTCCTCCCAGAATCCCCACCCCACTGCCAGTGCTGGACCTCTAGGTGGCCCCTACAGAACTTGGCTGCACTTTGTGCCTGTCTGTTTCATGTGTTTATCCTGCGGGCCTCTAGTAAGTACTTCATTTTGCCAGCACACTGCCAGGAGCTGGACACAGAAGATGAATACTCAGTGTCCCCTGGTCACGGTTGAGGGGCCTGTGCCTTAACCTACCCTACACAGGGCCGAGCTGAGTCTTGCAGAGCAGGGCTGAAACATCTGGATGAAAATAAAAATAGCTATTAAGATAAAATTCTCATTCCACGTGCACAGTAGTGACTCCTTATTGTATGAGGTTTCTGTGTAGCAGTGCCCATTTCTCTGAAATGAAATTTAATTGTTTTTACTTCTTAATTTGAAAAGTATTCAAATGTGAGAAGAGTAAAGTTAACTCCTCTGTACCCGTCTTCTAGATTCAGCAACTGCCAACACTTTGCCCATTGCTCGTTTTCTACAGGTAGGTTCTCTGATCATGACTGGCATTTTGCCTTGGCCTTGGAGAGGAAGCCACTGGCCTCATGACCCTTCCCCATGAACTACTTGCCTGAGAACAGGCTGCTGTCGTTGGACAGCCTTGTGATGATGGGTAGCTATGAGAATTTTCCTGGATAGATGTGAGCAAATATCTCTTCACCACAGATAGAGCCCTGAAGACAGCAAAGTTTCAACCCAAGTCTAGATTAGCAAACCAGTGAGCTGATGGAGTTTCCCTCAGGAGCTGTTAAAGACAGCTGCATCTGCAAAAAGCCCACCGCAGCCCCAGTGAGGACTCATGAAAGCCATACCCCTATACATACATACATACATCATGAGTTGTATGCTAGCCTAGGATGCACGAGACCCTGCCTCAAAAGAGAAAAGGGAGAAAGGAGTGATGGAGGAAAAAAATTTGGGAAACGCCATGAGGTAATGTGCCAACCGCATAGTCTTCATCTATACCTAGTGGGAGTCCTGCAGAACTGACATATCTTAAGAAGAAATCCACTAAACAGCAGTGAGGACTTGAACTCAGCTCTCTCTGTCTCACTATCCCTGTCATCAACCACAAGACCCAATTCACTCTCCAGGCTAAGGTCCCCACAGCCTCAACACATTCTGAGGCATCATAGTGGAGAAAGCCAGATGGGATGGCCAAACATGCTCTTGTCCACTCTTTAATTTACCTGGGGGCTACTGTGCCCAGGAGGTGAAGTCATCTTGGAGGGTAGCCAGCACCCCTCTGCCACTCACAGAGGAAACACTAATCCTGGGGCTCCACTTTAATGAGGGGTCCAGCTGGTGGGAGCTTTTATTTTAGCAAAGTGTGAATGCTGTTGCCATGAGACGCAGCCTTGTGTCCAGGGAGCAGAAATCACCGGGAAGGGAAGCCACTGTGATGCCTTTCCCTTTATCCGAATTCGGTTTCTCTCTAAGAGTAGCTTCATTTCAGTCTGCATGGAAAATTGGCAAGCCTTCATTAGTGAGCGACAAGGCAGTCTCATAGTCTCCCTTTCCCCTTCCATGTGTGCTCACACTGCCCCTCCTGGGCAGAGAGGAAAGGAAATGGAGATTTTCCCACTGTGGGTGAAAATGGCATCCCAGTAAAGAGAAGATGGTAAGGACCCAGCATACCAGTCATCAGATCTTTGTTCTCAACAGCGCTCTCCTGGGTTCCTGTGGAGGCTTGGCTTAGAAAATCTTGAAGAAAAGTGGGGTTTGAACCCACCCCAGAGGATATGGTATGGTGAACATCCCTGAAGCCACTTGTGTGGCAGGCCACATATGCAGGATTCTGAGACTACAGACCGGGGTCCATTTCTAATTAGCTAGATGACTTGTGGCCAGGTGCTGTGGTTTAGTTTGAGGAGCACTTGTCTAGCTAGCACAGAACCCAAAGCTCAGACATCAGCACTTCATAAACCAGTGTGTTGGCAGTGTTCTGAGTATGGCATTGCTCATGGGTATAAAAGCAGGTGACCCACACACTGCTTTTCCGTGTCCTGGGAGAACAGTATATCTATGTCAGAGCCGAGGTTGTGGGCACCGAGTATTCCTGGAGGAAGCTGATAGTCCAGACAACTATCCAAGGAGAAATGCGTTGTCTGACAATAGGGAGACTTAGATGGAAATTTGATCTTAAGTATTCTAATTGTCAGCATAGTTGCTGTGCCCTGGTCTACACTCTGCTGGCCTGGCCGAGCCTTCCCATAGGAAGCTGGCTGCCCAGCAGCACATGGAGAAGGAGCAGCGGCAACTAGAACTCCACAGCACAGTGTGACAGGGTGCCAGATGGGGACCCATGGAACCAAGTTGTGCAGAGCTCACTGCAGAGGTCACATCTGACTGGCTGCTGCCTCCCTACTCATCTGAGAGTCAGGCCCAGGGCAGGTTTGGCCAGTGTCCTTCACAGCCGCTCTCCAGGGTAAGGCCCATGGCACAGTCCAAGCATGTATGTTGCACATCGGCAGGGGCGACCGAATGCATGCCCTCGACAGTCACAGACTGCTTCCTGTTGTTCCATCTCCTTCCTAGGATGAGGAAATTCAAAGCGGTGAAGTTCCTCAGTCAGACCACCACCAGTGAATCAGTGTGGGTCTGGTTATCTCTCAGTTTTCTCCCTCTCCCTCCCTTCCACCCCTCCCCCTTTCCATCAGCACCTGCTACTTTCCATAGATGCTGGCAGAAAAGGGCAGGTGGATGGGGGATGGGGCAGGTCAGGAGTCAAGTATATCTAACATGCTCTTTGTGCATCTTAAGCTGAAACTCAAGAGCCCCCTGACTCAGCAGGGTATTAATAGCCCTGGACGATCTAGGAGGCTGGCTCTGCCAGGGCTATGAAGTGGAGCTCCAGAAGACTCCCAGTGGCTGCCCAGCAGCCTGTGCACCCTCTACACTAACCTTGTCTGTGTCTCCACACAGGGCCGTGCCTCTGAGGCTCTGAGTTCTTGGAACTGATATGAGTTTGAGACTCAAGCCCTAATACGAGCCTGGCATACGGCCCTCAGTGTGCTGAAGTGTCGGAATGGTCTATATATTTATTTATTGGTTCAGGGGTGCCAGAGGAGCTGCAGTCTTGTGTGTGGATGGCTAGTGACAATGGATTCTTTCTGCAAAATGTTCTGTGGCCCCAGGCTGAGGAGTTCCAGCCCTCAGGTTCCTAAGCCCTCATAGACACGTAGCAGTCTCATGGTGCATACCTGGCCATTGAACCCTGAAAGACATTTCTGGAGCCCTTTCTGACAAACAATTTAAAAAAAGAAAAAAAGAAAGAAAGAAAGAAATCAAAGCCACAACCAGACCTTCAGGCCTGCCTACCTGGCGCCTCAATGTCCCTGGTGGCCTCCCTCACCACCAAAGCCTCTCCTATGCTGAGCTGCTTGTGCATTGTCAGGCTTCTAACCAACCTGTTCCAGATGCCATCTCTCCGCTCCTGGGGGGATCTGTCACCCTGCTGATGTTGGGGAAAGCATCTGAACCAGCTCAGACACTTGCTCAGGTCAGCCCCAGGAAGTGCCAGAGCATTCAGAAACATTAAGTTGGGAGGTTCCCAGAACTCCCTGCCCCACCCTCTCCCTTGGCCACCAAGATCCAAGGCTGCAGTGGGAGCCAGGGCCTCAGCCAGGGGCTGAACAACTCCAGGTTGTAGATGGGAGCAGGAAACTCTGGAGCTTGTGTGGTGTTTGTGGGAACTGAGGGGGGTCAGGGTAACAACTGTGAAGTCTCTGGCCCGGGGGTAAGTCTTAGTACAGAACTTGGGGCAAGTTTTTGCCTCAGTTTCTCAATCTGTAAAGTGAGAGCAACTCTGAGCACCTGCTTCAGGGCCTAGTCCTCAGTGTGTTATTAGGAATGGGGACAGAAGGAAAGGGAGAGTGTGGCTTCTGGCATCACAGTGACTCAAGCTGGCCTGGGCCGTTGAGGTCACGTGGGTAGGCAAGCATACTCAGAGCTCCTCACCCTGTTTTTCACCAAACTGCTTCAGTTGCTCTGGCTTCCGGTGCTGTCTTAGTTTGTTGCCTGACGATTCAAATCCAGAGGAAGAAGCTTTTCCCTGTCTGGGGTGAGAGAGATCTACTGGACAGGAGTCTACTGGACAGGCTGGGGATGCCCTTGAGAGTGAAGAGTCAGCCTGCAGCCTGCATGCAGCCTGATTGCACTGGAGGAGAGCCCTCAGAGGACAGCGCGAGTTCACGGTTTGATCCTCCTGACAAGGGGTTGCTGTTGTGGTTCCCATAGCAGCCATAGAAAACTGGGGTGCAGCAGGCAGTCTGAAATCCCAGGGGTAAGTGCAGGGATTCCAACCAGGCTCTGACCCCAGGACCCCACCATCAATGCTTGGCTTACTGTAAAGTGTGATCATAGATTTTTGATGACCTCAACTGGACAAGAATGGGGCGAAGCGGTCGGTATAAGCCCAGAGCTTCCTGTTCCTACAAAACTTCAGACGCTCCCATAGGGATAGGAAGGGAGATATCTGGAACCATGTCCTTCAGACAACTTCAAAAGAGACCTGTTTAGTCAGAGGACAATCGGCTCTTTGCCAGCTTCCACACCTGGATTTTCTTAATGAAGGGGACCCAGGAGTATGTGTGTGAGGAGCCCCGGCAATAAGGATTCCATAGATGGGAGGGACCCCCCCCCGGAAGGGACCTCCCCACCCCCTATGCCATGGAAAGAGATGTAGTGTGAGTTAAATATGGACCAGCAAGAGATCACGAGTAATGGCCACCAAAGCCAGCAGAGTGAGAGAGACCAGTGGCTTCAGGAGCTGTCTCCATCCACTAAGCCAAAGTCCATTAAGTGAGAAATTCAATATGAATCAGTAGAGCTTCCAGAGGGATGGTACCTGCCACCCTCGGGCCCAGAGCAAAAGGAGGCAGAAGCCAGGGGTGGTCTCAGAGTGGACAATTTAATGAGGAAATTGTTGCTTTGAACAAACAGTGTGAGTGACTAAGAGAGGCCAAGAAGGCTGTTGGAGGATGCCTTCCAGAGTGTCTCTTTCTGAGCAGCTGGAGCTTCCTTTGCTCAGTAGTTACTCAGCTTGCCCACCTCAAACAGTTCCTCTGCAGAGGATGTCCCATGCTTGCTCACGGGTGCTTTGTGTTCCACGCCTGCCTGGGGCTCTCCTGACAATGGCAGTGACCGGGGAGAGTAGGGCTGTGGGCTCTTGCCAGCAGAGCAGGAAGGAGAGGGCCAAGGTGCAGAGCTGGTATTTCTATAACTGGGTCAATTGTTTTGTGATCAGCACATGTCTGAGAGGAAGGGCACATCTGCCATCCTGGCCCAGATCACCTGCTCCATGAGGGAAAACCCGCTTTCCTCTAGGTATGGAGCTGGGGTGGGTGGGAAGCAGCATGTACCCAATGAGACTGTGCTTCCCTCCTGTGGTTTTTTCCTCCACCTTGCTGGTGTGCTGTCTCTCTAATGCATCATCTGCAAACAGCCCTACAACCACCAACTGGGCAGCCCCAGGAGAGTCCTGCACACCTTTCAAGAGGCAGGAGGATGGCCAGGCCAGCTTCTGCTCCCCAGGTTGATGACCAGCAGAAACAGTTCTCAAGTGAGGGATGGATGAGCTTTATGGGATGAGATTGCTTGCTATAACTCCAGTGTGTATGTGTGCGTGTGCGTGTGCGTGTGTAATAAACACATGTGCATGTGTACAGTCATGCTATACCACCTCACTAGCTTGATATTTGTCTGGCACATAGTAGGTGCTTAGTCACCCTTTGTATGATGTGTGGGTAACAGAGATAGTCTCACTAACCTCACTATAGTTCTGTCATCCCTGGGGCCAAGCAACACGCTGCACATAGTAATAAGGACTCAGCTAAGATCCCAGCATTGCTTGGGGAGATGCCCTGGCGAGGTCAGACAGTCACCTGCTCACTGGTAGAAGGTCTCTGTGCATCCTGTCCTAGGACCCCAGTGGAGCCCGAACACCAGGCTCATGGAAGTGACCTTCACTGTTCCCACCAGTGAGGCTTCACAAGCAAGATTTGCTTCTGCCAAGGAGCCCTGGCTTTCCACTAGTCCCTGGGATGGAATGAGACTTGTGGAGCACAGGGCATGCCTGAGTTTCCTGGAAGGAATCCAGAAACTTCTCCATCGGGGCCTTGGGCTCTTCCTCCTAGTCTAGGCTTCACTGGTCTCCTCTCTTTACTACACTGTCATGCTGCCTGGAGGTGACATTCTGACCCCCCTCCCCATTACAGAGATCCTGACCAGACGCTCTGGGGGAAGAGACCCAGTGTCAAAGGCAAGCAACTGAGCGTGTTCACATCCACTCACAGCCTGTTCTGAGCTGACCAAGGGCTCCTTTGGTATGAACTCTACAGGAGGCACCATGCCTCTCCAAGTCCCTGTATGCTTTGCTTGCAATTAGAGACTGCCATTTGAGCTTCCTCACAAGTTACTGAGTGAGAGTACTAAAATAACAAACATATGGCCAAGACCAAATATCAGCGAACCCAGGGTTCCAATGAGACCCTGCCCTGACTGAACAACCCAAGATTGAATCTTTAACTTCGGTGCTCTCCTCTAAATAATGGGGAAAATACTACCCACTCTCACCTGGCAGCGAAGGGTGGAGATGGGAGACCATTAGCAAAGTACCATGGGCCTGCCGGGTGCAAAATGGCAGAGCCATTCCATGGTAATTGCTTTCTAGGAGCCAAAAGCTTCAACCGTTTGTTCATTAAATCTTTACACCAAGCTGAGGTCTTTGGATGGCTAAGACTGGGCAAGATGTGTCCTTGGCTCAAGGTCACAGAACAAGAAAATGGCAAACAGGATCCTGAGCCCAGGGTACCCGACTCTGAGTCGTCAAAATCCCAGCTGCTACTGTTGTTGGTGCTCATTGAAGAAATCCCTGAAGCCAACCTACCATCCCATTCTATAATTTTATTTTCGTGTGTGTGTGTGTGTGTGTGTGTGTGTGTGTGTGTGTGTGTGTGGTGAAGGTTCCTACAGAGGCTAGAAGAGGGCACTGGATTTCCCTGGACCTGGAATTATAGGTGGTTGTGAGCTGCCTAAAGTAGGTGCTGGGAGCCAAACTCAGGTTCTCTGTAAGAGCTTTACTTTTCTCATAACTGCTGGACCATCTCTCTGACCCTCATCATTCCATTTTAATGCTGAGAAAATTGAGGCCCAGAAAAAGGAAGAAAAGTCTAGTTACAGATCTGCCACAAGCTTAAGGTACCTATACAGGAGGTCTGAGGTGTTTAATCGGTTTGTTCCACACTGTTTTACAGTAGAGCTGTCCAGAAAGAGAGGCTATTATGAATGCCACCGTGATTTAGGCAGATCGAGGCAGGAAGGAAGCAGCTTACTCAAGGCTATCCAGCTCATTAGCAGAGAGCCCAGCTCCAGCGCCCTGTGACGCAGAGCCACTGTGTACCACTGCTTTCTGTAGAGGGAAGCTGGTCTGGCTCCGCATCTAGGGGCTCATATGGACTTGTCTGCCAAAGGACTAGAGTCTGCAGGACTCCCGGAACACAGCCAACAGCAGGGAAGGCAGGGCTCCATTGCTCAGAAAGATGGGCAAGGAGCTAGGGCCGGCAAGCCCAGTCTACCCAAAGACTATTAACCCCCTGCCTCTGTGAAGAGAAGTTTATTCAACAAAACGCAGACGAGCTAGGAACACGTCCTGCTCTATGTGAGTCTTGTTGTAGGCTGTGCACATCTTGGGAGATGTGTGGATGAAAGGCGCCATATAAAATGCAATCAATTATGAATCACCATTACTGAATTAATCACATGTATGATTAATACGGTAATAATAATTAATGGGAGAATGATCTAGAGATTACAGCTGAGAACCGGCAGGGAGGAGCTGAATGCAGCTTGCCCGGTGCTGCTGCCTCCTGGAGGCAGCACCCTGGGGAATGCCTAGGGAGTGAGTCCTGTTCTTCATCTCTTGCACCAACACGGGCTGTAGAAATCAAAGACCCTGGGATGTCTCCAAGCCCCTAAATGGTCTCAGATGTGTCCCAGGTAGCTGCCACCAATTCACTTCTATATCTCGACTGGTCAAGGTCAAAGGGACAAAGGGTTTCTCAAGAATCCAAATTTTGGTCTGGCTCAGAGATTGCAGCTACTGTGGGCGTGGCCAGAACGTGAGCCGGCAGCTCTGAGCTCAAGGCTCACTTCCTTGGTGTCTGAGTTCACTTGATGTCTGTCTGTGTTGGGAACCCCGGAGGGCGGGACCTCATCTGTCACCTCTCACCGCAGAGCTAGCAGCTCATTTTCGCATGTGACTTTATAATTTCCTGTTACTTCTTGGTCCTTTTGTTTATTTCCTGATAGCAAAGGATTTGGAAGGCGTTGGGAAGATATCTACGATAAAACCTGTCCCATTTCCCATTCCCTGCTATGGCTTGATTATCTGTCTCCAGAGCCTTTGTATAGTCTCTCTATGTATGTGACACAAGCATATGCACACACATATATGCTTAGACACACATCCCTTTTTAAAAATAAAGACCAGTGCCATATCGCTGCAATGCTCTCTGATGCTTTTCAGTAACAAACTTTCACACACACACAATTCAAATTACAACGGAGCAGTGAGAGCCAGAGTCCCACCAATGAAGATGATTAGGCCGCTGGAGAGAGGGAGCTATCGATGATTTTGGTAGGGGTGTTTATTAACACTTTTCTGCCCCTGGTGCTCAGCTGCTTTTCTCTGCCAGTGAAAGGTCATTTGTCAGAAAGCACCTTAATGCAGTTTAGAAATGAACGGGGGCCGGGCCACCTGGTCCCTACATGGCTGGAATCCTATTCATTCCTGGGCGCTTTATTATTCTTTGAAAGGAATGCCTTTTCCTGGAGGCTGCTGTGGAATTCGGCCAGTTCAGGATGGAGAAGCAGGGCCTGCACTCCCAGATAAATCCCCTTTTCACACATACAGGGAAACTGAGGCTAAGAGAAAGGAGGAATTCTCCCCAAAGGCACACGGCTAGTTAGGCAAGGAGCCAAGAAAACCCATTATCTCTACTGTGTTATAATTTTAGTGGCAGCATCTTTGCATGTGTTGGTTACAAGAGCCATCCTGGAACTCTAGTAGGACCAGTCCAGGGTCCCGGTCAGATGAACAAAGAGTTAAAAGCATCTTCCCCCATGCCTTGTTGGCTGATCCTGATGGCATCCAGACACTGTATGATGTAACAGCAGGGCACTGCTGGGGATTGATGGCCCTGCCTGGGGGAGACAGCAGGCCAAAGGCCTACAGGGTCATCACTCACCCTGGGCAGAAGCCGCACAGTGTGCCCTTCACTGCTGCCTGAGGTGCAAATGCTTACAATCCAAGAGGCCGTGGTCTGTCTCTTTCCTTCAAGGAGTTTCTTCTAGTTGGAGGCATCAAGGCCAGGATGGGAGCATGTGTGTGTTGGGGGAGGGGCACTGGCCTGCATCTGCTTTCCTGGACAGCTTAGTGGGGTGGCCCTTCCTTGAAATCTGAGGACGAATTCAAGGTGGCACTCACAAAAGGAAGGTCTTGCCATTCACACTTGACAGACAGGGAAACTGAGGTTCCGAAAGAACTTGTGTTATGCCACAAGTAATCCAGCAAGCCAGTCAGTGGGGAAACATCCTATTAAGAACCTGAGATCCACCTCTCAACCCAAAATCTTCCTTAGTTGTGTGACCTTGGCCAAGTTACTTAAGGTCTCTGAGTTCCAAGCTGAGGTTTTGCTAACAGGGGTTATGTCACACAGCTGGTGAGGAACTAGGGACCGATGCACACAGGCCGATTTGCACGCAGCCTGACAATGTGGGGTGTCCCATAAATGTTTATCATCATCATCATCATTATTACCGATGACAATCTTTAATTCTGCATCTTCTTCTGGCTTTGTCATAAGATTCCAAATGTTATAACCAACAGAACAACCCTCTTTTAAGATTTAGGGGGAGATGTAGCAGGGAAGGGTTAACGTGGATGTGAGTGGTGGCAGTGGGGTGAAGTACTGAGGAACAAGCCTACCTTGTAACACCCTCTGTGACCTTGGACCAGTATATCTCTCTTCTCTCTCTCTCTCTCTCTCTCTCTCTCTCTCTCTCTCTCTCTCTCTCTCTCTCTCTCTCCCCACCCCCTCCAGGTCCTTTGTTCTTGATGCATCCAAATGACATCTCCGTAAATACTGCAACGAGAACCCACCCAAAGGGGACCAGGAGCACCCTAAAAGACTCACAAAGCGCCCCGGGAAGACCTGGAAGCACTCCTACAGCCCTGGACGCAGCCTGGCACGAAGCCTCCAGAGGGCTGAAGAGAGCACAGGGTTGCCCTAGCGCACTCAACTCAGTGGCCTCCGCCCGGCCTCAGCTGGAATCCTCCCACGTGGTCCTCCCAGGCCTGCCCCAGGGAGGCAGAGAGCTCCTTAGCAAAGGCCCTCCTGCCCCCCTACTCTGCGCTCCCTGCAGAGCTGGCTTGGCTTCTCCGTCAAAAGCCGGGCCCATCAGGCTGGAGGCGGCGATGTGTCAGCTGGTATTCAGGCTTTGGTTGTGCGCTCAGAGCGCTCCCCCTCCCCAGCTCCCCAAATCCACCCACCCACCCCTTTACCCACTGCTCAGGGCCTTCTGGGTGGCAGCACTTCACACAGAGAGAAAGAGACAGAACTGAGGAGCCAGCAGCCTAGAGCCCTGGCTGTGGGGGGTGGGGGCTGACTCACTTGGCCCCCTCCCTGGTGCCGATGGGGCAGCCCCCACACCCCTGGGCGCTGGCACCGAGTCAGTCCCCACAGTTGGGAAGAAGGGAGATGCAGCTCCGCTGAGCCTGACCCGAGTCCGCTGAGGATGCACCCCGAGCTCAGGGACCGGTTGGTCCTCGGGCCGCCAGGCGATGTGTAGGCAGCGACCCCCCACAGCAGGCTCACTCCGGCGGCCGCCTGCTGGGGCCATCCTGGCTGTGGGCCCGCCGGGACACCCCTGTTCGCCGCGCCCCTCCCCGGGCCGAGCTGGTCCCCGGAGCCTCGCAGTATTTCCTTCCTGCACCTTTAAGAAGACCGTTGCTCCGTGGTGGGATGGTGTGTTAAAGCCACACAGAGGAAGTTACGCAGCCCGGATCAGACAGGGAGATAAAAGCCCCGATGGTGACCGTGAGTGATGGCAAGAGGATTTAGCCTCGGCATTAACTTGGAGCGGAGTGCAGGGGGGCGGTGAGGCGCCCCGCCATCTGGCCGGCGCCGCGCCAGGGGGGATGCTCAGGCGCCTGGACCAGCAGCAGCGAAGCCCACCCAGGCCGGGGGCTGAGTGGGGCGCGCGTGCAGGTTCTCCCCTGGCTGCCCAGGGGGCCCCAAAAGTTTGCACTTGTTAGCAGCGACCTCCCGATCGGCCCGGGAGGGCGATGCAAGCGGCACGGTTGGCCCCCTTCCCTGGCCCGCGTCTTCGGGACGGCTGCGGGCGGGCCCCCCGGCGGCCCGAGGGTTCCCCAGCCCAGATCTGACGGAGGCTACCGCAGCGGCGGCGCGGGGCAGAAGTCCCCGGCTCTCAACCCTGCAGCTCCTGCGCCCACCCAGCACCCGCCAGAGGGTGGCGGTCTCCAGCCTCTCGGGGCTCACTCTGGGAAGCTGCTCCGAGCCCGGGTAAGGCGAGCGGGGAGCGCCAGGGCGGCGGGCGGGGACGGAGGCGCCGCAGTTTCGCCAGGTTGCTTTCATTTTGAAAAGGCTTGGGTGACGGTGCCAGTTCTCCCCGGGCCGGGGAGTCACTCCGAGCCGCCCAGCCAAGGCTCGGACGCAAAGTTATCTAGTGGCGGCTGCTACTAAAGGAGGGCTGGAGCCGCGGAAGAGGGGTGTGTGTGCGCGCCGGGTGCAGCATCTTTAAGAAGTAGAGTAGCTAGTCTTCTCTCTGGGCTCCCCGCCACCCAGCTCGTGTTTTTCTATCCTGTGCGCCTGTGTGGGGAGGGGATGGGCTGTTGCAATAACGCTGCTTACTTGTGTCTCTGAAAAGTAAATTAACCCTTCTCCGCCGGCGCTCCCCTCCCTAATTTCGTCGCCTCCGGGTTCTAAAGGCTCAAGGAGAACTCTTGGCCAGGCAGGTTAGAAACTTCCTTCGGTGCTGTGGAGGGGGTCGGCAGGTGGAGAGGGGGCTCCGCCACCGTGGGGAGTCGCATTCCAGGGGGAGCAGAAGCAGCGGGAAGGCGGGAAGCGGACCTCCGGATCTCCGGTCCTCCCGCTTCGGAGTAAGTTGCGGGTCTGAGCTGGGGGTTGGCGGCGACAGGGTCTCTGCGGAGCAGCGGCTGGGGGGGGGGGGGGGGAAGAATGCAAATAATTCCCAGTAGCTTTGCTCGGTGTCTTTTAATTAAGGGAGGCGATGTCAAATGAGGGGGTAGCCTGGATGCTGGCCTGGCCTTTATTAAAGGCGTGATTATTAATTGAGCCGGAGATTTGCACCGAACTTCGGAAAGGCAAAATGCAACGGCGGTTTGTACTCTGAGTGCGGTGCACGCCACTGTCTACGCGCCCCAAGCTCAGCGCGGACTCAGCCAGACTACTAGGTGTCTGCAAGTCTCAGGCTAGCCCCGCCCGTCCTCGGGGACCTACACGCGGCGGCCTCAGCTACACGTCCTCAAAGCTGGGTGCTCTGCCCCGCCCCCAAGAGCCCAACTTTTTGGGGCCCTCCCCAGCTGCTGTGAGGGTGACAGGGAGGAACCAGAGTCTGGAGAAAGCTCCCTTCCCAGAACTGGGGACACAGGGACGCCCGAACCCGAACGAACACCAAGACAGCGGTGAGCGTGGGGCAACCCAGGGCGCGGTGGGGGCGGGGGGGGAAGTAACCGCCGGCTGTGGGGTTCCCCTTTCTTTCCCGATCCTTCCTACGGCCTCCAAAGCAAGTTTCACGCACCCTTCTACCCTTTGTCCAGCCTGAGTAGAAGAATTAACCTCTGGTGGACTGCCCCACCCCCGTCCCCATACCTCCCCCAACATCCCCAGGGACCCTGCGCCCCGCCGAGGCAAGTTTTCCACAAGGAGAGCGCACAGCCCGAGACTCCGGCAAGAGCCTGTTGGCAACCCGTCCAGCTCGGAAAGGCGCTAATTCAATAAGGCAGAGAAATCTGAGTTCAGAAATCCTGATAAAATCTAATTTTCGGGTTTTAATACCCAGGCTATCAGAGCCCCCCCCACCTCGGTTCCTGAAGACTCTTAAAAGAAAATAAAGCGCATTGATTCCATTTGTTTCAGAGCGCTGCAGTTTCTTAATAATATCAGGTGAAGATTTATTTTCCAAGGAGAAAACGATCCGCGAGGATGCAACCTCTTACTCGGAATTTCTCCCCTGCCGGCTCCTCGCTCCCTGCTATCCACCTCGTTTTTTCCGCGGACTCTTGCTTGAGTCCCCCGCCCTTTATTTTCTTTTTGGCAAAAATCTACTGTAATTTTCGAGTGCCGAGCTCACAGTGCCCCCTCGATGCCAGCAACGCCCAACTGATTGACGGGTTGTAAACACATTTTCCCCTGGCAGATTTTGTTGTTGTTTCCCCCAACCCCCATTTTCTAGGGAATGTGTGGTGCTTAAGCCAACAAAATTGCAAAGCAATTAATAGATTTGCAAGTTGCGCCGCTTGCTGCTCGCAGGGGCTCTGGCCTCGGGGCCTCGTTGCCTCCCCACCCGGGCCGGAATCCAGCGCTGTCCCAGCCAGGAGCAGCCGCTGGCCCTGCAGATGAAGCCGGCAGCTGGGCCCGCCTTGAGAGCCGCAGCCTGGCGCTCTGGTCGTCCCCAGTCGTCAGGAGCGCCCTACCTGTTAGTGAACAGTCGGGAGCCGGCTGCTGGAAGAATTAATTAGGGGCATGCTGTTTTCTGGGCAGCTCAGAGCTTGGCTAGAAACGTCCAAACCATTGCCGGGGGCCCGTGCTACTTTATTTTTACTACATTTTCTCTGGTTGGGGAAAAAAAAAATAGACGCTTGGTCACGTTCTTCCAGAGAGTTTTCTAGCAAGAAGCGAGCCCTGGGCGGGGTCTAGAGCAGGTTTCTGTTTAAGCGGTCAGAGGAGAGGTGTGAAGTGTGGTCTGGCTAGTTCTCATCCATCTATATTAGGAGTCCTTCATCCTAAGAGGGGGCAGGGCCGTCTTAACCTAGATGGATGAGGCCCACTGCAGCTTGCAGCAGAGCACTGACTGGGGGCTTATCCCTGAGCTAGAAGCTCTCAGCAGCCAGGCTGGACTAAAATGTCCCATCCTCCTGCTTGTCATTTGTGGGCAAGAATGTGCTGTGTCTGGGTAGCAGTGTCTCATGTAAACACAATTAACTCCTCTGGGACTTTTGGTATACAATGGCTGACAGGAGCTTCCTTCAGGTGAGAGTCAGGTGGCCATATGTGAGATTTGGGAATTTAAGTGCAGCAACTGTGAGCGTTATAACCAGAATAATTAACAACACAGACTTTATTTACTTACTTACTTACTTTCTTGTTTTCTACATCCATCGCAATAACCTTTGTCCCCATTAGCCAGGGTTCTGGTGGGGATCTCATGCTGGCCGGGACTCCGATTCTCCCATGTAGCCTGGGGGAATACGCCAGAGTCTGAGAGTCATGTGTTTCTAGACGCAGTACTCTATTAGCTATATCTATTTTTGCTTTTAAATGATTACTGCCGGCTTAAAATAGATGCTACTCTCCTAAAATGATTGAAACTGTCGGCCTTGGTCAGAGTCTAACGCAACAAAACAAAGCATGCCTGTGGAAGCTTACGGCATCCCAGTCTCTCGCTGTTAACTCATTTAATTCTTGGTTTCACATGGTGCGGGTGACAGGGAGTGGATTGTGGGTGGCCCACACAGAGACCTCCCTATTGGGCTGTAGCAGTAGGAGCACAGTCTGCACAGTTGGATGCCCAGGGCCTCCTTTAACAATGTGGACATTTTGACTGTCTGGCCTAGTGTGTTAAAGCAACTGTTAAATCTTGGCTCTCGGGGACTTTAGAAAGTTCCTGGTCATCAAGGAAGGCCACTTCTACTGAACAAACATCCCTGGAGATGATGAGGAGGTGCACCACCTTTTTAATAGTGTGCCCGTCTCTAAACATGTAACATAAGAACAAAATAGCCCCGCTTTCTCTGGAGACTGCGCTAATGCAACCTATTTTCTGTACACGTTTTGCCAGACAGCTCCTGTTCTTCTAAGTCTCTAACTGCACCCCCTCTAATTTGTTGCAGGTGCTCCCGCTAATGAACACATTCTCTTTCTTCTCTCTGCACAATGAAAGCCAAGCCAGAGCCCAGGTACCTGGATGAAGTGAGAGTTGAGGTCTCTGGAATTTCACGATAAGTGGCCGATGGCCACTAGCCAAGGTCAGCTGGCCCCCACTTGTGCCTGAGCAGAGGCAAGTGACCACTCCAGTTAACACGTCAGTGGCTTTTTTATAGTCCAGTCACACGGTCATTGTCACTTTCAGCCCATATGAAAAGAAATCTTTTTTATTGGTCTGAGAGACCAAGTCCAGTCCTCTTCACCATGCAGGCTGCTATGCAGTTGTGTGGAGCACACTGCACATTAAGGGCCCTTTAAAGTCCTGGATTGATTGGAAGGACAAAAATTAAAAGCAATCTGATCCAGCCCCATGCCGGATTCCTGCGGACTTCCTCCTTATCCCATTTCCACCATCCACTGTCACAATTTGAGAGTCTGCCCGATTTGATCAGCTTCACCTCTAGGGGAGGTGTAACACCAAGGTTAGGAGGACGCCAAGTTACCGGCAACTTTTTGATCTGCCCATCAGCAGCCTGAGAAACGCTGGCTCTGGATTTTCTGTATAAGCCATTTGGAAAGCACAAGCTCCCACCGTTGGCAGACCTGCAGTGTTCAAGTCAATGGTACATCCCAGCCACCATCGCCTGGTAGATGTGGCATTTCCATGCTGAGGTCCCAAGTGCCCCCTGACCCCACCACCACCTCACCAGTGCCCCTCTGGGCCCCACCCATTCGGACTGCGCAGCCATGCTGCGCCTGCTGGCCCTCTTCCTGCACTGCCTCCCGCTGGTCTCTGGGGACTATGACATCTGCAAATCCTGGGTGACCACAGATGAGGGCCCCACCTGGGAGTTCTACGCCTGCCAGCCCAAGGTGATGCGTCTGAAGGATTATGTCAAGGTCAAAGTGGAGCCCTCAGGCATCACATGCGGAGATCCCCCTGAAAGATTCTGTTCCCACGTAAGTCAGCCCACGGCTTCTCTATCACTGAATTGAGGGGTGGGGGACAGTGTGCAGAGACAGACCTGGGGGTGGCTGAGCAGAGCAGAACCAGAGGGCCCTGCCTGATACAAGACCAACTCCAAGTCCCACCATGGAAAAGTGCCAAAGCCAAGCTGCCCTGAGGACCCTGGGGGTTGAGTGACATTTTATGGGTGGAAGCGTCTTGGCCAGCTGACCCTGGCATGGTTTCCTGCCAGGGATTGCACAGCAGTCGTAGTTCCTTGACTCAAAGCCAGCCCCTCCACCTTTGCAGGAAGTCAGCACTCAGACCAAAGATCTGGATACTATTTGCAAGGTTACCCTCCAACCTGCATGGGTTCACCCTGCCCCAGTGGCACACCCTCCCAACCTGCCCAGTCCAGTCTAGTGCATAGACAGCATCATGATCCCAGCTCATACCAGGCACCCACCAGGCATGTAACAGAGGGCAGTTTCGGGGAGGCTTGGGAGGGAATGTCAAAGGCGGAAGCAGGGCTTGGGGGTGATCAGGCTGGACAGATAGTGCAGCATCTTAGCTGGTGCTATCCCCTAGTCAAGAGGTAGGTGCTCAGGCCTTGTCATATGAGCCCCTTAGTTAGAGAAGAAGGGGTCTTGGAGCTATCGGGAGCTTAGATGCTTAGGCAGTGTTAACGAGGGCAGTGGAAAGAGCAGTGTTTGACAGGAGCCTGGAATGTGGGCTCAAAAGCTCAAGCAGTGTTATTCTATTGAGTTTCCCCTGGGCTTAACCAGGCTGCTTCTACCTTAAACTATGTCAGAATGTTGAAATGGGGTGGAATGTTGAGACGGGTCTCAGACCAGAGTCACCATCTCCGGGTTCTGCTCTGTCTGCTGTAGGACGGGTGCAATGACACAGTACATTAAGGGGTCAATGGCTCTATGGATACATGTTGTTAAAGAGAAGGTGTCCCAGATGTTGTTCTGGCCCTATGGATAGGGAAACTGAGGTGGGGGTGGGGGCTGCGGGGAAGGCCCTTGGCCAAGGTCACACAACAGAAAGTGGTGAAGCTGCTGAGTTAGGCTTGGCCTGTCAGACGCAGCAGCCTGTCCCTGGTGGAGGCTGAGCAGAACAGCCAGAGGAGCAGGCAAGAGGGGTCCGATGTCACCCTTCAGGTGGCTGGTGCCTCTGAGTGTCCTTGGGGGAAAGCTGGGCTTATTGCACAGTCAGCCTGGTGTCCCCAGCCCAGACTCCTGAAAATGTCTCAGTCCCTTGGGGTGGCTTCAGTCACAGTGCAGAGCAGCTAGCTTGAGAAGGTAGATCCCCACTTGGGCTTGTCAATGGTGATGAGGCTGTCACTGTGGGTGGTGGCTGGGCCTGGGCCAGCTTGGAGAAGGGGAGGGAGTGAGGGAAGGAGAAAGAGAGAAGACAGCCCAGGGCTAGGAGCCAAGACTGGATTATGTATGGACATTGTCGAGCATTGAAAGACCACGCTGGCTGGAGACAGGCAAAGGCCCTGAAATTTAGGGCTGAGGCTATAGAGAATCCCCTTCTGCATCTATATCTCAGCTCCTGTGGGAACTGCTTCAACCACACATTTCCCAGGCAGAGTCTCGACATGATTTTGTCTTTTAAATATTAATCATTGCCCGGGTTGGGGACAATTCGTGGAAACGGCTTCTACTCGAGCATGTAGGAGCTACAGATGACCACCCGAAGCAAATAAGGGGCCTCTCCTGGCTTTGTGACCTTGATGATGCTGAGTTCTGGGGTCTGGATGGGTGGGAAGTCCAGCAGGAACCCCTCAACATTTTACTACTTGCTTGATGGCTGCAGACGTTCCATGACAGGCAGGCACAGCTTTGCCTCTGATTACAAGTGTGAGACTAGGGAGAATGTTGTGCCACAGGAGCAGGTGGGGGGCAGCCCTCAGAAGGTACTTTGAGGTACACCCCAGTCTAATCCCTTTTTAAAGATTAGAAAGATTGCCTAAGTCATGCCAAGGTCAAGGAGCTTAGCAGGCCAACCAGAAACTCGGTCTGTGGCCAGGGTGCATGCTTACCCACCAGGGTTCATGGCTTCTCTCTCTGAGCCTTGGTTTTCTTCCTGTTTCAATAAAACACGATAATGTAGGTGTATCACTGTGCTGGCAGGGAGACAGCTGGGCCAGGCACTAGCGAGCAAGGGGGGTGGGGGGGAGTGCTTTAATGTACAATGGCCGTAATTATCTTACGTCACCATTGTTATTACTCCCTTGGTGGATGCCTGGGTTTCTCTGCTTCCCTGGAGTATATTGCTTCACTCCAGCCTTGACCACATCCCGGTCTGCACTTCTTGTCTACAGGCAGCAGGTGGTAGATGAACACCCTAAGCCAGAGCAGGTGTGCCTAACTAGCCAGCAGAGGGCACCCTGGTGGCAGCCAGACCACCCAGTGCCCTCTTGGTCTTTTAAGCTAGCTCTTTCCCCGCTCTCTGGCAATCCTCCTGTCTCAGCATCCAGACAAACAGAACATAAACCGCGGAACACTCCTAGAGTACAAGACAGGACAAAAGGGCAGTTGCTCTTTTCAGTCCCAAGGTGCCGCCCCTATTTTCCCAGGTTCCTGTCCTTCAGCAAGGCCACTAGAGAACTGAATTGTAAATTCCAGCCTGGTGAGGAAGGGGAGGGGGATAAAAGACAAGATAAATGAATAAATAAAAATCTATTGGCTCTAAACGCACAAGGAAAATGAATAGGGATGAGCTTTCGGCAGAGGGTTCTTGGGCAAGGGCGAAACTTCAATGAGAGCTGTGGGTCACAGAGGGAGCCCTGGAGGGGAGGGAGGAGGAGGAGGGAGAAAAGGAGGGGAGGAGGAAGGAAAGGAGGAAGAGGAAGAAAAGGAGGAAGAGGAAGCCAGCCGAAAAGGCCCTTTTAAGTTTTCACAGAGTGGCAGCTATGGCTGCTAGGACCCCTCTGGCATGAAGCGAGTGAAGCACCTCCTGCCTGCAACCCCCATTCCTTTCTCTATGCCAGGCGACAGAACCTGAGACTTAAGACAACAGAGGTGAAGAAGGATGGCCTGAGTGTGCCCAGACATCTTGCAGCCTCGTTGCCAGAGTGTGGTCCCTGAACCCCAGCCTCACCTGCCTGAAAGACAGACTCCCTGGTCCTGCCCCAGACAGGCTAAGCTAGACTGTAGGGTATGCAGACACAGGCAGGGGCTGGCCTTTAATGGGAAAGCTTATTCTGAAGGCTCAGGAGGCCTGCAGTTTCCTTGGGATCTCTACAGCTTAAGAGGAGTGTTGATCACTGCTCAGGGAACAGAGGAGCGAGAGAGGGACCCGGGGGTCCCGAGAGAAAGGTGGGGGTCAGGCAGAGGTCATTTGGGTTGCAACCTTCAACAGCTGGGTTGAATGGTACCAAGACCAGGGTCTGTGTGAGTGAGACAGTGCCTGCTTCTAGGGCAGAGACCTATTTTGGTGACAGCTAGAGACCTGGAATCACGTCTTAGCATTACTACTTTGGGCTCCGTGATCTGGAATAAGCCATTCAAATTCTCTACACTGGGCAATGGATGTGGCTCAGCTGCTGGAATGCAGAGCATCCACCAAGCCCAAAGTTCAGTTGCTGGCAGGTGTTGTGGCAGGAGGATCGGAAGTTCAAGGCCAGCCTGAGCCAAATGATATTCAGTCTCAATAGACAAAGGCGGGGCTGGAGAGAGGGCTCGGCCACCGGCTGTGCTTGCAGAGGAGCCAGGGTTGATTCTTAGCACCTGCATCATGGTTGACAACCATCTTTAACTCCAGTTCCAGGGGATCTAACACCCTCTTCTGGCCTGCATGGGCACTGCACACATGAGGTACCCAGGCATACATACATGCACAGAAAATACTTTTTTTTTTTTTTTTTTTTTTTTTTTGGTTTTTCAAGATAGGGTTTCTCTGTGTTCCCTTGGCTGTCCTAAAACTTGTTCTGTGGACCAGGCTGGCCTCAAACTCCAAGAACCAACTGCCTCTTCCTCTCAAGTGCTGGGATTAAAGTCATACACCACCACTGCCCAGCATAATTTTTAACTGGGAAAAAAAAAAAAAAGCTGGGCTTCGGTGCACATGTTTTTAATCCCAGTACCAAGAAGTCAGAAGCAGGTGGATCTCGGTGAGTTCAAGACCAGGTTGGTCTACATGGTGAATTCCAGATCAGCCAGTATTATAAAGTGAGACCCTTTCTCCAAAACAAAACAAAACAAACAAACAAAGGACTACTGTCTGTGCCTCAGCTTCTCCAAGAGCCTGCTTGCCCACTCCATCACCTTCCTGAATAGGGAAGCAAGTCTTAAAACCTGCAAGTGCTTAGTCAGAACTGACTTGACCGTTAGCCTGTACCTCCCCTCCAGTATCTTGAGTTTTCCATGTTGAAATGTGTCAACATCCAACCTATCTAGGAAGCCTCCAGAGATACGACACTTTGCAGTCCCACGCCATGTAAGCTTCAACACAGGATGTAACCTTGAGTCCTCAGGGTGGAGCTATTAGGAGACCACACCCAAGACACTGTCAACAGCTCAGTGCCTGACATAGGTACTTGCTTCATAGAACTCTAACAAGAGTGCCTCCCATCAGGCAGTGGTGGCATATGCATTTAATCTCAGCACTTGTGAGGCCGAGGCAGGTGAATCCCTATGAGTTTGAGGCCAGCCTGGTCTACAGAGTGAGTTCTAGGACAGCCAGGGCTACACAGAGAAACCCTGTCTCGAAAAACCAAAACAGCAGCAGCAACAACAACAGCAACAGAGTGCATCTCTCTTGTTTTCATGCCTGAGAATGGTTTGCTGGACAAATGGATGGATGGATAGAGGGATACCATGGTCCAGGAAGGCTTCTGGGAAGAGGAGGGATGAGTGCTGAGCCTTGAGGAAGACTCAGGGCTTCCATCAGGATCTAGGGAAACTGGAAGCACTCACTTTTCCATACCCCTGATGGCTGTAGGATTGATCAACTCTCTGCTTTAACTCAGTTTCAATGTCTTGGAGTTGCCAGAACAGCCTTTAGCCTTCTAAGTCAAGAAAAGATCCTAGGAGGGCATCTTGTTGCACAGAGAAGTCTCCTGCTATGGACAGACAGGAAAGGATGGAGCTGTGCTGCCACTGAATGCCAGGCCTATGGAGGTCATTGATGCTTCTGATGTTTCTGGTGGGAAGCATTGGGTTCAATGTTGATCCTGAGGTGATCTACAGACTTCAAAGTAGTGAGGACTCAAAAGGACCCAGAGTACCTACTCAGAGTACCAAGGACTTAGAGACCCTGGGCCTACCTTCCTGATCTCAGCTTCCTTTCTGTCCACATCCTAGTTTTTATTTTTATTTGCTTATTTTTTTGAGACAGGGTCCCATAGAGCCCTTGCTATGTAGCTGAGGCCGAATTTAAACATCTGATCCTCCTGCCTCCACCTCACAAGTGAAGGCATGAGCCATCACATCCAGTTTATGCCATGCTGGAGATTGAACCCACAGCTTAGTGTGTGCCAGGTGAACACTCTACGAACTCAGCCATCTCCACAGCTCTACCCTAGTTTTTAAGAATTTTCTTTTGAGTACTATGCCTTTAGGTGATGCAGACACTTGATGGACAGCCATGTGGGCTCTCCTATGCTGTCCGTGAGGCTGACCCCCTCTGGGCTATGGAACTTTGAATAAGGCCTTGTGACTCCAAGCTCTTGGTTTCTTGTCTGGAAACGGGTTATGACCCTTCCTTCCTTCCTTCCTTTCTTTCTTTCTTTCTTTCTTTCTTTCTTTCTTTCTTTCTTTCTTTCTTTCTTCCCTTCTTCCTTCCTTTCTCTCTCTCTCTCTCTCTCTCTCTCTCTCTCTCTCTCTCTCTCTCTCTCTCTTTCTTTTTTTGGTCTTTTTTTTTTCAGAGCTTAGGTCCGAACCCAGCTAAACCCAGCTTGCTAAGCAAGCGCTCTACCACTGAGCTAAATCCCCAACCCCAAGGGGTGACACTTTCAAGCCTCTGTGTTTCTAGGAATAAGGTGAGGAAGAATGCAGCATCAAAGGAATGCCCAGAGAGAAAGGGGGTGTTTCCATTTTAGAATTAGCCAGAAGAGCAAATGTGACAAGCACAAAGAGACAACAGTCAAAAGATAGCACCTCAGTCAAAGCACAAGACAGTTATAGGGGCAGTGGTCAGAGATGGAAATCCTGGAAGATTTCAGAGGAGAGGACGGGAGAAAGTGGGTGGTGGAGAGAAGCAGGCTCCTGCTACTGTGCCTTCATGAGGCCTGAGAATGGGAAGCCACACCACTTATCACTCTCCGGTCACCTTCTCCTAATGTGTCTTGTAGGCCAGATGTTGGTTGACTCCCTGTGGAGGGTCAGTGGGTGGGTGGGATGGATGTGTTCTACCCCCAGCCCCAGCAGCTCTCCAGGTCCCCCTCTGTTCTTCTCCTTCTCCAGTCATGCAGAACAGTTCCCACCCTGTGCTGCTGTATAGTAAATACTAAGTCAATATGTACTTCCTCCAAACTTAAGACGTTGTCCAAGGCCAGAGGAGCCCCACTCTTGATAAGCACACTGCAGGGGATGCAACTCAAGGCAAAACCAGTGGCTGGCCACTGGCTGCTGTTCCCTCTGGCCCTGTTCACAGGTCCCTGAGATGCATCTCATCCTTAGCAAGTACTGGGTTCCTGATGGAGTCCAAGCCCTAGGGCACAATGCCCTGCACCCTGAACCTCCGTTTACCCGTTCACACCCTGGATTTGATCTCACACGGTGACACATGGTAGGACACATGGGACATAAGCCGGAGTTTGCCTGTAGCAGCTGAGGGCTGGAGCTGCTCCTACATAGTTAGCAGGTTAATGTGCTCACTTCCTGGCTCGCCTAGGTGAGCCCTCCCAAACTGTCACCTCTGTCACAAGAGCTACCTTCTTGAACTGCATCTTGAAGACACCAGGAGTCAGAGATCTCACTCTTAGCCCTGCCGGCAGTGGCTTTCCTGTAGCAGTACCATGAGGGTACAAGGTCAGGCAGGGGCAGGATACAGTGGGGTGGGAGCATGTATCGCTGAAGTCAGCACCTTTGATGGTCCTTGATGTAGGATTCTGGGAACGCTCCCCTCTGTGCTGGCCCATCTCCCCTGACACCATACATATTGTGCCTATTTCTACACTTGATGGTTATAACCTTTTCATCCTCTCCATAAAATTGTCACTCAGATTAGGAAAGGGACATTTAGGGAGATGGAGACACTTAGCCAAAGTTGCACAACCAAGGCCAGGGTCCTCCTCAGAGCCCTGCCCACTCGTCTCTCCCACGCCTTCTTGCCCTCATTTATTCACAGGTCTCAATGGCTCTCGTGACTATGGGCGGCTGTGGGGAGACCTGGCTCCTAGGAAGGGGCTGAAATTGGACTCCCACTTGGATAACCAGATCTTTACCCTGGCAGGGGCGGGCTAGAACCGCCCCTCCTGTGAGGAAGATCCAGTGTAGTTTGTCTTATGTCTCTGGGGACGCTTCAGACCTCCTCAGTCCCCATTCCATCTCCCTCCTGCCGCCAAGTCATTTGTCCACTTGACTGGAAGCACTGCCCAGGGAAATAAGTGGAAATTAACCAAGACCCTGTATATCCCCGTCACCAGGCACACTGACGGTTGCCGGGCAAAGGTGAAGAGGAGGCTGGGAGAGGCATCTACCGGGAAGGCTGCAGGTTCTTGCAGGGGTCCATCCCCTCTGGGGGATTACAAGGCAGTAGGCAGTAGTAGGGAGAGGGGGGAATCAATGGTGCTGGGAAGGCAAAGTGTCCCCCAATCCAGAACCTTTACTAACCACTGTGTGGCTGATACAGTGTTAGGCCAGCTCCTTGGGACAGGTCTGCCCTCTGCAATAGCTGCGGCATTTCTGCCTTCCCCAAAAGAGGAGGAATAGACGAGGAGATTTGAGTGCATGCCCCTGGGTCCCCTGCACTCCCAACTCCCTCCATCCTACTTACTGGTCAACAGAGAGGAGCATCCTCCTCCCAGATGCCAAAGATGACCTAGGAGGACCAAAGACAAAACCCATTCCTGTCTCAGAAGGAAAGCCCCCAATAGAGCCTCCTGCCTTACAGAACCACAAAACCGTCTGAGAGCCTGTAGGGCTTTCTGGAACAGGACCCAGGCATGTGTGTAAACATTCATGTATGAACATGTAAACACAAAGCTGCACACTCTGTGGGCACTTCCCATGTGGGACAGCCCAGAGTCCAGCTGTGGACCCTGGTGGCCATCCATGCAACTCAAGAGGATAGTGCTTGCCAGGACCTTAACCTCAGGGAAGTCAGGGTGTGTCTTCTTGCTATCTAGCCATTGTGATTCCAAACCTCCATCTCATTAGAGCCACACTTATTGAGTGCCTAGTGTATACTAAGCAGTTAACATAAACTAGTTCAACTGAATCTACACAGAAACATGGGAGGATATTTTAAATATCTTAAACATGAGCAGTTTTAAATATGATGAGCAATCTCCGAGTCAGAGAGGTCAAGTTACTTGCCCAAGCTCATAGCGTCTAGCATGCTGGGCTGTAGACCACAGTGTCCACCCAGGTTCCACGGCTGACGGGAGTCTCTCTGATTATCTCAGAAGGAAAGGGAGCCAGAGGTAGCTGTCATCTCTGCGTGTGTGTGGTGAACAGAGTCCCCATCAGCCCTGGAGGAAGGAGGCTGAGGAGGAGCGATGCTGTGTTTTCCCGCCCACTGCTCTTTGAGCTGAGATGGAGCCTGCTAATCCACTTATTTGATAACTCGCTTGCTCTGCGTCTATTTGGAAGCATGCAATCTCCCACGCACCAGCTCCAGCGAAAGCGAGGTGGCTTTGCTTAGAGGAACCTGATCTGCCTTTCTGAGGATGGAGTGGTGGAACTATATCCACCAGTGGACAGTAATGGACCTAAAAATAGAGGGTGTGGGGAGTAGTGGGGGGAGGGAATGACTCCTGGTCTGGCTGTCTGGCACTGGGCAATCCTGCCTGCCTGCTTACCTGAGCTTGGAATCCTCTAGGCCTGGAGAAAGGTATTGAGAATAGGTATGGTGAGGAGACAGAAGGTCCCACTGGTGCCTCTGCCCACCTCAAGATGGGAAGCCATCCTACCATCTGAGGTCTGGAGGTAGTAGTCCTGCCCTTGGCACTCTGGATCTTCCTGAATAGTCGTAAGCTGTCCATTGCCCAGGAAATCCCTGAGATCTGTGCTGTGCTGTGGATGTGGGTATCCCCGGGCCCTCCACTGTGGGATGGGCCAGAGAATCTGTGCTGTCCTCCTGACCAACCATCTCCAGGCACCCCAAACCCAGCTGCATGCATAGGTTTTTCTTTGACTGGTGTATTAGCTGCTTTTCTTTTTTGCTGTGACAAAATACCTGATGAAATAAACATATTTTGGATCCCAGTTTAGGGGTACAGTCATCATGGTTGGGGAATCATAGTAGCAGGAGTATGAAATGGCTGCTCACTCCACCTCCCATAGTCAGGAGCATAGAGAGAGGAACGCTAAGGCTCAAGTCACCGGTCCACTCCGCAGCTGGGACCAGTGCTCATGGCGTGGTTGATGAAGAACACGGGGCTTTCTTCTTCAGTTAAACCTCCCTGAAAACACAGACATGCTCAGAAATGTATCTCCTAGGGGATTTCAAATCCTTTTAAGTCCATGATGAAGATTAACTCTCACAACTGTTTAGTTGGTTGGGTGACTAATTGGCTTATTGGTTAGCTGGTTGGCTGGTTGATTGGGTGGCTAATTGTTTTGCTAGTTGGCTGGTTGATTAGTTGGTTGGTTGGCTATCTGGTTGTTTGGTTAGTTGATTAGTTTGCTGTTCCCATCCAGAGAAGATCTCTGAACTTAAGACCCACAAACATTGTTATGTATCCCTTCCTTTTGTCTGATGTCTGAAGCTGCTTCTGCAGAGTGACATTCGAATGGCTGACAATAGCTGATGAATGCATAGAAGAATGAATCTGCACCTCTGGCCCGATCTCACCCCTACCTGAGGCTTCACCTACAGAGCCTGCAGCTGCCCAGTGCACCCCACCTTGTGGCTCTGCCACATCTCTTAACTCCCCAAAGAGAAGTAGGAAACCACCCAAGGCCCTCTGCAGGGACCACCCCAATCTGTTTGGGTGTTCTGTCATGCCTAAGCCTTTTTTCTAGATGCTAAGGTCCCCAGAGAGGGGACCCACTGAAGAGGCTCTCGTTCTGCAACCCTTGAGTACATTGAATGTGCCACACTCTGTCCTGTCTTCTCAGAGCATCCTGAGGAGGTCACAAACCCTGCCTGCTGTTAACCAAAGATGTCATTGTCATTCTGTGACACTATGGTCAAGTGTACAAATCTGCCAAGGAGGTGTACAAATAGGCAGCTGGGCAGTGCCAAGGAGGTGTTCTCAGGGAGGGGCCAGGGAAGTGCTTAGGGAGGGATGCTTGTTCAGACACCTGCCACTGGGTGGCACCCTCAGATAGAAGTGCCCCAGTCTGAGAAAAGACATGGAGAAGCTGGTGAGGTGGCTCAGTCAACAAAGTATGTGACAAGGAAGCTGAGGACTTGAGTGGCTCCTGGGACTCCCTCACAAAGGCAAGAATTTGTGATTCATGTGCTGGTGATCCTGACTGTGGGGAGGCAGACACAGGTGGATCCCTGAAGCTCACTGCCCAGACTTAGGGCTCACTGGCAGCTGTCCTGTTCGGAAAAGTCAAGACCAATGAGAGACTGTCTTTCAATGTCTGACATACACTTAATGGACCTTCCTCCCAAAAGGAAGCAGAGACTAGTTGCAGAGACTGGAGAGCAGAGAGAGATGAGCTGTGTTGGGAAAAATGGGCAGGACTAGGGTTTCAAGGCTTGGACTCGTGAGAATCCCGAGTGCTGAGGCTAAAGAGGGCAAGGTATATACTTCATCACTTTACACAAGGCGCCTGATGTCAAGTGGAGGACGAGCTGGAGAGAGGAAGCCAAGGGGCTGATGGTGTCCTGTGAGACAGAGTTACTAGTTAATTAGTGGTGATTAGGTACGTTGGCCCTGTGGGTGCCTCACCCTTGACTGTGTCTGTCCCAGGCCCTAGCCCTATTGCCCTAGTCTTCAGCAAGCAAGCCCAGGACAGATGCCACCAGCAAGCAGAATGACCAGTACTTTAATGGCCCTGGGGCTATCTGGAGGGGCCATGCTACCCTGCCCTTGCCCCACCCTGCATTGGAATCCTCACAGCCTGCCTTCCCCTGGTAATGAAATATTCATGTCAGCAGAGTAGGTCCTCTCTGGGAAGGCTGCCTGCGTCTAGCTTACGCCTTGCACAGGCTTTTAAAGAACGGGATGCTTTTCCTCCCCTCTAAGCATTTTCTAAGTCTCCAATCAATAATGCACTTTACCAGTGGCTTCCTCTTCTCCAAGCCCTCTTCCCAGCCTGCCCTTTCTCCCTCTTCCTCTCTCCTCCCCCCCCCCCCACTTTTTCTTTTCTTTCATTTACTTGTTAAAAAAAATTTTTAAAGTAAATATCTTGATCTGCTGAGGTCCTGGGCATAGCCCCTAAAGGAGGGGATGGTAGGTAGGAGGGTAAACCACCCAGAGTGTGAGCTCGGAGATGGGGTGTGCAACTGCCACAGGTGGGAAAAGAGCTGGGGGAAAACTCTGAGCCTGCTGAGATCCTGGCGAAGAGGGCTTGGATCTGGGTTTGTATTAGTTGGTAGACAGGTTGCCTAAGATGCACACGACCTGGGGTTCAATCCCCTACACCGTATGAACTGGACGTGCTGGTCCACACCTGTCATCCTGGCACTCAAAAGTAGATGCCAGAGGATCAGGAGTCAAAGGTCAACCTGAACTAAATAGGGTGTTTGAGACCAGCTGGGATATGCAAGACCCCCTCTAAGAAAAAGTCAGGAAGGCCAAGCTTGTTCTCATGAGGCCCCTCTGTCACCTTCTTCTAATGAACTGGACATTTTTAATGGCATAATGAGACCACAAAAGGGGTCCTGGAATAGGCATTGTAGAGCATGTGCAAGATAGACAGCCAAAGTGTCTCTGAGCAGAGCAATCCAGTCAGGGAGGCTTGCCTTTTTGTGGTAGTGAGCACCCTGTGTCTAGATGTATGCAAATGTAGAGGGCCATCCTCTTCCGAGGCATGGGCTCACATGTGTCTGCTTGGTAGGTGGTACACAGAGGGCCTGGAGCACATTCATTGCTTGTGGGGGCTGTGAGGCTGGGTGCCAGGCACGCTTCAGAGCTGGGAAAGAGTTTCCCACCCCAAACATTCCTGGAAGTCTGGCTGTGGGAAGAATTCACATATGCCCAGGGCAAAGCAGAATGGAGCCTTTTTTTTTTTTTTTTTAAAGACAATTTTGAGTTCTTGGAGAGATTAACTAACCCTCATGTCGTCACTGCCTTGGCAGACCTCTCACCCCCACTCCCTGTGACTGCTCTGTTGATGGAGGAAGCCAGCCATGCTGGGCTGTGTCCCTGTAGGCAGGCCAAGTCTGAACAGGGTCTGCCTTTCCACCTTGAGCCAGCAGACCTTCTCTTGGATGCCAGGACTCAGCCCTGCGTCCTGAGGTACTCTTAAGGGCTGTTGAGGTGTCTTTAGGGAAGAGAAAGATGAAAACATTGCTAAAGCCAGCAACCCCAAACAGACTGAAAGTTGTGGGGTTGGCATCGCCTCAGCTGCTGCTTGAGCCCACATCCCTACCTGGACACAACACTCATGCACAGATGGTTAGAGTCCCTGCTTGGTTGTTTAGTGGCGCTACACAAAGCCATTGCTAGATGGTGTCATAAGGTGAAGCTTCCTGGTCCCTGCGTTCCTGGAGTTTTACTTTTGCATATAGAAGGTTCTATAAGGAGAACAGAGGTGGGCAGATTTGAAATGAAAGGGCTCCAATTGTCTTCTTCCAAAGCTTCCCTGCACAGTGAAGGACCAAGAAGTATTTTTGCTGACTCGGCCTAAAGCCAGGACAAGCTTGAAAGGTGGTCTGAGACTCTGGGTCCAAATTAGACCCAGACTTCTGCCTTGGACATGGTCACTGAGTCTGGGTCTGGGGGAAGAGGACAATTACTAAGGCTCTGAATGGCACTCTGCTAGGATAAAGGGTTGAAGATCAGGCCCAGCATGGATGGCTTGTCCTCCCTGCCAGCAGAATTGACATGGGAGAACTGTCCCCACAGAATAAGTCTCCCTGGATGGCTGTCACTCTAAGTGGGTTTCTGCTGATTTGTGAGAGTGAAGCAGGTGACCTTGCTGTTGACTGGGGCAGAGGAAGAAGATGGGATAAATCAATGAACCCACAGAAGGATACGGAGAGCTAGCCAGAGAGAGGAGCTCAGTGAGGGAGGCACTGAAGAGGCAGGGCAGTCCGAGTCAGGACCAGCAGCAAACACGACCTCCGCTTCCGTCTTGTTAATAATTCATTGCCACTGCAACTTTTCTTACCAAGAAATAGGAAATAATTTGTTAGGGTGAATTCCCCCAGCACTCAGCTTTCTCCCTGCCACTGGGGAGGAAGGCATGGCTGTGTTCCCATCCTTCTAAGCCGCCAAGGGAGTGAGGACGATGAAGAATTTGAAACTTCAGGATAGTGATTTCACAGCTGGTCTGTTTGGTCCTGCTCTGTCATTTCCTGAGTAGGGGGACTGAGGTATAGATAGGACCAGGCTCAACCCCAGATTACACGGCACTGGTGCTAGGGGAAAGGCACCCAGGAAGTCAATGTGCTTAGTGCCTTCTAGACTATCAAGGCCAGGACCATTTCTCCCCAAGTCCAAGGAGAAGGGAAAGACTAGATTGACTGCCTTTGGGTTCTCCACCCCCCCCTTCTCTCCACCCCTAAATCCCATGCCTTTGTAAGAATAGCAGTTGGTGTTATGTCCCCTCATCTCAACACCCCATACCTTGGATTACTCCTTGGGAGTCTCCTGCCTCCCACCTGGGACATAGAAAGTATCTCCAGCCCCCCCACCCCCCATTGAGGCTAACAGCTCGGCAGCCAACAGCCAAGTTCAAAAAGAATCTGTCAGCTGTGAACTGTTCAGGGCCTGCCCACACACCCGGTGGCAAAAACACGGGCTGTCTGCCTCCTGGGTACGGGGTGTGTGGCACAGGCTGGGGGTGGCTGTGTCCTTTCCCTCTTGGGTAAATGGCAGTTTCCTGACTTGTCTTGGAGCTGGGCATTGGGCATTGGAGAATCTGACCCCTGAGAAGTAAACGGGTAATTGTGCTGCCGGGTAGGGACATAGGTAGTGGCCAGGGATGGACGTCATGCTTACATCCAGCATGAGTGTACGTTACTCAGGCTCTCATCTTGTGGTGTACAGACAGGGTCTCACTGTGTAGTCCTGGCTGGCCTGCGGTTCCCTGTGTAGACAAGGTAATCCTCAATGCCGTTTCCTCACCAACTCCGTGTTCCTGACCCACACAAAACTCAAAGAGGCTGAAGAGACAACTCCGGGCTTACACACAACTGCCTGATTTTCCAGAAGACTCAGCTTTGATTCTCAGCACCACACAGAAGCTCACAAGCATCTGCAACTCCAATTCCAGGGTGTCAATGTCTTCTTCTGGCTTCCATGGACAACAAGCATATGCATGCTACACATGTAATACATGCTACACATGCTACACATGTAACACATGCTACACATGTAACACATGCCACACATGCAATACATGCCACACATGTAATACATGCCACACATGTAACACATGCTACACATGTAATACATGCTACACATGCTACACATGCTACACAGTAACACATGCCACACATGTAATACATGCCACACATGTAATACATGCTACACATGTAACACATGCTACACATGCAATACATGCCACACATGTAACACATGCTACACATGTAATACATGCTATACATGCTACACATGTAACACATGCCACACATGTAAAACATGCCACACATGTAATACATGCCACACATGTAATACATGCCACACATGTAACACATGCTACACATGTAATACATGCTACACATGCTACACATGCTACACAGTAACACATGCCACACATGTAATACATGCCACACATGTAATACATGCCACACATGTAACACATGCTACACATGTAATACATGCTACACATGCTACACATGCTACACAGTAACACATGCCACACATGTAATACATGCCACACATGTAATACATGCTACACATGTAACACATGCTACACATGCAATACATGCCACACATGTAACACATGCTACACATGTAATACATGCTATACATGCTACACATGTAACACATGCCACACATGTAACACATGCCACACATGTAATACATGCCACACATGTAATACATGCTACACATGTAACACATGCTACACATGCAATACATGCCACACATGTAACACATGCTACACATGTAATACATGCTATACATGCTATACATGTAACACATGCCACACATGTAACACATGCCACACATGTAATACATGCCACACATATAACACATGCTACACATGCAATACATGCCACATATGTAACACATGCTACACATGCAATACATGCTACACATGTAACACATGCTACACATGTAACACATGCCACACATGTAACACATGCTACACATGTAACACATGCTACACATGCAATACATGCCACACATGTAACACATGCTACACATGCAATACATGCCACACATGTAACACATGCTACACATGTAACACATGCCACACATGTAACACATGCCACACATGTAACACATGCCACACATGTAATACATGCCACACATGTAACACATGCTACACATGCAATACATGCTACACATGTAACACATGCTACACATGCAATACATGCCACACATGTAACACATGCTACACATGCAACACATGCCACACATGTAACACATGCTACACATGTAACACATGCCACACATGTAACACATGCTACACATGTAACACATGCTACACATGCAACACATGCCACACATGTAACACATGCTACACATGCAATACATGCCACACATGTAACACATGCTACACATGTAACACATGCTACACATGTAACACATGCCACACATGTAATACATGCCACACATGTAACACATGCTACACATGTAACACATGCCACACATGTAATACATGCCACACATGTAACACATGCTACACATGTAACACATGCTACACATGTAACACATGCTACACATGTAACACATGCTATACATGTAATACATGCCACACATGTAATACATGCCACACATGTAACACATGCTACACATGTAACACATGCCACACATGTAACACATGCTACACATGCAATACATGCCACACATGTAACACATGCTACACATGTAACACATGCCACACATGTAATACATGCCACACATGTAACACATGCTACACATGTAACACATGCCACACATGTAATACATGCCACACATGTAACACATGCTACACATGTAACACATGCTACACATGTAACACATGCCACACATGTAATACATGCCACACATGTAACACATGCTACACATGTAACACATGCCACACATGTAATACATGCCACACATGTAACACATGCCACACATGTAACACATGCCACACATGTAACACATGCCACACATGTAATATATGCTATACATGTAACACATGTAACACATGCCACACATGTAACACATGCCACACATGTAACACATGCTACACATGTAACACATGCTATACATGTAATACATGCTATACATGTAAGCCAAAACACCCATACACATAAACACATAAACACACAAACAAACAGTTTTAAAGAAAAGCTCAGAAGCATGGAGGTGTTGGATCAGCCTTAGAACACTTGTGTAGTGTACACAAGTCCTGAGTTCATCCCCAGCACCAGGAAGAAGGAGGGGAGGAAGAAAGAAAGGGGGAAAAACAGATTAAAAAGAGAAAAGATGTGAGACGTGTGCCTTCTTCATAAGGACTAGGACAGGGTGAGTCTGTGTATTCTTACAATAACGTAAAGTTTTATTTATTTGGTATTATTGTGTATGTGAGTGCATGATGGGGTGGGGGATATATGTTCTGTGGCAAGGTCGGAGGAGAACTTCATGAAGTTGCTCTCTCCTTCACGTGGGTTATGTGGTTTGATCTCCGCTCAGCAGGCTTGCATGGTAAGGGCCTTCTTGTGCTGGTGTTCCTTGTGTGATCGAGAAGATGAAGCCATGACACACCTTCAACATGGGCTGCTTATGACCCGAGAGGCCTATGAGGAGACTGACATAGCTGAACCTTCCCCTATGAGGGTTGCTCTGCTGGATGGCAGGTCACTTCCTGTTCCATGATGCGTTTGACCTGGAGCTTGCCTGGCACGTTTACCACCTGGGCTCTGACTCCAGCCCTGGAAATAACAGAGGAGCAAAATCATTGAAGAGAGAAAAGCACCCAAGTGTGCCACAAAACAGTTTCATTTAGAGAGGCCTGTCATGCCACCCTACCCAACCCTGGTGCCTGTGCTACTGGTTCAGAGCTGCAGCGCCGCCTACCTTCCAGGTGACTTGTTTGGGGTGTGTAGAAACAGGAAAACTGCAGAGATGCTGAGCTCAGCTTCCCCAGGATTCTCCAAGGTCAGTCCCATCATATCCAGGGGATGAGACATTGGGCTGGTATATGCTCAATGACCATAGCAACAGCATCTGTCCCTGAGCCCACCATCACTGTGGTCCTCTGGGCTAGCTGTCACTAAAGCAGTCTGTGTTCAAGGTGGACTGTGTCATGGAGTCCCTGGGTTCTCAGCATCTCCCAGCCTCTACCTTCATCTCCTTCCCACTCGGTTGACAAGCACAAATCAGCTGTGTACAACTGTCATTACTGTATGGTGACATCTCCTCGGTTCTCAAACACTATCTCACAGAACACAGGACAAGGAAATAAAACCTCAGAAAAGTCACGTGGCTCTCTCAAGATCACAGAACCTCTAGAGGATGGAGCTGAGCTGAGCTTAGGGCTTTTAGACCAAAGAACCAGTTTCCTTAATGGCCCCAGACTTAAACAGGGAATTCTAACCCTTAGTCCAGAGAGGGCCCCTAGAAATTATATGGGAAATGTATGTGGTGGGTGACTGCAACAATGTTGGCGGGAGGGGGGCAACGGCAGGACCTTTTGTGTATGTGCGCATGTTTTTATGTGCATATATGGATGGAGGCCAGAGGTCAACCTCAGGTGTCATTCCTTAGGCACTATACACCTTGGTTTTGAGACACAGCGTCTCATTGGCCCAGAACTAACCAGTCAAGCTCAGCCAGCTGGTGGCCTGTGGGTGTTTCTGCCTTAGCCACCACAGTATTAGCGTTTTAAGTGTACCATCTCACCTGGATTTTTTTTTTTCTTTTTTAACTTTTTATTGATTCTTTGTGAATTTTACATCATGCACCCCAATCTCACTCATCTCCCTGGTCCTCCCCAACAAAAGAAAAAAAAAAACAAAAACAAAAACAAAACATCTCACCAAGGAAGCTGCTATGTGTCACAGTGTGTCACACAGTGTACCCTTTTGTGCACTCATCTTTACTTGCAAATGTTCATTGCAGTGAGTCATTGGTCTGCCTCCGGCTTCAATGCCTCCGGCTTCTGCTACACTATCAGTACTGGATCCTCTCGGAAACTCCTCTTGGATATCCTTTTGTTGGCCTGTGTCATGGAGATCCTGCAGCTTTGGATCTGCAGGACTGGCCCCTTTACACACTCCAGAAGATCACAGATGGGGTAGATGTTGGGGTGGGATAGCCCAAAGCCCTGATCAGAGCCTGGCAGATAGCTGACTTGGGTAACCCAGCAGCTCTCCTGCACTTCACCAACCGTAGCCCTCCACCACCAGGACCAGCTCTCCAGTGTTACTCAGGCTAACTCACCCAGTGCCACAGCTGGCAAGGTCACCTGGCTTTTGAGGCTCCAACTTAAGTCTTTGTAGCAAGCACTTTGCCTACTGAACCATGCCCCAAGAACCTAAGGCTTTTAAAATAAGAGGTGTGTACACTTGTTTGGTTTTGGGATGCTGATCATTAAATGGTCAGAGAAGCAGGTGCTGGTTTCGAGAGCATCAGCGCTTAGCCTGAGTTCCCTTCTGCAAGGTAGCAGTGTGCCCAAAACTCGTCCAGCGTTGGCTGGCATTGTCAGGCCATTTCATCTGGCTATTTTCATTAACATGTAATCTGCTCTGTAGTCTTCGATGCAGAAACCCAAAAGGCTGGCAAAGCCACTATTGCCTCCCACTGTCCTCAGCTGTTCTACTTGGGTGGGGACAGGACTGGCTGGAACACCCCTAGAGTGTGGCTTGAGGAGCAAGCCAGGGCCTGAGCAAATGAGTGTTCAGAAAGAAGCAGGCTCAGTAAGGACACAGCCCATGCCTTGGTGTGTCCTCCTTGGTGGTGCAGGATCTGGAGATCATGGAGTGGCTGTGAGGTGTGTGGAGAACCCGGGAGGCCTGTGCTGGTCATGGCTTGAAATCATTTGCTGTGCTCATGGCTGGCAAAGCCTCCTCTGCAGCCAGCATGAGGCTGGTAAATACACAGGCTCATTCATTAGTGGCTCACCATCTGTTTCCCAGGGGCTGGGGTAGGGGGCTGGCAGGGCCCTGCAGGTTGGGCAGCATGGATCCTTAATCAGTCTAGAGTCCCGAGGCCCTGGCAGAGCCCCTGTATCCGTATTCAATGATACAGCTGCTGGCTTTGAGGAACCCTGTGACCCCCACCCACTAACCCAAGGACCAGTAGCAGGCCAGGGGTAGGTAAGGCAGGGGGCTGGAAAAGGATCCAGCAAAAGGTGATATATGGTGACTCACAAGTGGGGGATGTGTGTGTGTCAGGAATATTGACAGTTGGTATATGATGAGGAGACATTAATACAATTACCAAGAGAACAGGTGGCCTGGGAAAGGACATGACTTTCAGAAGTGAGGTGGGTTTAAAAAAAAGCAGAAGAAAAGAAAAGACACAAGCTTATGGAAGAGGTGTCTCTGAGGACACCCTGGAAAACCCAGGACACTTCTCTGAGCTGCTTCCCCTCCGGCTTGGCTCACTGGGATGAGCCTGCCAGGAGCTGACATCTCGAGTAGACATTTGCTGTCCACAAGTTCAAGACCAAGGTGCTGGAGGTGTACTGCCTCCTGCAGCTTTACTCCATGTGGTGATGTGGCCACCTCTGTCTGTGTCTCATGGCCTTTTGTGCAGTGTGTTTGTGTGTGTGTGTGTGTGTGTGTGTGTGCGCGCGCACGTGTGTACACACACACATGCACACGCACATGCCTCTGGTGTTTCTGTGTGTGTGTGTTCTTTTTCTGTGCTTCTTCAGGAGCCTTTCCCAGAAGGAGAAGGACCACCTGAAGGCCTCCTTCAACTCTGTAAAGACTGCCCCCAAAACACAGCTTACTGCCTTTAGAGGTTGCTGAGCGTTAGGCATTAACATATGAATTTGAGAGGACACACTGCAGAAGAACAAGTGAGTGGGAGAGTACCCTGCCTGCGTCAAGCTGTCCTCCAGCTCCCTCATTTGTACACAAACTCGAAGGGTGTGTCTGCCATCCCAGAACACAAGCAGGTGCTCTCGGCCTGGGCTCCATGTTTCCCTCAGGCTACCTGGAGCAGAGGGTGGAGGGGTGACCTCCTGGTCAGCCAGATGCAGTCTGTTGTCTTCTCCTGGTCACTGGGCTTGGCCTCTGCTTGTCATGGGGCCTATGGAAGTCAGTCAGACTCTTCCTATAGGACTAGGCATGAGATGAGACAAGTCACTGGTGACCCAGAGTCACCAGTGAAAGTCACAAAAAGCTCCTCCTTTGTCTTCGTGATTTGTAAAACACAGACGCAGTGTAAGGCTGGGGAAAGGAAAGAAGGCGGGTTATAGGGAGGAAAACAGACAGAGAGGAGAGCAGAGAAGAGGGAGGATGAGGAAAGAGGGGTGCGGAGAGGGCTTTCTTTTCAGAAGCACCTCCAAATCCTCTGAGAAGACCTGGTTTGTCTTGCCGTCCCTGGGCCTCAGTTTCCCATTGAACAATTAGGTGCCATACTGGTGAGAAACTCCTTGTACCCCAAGGTTTTGGGCCTCACCCATCATCAGGGACAGACAGGTGGGGTGGACATTGGCACCACAGGGCGCGAAGGACAGAGCTATTTTGGTGGGTCAAGGCTTTGTGGGTCCTGCCTTAGTGACCCCCTGGGCTTGCTGTGCCCACAGAGCAACCCTAGGCTGCCTGGGCACCAGCCCTGGCCTGTGGAGGATCAAAGCCTATAGCCAGTGGGTGACTGCAGTGTTGTTGGCTGGGGTGGCCAGGGGATGGTGGCAATGTGTCCACCCCCTCAGGGGCCTCATGGCTCATTAGAGAGTGAGAGGTTTTTAACTCAGATCCAAGCTACTTTGTCGCTGCACAGACACCTGAAATATTCATCAAAGTGGCAGTGTGGACTGGGGCACTGTGAGGCTGTCAGTGGCAAGGTGTTGTTTGTTAATTAATAGGCCTACCATCTAGAAAAGTTATGGGTTTATAGAACATGCAGTAGAAAGTGCAGAATACCTAAGACCCTGCCCCATTATCTTAGTATCATGTATCTGCTGTCTGTGTGGGACAGGCACTTTCCACTCCTGCATCCAGGGCTTGGTGACGGCTAGTAGATGTCTAGCCTAGGCGCAGGGCGAGCATACCACAGGCCCCTTCCATTGACCAGCATCTACTTCCTGACAGACTCCCTTCCTCTGCAGGAGAACCCCTACCTGTGCAGTAACGAGTGTGATGCCTCCAACCCGGACCTGGCCCACCCACCCCGGCTGATGTTTGACAGGGAAGATGAGGGACTGGCCACCTACTGGCAAAGTGTCACATGGAGTCGCTACCCCAGTCCGCTGGAAGCCAACATCACCCTCTCATGGAATAAGAGTGTGGAGTTGACAGACGACGTGGTGATGACTTTCGAGTATGGCCGGCCCACGGTGATGGTCCTCGAGAAGTCCCTGGACAATGGCCGCACCTGGCAGCCCTATCAGTTCTATGCAGAGGACTGCATGGAGGCCTTCGGCATGTCTGCCCGCCGCGCCCGAGACATGTCACCCTCCAGCGCCCACCGGGTCCTCTGCACTGAGGAGTACTCACGCTGGGCAGGGTCCAAGAAAGAGAAGCATGTGCGCTTTGAAGTAAGGGACCGCTTCGCCATCTTTGCTGGCCCTGACCTGCGTAACATGGACAACCTGTACACGAGGATGGAGAGCGCCAAGGGCCTCAAGGAGTTCTTCACCTTCACTGACCTGCGCATGCGCCTGCTGCGTCCCGCGCTAGGTGGCACCTATGTGCAGCGAGAGAACCTCTATAAGTACTTCTACGCCATCTCCAATATCGAAGTCATCGGCAGGTAAGGCCCAGGGCCACTGGGATGTCAGCTGTCTCCTGAAATGTTGTCACCTGATACCTGGATGTCTCTAGGAAAATCTGGTTTTGAGGGATATCATTATGCTATTTGAGATGTCACCTGGTTCTAGACATGTCACCTGTTATCTGGATGTCACCTGGTTCCTGGGGGTGTTATCTGATATTTGGGATGTCACCTGGTACCTGAATGTCTCCTGACACCTGGTTGTCTCCTTACTCCTAGAATGTTTATGTCAACCTGGTACCTAGGTATCACCTTGTTCTCAGGATGCCACCTGGCTTCAAGAAGTCACCTGTCTCAGATGTCACCTGGTGCTACATCAAAGGACTGCCTGTGCAGTCAAGACACACAAGCTTTGCCATAATTGGGGGAGCTTGTGTAGGTGTTAAATATCTGGAAGGCGGAAGGTTCTGCACCGTCTGAGAACTTTGTCCATTAATAGATACCATGCGGGCTTTACAAGAGATGCTCATTCCCAAGCCACCTGTGGGACGGAGAAGCTGAATCTGCTTCCCTCTGGGCCTCAGGGCGCTTAGATGAGTCAGATTTGGCAAAGAGCTCACAGCAGTGCCCAGCATGCAATAAATGCTAAAAAAAAAAAAAAAAAAAAAAAAAAAAAAAAAAAACTGAATAAAATGAATGCTAGCCAAAGGAATGTCATCAGAGGGCTGGAGCAGGGTGGCGGAGGGCAGTGTGAGGCCTGGGGGTGCTGAAGGGGCCTTTTTCTGTCTCTCCATCAGAGGCTCTGTGCTGCCTAGGATGTAGCTCCTGACACGGGGGAAAAGCCATTAGCTGCCCCATGTGTCCGATTAAGGTGGTTTTTCTTTTTGCTATTGTTTTGGTTTTGTTTTTTGAGACTATAATACAGAGACTATATTTGCAACATTTCTATCCCATTTACCTACCCCCACATCCCACTTTTAGAAAACACACAACATGCAAAACATGTATTTTCATATTTTGACCAGGACTGGGAAGAAGGGTGTGGAGGTGTGGAGCGAGGAAAGCCTAGAACCAGTTCCCTCTCTCTGCCTGGAGTGTGCTTGCCCAGTGGGGTGGGGTGTGGTGTGCTGGGATGAGGTGGGGTGGGGTATGTTGGGGTGAGGTGGGGTGGGGTATGTTGGGGTATGCTGGGGTGAGGTGGGGTGGAGTAGGTGGGGTGTGCTGGGGTGAGGTGGGGTGGGGTATGTTGGGGTATGCTGGGGTGAGGTGGGGTGGAGTAGGTGGGGTGTGCTGGGGTGAGCTGGGGTGGGGTATGTTGGGGTATGCTGGGGTGAGGTGGGGTGGAGTAGGTGGGGTGTGCTGGGGTGAGGTGGGGTGGGGTATGTTGGGGTATGCTGGGGTGAGGTAGGTGGGGTGTGCTGGGGTGAGGTGGGGTGGGGTATGTTGGGGTATGCTGGGGTGTGGTAGATGGGGTGTGCTGGGGTGAGGTGGGGTGGAGTAGGTGGGGTGTGCTGGGGTGAGGTGGGGTGGGGTATGTTTGGGTGTGCTGGGGTGAGGTGGGGTGGGGTATGTTGGGGTGTGCTGGGGTGAGATGGGGTGGGGTGGGGTATGTTGGGGTGTGCTGGGGAGGGGTAGGGGAGTATGCTGGGGTGAGATGGGGTGGGGTTGGGTATGTTTGGGTGTGCTGGGGAGGGGTAGGGGGGTATGCTGGGGTGAGGTGGGGTGGGGTATGTTGGGGTGAGGAGGAGTGGGTGCCACTCTATTGAGGCTGTGTTTGCATTTCTTTCTTGTTAATACTGTATGTGGATTCCAGGAATGGAGACAGAGGTGAGCCAGTCAGGAACTAGAGTCGGGTTCAAAACTGGCAGAAAGACAGAGGCAGGTGCACATTTGTGGCCTGTTCTGTGGCTGTCTGTGATTTATGGTTCTTACCTACTTGGAACAGGGCATTTCAAATCTGGAATGTTCTAGAAGCCACTGAAAGATGGCTCTCCCCCCAACCCCATTACTGTGATAAAATGCCCTGGAAAGGAGCTGGGGAGCCGGCCAGCAGTCAAGAACACTCATTACTCCTTCAGAGGACGCAGGGTTGATTCTCAGCGTCCACACAGTGACTCGCGACCACCCACCCATAACTCCAGTTCTAGGGGACCTGATACCCTCTTCTGACCTACATGAGCACACACATACAGGCAGGCAAAACATTTATACACATAAAAATAAATAAACCTTTAAGAGATTTTTAAGAACCCTGACAAAAAGCAACTTGGGGAAGAGAGGGTTTGCTTTGATTTGAAGTAGAGTTCATCATGGCGGAAGGTTAAAGGCAGAGCAGTGGTTCTCAACCTTCCTGATGCTGTGACCCTTCAATACAGTTCCTCATGGTGTGGTGACCCCCAGCCTAAAGTTATTTTCTTTGATATTTCATAGCTGTACTTTTGCTTCTGTTCTAACTTGTAATGTAAATATCTGTGTTTTCCAATAGTCTTAGATGACCCCTGTGAAAGGATTATTCGACCCCCAAAGGGATGGCAACCCACAAGTTGAGAACCACTGCTGTCTATCTATCATGTCCCAGTTAGGGGCTCATTGCAGAGAGCCATCCATGTGCAGGCTGCTTCTCAGATCCCTTCTCCACTGACAGCATCCAGGATCCCAGGCAAGGAGTGGCTGTTACTCATAGTGACATCTCAACTGACATGAACAAGATAATCCCCACAGATGCTCACGGTAGTGCACACCTTTAATCCCAGTACTCAGGAGGCAGAGGGAGGTGGATCTCTGTGAGTCTGAGTCCAGCCTCGCCTATTTAAGGAGTATACATAGAGAGACCTTGTCTTAAAAAAAACAGAACAAAAAGATAATTCACACAGGTGACTCTAAATGTTGTCAACCACCCAACACATCAAAGACATCATGGTAGGAAGCACAGGCCCATACATTTTAGCATTGATGTAGCAGCCATGTTCCCAGGCCCTCAGGACCCTAGCCTGCTTTCTTTGTCCACCGCTACAAGGGACCCTTGTCTCCAGTATATCCAAGACTCTGACTTAGAGGGCTTCGGGCTCCCTCCTATGATGGTGCCAGTCAGGACCAGAATACACCAGCAGGGTAGCAGCCATGTCTCATGTCTCTGGTTCAAGCCACACCCCTCCACACCCCTCTCTAGTCTTCTCCTTTCCATCTGTGACAAGACCGGGACCACTGGGAACCACTGTCTCCATGGCAGTGTGGCAGGGAAGTGAGGTGGAAGGGCAGTCCCAGCACTCTTTTGGCACGCAGCCTTTGTGGGCACAGGGATTCTCTGTCATGGTGGCAGGAGAATGGCAATCAATTCAGACAGAATAAGTACTCTTCAGGTGGCTGGTTGGCAGGAAAGCAGCAACTTGGTTATTGATTAATTAGGTCTAGTTAGATGTCATGAGGCAAGTTTGTGAGCCAACAGAGGGTGTGCCTGAAGTTTCCAGTGGTCTCAGGCTCTAGGGCTTTCTCACCTTCCTTCCCTGACCTCCCAACAAAATAACAACAAATAACATGCAAGTTGATATTGAGGGTGGGAGAGCCCACAAGCCCAGGTTGGAGCATCCAGCAAGCAGAACTTGATCCTGGCCCATAGCACTCACCCTGCACTCTTGGCATCCTGTTTTCTCAGCTGAGCTAAATGTCAGCCAGCCAGGATCCCAGTCCAGACTAGTCCAAGGTCAAGCAAGCCTCACACCACTTTCTCTAGTGAGGCCTTGGCCTCATGGTCTCCTGGGTTCCCATTCTAGCTCTGACTTCATCCTTCAGTGCTGAAGGAATATGCACCACAAGACAATGAATGTCCCCTCCTCCTCTCCCAAGTCTAGAGTTCTTTGTTTTGCTTGTGGTTCCATGCTCTGCACACATCAGCAATTACATCTCCAAGGAGGGCTCAGATAGCTGGAGGATGGGATCAGGAGGCAGAGGCACCTGGTGTGGACTTAGGGAATAAGGAGCTAATACAGGTAGGCACAAGAGGTGTGCCGAGCTGCAACAGAAGGAGTGCATGGGTAGCTAAGATTGAAATCCATCCACCAGCACCCTGGGGTTCTGCCTTCCTGCCACCCTGTCTCCAGGGGCCCATTCCTGGAAGGCTAAAAGGAGGTGGGAGCTATTTTCTCCTGCATGTGGGGGAGCTCAGGTACAGAATCTGGGCAGGAGAGACTGGCTTGAAACTGCAGGGAATGTGAGCCAAAATCTGTACTGGAGGAGGGAGGGAGGAGATCATCCCGACTCATGGAACGGGGACATAAAGCCTGTCCCAACAGCCCAAGCTTCACCCTAAGTTTCCAGGGGAGTTTTATACAGTAAGATCCACCACAATTTGGCTTTCACTCAGCAGGTATCAGAGAGGTTCTTGCAAAGCCCCTCCAGTGTGCTGGGGAGAGGGGAGTCTCCAGGAAGTGAGTTGCCAAATGGAAATTTGCCTGAGCCTCAGGTTCCTCATCTGTAATATGGAGCCATAGGCATAATCTCCTCAGTATGAGAGCTGCTGATGAAGTGACGGTGTTATAGCATGTCCCCTTCCTTCCCTCAGGTGGCAGGGGAGGAAGAAGCCAGGGGCAAAGATGGGGCTGCTGGGACAGATGTCTTGGTCACCCAGCCCAGGTCTTGGCACCTAGAAAAGGCAAGAGGAAGTGTGCCTTTGGGTTAGCAGGGTTTGCAAACCCAAATGGCCCCCAGGGCTCAGAAGCATTGGGAGAGAGAAGGGCAGTGTCTTCAGAACCAATAGGGAAGAGAAAAGTCTGTGGAGAAATGCAGCCAGGCCCTTATAGCCTAGCAGCAAAAGAGAGAAAAGGCACAGGCAGGCACTGGCATGAGATCTCTTGCTCTTTAAAATACCAGCATTGCCTCCCAAAGTCTTTGGGTTCCCAGTCTGGCACTGACAGCCCAGGGCCCCCTTGCAGCAGTGACAACAAACATACCAGCAGGGCTGACACACTGGGGGTAGCTACACACCAGATCTGAGAGTCAACAGGAAGTGAAGGCCACCCAATTCTCACTACTTGGGTTTACCCTGGAGACAGATTTTTCTACCCAGAAAGAGGCAGAAAAGTAGTGGGTCCCTCCTCAGCAATCCTCAAGTCTGGTATTGGCTGGGTTCTGTCCTCTTTTGCCCTGGAGGGGGCCAAAATCCTCCGGGAAGGAGGGGACCTACTTGATCCCAGAGTCCTCACTGAGCCTGTGGGCAGCTCTCTCTGTGGGCTCTGGGGCACGCCCACCTGGTCTTCTCCTCCCTTGACCCCGCCCCCTCTCTTGCCTCCCTGCCTTTTTCATAAACCTCCTGTTCCTATTGATCGCCAGTAACTGGAGATGTAGTCACAGGACAAGAATAGCAATGTCAGAGAGAAGCAAACCTCTGCTGGGCAGGTAGTGTGGGGGGGCGGGGAGAGAAGGCTTCTTTCCACTCACCCCATGCCTCTGTCCCCCTTGACTCCTCACTGCAAACACACATGGGAAGAGCATCCTGGGAGGTTGTGGAGGATGGAGCTGACCCTCAGCAGTAGTGACCATTCCTTAGAGAGCAAGTCTCCAAGGCAAGTGGCCCCCCTGACACTTTCTGGGGTTTCTTCATTGAGCCCTGCCCCAGGAAGATCCTTGTCCTCATTACAGAAATGGGAAACTGAGGCCTAGAGGTTAAGAAATGGATGGGGCTGGCTATAATAGTGCATGCCTTTAGTCCCAGTACTCAGGAGCAGAGCAGGTTGATCTCTGAATTCTAGGCTAGTGTGGGTTACATAGTGAGTTCCAGAACAGCCAGGGCTATGCAGAGAGACTTTGGGGGGAGGAGGGAGTAAGAAATACAAAGAAAGGCTAGGTATACCCATCAGAGGGCTAAGACAGAGGAAACAGGAACTCCTTTTTTTGTTTGTTTGTTTGTTGGTGGGGGTTTTTTTGGGTTTTTTTTCCTTTGGTTTTTCGAGACAGGGTTTCTCTGTGTAGCCCTGGCTGTCCTGGAACTCACTCTGTAGACCTGGCTGGCCTCGAACTCAGAAATCCGCCTGCCTCTGCCTCCCAAGTGCTGGGATTAAAGGCGTGCGCCACCACCACCCGGCCGTTCGAAGTCTTTATCAACACTTAGGAGTTCCTGTGTTCGCCGGGCAGTGGTGGCGCATGCCTTTAATCCTAGCACTTGGGAGGCAGAGGCAGGCGGATTTCTGAGTTCGAGGCCAGCCGGGTCTACAGAGTGAGTTCCAGGACAGCCAGGGCTACACAGAGAAACCCTGTCTCGAAAAACCAAAACCAAAAAAAAAAAAAAAAAAAAAAAAAAAAAAAAAAAAAAAAAAAAAAAAAAAAAGACTTAGAACGATCTGCATGGCTGATGGGAATTGGAATGCCCAGCTCTGCTGAGAAGAGTGGATGAAAATGTTGAATACAGAATTAACATGTGACCCAGTGATTCTCCTTCTGATCCACTAAAAAGAACTTAAAACAAAGACCTAACAGGTTATATCATGTTACATCAGCAAGTTCACCACAGCCAGTGATGCAAACAGCACAAGAGTCTTTTGGAAGATAGATAAATGCAAGGCAGTCTAGACATGTGGTGGAATATTATTCAGTCTTATAAAAGGGAAGAGCAGTGTGTGGTGGAGCAGCTGAACAACCCCTGCATTAGGAGATAAGGAAGAAGGATTCTGAGTTTAAGGTCAACCTGGGCTTTGTAGTGAACCCTCTCTCTAAATGTGTGTGTGTGTGTGTGTGTGTGTGTGTGTGTGTGTGTGTGTGTGTGTAGGCTGAAATCACAGCTCAATGATGGAGCACTTGCCTACCACCTGGATTCTATCCTCAGAACCACACAAAAATGAAAATGGATCAATGGATGGATGGTGGACAGATGGGTAGATGGGGGGACAAATGGATGGGGATGGACAGATGGGTAGATGGATGGGTGGGTGGGTGGGTGGATGGGAGGACAGATGGATGGATGGGAGGACAAATGGATGGATGGACAGATGGGTAGATGGATGGAAAGGTGAACAGATGGGTAGATGGATGGGCAGTGGGCAGATGAATGGTGGATGAATGATAGATGGGTAAATGGACAGATGGGTGGATGGGTAGGTAGGTAGATAGATGAGTGGGCACGTGGGTAAATAGAGAGGCAGGTGGGTGAGTACATAGCTGTGTGTAGATGGATGTTTGGGTGGGTGAGCGGATGGATAGCTGGCTTCCATATTGTACTGTCCAGGTAAAAGTCTAGTGTCTGGTATGACCATTAGAACAAGAGAACTAACCTGTCCTCCGTCCCACTTCTTTAGAATGGAGATGGGGGCCATGAGGTTTAAATGAGCTTGTCCCTGAAGGGAGTGTAGAAATGGAGCAGGAGTCAGAATCAGCCATTGTGGACAACTGGAAGGAGTCCTGGGTTGCAGAGAGCCAAAAGGTTTCCTACCTGGCTATGTGGGCTCATAGGGAGGCAGAGCATTTGAACTCTCCAAAAAGTGTGCTCTTAGAGTTTGCATGTGAGGTCTGTTCAGGAAAGGGCCCCTATGGAACTAATATTAAAAGGAACGCTGACCCCCAAACCTCTGGCCAGTCTCTGGACAGACAGACAATCTGGTTTCTGCTTTACATTCTCTATTTATTTATTTGGTGCATGTATGCAATATGAGAAAAGACCTTGATAAAAATAATGTGAAAGAGAAGGGTAAATCCCTTTTTATCTCACAGGTCAAGGCTACAGTCCATCCCAGTGGGAAGTCAGCAGAAGCTTGGTCAAATGGCACCATAGTCAGGAAGCAGAGAAAGATGACTGCATGCTGCTTATTTAGTCCAAAATCCCTGCCCAGAGTGGTCCTGCCTGCAACCGAGAGTCTCCTCCCATTAATGACAGTTCCTCCCAGGCATCCTCAAAGCTATTGCTAGTCTTGGTAATTGTCCTTGGGTGCCCAGAGTCTTGCTTCATGGGTGATTCTCGATTCTGTCAAGTTGACAACACTCAACAGGCACAATCATTTATCTTTAACTGTCTCTCACATACTCTCCTGGATGTGTATAAGAGTGGGGTAGCAGAGCCAGGCTGAGTCCTATATTCAGGACCTGCAGGGTCTAAGGCCCTCTGGTTGGTAGGTTCTGTTCATGCACGGGATGGGGTGGACCCACTCTCTGCAGGGGAGAACCAGAAGCCTGGCTTTTGGCTGAGATATCAGGACATCCAAGAGTCTCATAGTTGCTCTGAGGATGGGCCTCTTGATGGGTAGAAAGCTGTGTATATTGTAACTGCCAGTTCCCTGGTCCCTTGTTTCTGGGGTTCCCCTCTGACCTTTCTCACCCCTTGTTAATTAACTGCCAGATTCTCAGGTACCACACTGACATTTATTACTGTGTCAAAGTGCCACACCCCGGGACCTCAACATCCCCAAAGAGAGCTTTTTCATTTTACCTTTTTGACCAGACACTGAGGTGCCAGCTTCTCTGAGGCCTGGGTCAGCCTTGGCAGTCTTTATGCCATTACAGCTTCCTCCTCCCCCACCTTGCCTCTCTCTGAGTCTTACCTGGCTTTTCCCTCTGTCCTATCATAGAGATTCTGAGCACAGGACTTTGGGCTCAGGCTAATCCTACCCAAGATGGCAATGTCTTAATAAGTTAAGATGACCACGTGTCCATGGAAGTCTCATATCTATGGGGTAATGATGGTAGGCTCTAACCCATACTGTCATCTACAACCTGCCGAATGTGAGCAGGGGCTGCAGGTGGTGCTGACACCCTAAAGGGAAGAGGACCAACCAAAGCCACAGATGGGAACTGAACCAACAAAGATGCAGGATAATGCTGGGACCAACTGAGAGCAGAACCTAGGTAGTCAGAGGGTGGCCGCCAAGTAGCAATTGGAGGCTAAATGGGGGGAGGGGGAGGGAAGCCTCCCCCAGCAAAAGCAGCAGGTGCAGAGGCCTTGTCTAAGATGGTACAGGAGGCGCTAAGGGCTTAAGGACTCGGTGACAGTGGCTGAGATGTGGTGAGGGGGCACAAGAGGTGTGTGCAGCAGGCGCAGCTGGGTGGCAGTGGTCCCTGCGGCTAAAGGGAGCAGTGGTTTTAGTCTGAGAGGCGAGGTGGGCTGTGAGCTGGCCTGGTCTGGCCTCTGATCATAGTGACAAAGGTAGAGGAAGACTCAGAGAGCGTGTGAGACCAAGCCCCGTGGCAGCTATGGGAGTGAGCTGAGAAAGGGGGTTCCCAGGAGACTCCTGAGTTTCTGACTTAAGGTGCTGTGTAGATGAAGATTTTACCTAGTCAAACAGGGACAGTTGAAGGAAGAAGTTTCTGGAAGGAATTTTAAAAACTGTGCGTGTCTATGCATGTGTGTGTATGCACAAATGCAGTGTATGAATATGGTCCTGTATTAAAGAGAGGAGACATGCGAGTGTGGGAAGGAAGCCTTGAGATCTTCAAAGGGAAGGCAAAACACAGCGGCGTGGAGGCAGTGAGGGAACCCCAGACGGAAGTGGCCCAAAGTTAGTTCACCATCTGAGAACCTGCAGGTTAGCTCATGTTTGTGCAGACGGTGCTGGGCTCGGGGGACTGTCATCTGAGCATGGGAGGCTTTGTCTGGCTTCCTAATGGGTAACAGGATTTATCAGTAGTAGGCCTGCAGAGGTGATGTGTATCAGGGCACTTAATAGAAAAGGGCTTGCACAGAAGCCCAAATTTGATTTAGCCAATTAACTCAATTGCTGGCCATCAGCTCCAGGAGGAGCTGCAGCCTGCATCTGTCCCTGTTACCTTGGCATTATCCAGCCTGTCTGCTCACGGTGGCCCCTCAGCCTGCAGCGTAACATCCCCCTCCTCCATGGGCACTCAGGTCTTGATTGGCAGTGTTCTTTGGACCCAGTCTCAAGTCCCCTAGCCCTGAGACTTCTGTCTGGCTCCTTAGATGGTTCCCTTCAGCTCCCTGTGTCATGGTCACAGATGTGTTATGCTCTGTGGCCACTTGGGTCCTTCAGCTTCTCTCCTGACTTTTCTCTTGCTTTAAGTGCAGATGCCCTGCCCCCAATATCACAGAGCCCACCAAAGATTCATTATTTCCCACCCACCACCAGCTCAAGGCCACAGGTCACAGGTCTCATTATCCTGGGTTCAGACTGGGGCAAAGGTGGGAATTAACACACACCTTGAGGCCTATCCCCACCCTCCACCCAGCCGTACCCCCTGCTCCCTGTAGACATCAAGAAGGAAGTGTCCTGATAGCCACTCTTCCTTTATCCCTCAGAGCCGTCACCTAGCCAGCCAATGTAGAGTTGGAGTCTGCCCTGTGATAACCGAAGGTCCATCAAGAGTTTCCCCAAATAGAAGAGGATTGTTCCTCTCAGTGAGAGAGGAGGGCACTGCTAGCTGCCTTAAAGCATTAGCTTCACTTCCAACTTTATTACCCAAAGGGTCAGAACCTGTAACTGTGACCTTGGCTGACCTCCTGTGTGACAACAAGTGACCATTTGAGAAGAGAACAGGTTTTGGGGACCAGTTATACAGAACCCTTTCTGCAGTGAGTTGCTTCAGAAGGAGACAGGATGGGCTCTTCCCTGCTTCCCACACAGGCACCCCATTTTGGAGATTTAGCTGTGCATGATTCCCTTGGGGCTCCATCTTTGTGGGGCCCCAGACCCGGGTCTCCATCCTGCCTATCTCCAGCACCCCTTGTTCCATGCTCACCCAAACTCCCTGTAGCCTCCTCTTTGCCCTAAGGAGCAGGTGACATCACTCATTTGCTTGGGAGCTGACCTACATTTCACAGCCCTCCCTTCTGGGAGTTGCTCCAACACCCGCTTCTCTTGCCCAGAGGAGAGAAGGACCGGCTCACGATTTTTGTGGCACACTGGTGCCAGGCTGGGGCCCAGATGGTGCCCCTACTGGTAACTCCTGGGCATCGCCTGCCCCTCCCTGCTGGGCAGGGCACGCTCGGGCCTGGCACAGGCCAGAGCCCCTGCAGTCCTCCATGTGGCTGTCAGACATCCAGCTGGGCCTGCCACGTGTCCTGAGAGCTAGGCTTCTCTAGTGTGTGCCTTCCCTGGGAGGTGAACCTGGCCCTGTCTTGGAAATGTTATGTTCTCTGGGGGCTGACTTAGGACCTGTCAGCTCCAGAAAAAGGATGAGGTAGGCAAGACCATGGAGACCCTGCAGTCTATAGGAGACTTGAGGGCTAGATTTAGCAGGTGAGTGGGTACACCCACAGGAGGAGCACGGGCCAGAGCAGAGGGCATGTCTTGGCCACATGGTGAGCAAGGGTGGCAGGTGAAATACAGGACATCTCAGGTTCAAGCTTTAGATGAACAGGAAATAGTACTTAGTCTCATGGCACGTAATTATGTGAACAAAAAATTCATTATTTATGTGAAATTCAAATACAACTGGAATCCTGTATTTTTGTTGTTTTTTAACACAGAATTTTCCCATGTTGCCGAGGCTGGCCTCAGATTTTTGACTGAAGCCACCCTCTTGCCTCTTGGATAGCAAGGAGAACAGGCATGCCTCATAGCTTCTGGCCAGCAACTTTCACTGTGTTCTCCACAGAGACTCAGTGGAAATGATTTCAAGAGGTTAGAAGCTATGTCCTCCACCCCATAGGGGACCATAGAGGCTTCAAGCCAGTCACATTTGCTCTGATGTCTGTTAGCCACTGAGACATGGGGATGTCCCTTGGGACTACTGGAAAAGTCTGGAAAGAACAGCTTTCTCACCCCATGACCTTTGTGCTTGTTGGCTGTCAACCACAGCAAGTATTACTTTTCTGAGCCTAGCCCTCTGCACAGACCTGCCTATCTCCTCCCATTGTAAGAGCCTGCTGCCAGGTCCACAGGCCACTAACTACGCAGACACTGGCCACCATGTTTGCACAGTCCTGGAGCCTCTCCTCCTTCTCCACTCCCACCTTCCTCCATTTCTACTCTCACCCTCCTCCCTCTCCACTCTCACCCTCCTCCCTCTCCACTCTCACCCTCCTCCCTCTCTACTCTCACTCTCCTTTCTCTCCACTCTCACCCTCCTCCATCTCTCTTCCCACCCTCCTCCCTCTCCTCCCACCCTTTTCTTTCCTTCCTCTGTTTCTCCTCCCCCCTCTTCCCTCCTTCTCTCCTTTATCCTCTTCCTTCCCTTCTCCATCCTCCCCACTCCCCCACAGAATTCAAGAGCTCCCTGGGTAGCCAGGCAGCGTGTTAGGCACTTAGAAAAATGTAATGACAAGACTGAAAATCCAAGATCTGATCCAACCGCTCCTTTCATAACTGAGACTCAAAGAAATAACTGTTCAAGGTCACACAGCAAATCAGCCCCAAGGTCTGGGCCAGAAGGTAGCTGCTGAGCCAGCATTGAGTGGTCATCCTCCCCATAATCCCTGCCATCCTAGCTGTGAGGATGGGAGTAGTGTGGTGTATCCACCTGCCCCTGGAGGTGTGGGCTGGCCCACCCCACACTGTCCCTTTCTTCATGATTAAATAATTTATTCTGACGGCTGAGCTGAGAAGAACTTAGCAGTAGGAAAGGCAGCCTGGGCCAGAGTGGCGGCCCAGGTGAGCTGATTTTCAAGGTCAAAATCAGTGAAGAGACCTTTGGGAGAGATGATTCCTCCATGAAGGAGAGGCATCTGAACCAAGAGTGTAGCCAGGGTCCCGGGGCCACCCACAGGGTCTGGACATGAGCCCTGCTCATGTCCTGCTCAGAGAGGCCAGGCCTTACAACTCCACAGCCCTTTGCTGCCCCCCAGAGTGATGGCCTTGACCTATGGAGTTCCTGCCTTCTCACAGAGGAGAGGGGAAGAGTGGGGCCTTGTGGGTATTCTCCGGATTTGCTGAGTAATGCAGGTGCCGGTGGGTAGCAAGGCTTCAAGTTACTCACACACTTGCTTACGTATTTTCCTTACTTCATCTCCCAAGGGTCTTCTAGATCAGAAAAGGAAAATCACAGGACAAAGGCCTGAGCTAGGGGAAGGATGTGTCTGTGTCTGGGGTCGGGTGGGGCAGGTGCACTTCTGGGAGCTTGTGTCTGTCTGAGAGCCAATTAGACCCCGGGCCATGGCCCGGGTGCCAGAAATGGAATCAGTATCCATTGAACATGTGTGTTAAACTACTCCCTCCCCCATGTCTTCTTCTGAGGCAGGGTCTTGTGTAGACCAGGCTGGGCCAACTCTGTGTGTAGCTGAGGATGCAGTTCTGATCATGCCGGCTCCACATCCTCAGTGCTGGGATTCCTCTCCTGTGCCACCTTCTGTAGAGCCTGACAGGTTAGGAAACTGAGGCACAGTAAAGGTCAGCATTCTTTTCTATTGCCATAATATTAAGAGGCCAGTAGAACCCAGGGGTCAGTGCTGCCAGGCTCTGAGAAAGGAAGAGAAAGAAACTATCCCCATGTATGGGCACCTACTGTGTGCAGAGGACTTTGGGTCATCAGCATTTTCTATGTGTGCATGCACCACAGGATAGACAGCTGCTTCCTGTCCATTATTCTTTCACTTAATTCCCTCATGAGTGACCAGTGTTTCTGGTCTCCCTGACAACCCACACAGAAAGGGGATTTGTATTCCCATCATACAGATGAGTAAGTGGAGGCCCAGGTGGACTGATAATGTGTGCACCAGTGCTGGGCAGAAGCCCCACCCACTTTCTCTGCCTTCCCATGTCTATCTTGGTTCTAGAGCACTGGGAGATGAGCCGTGAAGAACAGCAGCGGGTCTGGCTGATGTTTGGACTCCAGCCTGGTACCATCTTTGGCCCACTGTGGGTGGGTCCTCAGAACTTCTGTGGTCTTTCCAGGTCTCAGTTTTCCCATCTGCATATTGGTTGGGTATCCTATAAGCAAGAGCTTATAGGATAGTTCTCAAAAAAAGTGGGAACGTCAGGGCCAGCCGTCTTTCCCCAGAGCCTTTGAAGGCTCTAATGGAACAAACATTGCCAGTGAGCCTATTCTGGGGCTTCTGTCACTTCCCTGACCCACCCACATGCACGCTGTCCATTCACTGACTGAGCTCTGCAGGAATGGAGTTCACCTACTGTACATGGGCCCATTTAAAGTGGGCTTCAGTGCCCCTAAAGATTTATAGAGGTCTAGGAAAAAAGTAGGAGAAAAAAGAGAAAAACAGGTTTGGGGGCTGGAGAGATGGCTCAGCAGTTAAGAGCAGATTGCTCTTCCAGAGGTCCTGAGTTCAATTCCCAGCAACCACATGGTGGCTCACAACCATCTGTGATAGGATCTGATGCCCTCTTCTGGTGAGTCTGAAGACAGCTATGGTGTACTCATACACATTAAATAAATAAATAAATAAATAAATAAATAAATCAGAAAAAGATTCATAGAGGGCTGGTGAGATGGCACTTGTCACCAAGCCTAATGGCAAGAGTTCTACCCCTGGGTTGCACTGGTGAAAGGAGAAAGCTGACTTCTGAAAGCTGTCCTCTGACCTCCACATATAATTCCATAGCATTTGCGTACACAAAATAAATAAATGTAATTTTAAAGTTTTCAACCTCAGCTACATAGGGAGTTTGCGGCTAGCCTCATATAACATATGAGACCATCAAAAAGAATGCTCAGTTAGGCAGTGGTGGCAAATGCCTTTGATCCCAGGACTCAGGAGGCAGAGGCAGGCTAATCTCTGAGCTCAAAGTCAGCCTGGTCTACAGAACAAATTCTAAGACAGCAAGGGCTACACAGAGAAACCCTGTCTGGAAAAAAACAAACAAAAAGAAACACACACCCCCACTGCCCCATAAGGTCTCTCTACATAGCCCAAGCTGGACTGAAACTCCCTATGTAACTATGTAGCCCAGGCTGACCTAGAACTCACAGTGTGACAATTTTAGGACATCTTCACCACCTAGGAGGAAATACTGCTGCCCAACAATTCTCTCTCTCCCCCATCAGCCCAGCCAACTCGGGCTAGTTTGCTTCTGTCTGCACAGGCTGGCCTCTATGGACAATTAGTGGCGACTGACTTATACATTGTATCTGCCTTATTTTACTTAGCATCTTGTTTTCAAGGTCCGTCCAGGTGCAATATGAAACAGCATTTTCTTCCTTTTATGGCATAAGAATATTCTATTCTCTGAATATGCTGCCTTTAATGTATCTTTAAACAGTTATGGGTGGTCTCCAGCTTTGGGGTACAGGAATTCAAGCGTAGGTTCAGTTTCTCTTGCATGTGTATCCTGGAGCTAGGAGGACTATGTTTAACCTTCAACCTCATGGATTATCTCCCTGAATTAACTCATGCACCCAACCACAGGGAGCGACTCTGAATATGGTGTTTTGGGGAATGCGGTGAGAGTCATAGTAGGCCAATAGGAAACATGGCTGCCAGATGCCTCACTGAAGAAGTGACATTGTTGTTCAACTTGCCACTTCTGCCTCAAAGTGTCAGCTTTGGGAAAGGGGCAAGAGCCTTGCAACAGGACCCAGGCAGAGGGAACAGCATGCACGAAGGCCCAGAAGATAGCAAGGTCAGAACTTAGGCTAGACAGAGGTGCAGAGAGAGTGTCTTAGTTAGGGTTTTACTGCTGTGAACAGACACCATGACCAAGGCAACTCTTATAAGGACAACATTTAACTGGGGCTGACTTACAGGATCACAGGTTCAGACCATTTTCATGAAGGCAGGAACATGGCAGCGTCCAGGCAGGCATGGTGCAGGAGGAGCTGAGAGTTCTACACCTTCATCTGAAGACCGCTAGGAGAAGACTGACTCCCATGTGATTAGGAAGAGTCTTAAAACCCATGCTCATAATGACACTCTTTCTCCAACAAGGCCACACCTCCTAATAGTGCGACTCCCTGGGCCAAGCAAATACAAAGCACCACAGAGAATGAAGGATGAGAGGAACCAGTGAAGTTCCCCCACTGCACCCCTACACAGAGAGGCAATTTCATCCAGAAGTACTTGCAAAGACAAGAGAACAAGGAACCTCTGCCATTAGCTGGGATGGACTGGACCACTAGTTTTTGGGTAGCCTCCCTTACACTAGCCAAGGCTTCAGTTTTTCATGGCACTGACAAGACTATGAAGCCTTCTATGTTCTGGCAGAAGATAGAGAAGAATTGGGACTGCCAGAGTGGGGCCTGAGCAGAGCCAAGGTCAGGGAGAGACCTGCTGCATGGCCCTAGACAAGTCACTCCCTTCCTGTGCCACCCAGGCCACTGGGCTTTAACCGCCAGCCTTCCTGTTAGCATGGACACAATCTGCTTCTCAGATCCAGCTGATCTTTTATGCATTTTTAATAAGCCAAGGTCAATGCTATCACCCCAAGTTGATGGCAATCTTTTCTCTATGTAGCTGATGTCTAAAAATAGCCCCTCCTCAGGCCAGAGGTGTGGAATACACTCCTGGCTTTCTACAACTGGGTGTTCCTCTCCAGCTAGCTCAGCAGGGTGTTAAATACAAATTCACAAGAATAAAAAAAAGGAAAGAAAGAAAAGAAAGCTTTGGAGGTCAGATACACTTTGCAAACAAATTTCTGTCAAAGTCAAACAGATTTCTTTCCTGGAGGACTTGTAGGAGACTTCGGTACGCTAGTGTGCACCGTGAGTTGGGTTGTTTGGGGTGCCAGGGCGCCATTGAATGTTTGACCAAAGAGGCTCAGGCATGGGACCTTCCTTTATATGGATTTCCTGGGGCCTAGTATCCCCAAGAAGAAGAACCAGCTAGTACCTGCCATTCATCTCTTTGCCTTTGGAGGCGTAAGCTGGCTTCTTTGTGCTCCACCCTGTAGCTCAGAGCTGCAGTGACAGCCCACAGGGCCAAGCCAGCTACAGGACAGTGTATGTAATGACATCTGTCTCTGCATCTTTTCTGCTGCTGTGACAGCACATTGACAAGAGCAACTTAAGGGAAAGTTGATCCTGATCCATGGGTCAAGAGGACAGTGCATGATGGCAGGGAAGGTGAGGCAGCTGGTCATGTGACATCCAGTCAGGAAGCAGAGAGAAATAAGATGCCGCTGCTCACCTCCCTTTCTCCAGCATCCCAGCCAGGGAATGATGCCACCCACAGTGGGCAGCTGCTCCCATTTCACAGGCATTCCCAGAGCCCCCAGGTGATTCCAGATCCTGTCAGGTTGACAGTTAACATTCCTATCATAGTGTCTTGTCCTGGTTTCCTTTTTGTGGCTGTAATAAAGCACTGAGACTCAAAGCCACCTGGGGAGGAAAAGATTTATTTGGCTCACACTTCCAGGCCACAGTTCATCATTAAGAGAGTCCAAGCTCAAAGTGAAGGCTTTGTTATTTCATACAACATTACCTCCAGCCAGGACTCACGGACAGCCACAGGAGTAGAGCAGAAAGCATGGAGGAGAATGCTTGCTGGCTCACACAGGCTCACGCTTAGCTAGCTTCCTTATACAACTTAGCACTGCCTAGAATGGTGCTGTCTACCGTAGATGGAGCCTTCTGTATCCATTAACGTTCAAGACAATCCCCACTGCTATGATACAAACCAGTCTGGACCTTAGAAGGGGTTGGACCAATGTGTCGCATGTGATTCATGTTGTAAAATCATTTGGAAAAGCATTGCCATACCACCCCCAAATCCTCTGCCCTCACAATCCTCAAGGAGTGTGTCAGTGTGAACCTAGGGAGCCTAAAAGCTAGGATGTGAATCAACGAGCATGGCGCTCACCTGCTAAGCCTGAAGCTTCGCTGCCATTCCCTATCCTGCACAAATCAGGTACTGGTTCCGCCCTGTGATCCCAGCCCTCCGGAGGTGAAGGGAAGTAAAGGCAGGAGGATAAAAAATTTAAGGTCATATTTAAGGAGTCAGAGGCCTGGCATACACAAGACTATGTCAAGGGGAAAAACCTGATACAGAAGGAAGTAGAAGCCATTTGTAATCCTGCCCATCTCTCTACCACTTGCCTTTCTTTAGGGGTTTAGGGTACGTGTGTGTGTGTGTGTGTGTGTGTGTGTGTGTGTGTGTGTGTGTGTGTGTGTGTGATTTGGAGGAAGGTGAGACAGGGTCTTACAAGGTAGCTCAGGCTGACCTGAAACTCATTTCATAGCCCAAGTTGGCCTCAAACTTGTGGCAATCCCCCTGCCTCAGTACCAATTACAGGCATGAGCTCTCCACTGGGCTATAGAACTGAGGACTTCACTGTGTCCACTCGGGTATCTTCCTTTGTCATGGTCCATGCTCTATTCTGTATGAGCCTTGTGACCTCTGAAGTTGGATTCTGGATCCATGTCCTCATCTCTGAGGAAGCTGAGACAGGAGAGAGTGGAATGAGAACATTCAGGAACTGTGACTTTTTGTCCCCACATTCAAAACATGCCTTGCAGCTGGAAGTATCTCTTGGCACATGCACTCATGACTGTAATGTTCCATCACTTGGATGCACAGCACTTTAATTTACATCGGAACCTCATGTACCAAACATCACAGACTACCTTAAGCGAATTCCCAACATTCCCACTGATTAGCCCGTGGCTACGGAGAATTGTCACTTTTAGTGGCTTATCTTATAACAAAACATCGAATAGCTGGTGTTATTTTGTTCTGTATGAGAGTGTAAACAGAATGGTTGTTACCTTCTGCTCCATCATAAAGTCAAAAGATTGAGGGAGAGAACACTAAGAGGGGGCCTCTTGTACCTTAACTTCCTTACATATCAGGATAACATGAACACAGGAGGCCATGGAAGGCAGACAGTCTGGCCAGTCCAGTAGATAGTGGATATTTGGTGGGGTTTACCTCCCGTATCTCTGCCCCAAATGGGATCCCCTGCTGAGACTGTTTCTAGTGAGGGGACACAGGCACAGGAAGAGAGAGGCAGAGACAAGAAGCTACAATGAAGGACAACCAGAGGTGTTAGCTATGTGTGATATGGGCATGAGGAGGCAAGCAGAGATGGGCCTTCTGGGAGAACATCGCCCAGCCCAGGCTGGTGGGGCAGCATGGGGAGGGAAACGGGTTCAGCAGACATCTTCCCCAACCCTATGCTGGGGATGGAACCCCAGGGCCTGGCAGGCCATTCCCTAGATCCCAGCAATAGTCTTTTGGGTATGACGTTCACCAGGTATGACAGGGATCCAAGATGTCTGCTGGTACCCTGCCTGGGTGTTGTCCCCATGTGCCCAGAGGGGCCATACTGCTATAAAATGTCAACCAGTCCATTGTGTCCCAGTAAGGCGCTACCAGCTACCACCATCTGAGCTTCCTCTCCATCCCAGGAACCTCCTCACACTCTTGCTCTTTCTAGAAGGTTCCCTGCTTCTAGACTGTCCTGCAGATTTGGGTTCGGAGAAGTTCTCCCTGGAGCTCCATCAGAGCAGAGCCCCTCCCCCATCTTCTTTGCTAACCATTTAACTTACCTAATTCATTAAAAACCCCCAACCCCCCAGCTCAAAGCCTGCTACATTACTGGTGCCCTACAAATATTTTCCTTGCATATTTTAATAAAAATAAGATTCCACACAGCATACCAGTCACAATTTGCTTTTTGCAAATATTGACAATGTAACTTGGGCGTCTGCCCATCTCAGAATAAGGCACACTCTCGTGCCTTCACACACAGGGGCTCACCTCCCCACTCCCCACTAATTTTGTTGGTTTGGTTTCGTTTTCTGGACAGGGACTTTCTATAGCCCTGGCTGACCTGGAACTTGAGATCCTCCTGTCTCAGCCTCACACCAAGGCTTGCAGGTATGGACCACTGTGTCCAGGTCTCTCTCTCTCTTTAACTTTGGGCTGCTAAGAACTTCACATTCCCACACCCACGCCCACACAACAAGCGCCTCCTACTCCAGCTACCATCTGGGGTCCTCTTTGACTTAGTGCCTTTGCTGTGTGGCCCAGTCTCAACCAAAAAGCCACTCTCAACTGTCCCATAACTGCACTTATAAATATTTCTGGGTTTCTCTAAAGGACAGAGACTCAAACAGCCAGTTTGCAACAGCATCGTGACAGCTGACTACACTAATGTCATAAACACCCTTGGTATCGATTGCCATGGTACAACCGGCATCCTCTGAGTGGAAACCACCAAGCCCAGCCAGGTGCACACTTTGCCCTGGATTGGCATGCCTTTGAGGTCGCTGTGGTCCCCTCCCTTCATACCAATTGGCACCGTTTGGCATCCACCTATGAGTAACCAGGTGCCTGCCAGCACCGTATGGGCTGCATCCTGCTGGATGTGTTCAGTGTTTGCTCTGTCCTCTGCGTTGCTGGCCCAGATTTGGTCTAATTCAAGTTCCACACCAGTGTGATCTAGAAAGTTTCTGCTCTGGTTGTGTCATCTGTGATCTTCTGGGCTGTCATGGCTCAGTGCCCAGAGCCCTCCATTCTTAGGAGTCCCCAATTCTATCATGAAATGATGGTATAAAAAGGAATGTGCCCTCATCAATTTTAAGTAACCCCGAGGTAGAGCTTGTGGAAGATAGGTGGAACCCATGCTTATTCCTTTCCCTTTATTTACCAGTTTGCACAATGATGAGGTGCCTATGAATATTTGAATAAATGGTAAATAATACATGTGTGGGTGAACTGATGGGGCTGAGAAGCTGGGGTTTTCTCTGTCAACCTCAAGTGCCTGGTTCTACAGCTTTCAGCCAGGACTCTGTATGTACAGGACGTGCTGGGGCACGGTTCACGATCTGTCACCTGCTTGCCCACCTTAGTTAAGTGATAAGGTGAGTGTGGGGATGTGTCTCAGTGGGTCAAGTGTTTACCCATTGTGCACAGAGCCTTGGGTTCAATCTCCAACACACACACCCAAACACATGCCCATGCATGTATGTACACACACATACACACACACACAGACACACACACACATATGACTATGGAACTGGAGAGATTGCTTTGCTAGTAAACATACCTTCTCTAAAACTTGACGGCCCAAGTTTCTTCCCCAGGCTCCACATGTTTAAAGGAAGAACCACCTCTCAAAAGTTGTCCTCTGCCCTCTACATGCATATTGTGGTGTTTGTGTACCTGAATGGACACACACACACACACACACACACACACACACACACACACACTTAACTTTTTAAAAATAACCAATACCTGTACTCCTAGCACTTGGGAAGTAAATGTGGGACTATCAGAAGTTCAAGGTTATCCTTGGCTTTGAGGCTAATTTAAGGCCGGCCTGGGCTTTGTGAGATGATCTCTTTTAAAACAGAAAAATAAAAATAAGAAGGAATTAAGGTAGTCAGGTTGCTGAAACATCTGGGATAAGGGAGTCTCTCCCCTCCCAAAAGCAGAAGTCTAGAAATCCAGCCAGATGGGAACCAGAGTCAGTCTCAGGGTCCAGAGCTGCCTGGCTAGGAAAGGCCTCCAAACCATAGGAGAGGGAGTCTGGACTCTTTGTGCAGAAGGAAAGTCTGAGTGTGCAATGGACCACTGGCCTCCAGAGTCCCTCCTAGGACATCCCAGCACACACCTGGCCACTCCTGCTCCAGAGTTATCAACTTCACCAGAGGACCAGAGGCCTACCCTGGGCCTTGCTGACCCTTCCCATCTTCTGGTCTCCTCAGGTGTAAGTGCAACCTGCATGCCAACCTGTGCACGGTACGAGAGGGCAGCCTGCAGTGTGAGTGTGAACACAACACCACGGGCCCTGACTGTGGCAAGTGCAAGAAGAACTTCCGCACACGTGCCTGGCGAGCTGGCTCCTACCTGCCACTGCCCCATGGCTCTCCCAATGCCTGTACGTATATAGCCTGCCCAGCTGCAGTCCCCATTCTGTGCCCCAGCATGGTGGCTCACATGTGCACACACAGAGGAGGGGAGGGGGCAGCTGGCATACATACACACACATGTTGCCCCTCCAGCTTCCCTCCTCCATGTCTTCTAGGCTGTTTCAGTCCTAGTTGCAGGCAGGCCAAACCTTCTCAGCATCTTGTCTGCCACCCTTTTTCATTCTGAGAGCAGGCAGGAACCCCATGGAGATGCAGAAAGGGGAGTATGGCGAATGCACCCTTGTACCCTAAGGAGTCTTATGAGGTGTGTGCCACATGTCACATGTCACATCTGGCCCTGCATCTGCAGCCCGGCTGCCAGCACTCAGTGGTGCTTTCACATTTTGTAGCTATATCCTTTGAGACTCTTGGTCTGAGCCCCTGTTCTCAGCCCAGTCTTGTCTCCCCTTGCTCAGCCATCACGGGAAGCCATGTGAGAGTTTTGTCTATACATGTCTGTGTCTGCATCATGAGCATCCTTTGAGAGATCTCCCTGTCCCCAAAACAGCTCCACAAGGATCTAGGCCATGAGCAGAGGAGAGCCTAGGCTGGCACCTGAAACACACCAAATGACCTGTGCAGCTGAGGCTACACCAGATGCCACATGTCGCTCCCCGAGTCCTTACAACACCACAGGAGTACTGCGACTAACCCGCCCTCCAGATGAGCACCCGGAGGCCCAGACAGCCCAGTGCCTTCCTGCTTCTACAGCCAGTTTCAGACAGCACGAGACCCAGTGACAAAGCCAGGGCCCACGTAGTTCCTAAACCACTTGTCCCATCTGGCCCCCTCCCTCACCCCTAAAAGATTCATGTGGCTTTAGACTGATCAAAGCTAAAAGCTGCAGCAAGGCAGCCAGTAACAGGCGTGGTGCGCCTGGGCTACAGCAGGCAGTGTGACAAGCCTTTGAAGAGGTGACTTGCCAGGCACCTCAAGGCACTCAAGGGTCTTCAAAGGCACAGAGGGGGCTTGGCAGGCTGTTGACCTGCCCCCTGTCTATCCCCCTCATCCTGAGTAACTCTCCACATCTCTTTGTATCCTAAACCTTCCTTTAGTCCTTGTTGCTATCTCTCATTAGTGGGCTTGTCTCCTTTCCATCTGTCCTAAGGCCAGACCCAACCCCCAGCACTTCTGCCTGGTTCCTTCCTCAGCCTCTTGACTGTCACCTCCACCATCACGGACCAAGACTCCCACCTGCAAAATACCCAGGGCCACTGTCCCCATGACCTACCTAAGCAGTAGACAAACAAACCTGAGCCGCTTTTGTGTGTCTCCTCCCTGCTGTGAGAGCCTGCTCCCCACCCCCACTTCCATCTACCTACCTCCTCTCAAGGACCTCCTCTTCATAATCACGGGGGCACCCCTTTCTAGGTGCCCACTACCTCAAAGCCTCGGGAATGAAACCCTAAGTTGTCAGCCCCCCCCAAGTACAAGGCCCCTGTGAGATCACCTTACCCCTCCCTCCATGTCTCCAGAAAGCCAAAATCCTCTATGCCCTGTCTCTTGGGATTGGGCCTTTGTCTCCCTCAGGGGCAGACTCTGAAGGAGTCTTGCCCCTATGCCCCACTCCCAGCACCTATGAGTCCTTGCTCTCAGCTCCCACACTCCCAAGGTCTCGTCCATATCACATGCATACAGTACCTGCCGAGGTCTGTAAGCCCAGAGTAGATGCCAGGAAAGCCACGGCACCCACCCGCCCCACTGTCCCTGCCTAAGGTAAAGCCTTTCTTAGAACCGCCTAGAGTGAAGCCATGACTGACTCCTTCCTTCTGTGACTGTGACAGTTCTATTCTGGGATGGTGGCACCCCCATCAAACCACAACCCAGGCTTCCTCTCCCAGAGAGGCACAGAATGCCTAAAGAGACTTAGATTCAGCTTCTCCCATTGTCATGTCTCCCAGCAGGCTAAGGCCACACCTTCAATTCTGTGCTGATAACTCCATCCTGAGGGCATTATCCTGCCCTAGGGAGCCTGAAGGTTGAGGGAGGACTTGTCACAATGTCCTGGGGAAGAAACAGTTTACAATGTCCCATCTGCAAACTAGACTAAAAGCAGCCTTCAGGCAGTCAGTAGCGTGAGTCCCCATAGGTATGGTCTCACTGAGGCTGCCCCTGTGACTGGACAGTCTCGGGCCCTCTAAGTTTCCTTCCCTTTAGTGGGCCTGGAGGACACCTCTGTGGCTCCCCCTCCCTTGTACACTTCCTGTGCAGGTGGAGATGGCCAGGCCTTGTGTCTAACACTGTAACCCTCTTGTGCTCCTACAGGTGCGGCTGCAGGCTCCGCCTTTGGCAGTAAGTACCATGCTCTGTACAAGACTCTGCGGCTGGGCCTGGAGAGCGGGCATGAAGGGGCTGCTATCTCAGGGTTATCTCGCCTCCATGTATCCTACTGCACCTAATCACACCCATCTGCCTCTCCACCTCACCTCAGGTCTCCCAGGAGCTTTCTTACGCTGCTTTGAAAGAAGGACAGGGCTTTTGTGTGATTTGGGTCTCTGACCCCTGAGTGGACAGACCGCCCTGTCTCCTCACACTCCATTCTGTCCTTTGTGCACAGCCAGAAATAGAGGCCTTCACTACGAGTGGCAGTGTCCGTCCCTTGAGTTTGACCATTTGGTACCTCGTCCAGGCAGCCTCCAAAGCCAGCCTACTCTGCCACAAGGCTGGAGGGGGCAAGCTCTGATGCCAACCCTCTGATGTCTCGGGAGTGTCAGGCTGGGGAAGGGCATCTGCAAGAGTGCAGGTGTCTTAGAAATCCCAAGGATAGTGAGGGGGTCTGATGTGGGCTCCTGTCGACTCCCATCCACTTGGTCTTCTCGAGCATGTAGTGGGGCCAGGTGGCTGTGCAATGCAGGGCACGGTAGCATCTCATTTAAACATTGCAAATTCACTCCCTGCCCCAAAGGATCTTCGACTACTCCCAAGAGTCAGCAGGAAAGGGCTTGTCAGTGTCAAACTGTGGCAGACCCCAGGCCTTAAGGATGCTTCCAAGGACTTCATCATGTTTCTGTGGGGACACACCCTGCCCTACTGTCTTGTCTCGGCCAGGCTGACCCTGTCTGGGATGCTAGTGGGTAGAGGGAACTGGGTTCTGCAAGCATCACTGGCCTCAACATCAGAGTAAGGAAAGGATTCTCTGGGATGCTCTACCCCACCCTTTCTTGCTTTCTCCATGTCTTGCCAGGTACCAGCAGGTCCAGAAAAAACCCTGCCCCCAAAGCCCCTATGGCCACTGAGGCCACAAGGAGGGGCCCTATCACTTCTACCCCCTCCACATCTACCATCCAAGTCCCTACAGCCCCAAGGACCCCACAGCCCACAGGTAGGTATGAGAGTACCCCCAGGGATGCCTGCCCCTTCCTTTCTTGCCTCCCTTACCCAAGGAGAGCAGACGCTTGCCTCTTAGAGTAGAAACTGCTAGCATCTAGCCCCATAAAAGCACTGGTTGAGGGGGTCCCCAGGCCATGTCAGGAAACCATTCTGTCAGGAGTCTTAGCCAGGGCAACCCCTGAAGCTCCTAGAATTGTCTTCTGCTTGTCCCTCCAAGCATTGTAAAGAAGGGCTCAGAGGCCAGTGTGGCCAAGGGTACAGGGGACATTGTAGGAAGGTGCCCATGACAGCAAGTCCACCCAGATATTCAGCCAGAAATGGTGCCTTGTCACTCACACATGGTTTGTTGTCCATCCATGGAGCTGGCTCAGGATCTATCCCCTGCTGGTCACCTACTGGTTACCTCTGTCCAGATGCTGGCCAGTGGGAAAACAGGGCTGGATTAGTGGAGGAGATTATGAGAAGAGACAGGCCCAGGCCAAATTCCTGCCTTACAGAAGGGGCTACATGTGCAGCTACACACAGGCCTACAGACTTGGCTGGCTGTTTGCCCTCCTGAAGCAGTATTTGTGTATACAAGTTATGTGGCATCCTGATGTGGCCCTCTGGATCACCTGGGAAACTCTTGCCAAGACTGGTCTACTGCAGATGCTGGGAATCTTAAAAAGATTCTTCCTGCCAGAGGGTACCAACAAGATGATACCAGCAAGATGGTAGCCAAGTAACTTCCTCCTGGCTCCAGCAGCTCATCCCTCCCCAACCCTTTCAGGGGAGACTTGCTGAGGGTCCTTATTCCTTGGATAGCCCTGACCTTTCTCCTCTTTCATTCATTGTCCCTGCCCAGACACTCCTTGTCCCATGGCAGGTGACATCTGAAGATGGAGATCCCTCCAGCAGTTGGGGAAGAGATGAACCCCACACTCTGTCCTGTCACTGTCTGCTCCACAGAGTAGCCTCCCCAGGTCAACAGACAGCCTTGAGAAAGTCGCCTTCCCAGGATCACACCACAGGGGCTCACCCTGAACCTCTCTGTGGAGAACTGTGGAGGGAGCTGGACCAAGAGATGAAGACTTTTAGCGGAAACCTCTGTGTCCTTTTGAAGTGGAGGAATCTGGGCTTTGAGGCTTAGCAGCCTGGGCCTCCTTCAGAGACCTTTGGACTTTGCCGAACCTGTGATGGGGAGAGGGAAGCAGAAATAAGCAGGAAGGGGTGGGGCACTCTGCCTGCTACTGACCAGTGGTCCACCTGGGTGGGAGACAAGCTCTGTCAGGTACTGAGGAACCATGAACCCACTTGGGAGCTGCCTTTCTGTAAGTGGTGTGGGGCAGACTGTGAGGTTGAAAGGTAAATATGAGAAGGCAGAGAGGGCCCAGTGAGCTCTCTCCAGAAGTGGGGTCTGAGTTCTGAAACTCCCCCTGGGGTACAGGACTGGCTGACTCCAGGACTTTGCTAGTGAGCAGAGGCATGACCATCTTCAGCAACAGCAAACTTTCAACGACTGTCAGATCTGCAGTTCTGAGCCCTGCACTGGATAGCTGAGCATGAAGGGGAGGAGGCAGCTTCAAGGTAACAGCCAGCAGCCTGCAACTTCACATCTAGGACATCCTTGGCTCCTGTGTGGCCTGTGCTTAGAGTCCCCGGGACACTTGGCATACCTAAAAAGATCTGGATCCCAGTTGCATGTAGGTGTCTGGCTGGCTGAACAGTGTTATCTTCCTAGTCTCCCTGGGGGAAGGGATGAAGGCTTAGGAAGAAGCTGCTGCATCTATGGCATGCAAATTATACCTTGATAAAGTCATTTTGAGAGAGAGAGAGAGAGAGAGAGAGAGAGAGAGAGAGAGAGAGAGAGAACTTCCCAAGGTCCCAGGAAACCCACAGTCCAAGCAGGAGCACAGGACTGGCTCACTCCATCCATTCTCTGTCCCCTCTGCCATCCAGGGATACTGCCCTGAAGTCTCAGGTGCTTAGAAGTGGCCCCACCATTAAGACCTAGCTAGCATGGGTTCTTGGTTCCTTTGGACCCTCTGTCTAGCCTTGACACACAACACAGGACACCTGAGCATGTCCTAGCAAAATGCAGCCAGAAGCTTTCTCTTCCTGGACCCAGCACCCTCCACCAGATTCTCAGACCTCTTTAGCTACAGCCCAGCTGAGTCTTGAAACCCCAGACCCAGATGCTGTCTGGAAGGCAGTGCTCTCCTGAAAGCCAGGCTAGAAAGCCTAGTCCTTCCCAGCCTCCTCAAGGGGCTTGGGGAAGCCAAGCTCAGAAGCAAGATGCCTTCGGGGTGGTTTTACCAGGGCTCTAATTAAACCCTTGCCAATTTGGGTCCTGCGGCCTCGTCTCTTCACTGAATACCATATTAATGTCAATTTGATATCCAAAGGCTTCAAGCTCCCAGCTGGGAATCTCCCGCCATTTTTTACCTGGTAGAATTTCTTTTTGTTTCTCCATCAACCACCACGAATAATCCCTTTTCAGAAGGGAAGACATTAGCTTCCCCTGACCCCCACCCCCACAATCTTCTCCCAGTTCTGTCCTTTGAATTTAGCAAAGTGATTGCTGCCTGTGCTTCTTGCTGTGTGTTCAGCTCTGGGAACTGAGTGTTGCGGATGGGGCAGTTGGTGACTCGTGCCGAGGTCCCTGATCCTCAAGGCAATGATCAGGAAGGAGAATTAATTAGACATCCAACTCTGAGGAACCTGCTAGAACTTTCTCAATGTGTCCATCACGCTGGCCAGGACAATGTCCCCCAACACAGCATTAGCCCGAGGCTTCACACAAAGAGGGAAGGGTTTTGAAAGCAGTGAAGGAAGGTGAAGGAAGAACTATCTAAAGCCCACAGGGCCTCAGGCATGGGGGCCTCCTCTCATCAGCTTTCAAATGTGCGCATATCCTCTGCAGCTGCAAGAGTGTAGATGCTGCCTCTCTAGTGAATTTGGACCATGGTTCATGGCCAGTGTAGACGGGGCCTGTAGTGCTGCTTCTTACAGGAGCCTCTGAAGGGAAGGGGCATCATCCCTTGAATGACTTGATTTCTTCTCTTCTTCCTCCCAAGGTCAGACCAAGCCACCTACTGTGACCCCCCTTGGGGACAGCTCTTTCTGGCCCCAGGTGTCCTCCAGTGCAGAAGGTATGAGGGCAGGGCCTATGCCTGGCCTGAGACCCCAGGAGTCCATTTTAGACCCTCCCTTATGGTAAGGGTAGCAAGCTTATGTGGCTGGAGACCCCAAGAACTGGAAGGAGTTGGGAAAAAGAACTTAGGGTCAAAGCAATGAGGTCCTATAGCTATTGTTACCCCCTATCCCCAGCTCTGCCCCCATTGGAAGCCAGTAGGTAACATCTCTAACCCTTCTCTGAGGGCTTCAGGGTTTATAGAAGGATGTCCTTTATTACAGGGACTGCTCTTCTCCCTCCTCACAATGTGGGTCACATGTGGGATACATAGGCAGCTGATGGGGCCCAGAGAGGGTCAGGTGGACCCAGAATGGGCGTGGCTATGAGTAAATGAAGGTGCAGAAGAAGCCTGAGGCAAAGGCTTGGCACTTAACCAGTGAGGGTGTGAGTCATGTAGAAGCCCCCAGGACCAGGTCAAGTGAATTAATTATTCTCCCATGGTGGGGAAACACCCAGGACAGGGGGCTCATCTGTAGCCATAGATGGACGTGAATGTACCTGGGCTAGCTTGACTCTTCAGAAAGGAAGGTTGTCCTAAGCTGTCCCCAGTTGACCTGTTCTCGGTCCTGTTGTCCTTGCCCCACCCCATCCAACATCGCAAGCTCCCCTCCAACTGCCCCCCCCCCAACCTGGAACGAATGAGCAGTGAGGCGGGCTTTGTGCGCCCTCTACTGGCAAATGACTACACAACGGGGGGGGGGGGTCACAAGTACTTTTAGCATCCTAGAGGTTCCTCAATCAACACATCCTCTCTAGAGATGAATACACGAGTCATTTCCTACCTTGGTCCCACTGAACAGCCATGGACTCCTAGAGGGAAGCCTGGGGCCTGTTTTCTCAATGATAATAGCGTGCTTACCTTCAAGGATGCTGGGATTCCAGGCAGGGAAGGGTAGTGCTACTGCATTCTTGGCTTGTTGACATTTGCAAAGACAGCAAAGGACCCATCCTAGCTAGAGCAGAAAAATGTCCTCTGAAGGAAAGAAAATGCAGTCTTAAATATATTTAACATATTTATTTTATGTGTATGTTTTGCTCGCACGTATGTATGTGCACTACATGTGTGCCTGGTGCCCATGGAGGTCAGAAGAATGCTGGAACTGGAGTTACAGGCAGTTATGAGCTAACACAGGTGCTGGGAACTGAACCCATGTCCTCTCTAAGACCTCCAGCCCCAAGATGCAGTCTTTAATGCCAGGTTTAGGCTGGGGATTTGATGACCAGGGGAGACTGGGGGACAGAGGGAAAGGGCAGAAGCACGGTGCCATTTGCTTTCAAACAGCCAAATGTCTCTCAGTGTCAGCAAATGTCTTAGCGGCAGGGAGAGGGTGTCAGGAGATGGAGAAGGTACATGGGGATTGTTCCAGAAGATGTGTAAGTGTCTTCAGGGACCAGGGCAGTAGGTACCCATTGTCATGGCTACAAGGTGCTTCAGCCTGGAACTCAGAAGAACCACACTCCACACACTCCAGTGCCTTGGTCTAGCTTCTCCCTTGGTACGAATGGCTTCCCTGGTGGCACAGATGGCTTCCCTGGTGATTGGACCGTGGCAGGTATAAAAACTCCTTTCTCATCTCTCTAAGCTGTGGCTATCTCTGTCGCTGTCCCTTCCCAAGCCAAGGACTCTACACTTTTCCAGCTCAAGCCCAGATCTCCTCAGGTGATACCCATTGAAGAATTTCAAGGTAAGAAGATGCCCTGAGTCAGGCCTCCCACCTCCTCATCCGTTCACTGGAGAAAAGACAATGCAGGACAGGGCTAGCTAGTTGGTACCAACTCAGAAAACCCTCCCAGAATATCTGGGTCAAGGTTAAGCTGAGTCTCTCCAGCCCCAAGGGAGCTGGAAGCTGGGATGAGTCAGAAGTCAACTCAGGCACAGTGGGCAGGCACATGGCAGAAGCAGCAGCTGCCACAAATAGCCTGTCCTGGCTCCCCTGGGGGGTGTGGCCCAGGGGCTTGTCTTGGTTGGAGTGGAATCTGGGACACCCTGGTCACTGGCAATGCTCTTTGGGGGCATTTGGAGGATGTTTTACGGTGTCTCTGGAGGGTCAAGGTAAAGAATCGGGTCGGGTAGACCCATGCGTGGATCCAGTAGCTCTCCTAGATGTATCACGAAGGTTTCTCCAGGGTTTCCTGTGCCTTTGACCATATGGAGACCAGGTCAGCACCACCATGGTCATCACAAGAGAGGGAGCTGAAGTCCTCTAGGGATAGCTGCACAGAGGGTGGCCAGCTTTCATGTGCAATATAGCATTGACTGGATGTGGACTTGCATGACTGTAATTCCAGGAGGTGGAGGTAGGAAGACCAAACATTCAAGGTCATTCTGAGCTAGTTATTGAGTCCCTGGTCACCTGAGCTACTTGAAACCCTGTCTTAAAACAATAAAACCAAAATCACCTGTGGGAGGGCGAGTACAAGGTCCCACACTGGCTCAGAGGTGGCTTTGGTTTAAACTCGACAGTGACATTCGCAAGCTGGGCGGAGACCAGAGGAAGCCAGGAGATAGGTGCCCAGAGTCTTGCTGAAACTAGCAATTCAGTACCAATCAAACTTGTGGGACATCCAGGCCAGTAAGAAGGGTCCTATAGGGACCTGCAGAAACAGTAGCCAGTTTCCCTCTTCCAAAGCAGCATGGGAGGAAGGTTCTGTTCCATTCCATCATGTCCACATCTGTGTATGACTCCATTCATCCATAGGCCCTTGAGGGGACTAAAGCAATCCTGGAACTTTTGCACTGCCCTCCATAAATGCAGTCTGCAGCATGACCCTGCCCTCCTAATCAGCTGGATGCCCAGCATGTGGCATCCTTCAGACAGTACCTTGCCCTGAGACCCAGGCAGATGTTAGCATGCCCCTGCCTCCCTGACTGTCATGGGTTCCTGGGGATTCAAAGCTTACAGGGCGAGCCTTATCCACATGCTACAGAAGTGCCCCTGACCTGAAACCCCTTCCAGATCCTCCTCCTAAAGGTGTTTCCTGCCACCTTCCCTGCATATTCTTGGTTGTGCCCTTCTCTGTATCACTGACCACTGGCGTTTCTCCCACTTGGCTGGTCCAGACTGCGAGTGCTACGGCCACTCCAACCGCTGCAGCTACATTGACTTCCTGAACGTAGTGACCTGCGTCAGCTGCAAACACAACACTCGAGGACAACACTGTCAGCACTGCCGCCTGGGCTACTACCGCAATGGCTCTGCCGAGTTGGATGACGAGAACGTCTGCATTGGTAAGCACCAGGTGCAGGGGTGGGCCTCAAACCCTGCAGCTGTGGAGGAAGTGCGGACACCCCATGGTGAGGCCCTCTCCATCTGGGCATCTCTAGGGGACAGAGGCCCTCCGATCCACTACTAGTGACCCCCAACTGTAAAGGAAGCAGAGATGCTAGTAAGAGCTTAAGACTTGCTGTGCAAAGTTGGCCCATTGCTCGTCTTCTCTGGGCTCATAGAAAGCTGGGCAGTAGACTAGGTGAGCAGTTTCTATCTCTCTGTTGCTGAAACTGTCCTTCAAACTTGAGAGCCAGCCGTCTAAAGCTGCAACGCTGTGCCTGCCTTCATAGGCACCCACTCTTTCTTCAGCATCCTAGTCCAGTACTGGCTTTTCTGTAGAGAAGCCCATGGCACTCCTTGGACCTGGACAGGGGACAGACCCTAAAAGCCAAACCCATAGCCCCCAACTGATACCCAGTAGCATAAAAGGGCAGTCAGGACTGCCCATCTTCTGACATGTTTGCCGCAGGTACCAGGTAGGTCTTAGGTCTGTGGGCTGCCAGATCTTAGCCATCAGTCAGCAGAACCACTGACTATCACACACACACACACCCGCTGCCATCACTCCCCCGCCTGCAGTCAGCAGAACCACTGCCCATCCCTCCCGTCCCCACTGCCCCACACCTGATCAGCTGCAAAGCTAGAGCTGTCACTCTGGATAATGGCTGAGGCCTTCAGATAATTCCATCAACTCTAAAGTGATCGAGCAGAATTGTGTTGCTAGTGTCACACAGGGCCAGCTTCAGGGACAGGGCGGGGCTAATGGATCTGATTAGAGGTGCTCCTTCTTGTCTGTCTGTGCCTCCATCTGAGGCCAAGGACTGGGGGCCAAGGACAGACAGACAGACACACACACACACACACACACACACACACACACTGTAGTCTCCTGGTCAGACACTTGTCACCTGTTACACTTGGTATTGGTAGTCCCCTTCAGAAAGAAGGATGGGGCTGGCTCAGCCCTCACAGTGAAACTAGAAAAAGAGTGTTGGATGCCAGGGGAGGAAGAACTATACAGAGCCTTCTCTCGCCATGTGAATGTGCCAACAGTCCCCAGGACAGCCCAGCCTTGTGGGGAGCATCACCAGGGAGCACAAGAGACCCAGATGAGGATATAAAGGCGGGTTATAGAGGCTGGGCCTGGCAGGACCCATTTGTAGGTGTTCACAGGCCACTCTGGCTGCACATGTCCTATGCTCTTGCTTCCCACAGAATGTAACTGTAACCAGATCGGCTCCGTGCACGATCGATGCAATGAGACAGGCTTCTGCGAGTGCAGGGAGGGCGCAGTGGGGCCCAAGTGCGACGACTGCCTTCCCACGCACTACTGGCGCCAAGGATGCTATCGTAAGTAGACCCGGCCCCTGAAGGCAGAGAGTCTTTAGGCTGGGAGCACGGTCCAGCATGGTGGGAGGAGCCTACGTGAGCCCGCTGCTGGCTGGGGGCGGGCTTTGAGCACGTGGCTTCAGTGAGACGTGTCTGATGCAGCAGTGGGCAAGGGCTTTAAAGTGTTTGGGGAAGGGCTCGAGTGGGCATTGCTCGGTCTTAGTGGACGGGGAGTCCTTGGCAAGTGGAAGCCAGGAAGGAGGGGAGCCAGAGATCGAAGGGAAACTGATTAAAATTGGCTGAGAGCGCTGGAGTTTGCACTCAAAACATGAAGGCTTGCGGAGATCGGAGGAACATAGGCTGTCAGAGCGCTCTAGGTACCCGCAGCAGAGTATGCAAAACAAAACAAAACAAAACTCTGGGGCAGACAGTGGGTGCTGGAGAGCCGCGCCACTGCTGGGGAAGAACGGGAAAGAGTGGGGGGGTCAATGGCAGGGGACAGGGAGGGTCCAGGTCCCACCCTGCAAGGATGTTTCTCACGGTGTGCGTCCCCCCGGGGGAGTGTCCCATCTCCCTTTTGCAGAAGCTCAGTCCATCCCCACAGCTGCCTCAACTGTCCCCTCCTGCCCGCAGCTAACGTGTGCGACGACGACCAGCTGCTCTGCCAGAACGGCGGCACCTGCGAGCAGAACAAGCGCTGCGCCTGCCCGCCAGGCTACACCGGCATACGCTGCGAGCAGCCCCGCTGTGATCTCGCTGACGACGCTGGCCCGGACTGTGACCGCGCGCCAGGCGCCGCCCCGAGCCCCGACACTCTGCTCGGATGCCTGCTGCTGCTCGGGTTGGCCGCCCGTCTGGCCTGCTGAGCCCATTCTAGGGGTCCGGGGATCCCGGGCCCGGCGGCGACACGGGTGCGGCTGAGCTGCTCCCAGGTGCTACTCGCAGAGTCATCCCGCCCTCCCTGCTCCGCCCGCGCTCACCAGACCCGCCTGGCACTGCCCGCGCCGGCCACAGGGGGCGCTGTGGAGCCCTGGCCCGGCGGACTGCGGATTTTCAGTTTTTTATGACCTAATGTCTTTATCATTTTCCATTTTCTTATGTTTCTGTCTTTGTTCTCTCTTTTTTCCTCCTCCTCCTCCTCTTTCTCTTCTTCTTCTCCTCCTCCTCTTCCCCCCTCCCTCCTCCTCCTTTTCCCCCTCCCCTCCTCCCTCTTCCCCTCCTTCCTCTCCTCCTTCTCCTTTCCCTCCGCTTTCCTCTACTCCTCTCCCTCTTCCTCTCCCCCTCTTCCTTTCTTTTGCTGGCGGTGAGACAGGAACTGGGGAGAAACGCTGCTCACCCCAACACCCGCAGGTACACACACACACACACACACACACACCTCTTGCGCACACCCCAGCGCCTGTTCCTGGCTGCCACCATCAGCCTGGAACTCCAGTTGCCTACAACTCTACTAGTCGCTGACTTGATTCTCTTTTGTATTTTTTTTTTTTTTTTTTTTTTTTTTTTTTTTTTTTTTTTTTTGGCACTCACCAGACCCCCAGGCCCCCAAGGAGGTCTGGAGATAGAGGAACTCACTGTCTGGGGGAGGGGTAGGACAAAGGGCGGGAAGGGGGTGGAAACCTTGTTTTCTAGAGAACTATTTTATTTGTATCCACTGTCCCTTGTGAGGACGGACTCGGGTGGGAGCTGGTCACCGAAGGTGGCTGACAGAGTACAAGCCCACAGTAAAGCGACTTCACAGCTGCCTCTGCCTGCTTGCTTCCTGTGGTGATAGACTGTCCAAAGGCTTGGGTAAAGAAAGGAACCCACAAAAAAGCTTGAAAGACTCTGTATTGGGGCCACTCTTCCCAATCTGCCCTCTCCTTGTACCCTCCCCCAGTTTTACCTTCAGCTGGCCACCATCTAGTAGGTGGGTCTCCAAACAAAGATGCCCCACCCCTTTCTACAGCTCTCCCAAATCTAGAGTATCTGCCATGGAAGCCCCAGGAAGATAACCAGGGAGAATTCTTGGAAACCTGCTGAACCCCATGCTGATTTGTAAACTGCTTCTGTGGCTGTCTGGGATAAATGTGTTGGCTCAGGAGCCTCTCAGGTCCAATATGAGGTTACACAGAACTCCCAGCTGCTGCCTGCCTGGCCGGTGCATCTGAGGTGGGCACTACACATGCTTGCTCAGGCGATTTGGCATGTGAGGACCCAACAGGTCACTGAAGCTGGCCCAGTGTCTGCAGCTCAGGATCCTCCTCTGCTCGCCCTGCAGGAGGTCCAAGTGTCCCGTGGCTCCTTGTCGTGGTTCCTAGTTGTCCCCCTGCTCCCACCTGAGTCACCTCCTTGTATGCGATCTGCCAGCAGCTCTTTCTAGCCTGGGCTGTTCCCAGGTCTTTGCTCAAGTCTCTGATAAAAGGTAAGACAGTGCTGACCTTTACAAGACATTTAGATAGGGAAGATGGGCTGGGCGCGGTGACACATGCTTTTAATTCCAACACTTTCGAGGCAGAGACAAAGGGATCTTTGTGAGTTCGAGGCCAGTCTGGTCTACACAGCTAGGACAGCCAGGGCTACACAGAGAAATCCTGGCTGGAGATTGGGGAGAGGACAGAAGATGGAATGTTGACTGAGACCAGCTCCTACTAGCCACTCTCTGCTCTGGTCCCCTGCCTTAGGCTTCAAGAGTCAGTTCCAAGCTCTAAGGATGGTTTCTGTCAGGTCCCTGGCTCCATACATGAACCCCAACATGCATAAGATATAAGCAGAAGTGACAGACAGGACTTTCACAAAATTCCTAAAAGCCCTTCCCCCCACCCTGGCCACACTGGGCCCAGCCCCTCTCCTGCCTCTCTCCCTGGTGCTCAGTCTGAAGTGTGGAGGCAGGAGCAGGCTGGCTGAGCATGAGCACAATACCCCCTAGGATGCTGGAGCAGATGCAGAATAAATAAGCAGAAGCAATAAACACCCATGGAAGGCTGTGAGGACCAAGGCTCTGTTTCAGGCAAAATTGCCAGTCCCTAAATCTTTGGCCCTCCAGGCTTGACATCCAGACCCCAGAGTCCACTGAGTTCAGAGAGAGACCAAAACACCCAGTTCATCACACAAGATCAACACCCAAACCTGGGACATCTCTCTCCAGAGCGGGGTGGGCGTCTACCCTTGGTAGGGGCGCAGAGGGTGAGATGATGCAAGCCCACCTTCCCGTGGATGGCTGCAAAGCTGGGGTGTGGAGGATGATCCTGCAACAGTTAGAACCACGGTGATCAAAGCCTCTGCCCTGGAAGCAGAGGAATGAGCCCGTGTGCACAGATTAGCAAAGGCTGAGAGTCCCAGGAAGACTCTTAACACAGAGAGGAGGGAATAGAACAGGGAGTAGAAAGGGCCCAGCCTTGGCCTGACCCATGGGTTGGGTGGGGCTGTGGAGCAGACATGCTATCCTGGAAGGGCTCTTGTTTTGAACAGGATGTTGGGGTATAGAAGGAGGCTGCTGGGCCTGTTTGGGAGAGGGGGGACAGAGCCTCCTTCCTGAAAGAGGCTGTGAGCCCAGTACCAAAAGCTACCTCATACACATACCCCTTTATGTCACCGGGAGTGTCCTACTACACTGGAGGAGCCTGGGAAGAGAGGGGGACCCACCCTGTCCTTCCTGACCTCTCAGCTGGCCTTGCTGTGTCAGCATCCCTTGGACTAGCCAGTCATCTCCAGAGCAAACGGATGTTACAGCTCACTGTAAATCAGAATGGCATCCCCAATCCCTACAGACTGCTCAGGCCCTGACCTCGGCTGGAGGTCAGGGTGGAGGGAACATCGCCAGTAGCCATTTGGGAAACTCTGATATCTTCCAGACCATAAAGCAAAGGAGAAAACAAAATCACCCAAGCCAGAGTCGAGGCTCAGCTTTTGATGTCTGGTTCTCCAAGGCCCAGGCAAAGCGGGAGGCAGCCTTGGCCCAGCTGGGCTCATAGCAGCACCCACCTGAGATACCATCTGGGTGTCAGGATGTTGGCCCTGACCTGATCCCAGGGCCAGGCTTTCGCCTTGGCTCTGCAGCCTGTGCAGCTCTTAGTGTTAAAGATGGGGAAGCCCAAAGCACCAGGGTTCCAGTGACCACAGCAGCGACCCTACCCCAAGTGCTGACATCCACAGGTATCCTACAAATGCTCAAGCTGAGGTAGACTTGCCCTACTTTGAAAATTATTGTGTTAGAAGGAAGTGATGGCTCATTTTACAGAGGGGCAAGTAGAGGCCAGGAAGAAGGAAGTGACATGCTATCCTGGCAGGGCTGAAATCATTGATTTCTAAGGAATGGGTGAGATCGCCCCTAAACCCTGGCAGGCCTCTGCAGGCCTCTCTGCCCACCTCCCTCTTCTACTCTGAGTGGGGGATCCCTGGGGAGCCTGGCTTCATCCTATTGACTGCTGGGAGCCAGGGGAATGCTCCCCATACACCGAGGCTGCCTTGGCCCTGCCCCCTAAATAAACAGGACTGCTGTGTTGGCAATCTTGCCTCCAACCATGCTTCACAGTTATGAGGCATTTATGGGCATCTTGGGGAACAGCTGGCATCTCTTCAAGGTCTGGGAGAAATGGGGTGTGTGGAAGGATCCGGCCAGCTTCCCCAGAGTGAGGTACCTAGCCCATCCTCTCTCATCTTAGATGGGGATTGTATAAGGATAGGCTTGGATAAAAAGCTTAACCGATTCTTTCTTCCTGTTCAAAGCACACATTGCAATGTATAGGGACGTAAGAAAGCATGAGAACGCTAACAAAACCTATGTATACTTTGAGACAGGTCTTGCATTGCAGTCCAGACTGGCAGAGGCCTCCTGATCCTCCTGCCTCCCTGGCTTCCTTTATGCCAGGATGACAAATGTGTGTCAACTTCACCCAGCTAGTAATTTTTATATTAAAATTATCCACAAGTCTCTACTCAGAGCTAATAGCTGTCAATGTTTCTGATAGACATTTTCTAGTATTTTCTGTAACAAGCACCCCTATGGGAATTAATCTTGTCTTTCCTTCCAATCCCACAGGATGCTGGGATTACACAGGGCAGCTTCTGTGTGTATTCTGGAGATCCAAATTCAGGTCTTCACACCTTTGTGGAGAGTGCTTTACCCACTGAGACTTTGTTTGGTCTCTCATTGAATCTGGGGCTTACCTCCCAACTGGTGCTGTCTGTCAAACTCCAGGCATCCACCCTTCCAAGTGCTGTGCTTATGGTGGGCACCACTGCACCCCAGCCACGTAAGCACTTCCTAACTGGGTTGCCTCTACAGCCCTGTAAAGGCTTAAAGGTTAGCACAGCCTTTCTTGCCTTGCTCTTAAACCTTTGTCTCTTCCCTCCCAGCCTCAGCTGTTGACAGAAGGACTCCAAATCCCAGCAGGAAATTGCTATATGTTTCTCTGTGAGGACAGGGCCTGGCCATGGCCATGGCCATCCACTCCCACCCCCCACCCCCACCCCCACCACCCCCACCACATGGCTGTGTTTCTGGTGGCAAAGAAGACTTTGCTGTCCTGGATGTGCAGGCAGGCTGGAGGCAGGAATCCTGCAGGCTGCCAGGTAGTTTCCAACCTTAACTAAACAAACAGGTGGCCCTTGGGACACAGCCAGGAGCCGAGATGAGCCCTTAGTTGACCAGTGCTTACATGGCTGGCAAAAATAGGGTAGCAACAAAGACAGAGAAGAGGGCGGCCCAGGGCAAGGGCCTGGAGCTTGCCACCTGCATTTGAAGCTGGCCTTGATAGCTATACTTTGTGTGACTTTGTGTGACTCAGTCACTCCGTGTCTTGTTTTCTCATCTGTGAAAAGGGACTGGCAGGAGTACTGGTCTCCTAGGGATATCTCTGCGTCAGTGAGTTCATACTGGTAGGAACACGCCTGGCCTGTCAGTTGTCAGCCAATGGCTACTGCTTTATGGCTTGGTTACCCCTCTCCCGTCACCTCCACATCTGCCGTGTGACACAGCCTCTCCCTTGCTCCCTTTCTCCTCTCTTCTCCCACACACCAGTGTGTTAGGCGCACAGGCGTGATGTGTGGCATCCTTGGTGCCGAAGTCCAGCCTCAGCATGAGGAGGGTCCTGAGAAAGGGGTGAGTGGGAGCCTCTGTCAGTTCAGGTGCTCTCTCTCTCTCTCTCTCTCTCTCTCTCTCTCTCTCTCTCTCTCATTGCCCCATCTGGTCAGAGATTTATTTACTAAAATTACATTAATCAGATCTTTTGAGTATTGTTAATCATTTTCTAAAAACAAAATCCATGATTATATAAATTCTAAAAATCCCAGATCATTACCCACACTCCGCCCCCGCCCCCCCCCCCATTCTTTGAAATAAAAACTAAACACAAAACAAAAAAAAGTACATTTCCTCACTGCTTGCCCTCAGTGTCTCAGTGTGCTCATCACGGGCACAGCTCTTGGGGTCCCCTGGTACAGCAGACAGCAGTCGTTACAGTGACTGTTTTTGTGTGAGAACGAAGTACCAACTTTTCACATGCTTATACATCATCTTTTAATTCTCTAGCTTTCGTTTCCTTATCCTAGAAATTCCATGGCCTCATGTCCAAAGCTGACAACCTCTCTGTGACCGCAGACTCACCAGCCCACCATCCTTTCCATTAAGGCCACCCACTCCTTCTAATACTGTTTGCTTCTAGATCATCCACACACCTTCCTCCTACAAAATAAACCCATGTCTTTTTTTTTTTTTTTAAATATATTCCTCCTTATTTTCCTAACTGTGCCTTTTCTTCTCTATCCTTATGTTCCCAAGTTCATCCTGGCTTATTAATAATACAGCAGTCATTGGGCCAGAGGGTACCTGAGTCTTTTCATATAATTCCAAGTTTAAGGCCAAGTCACATGATGTGCGGTTTTTACAAAGAACCATGCAGGGTTTTATGACCTCTGTAGTTAGATATCTAGGTCCTTACCCATGGCCCTAAGGGCCAAAGAGAAGGAATGCTTGTTCCTCATCCCCTAAAGCCTCATGACTACCTCCATCCCTCATTCCAGAGAACCACATCTGTTTCATTTATTATGGAGTGATTAGCTCTGAGTAATAGGGGAAGTATATTCCCCAGAGAGTGAGATTGATAGTAAAACACATAGACGAGACAGCAGATCAGCTGCAGGGCAACAACAACCATCTGCATACTTGGATCCACGGCCCTGCGATGGATGCTCCAGGGGCAGGAGCCATGTCACCTGCCCTTCACAGCCATGTTGGATCTGGCACTTGTCAGCTAATAAAGCCCAGCCCTTCCACTTGCCCTACTCCTTCCCAGAGTTAGGCAGCTGCCCAGCATTCATACCACCCGGGACCAGAAGAGTCTGCAGGCCTTTGCCCACTGTGCCCAGGGTCCCCCTGCTTCTGGACTGCCCTCTTTGTAGCAGCCAGAACCCTCAGGGCAGGAACCTTTCTGCTTACTTCCTCGTGGCTGGCCTGGAACTCACAACAAATCTCTTTCCCCAGCCTTGAGTGCAAGGATTACAGACGTGAGGCTTGCTTCTTCTGTTTGCTCTCCTGTACTTGTTTGGTAGATTGGGGCTTGGAACTAGGCAGGGGACATTAGCAGAACTGGAGAGAGAGGTATGGATTGGGGAACCAGGAAATGAAGATCATAGGACTGGAACTCCCAGTGGCCTTTCTGGAAGGCACAGATCGTCCTGCGGCTGTCCTGGACTTCCCAAGGTGAGGAAGTCCTCTGGCTTGCATCCACTTTACTCTGCTGAGCCTGGCCTGCTCAGCACCATTCCCTGCCTCATCCCTTCAAGGTTCCGCTAGACCCAAAGATTCTCAAAGAGGTATGCTGAGGCTGGAGGAAGGATATGAGGGTCAGGTAGGGCTGGCTCTAAAGAAGTCCCAGGGGCCTGGCTGAGACCTAGAACCTGGAGGCAGTAGACAGGACTGGTCCAGGGCTTGTAGAGCAGGCCAGTTTGACATGCTGGAATCACAGACTTGTGGACAGCTTTGTCTGGGAAGTGTCTTTGATTCCCAGAGGCAGGGAGACCAGCTTCCAGGATCCCTGTGCATCCAGGAGAGGAATGAGTTCACAGGTGGAGGCCCATATCCATCATGCAGACATAAGAGGCGCAAGCCTTTAATCCCAGCACTTGGAAAGCAGAAACAGGCCGATCTTTTTGAGTTTGAGGCCAGCCTGGTCTACAGAGTGAAGTTCTAGGAGAGCCAGGGCTAGTGAGACCTTGTCATGAATAAAATCCCCCATCATGCTATGAGTTCAGAATGCATGCTGAACAATCAGAACCACGTTTGCATTGATGTCTTGGGACTGTTCTAGGGGGAGTGGCCTGAGTCCCTCTCACATTGACCTATGATCTAGAAGGGTTGCAGGCTCTGCTGGGCATGCAGGAGCAACAGCATGCCGTGTGGCAAGGAGACTGGAAGGAAGACAGGGGGATGGGGAGGGAGGGAATTGCACCCCTAGGGCCTTTCCCACTGTACCTCCCCTTCCCCCACCTGACACCCAATTCTACTTATTCCTCCTGATTTCAGTTCTAGAAAGCTCCAGGAGAACAGGAATGTTTAGAGTGCCAGGCCCAGCTTGGAAGCATTCTTCTCTAGGAGGAGGGGGGGCTTCAGAGAGTAAAGGTAGATTCCACGGCTGGGCAGAGGCTGGTTGCTGGAGCCCCTGGACCAGCAGGGTCAGAGGAGTCTTTAATAGAATACGGACAGCCATGAACTCTTACCCAACATGGGTTGTTTTTCTCAAGACTATATAGCAATACTCAGAAATTATCATTAGGGCATGGAAAGGGTGATGGGAGGGTGGGCACTGGCACAGGCCCAGAGGGACAGGAGGAAGGCTTCCATATTGCACGGCATGGTAAGTGAGCAGCATTGACACCACTAGCTGAATATTTCAAACGATCTAGAAAGGGTCCTAACAAGCAGGCATCGCAAGGATGAACGTGCCTGTCAGCCTGACTTGATCATTACACACCATGGACCTGTGCTGACAGGTCATATAGACACCATAAAGGAGCCCAGTTCCTGGAGTCATTAAGGGTCAGAAGATGGCTCAGTGGGTAATGGCGATCGCTGCTAAGTCTGACTGCCTCAGTTCAATCTCAGGAGCTACATGGGAGAACAGAAACAACTCCTACAAATTGCCCTCTGACCTCCGCAGGCAGCAAGTACTGTGGTATGTGTGCATGCACACACAAAAGACATAAAATGCAATTTAAGGGCTAGAGAAGTGGTTCAGTGGTTAAGACCACTTGTTGCTCTTGCAGAGAACTTGGGTTCAATTCCCAGCACCCACATGGCAGCTCACAACCACTTGCAACCCCAACTTCAAGGGATTCAAGGCCTCTATGAGCATACATACACGTGGACATACCCACTGCCCCCAGCCCCCATATTCACATAATTTTGAAAACTAAAGGTTTGAATTTCCAAATGTAAAATGGTCAGCTTTTAAATGGATACATTAAATGACATTAAGAGCTGGGGCTGGAGAGATGGCTCAGGGGTTAAGAGCACCGACTGCTCTTCCAGAGGTCCTGAGTTGTTTCCAGCAACCACATGGTGGCTTACAACCATCTGTAGTGGGATCTGATGCCTTCTTCTGGTGTGTCTGAAGACAGCTAAAGTGTGTGTTTTTATACATATAATAAATCTAAAAAAAATACAGATTGATTTAAGAGAGAGAGAGACAGAGAGAGACAGAGAGAGACAGAGAGTGTATGTGCAAATCCTTTGCTGGCCAGTGGTGGTGCACATCTTTAATCCCAGCACTCAGAAGGCAAATGCAGGCAGATCTACAGGGAGCCAGCCTGGTCTACAGAGGGAATTCTAGGGCTACAGAGAAACTTGTCTCCAAAAACTGGAAAGAGGAGAAGGAGAAAGAGGAGGAGGAGGAGAAAGAGAAAAAGGAGGAAGAAGAGGAGAAAAAGGAGGAGGAGGAAGAAGAGGAGAAGCAAATCCTCCTATATAACCAAAGATAGGTATGAAAAGGCACAAAGTAGGGCAGAACACAGGAAACGGACAGGATGTATCATTCACACCAGAAACACACTGCTTCTAAAAGCAAAGGAAAGAGAGCACAGGAGAAAAATGAGCAGACGATGTGAGCCCCATTCCCCAGAAGAGGGGCGTGTACACTCTCAGCAGAAGCCTAGCCCTGCAGGTCTTGGGATGAGCCTACGGAAAGACAAAGCATCTTCCTCAGCACTGGTGTTAACCTGGAAGATTATAGCACCTGGCACCCACAGGCAGAGAGTCCCTGTAGGACAGCGGGGCTGTGGAACTGTTCCTCTAGACAGGGGTGCTGAAATCCTCTCTACACTCAAACTCCTTACTGTAGAAAGTTTTTCATGGCCACTGGTATATACAAACCGAACATCCGGCTGGCGAGATGGATCAGTGAAAAGTACTTGATGCCAAGCCTGACCACACACACACAGACACACGTTAATAAGTTTTAAAGAAAGACTGGTTAGATAACTGGTGTGAACTGTTTATTTTCATTATAAAGGGTCAGCTCACTATAAAGGGTCAACAGTTAGGACCCCTTACTGTTTATGCAGAGGACCTGCACGAGGTCCCTGCACCCTTGTCTTGACAGCTTACCAACTGCCTAATATCTAAGGATATCTGATGCCTCTAAAGTCCACATGCACCTGCATTCACCTTCACACGCTTGTCTCCCAGATACACACATGGATACACACAATTTAAAAGTATTAAAAAATCTTAATAAAGGCAACGACTTTTACCATTAAAAAGTACAAAGAGGTAGATAGTTAGCCAGGTGCTGTGGGGATGCCTTAAAGCCCAGCACTCAGAGGCGGGTGAATCTCTGATTTCAGCTTGATCTACAGAGAGAATTCTAGGTCATATAGGGAGACCCTGTCTTTAAAAGGGGAGGGAAATCTCTAGGGGTGTGGTAGGGCGCTGGCCTAGCATGTGCCAGGTCCTGTGTTCCATCCCCAGCACTGGGGTTAAAAAAAAAAAAAGAGGCAGGAGATGGAGAAAAAAAATGTAGAGTGAATGACTATCTAGAACGAGTGCATACAGCTTTGGAAGTGGTAGAAACCTGTCACTATGGTTTTATACTTGTGTCCAAGCCCAGAGTGTCCGAACCAAAGAACAAACCCTCAGGAAAATCAAAGGTTTTGAAATGATGTGAGCTCCTTGTAACTAACGGACTCTGGGGGGAGGATCGGTTGGGCCATTTTAGTTTCCTCTCTTAGCCCAGCTGCAGTGACTGCCCTGGGGAATCTCCCATCTGAACAGAAACTGGTGTTCCATTGACTTTTCTTGGAGGGCTACATCTAGAACCTTAGAGACGATTTACTGACCCCTATGGAACCTTTATTCCTGCTGACTCCACAGGAGCTAGACTCCAAGACTCTGTATAGAAACACCCGAGAGCTCCATCTTCAGGAGCTGTGCCCAAATACATTAGATCAGAAAAAGAAAGGTGGGCCAGAAGGAACACCTTTTTAAAAGGTCCCTTGCCAACTTGCAGGACAAAAGCTCCCATTTATAGCAGAAAAAGAAAAGCAGCCATGCCCTGGGCCTCCATGGCTTCAGATGCCATTGGAGAACTCCACTCACATCCCACAGCAGAAACGGGTGATAACTCATGTCCCTCGTGTGCAGAAACTAACTGCTTCTGTGGTGCTCGCAACACTGTAAATTCTCTTAAATTCAAGCTAAATCAATGTTGCTCCCTGAATTATTAATCCCGCAATGAACAGTGAAACCCAGTGGCTGCCTTCAGTTGTGGATTGGTACAGAGAGGGATGCCTGCTCACTTCAATCACTGACAGCTACCATGCTAACAAATTCCTCAGACAAAGTGACCATGGCACAGCGCTCATCCCATTGGGCAAATTTATTATCATCCTCCCTTATCCCCTGTGATCTCCAAGTACACCCTGGGTACAGCAAGATGCGGAAAGCAGATTAAGTACCCTTTAAGTGACAACATTCTGTAAGCTACCGTGTGTGTTCTGCGTATCTGTGACCACTGGCAATTACTCAACTTGGATGTGTTGTGCATCCACTGGCATTTCCAGGAGTGTCTGTCCCAAGTCACTGCTCATTTGTGGTCCCCACCTCCTGGGCCCAGCCTAATGAACTTGCTGTAATCTGCAGAATGTTCCTGTGGTAATGGGGGATGGCTCATAACTTTACCCAGATTCCAAAGGGACCTAGGGATGAGGACAGTGGGACTGGCCAAGGAGGGGAATGAAAACAGGGAGTTGCCAGAGAGGAAAGGGTCACCAGGCAGCTCCTCCAGCTGTAACCTAGCAGCACAGAATATTTCTAACCCAGGCCAGTTTTCTTGTTTGTTTTTATTTCTGTCATTTTCTCTTAAATTTTAGGTTTTAACAAAGATAACAGGTTTACCATTTGCCAAAATCCAGTTATGAATCCAGCATACAAAACACAAAGCTACAGAAAGATTCCCAAAGTGCACAAGTAATTTTAGAAAATAGTTTAGCACACTCTTGTTATAAAACACATTTACAGGAGGTTATTCACATGTTTTTGTTCAAATTTACTCCTGATAATTCAGGAAAACATAACTGAACAAACTGTGGTAAATCAAAATAAAAGCAAAATAAGACAGGTATAATACATTCACCTTGAAATAACATTTGAAAGTAGTTGAGACATGTTCTTTTACCCACAGCAAGGACAAAGTGAACTTCTCATCTTGTCAGGGTTAACCATTTCTGACAGCACTGTCAGGAAAGGCCACTAGACACAGCAAACACTTTCTGCAAACACCTTTACCAACTGGAATAAATAAGGTTTCAAATCTAATGTTATGCAACTACATTCTGCTGAGACAGTTCTAAGGCAAGGTTTGCTTGATGGAAAGGAGGATCCCCTGGCCAGAGTCTAATCCCAGCAGTCCTTACACTCACAAAATAAGCGGGGTGCAATACAAAGTCCAATACTCTGATGAGGCTAGCTGTGAGCCACAGATGAACACACAATGTCCTAAAACACACTCAGCAGAGAGCAACCAACTACATGTTTTGGAAAACCTTCTTTTTACAAACGTATTTCTTGGTCTTTAGAGTGGGAAATGTCCTGGCTGTTGCTGTTTTGTTATGCACTCCCTGCCCCCAGAAGCATACTCTGGCTCTTAGGTGGTTACCTTCACAAGTCTCTGCTAAACTGAGCACTTCCCACAAGCACTAGGAAAGAAAATTTCAAGTGACAGTGAGGTCTCCTGTCAACGTCACATGCAGAAGCTTACTTAACCAGGGCAGGATTTCCTTCCCACCTAGCTGGGTCCAGCCAGGAGGCTGAAGCGCTCTGCTCTGAGAAGGTGCCTACTCCCCAGTTTCACAAGTGTTCATGTCTGGGCACCAGTGGAAAGAGAGCAGGAAACTCAAGTGTTGAAACTTGGCAAAATGCACAGTTTTTTCAAAGCTCTTAACAAACAAAACCTGCTTCAGCAGAATTTCTAACACAAAACCCTTGTTTAAGAACAGATGACAAAATCCCCTCCAAACAGCAAACACTAATTTTTAGGGTTGTCTTCCTGCTCCAAGGCAGCTAACGGGCTATGCGTACAGTAATCACAAGAGACCCTACACTCACATGCTCTTCTACGTAGAGACTGGTTAAGCAGCCCTCCCTTGTCCTGACTCTGACTTCCAGGCCCCTCCGCTTTTCTCTCACAAGCACACTAGGTCTGACAGAGGCTGTGCCTGCAGTGACCCAACACAGACTGCACTTTCACCTATCTACTGGATGGTTCTGCAGCCCAGATGGCTGTTCTTTCTCACGGAGTTTCCGTCCTGCCTGAGATATGCTATCTGCTCTGCCCCTGTGTAGCTCCCATGGGATCCCTTGAACTACATCCTTTTTAATTTTCCTGGCAACTCTCAAGCCTTCACAAGCATCCTAAATGGGCTCTTCCAGGCCAGGCCAAGCCAGCACAAGTCCTCCATTTGGTAAGCATATCTACAATTCACCAGTTACATACAACCACCTCACAAAGCATTGGAAACATGAATGACTGTTCAAGAATTGTTCTTCTGTTTTGAGAAGGGAAAGATATTTAGCCAGAAAACTAAGCCATACACCACTATAGGTAAATGAACCTGTCACAGTAATGCCCTGTGCCAAGCTGTCTTGTCTCAAAGTGTACCTATGAGCACACAGCTTCCAACGTGCTGCTTTCTAAGGGCCCAGGAAACCCCAGCTCCAGACACTGGCCACTGGTTCAAACCTGGCTAACTCCCAGTACTGAGGCTGTTAAACTTGTCAACAACACAATGGTTTAAAGGACCTGTCCTCCTCTTTCTTTAAATATGAAGTTTGTTCTGTTGGAAGATGACCAATGTTTTAGGCTGACGCAGGAAATGTGGTCTACCAGTTTACACTTTTAAAGGATTTTCCATTTGCTATACATGTGTAGATTCACAGTTTAACCTTTACAGTATTCACTCTGATCTGACCTTTTCTACAGAACGAAAGCTCCCAACATTTTGAATTTCTGACCCCAAGAACAAGATTACAGGCATACAAATGCCCTAAGTGTATACAACTGGCAAAAAGTACTGAAAATGAGCCCAACAAACAGATCAAGAATTAGAAGGTATTTCCATCCTCTAACAGAGACTCTTCAAGGGAAACAAAAACAAACCCCAGCTTATCTGTACGGTGCTACTAGCTGGCATGTGGACAATAGTCTCATCACCAGGTGATACTATAAAAACCGTCTCCTCTTGGCACTGCTGTCATCCAGCCTCCTCCTGTCCCAGTCACTGTTTCTCAGCACATGATGAGTCATAGAGCCATTTCTCCCCTGCTCTCCACTGAAGGCCCTGGGCTCTCTTCTGTGGCTGAGCCCAGCACCTGGGTCGCTGTACTTCCTCTTGCTTGTGGAGGCGGCAGAAGCAGGGTGAGCAGGTGGTGGCTCAGCCTGCATAGGCGACCTGTGGCTGCCCAGAGGAGCAACAATGGCAGTGGATGGTGGCACAACAAAACCTACGTCCTGGAAAACTACAGGGAAGCCAGGCTCTTCCAAGAGATGCACTACCCCAGGGAGCTGGGGTCTCACAGGCTCTGGATCCTTCAGGAATGTTCCTTTGGCTTCAGCATCCAATCTCCTGAGTAGTCGTGGATCTCGAAGTCGGTCTCGAAGTGGCGGCCTTTCAGGTTCCTTTGAAGTGACAGTATCAGAGGGTGTATGATACAAAGAAGCAGCAAAAGATGTTGTGGCAAGTCCACTGTCCAACCTGTTGCTGGGCAAGCCCCCCTGAGGTCTGGGGGCCTCTGGGGCAGTGGCTGGGGGATGGGTCAGACTCCTCTGTAGCACAGGCTTCAGTTTCAGAATCTTCATTGCATCATGTCTATAGTTTGGGTCACAGGTCTTAATAATGGCCCCACGCTTCTGAGCATCCTGAATCAGTTCATACCAATGTTGGTTTTCCTGACACAAAGAAGAGAAACAGTCACACCCTACAGAAACACTCATTTTGCTTGAAAAGCATGGGGTTCCAACTTCTGTTTCTGAAGGAATAAGTATAGCCTGATAAAACAGATTCAAAAATTCACCACTCACAAGCGTGAAGGAGGCATTCAATGACTTAATAAGGAGGCATTATTAAAAGCCAGGGCTGGTGACAACTGTAAGGAAACTCCACTCACATCCTTGCCATCCTTGCAACACAGTAAGATGCCCTTCTGCAGATCTAGCTCTGCCGGGCTATTTAAATTTATATTAATTAAAATTAAAACTACAGTCCTTCTGCTGTATCAACCCTGCAAGTGCACAGTGACTATATTCCTCTAGTGGCTACTGCAGTAAGTATCTTGCTGATCTAGACTGCCACCCCGGCCCTGGGCGTGGCTGACCATTTTAACAGTTAAGACCTGGTTTCAGAAGGCAAATTCCTGATCATACATGACTGCTCTTGAAGAAAACCCACAGCATTTATTAGCTTCCCAAAGGCCTCCCAAGCACCAAAGGACTACTTACTGAAGGAAGATTACAAGAGCTCTTAACCCCTGAGCATCTCTCCAGCCCCTGAATCTTTCTATTATTTTACTCTTCTCTTGCTTAAGTTGTATGCATGATGCCAGGGATGGACTTAGGGCCTTATACTTGCTAGGCAAGTGTTATATACCACTAAGCTGTCCCCACCCAGCCCATCAGTAAGGGTTTATAATTTATTTCTGTGTTCTATGTGTTTGTTTATGTCAGTAAACAAGACCTTTCAGAGACCTGGAGCTTGAGCTACAGGCAGTTGTAAGCCATCCAACATGGGCATTGAGACGCAAACTCCTGTCTTCTAGAAAGGCAGTGTTTTTAACCACTAAGCCCCTTTATTTTAAAGGACTTTATTTTAAAATGTCAACGTTTATGTTAGAAACAATCTTTTAGCAATATTTATGATAAAATTTTGTCTTTCCTTATCAACTTAAAAAGAGACAAAGTTTTATAGCTTCCTATAAAGTACACAACCAACATAAACTTAAAAAGCACAGATGCAGGTAAGAGTAAGATGGGAAAGAGAATGCTCTTGACTGCTACTAACAAAACAGGGAAGAAAAACAAGCAGAGATGACTCCTCTCCTCAGAGGAGCACCTTTTAAAACACCAAAAAGTTCCTGGGCTGGCAAGAGAGCTCAGATATTAAAAGGTAAGGCTCACACAGCTAATGTGCTCTCACAACCCATGTGCCCAAAGAAGGCAGTCTGATGTCCCTGCAGTCTCTCTGAAAAAGTCACTCACACACCCACATCACTATTAGCTAAACTCTGTCCTAGCACCTTCTATGTAGATTTACACACCCTCTTTGGTCTTGCACACCAGGCTTTAGACAGGTCACCCTGAAATCCTAGTGTATATACCTGACCTTTGAGCTAAGAAACAGTCTGCACATACACAAAAGCTCACAGCCAAGTTGCTGAAAGACCTAACAACCTTTATTTTGAAACCAAGAGATCATTTCCATTTTGATGAAAAAACAAACAAACCCATAATGGCCAACAACAGATAAATTTGAAACTCCCTGTAGCTCCCACAGAATGTACCTACCATTAGAGTCCTCAAATGTCCCAGGATAAAGAGGCTGTACTTGGCTCGTGTAATGGTGACATTCAATCTCTGCAAACTTGCCAGGAATCTATGCAACAACAAGAAAGTTACTTCTGTGAGCTCCCAGGGTGTGCCTACGTCTGGCCCAGGTGCCCAGATTATAAGACATCATTACATACATTACATCATGCCTGGCTTTACATGGGTACTGGACAGTCACACTCAAGTCCTTATGCTTGTATGGTAAGAACTTTACCAAACTGAGCCATCTCAATGGCCAAGCTATTACACAGGTTTAAAGCACCTTCTCACCTTCCTAACGCTGCAACCCTTTTGTACAATGCTTCCTGTTGTGGTGACCCCTAAACATAAAATTATTTTTGTTGCTACTTAATAACTGTAATTTTGCTATTGTTGTGAATCATAATGTAAATGATCTGATACGATGGAGATCTGCTAGACCCTGCTGAAAGGGTCATTTGACATCCCCAAGAGGGCGTGACCCACAGGTTGAGAACCACTATTTTAAACAAAAGAAAAGGAATAAAACAAATGATAGACAGGGCTAAGAGCAGTCACTGGTGGATCCAGGTGATAGCTGCTTCTCAACAAGTGACAAAGCAGTATGAGCTACTTACCCTATTGAGCCTTGCACAGCACTTGCCCTGACACAGGTAACGATGATACAGTCTTTCTGCCGGCCCTGGAAGGCATCTACCGTATCCACTTCTGCAGGTCTGTTTATAAAAGGCACAAGTTTACTAAAAATTTTAAATTATGAAATACACGTACATAGGGAGTATTTAAAACTCTTCATTGGATAATGGGCAGTGGTGGCGCACACCTTTGATCCCAGCACTTGGGAGGCAGAGGCAGACAGATTTCTGAGTTTGAGGCTAGCCTATTCTACAGAGTATATACTAGGACAGCCAGGGCTACAGAGAGAAAAACCCTGTCATGAAAATCAAAAAGAAGAAAAAGTACTGAGTTGTAAGGCTTGTTGTATATTCAGACATGCTTCTGAGGCTTCTGAGGTCAGCACTTCTTCTCATGGCATCTTTGAAACAATCCTTAGTGTTTATGAAGTCCACAAGAAACCATCTCCTAGTCTGAAGCTATACATATCTGTACGTATGTTTCCTTAAGCCTTTCAGTCTTCTATAGCTTCATCAGCTTGGTGACTTCTGTCAGAGGCAGGTGATATTCTGGCAGAGAAAGCACCAGTCTTCTCGGAGTACAGCCACTGGGACTGTGTTTTCTTATCCATGACCTTCTTTCTGTGTCCTGGGTATTTACACTTCTTCTTGTAACATGCTTTGTAGCTTTCAGTGGATACATCTTATACTACTGGTCTTATTTACTCCTAAGTATTTTATTACTTTTGGTGCCATTATAAATAGAACGTTTTCACTTCTTGAGCAGACTATTCACTGACAACTACTTTTTATATATTGATCCTGTATTCTACAAGTCTCTTAAACTCGAGTGTTAACCCTAAAAGTTTCTTTATGTAGCTTCATTACTGAGTCTATAAATATAAATAACCATACTAAATTATTTATAGACTTACACAAGAAAACTCTTGCTTTGGCTAGAACATCTATTGCAATGAACGACAGAAACAGTAAGAACAAATGTCCTTCAGTCTACAGGAAAGACTGCTGAACCATCACAGAGCAATATTACCTATGTGTTTTCTCTAGACAATCAAGTTAAGAAATTTTCCCTGTACTCCTAATAGTGTTTTCTGTTTTGAAAGATAATAGGTTTTGTTTAGTCTTTTCTGTCATCTGTTAGTATGACATGTAGGTCATCTTCTCACTCTAATTGTTTGTTCTTGAAGACACAGACTCCATTTTGTAACCCAGGGTGGCCTCAAGCTCATTATGTTTATCCTGCCTTCCCAAGTACGGAGGTTCCAGGAGTGAGCTGCCAAGTCTTGCTTCCTTCTCTTATTCCATCAATATACTGAACCAACACTGCACTCTGGGATAAATTTCATGTGGTTATGATATATGATCCCTTTAATATGCACTGGATTCAGTCTACAGCTGTCCATTTGGCATTCTTAAGTCTGCAATCATTGGTGTTATCAGTCCTGTGGCTCTTGTAACACCTTCCTTGGTCTGGTATCATTAAGAAAAAAAAATAGTGTTCTTGGAGCTGGCAACATGGTTTATCACATAAGGCAGCTTGCCACCAAGCCTGATAACCTGAATTCTATCCAGAAGCAATTACTGAAAGTTGTCTCTGACCACATACACACCATGGTGTGTGCCTGTCTTACATAAATTAAAAAAAAAAAAAAAAGAAAAAGTGTTCTTAGGCTTTTGTCAAGTCCTAAGTATTACTGGGTTTTCTGTTGTTTTCACATAGGGTATTACCTATGTAGCCCAGGTTGGTCTAAAACTCTAGATCCTCCTGCCTCAGACTCCAGAGTGCAAGGGCTGCAGACACAGCTGTGTTAGTGCTGACTATAAATTGACATTTGGTGGAAGTCAGCAATCAAGCCTACATTGTTTCTCAGGTTTTGGTTACTACACTGAGATGTATGTGTGTGTGTATTATGTATCTCCAGATTTTTTTATTTTCTCCAAAATCAGTTTTGTGTGTTTCTAGATTAAGAGACTTAAAATGTTGATAGTTTTGGTATTTTAAGATATTTGTGTATGTGTGTCTTTGGAGTTACAGTACATGTGTGCATGTGAGGAAAGGCCACAAGAAGAAACTTGAAAGCACACGCTTTCTCTGACAGGCTGGAAGCCAGCAAACCCCCAAATAGCCCCATCTCTGCCTGCTTCAGAGCTGTGGTTACAAAGAAGCGTACTGGACTCTCAGCTTGTTGTCTAAGTACTGGGATCTGAACTCTGATCTTTATGATTGCAATACTAGTACTCTTAACCTCTGAGCTATCTCTCTCCAGACTGTTTTGTTGAGATGGGTCTCACATAGCCCAGGTTAGTCTTGAACTCACTATGTAGCAGAATGTGATGATTAGTGTTAATAGTCAACTTGGTAAAAGCTGTATTAGCCTAAAAAATGGGTTAGGGGCATGTATTTGGGGGATTATCTATTGATGGTGTTAGTTGAGTTGGGAAGACCCACCCAGTGTGGGTGGCACCATTCTCTAGGCTGGAGATCCCGGACTGTGTAACAGTGGAGGAACCGAGCTCATCACTAGCATGCATAATACATTCACTGCTCTTCTGCTGCTGGTTGGATGCTTCAGAGTCTTGCTGCCTTGATTCCCCCATCATGATGGGCTGTAATAAACTGTGAGGTGAAATAAACCCTTTAATGCTTTTGTCAGAATATCTTGTCACAGTAATGGGAAAAGAAACTATGGTATCAAGGATGATCTTGACTGATCGTCCTGCCTCTACCTTCCAAGTGCTGGAATTACATGATTCTCACCACACACCTGACACTGACTTTCAGATTTTAATCTTTAATTTTAATGTAGAGGTTAAGGAGACAAAACCACAATCTTAGCAAGGCCCGGTGGCTGAGGCAGGAGGACAGCAAATGGGAAACTTACATATATAGTCACAAAAATAATAAAAAGACTGGGCAATATAACTTAGAGATGTTAGAGTACTTGCCTAGTATACAAAGATCCTGATTCAACCCCAGGACTGTTAAGAAAAAAACTAATTCAACCTAAACACCAAAAATACATGTAAAAATGCGTCACCCTTTCTTATCAAATTCTTTCTCCAAATCCTTCTGGATCATCGTCTTCTGAGCCTTGTAATGGGTTATTATGCCAATATTTCGGAAGGAAATATCTTTTCTTTTTTCTTTAATAAGTTTAATTATTTCCATCACCAACTTTATTTCTTGAACATTTATATATGAGCTAAAAAAAGATGGAAAAAAAAAAAGACAAGATGTCAAATCTCACAATAGTCTAACTGCTCACTAGTTCTAGTTAGTTTATCTCCCGTTACAGTAAAGAGCACACAGATAGGTATTTTTCCTTCTAGTCAGGCAGCAATATCAAGGATGTAATAGTGATTGTTCATATACATGAATAACTATAAATAACTGTCCATTCCTGGAAGTGGTTGTAAAAAAGGAATTTGTAGTCAGCTAAGTTTAAACCAATAAACCATGAAGCTGAAAAGATGTCACCTAGACAGCTTAAACACGAACAACGTGGCCCACCAAGGCTGAATGGCATTAAAGCCACATCATCGTCCTCTCTGGCAGCTCCATAGCCTGTTCTCCCAGTCTATACTCCAAGTATGTGTGTCCTTTCATTATCAAAGTAGATCAACCATTACCAACATGTGCCCTCATTCTCCTGAGTCTTAAAACACCCAATAACTACTGTAATGCTATCAGCCACGCTAAACACATCCCAGGAAGATGGTTCCCTCTCCTAGACTTTGGTTATTCCTCAGGCTAAGACTATCAGAGATCCTTGTTGCTTTCTGGTCCTGTAATGTGCTTGGGGCTCAGCTCTTCCTCTTCTGCTCTACTCTCAAAGATGCCACATGAACCTTTCCGTTGCAATCCCTGTGCTTTTGACTTTTCTTTACTTTTCACTTCAAGGAATATTCTGCCCTATTCCTATTCTCATTTTACAATCTGTGGGGTTTTTTTGTTCTTTGTTTTTTTCACATTTTTCCCATAGCAGGGTATTGTTTATGCACATGTTCATAAACAAAACCTCCAGGCTGTTAACTCCTCTATTCAGAGCAATCCTTGGCTCTTCTGATATATTTACTACCTAGCAACACACCACCCATCTCCACTTTGCTATCACTTTATAGGTATCCAACAAATTCCTTCACAACTCAAAATTTCAAGGACTATCTGGCTCATGCCTGCTATCCCATGAGATCACAATCACCTTTTGATGGGGTCTCTCATGGTTATGACCGCTCAAGAACTTACTAGTCATCTGAGAGTACTGCCCAATTATACAGAAAAGGGGAAGCCATCAACATAGATACCAAAAATGACTACATCTTGGTAGTGGAGAGACATGTATGGGAAAAGCTTATAACCTAATGATTCTGAGACCATTACTGGAGAATGAAAGAAGACAAAAACATACTCATTATCCCGTCGTTCTGAACCATCTCCAACATCAAACACGAGGTAGGGCTGAAATGGCCACTCTGATGAACATCGAATGGCTTCGGTCAATCTATAGAAAAGCAATCATATTCAGAAAATATGCTCTAAAGCACACATTTTATCAATATCTTCTTCTTTTATTTTCTGTGTGAGACAGAACCAGGAAAAAGTTAAGAGATTAAGAGGTCTTCTTTCACAAATGCATAGCAATGAAAAGTCTAAACTGGATTTTATTTCCATTCTGGTACCAAGGAAGATGATCTATACATACAGCTCATAGCATAGTACAGGAAACATACATACAAGGGCTAGAGAAACAAGGTGCAGCCTCCAGGGAGAGCAAATGTACACACAAGGCTAAGAGCCTAGCTTCAGTCCCTAGCACCACAAGATAGGCCATGAAGTCACCAGTGATTGTATTTGGGTTATATTAAACATGGCGATTCCCCCCTTCCCCTTTAAGACAGCTTTCTCTATGTAGCCCTGGCTGGCCCCTGAGATCCACCTGCCTCTGCCTCCCAAGTGCTGGAATTAAAGGTATACACCACCACTCTGCCCCCTCTTTTTTTTTTCCCCAATCTATCTAGATTTCACAAGGTAAGTATCCTCTCCTCCAACCCCTAAACAGGGTCTTACTCTGTAGCCTTGGCTGGCCTCTTAACTCTCAACAATCTTCCTGCTTTTGCTTCCCAAGTAACAAAATCACCTGTATTAGCTAACAAAGCTAGCCTGGTTTATGCTTTTTATGCCAAGACATCTTCATAAGCAGCTAAAGCTTCACAAAGGACAAGCTTACAAGCACTACAGGACACCCACCTATTGGTCTTCAGGTTTTTGTTATAAACATAATTAGAAGGGAAGAGACATATGTCTGGATGCATCCTGTACTGAATGGTAAGCTGTAACACCGGCAGCCTGCCAATCATGTTCTGCTCCACATTCTCTTCCAGCAGTTTGCAGAATCGTGCCATCATCGACTGGTCATAGCCATACTCCTGTGCTTTCTGAGAAAAAAAAAGTAATTCTTAAGAGATTATACCAGGGGAGTGGGGGAGTGGAGCTTGGGGCAGTGGTGTCGCACAACTTTAATCCCAGCACTAAGGTGGCAGAGGCAGGCAGAACTCAGCCTGGTCTACAGAGTGAGTTTCAGGACAGACAGGATATACACAGAGAAACCTTGTCTTGAAAAACAACAAGAGTTTGTTGTTGCTGCTGTTGTTTTTACATGTCCCCACTATTGTAAGAACTGATATTCCAAAGCAAATGTGTCCAAGTTCAGGTGGCATGAGACCGCTGTCAGCATAAGATCACTATCAGTCAGATTCAGGGAAAGGTGTTTTTGTCGCTGATCCTCAGGGAGCTGTGACCCTTGACTGTTTGAGATGTTTTCTCTTTAGAAAATCTACAAAGTGCTATGAAAGAGGAGACAGTGTAAATGACCACACCCAAAGCTCTTCTGATAGGATCAAGAGGCTACCTGAATGAATAAAAAAAGCAGCACAAAAACTTACAGATTTTAACAAATCTTTGTGCCCTCACAAACTTAGGTGCTGCTGTGTCCCTACAAGGAAGCCTTTGCACTGTGATTTCTTCACGGTGCTGAGTAACTGACACTGCTAAGTCAGGAAAAAAAAAAAAAAAAAATCAAACCTCAAACCTCAACTACTGAATTGATTTTATAAGCCAAGTAATGGGTTAGAATGTCAGCATGAAAATAGTGACCCAAACAAATGCGGAAAATTGCTTAGGTTCTCACAGTTATACTATATAATTTTCAATGACAGTATCAAAGATTCAAATCACATAACCGGAAAGTTAAAATGCGTTCTAAAACTTGTACAAGGGAACATATGACCATGTTAATGGCTCTGAAGATGTGTACAGTAGGAATAAGCCTGTCACACAAACTTCCATAGTGAAAGTAAAGCATTGTGTACCCCAATATTTATATACAAGTTTGTGTACATTTTATGTATACAAATTTGTGTAACTAAACAGTCATTAAGAGACATCTGGCAATTTCCTCTCTATCTCCCAAAGTTTACTCAATTTAGCCCCAAATCCAATTTTAAATCTCTCTGGGAAAAATAGAAAAAGAATTTACACATAATAGATCTACTTAAAGAAGACAAAAAAAGTAAGTCCAACTTACAAATTTGTTCTTGATGACATAAAAAAGGCTGTTCCTGAGGTGGCTGGAAAAAAGCCAACTTCATATGGAATACCTTGCTCTTTTAAACAATACAAAACCATCCATATATATATATATATATATATATATATATATATATATATATATCACTCCTTCCTTCCTTCCTTCCTTCCTTCCTTCCTTCCTTCCTTCCTTCCTTCCTTCCTTCCTTCCTTTCTTTTTCTTTCTTTCACTGCTTACTTCATTCTGTAACTCAATACTGTCTGCCACACACTACGCCAAAAGCACCATGAGTGTAAGGACTTTGTCTTTTTATCATCACAATCCCTCCACATTTACAATAGTGCCTGCCTGAGCTGACTGTAGTAGTGTATACTTACAATCCCAGCACTCAAGAAGCTGAAATAGGAGGATCACTGAGTTCAAGTCAAACCTGGGCTACAGAACAAGTTCCAGGCCAGCTCCACAGTAATTATCTCTAGAAAATAAATGGGGGAAAAAAAAAAAAAGACAAGCACACTAGAAAGTTGGCTCAATGGTTAAGAGCACTTCTCATTCTTGCACCCATACAGAAACTCTTTACCTCCTTAAGCACTAGGTATGCATGTGGTAGCAAACACACAAACATATATACACACACACACACACACACACACACACACACGAATGAAAGACACACTGAAAATCAACTTGTAATCATTTTTAAATTTTTCTTCAGTAAGTTTCTTTGACTGTACTGCTCACAAGCATGGCTCCTGCCACAGTCCCCTCTCAGTGGCTGTGCACCTGTGCTTGCAGCTACAGAACTGCAACACTGTTCTCAATAAATCCAAACTCAAAAACAAATGGCAACAACAAAAACACACACTCATTGAATAACTGGACAGAGTTTTTTTTTTTTTTTTTTTTTTTTTGGTTTTTTGAGACAGGGTTTCTCTGTGTATTCCTGGCTGTCCTGGAACTCACTTTGTAGACCAGGCTGGCCTTGAACTCAGAAATGAGAGATGTTTTCAAAATGATCTTTTTCTGAAATTATGATGTCACCACTCTGTATATATTAGTAAAAAAACCACCAATTTTATTAAATTTCAGAACCTTGGTATAAGCCTATTTAAAATGACCCAAAACAATTACTGAGTTCAGTTTCTGATATGCATTTGCAGGAGACAAGTCTAGTGTGGAGGTGAAAACCAAAACAAAAAAGGCAGACTAGCCAGGCAGTGGTGGTGCATGCCTTTAATCACAGCACTCAGGAGGCAGAGGCAGGTGGACCTCTGAGTTCAAGGCCAGCCTGGTCTACAGTTATAGGACAGCCAGGGCTACATAGAGAAACCTGTCTCAGACACAGACACAGACACAGACACAGACAGACAGATACACACACACCAACCACACAGGCAGCCCGGACCACATTCTTCATCCCCCACCTCTCTTTCCACAGTGAGCGCACTTCCTTCCATCATCATCTGTACTTTCAGGTGTGAAGGGCAGACTTTTTTTTAGCTCCTGAAGAAAAAATGCCCAAACTGAACATCTATTTCCAAATCATGCTTCCTTATGTTTCCCTTAGCTTCAGGAACACAGTGTAAAGCATGAGGTGTATGTGTGGGATGGTTGTCTTTATACTTAAAGCTGTCTTATGTGTTTTGTGTTCTTATCAAATCAGATACAGCCCCTCCTTCACCGGGAAAGCCTGAAACACTGCAATGTGAGCTAAGGTTTTTGTGTCTAAAAAACTCTTGCCCATACACTCAGAAACACAACTGTGAACAAAGAGGACATTTACAAAAAACATTCACTCTGTTTTGGAATGAGGTCTCACTGTGTATCCCTAGCAGGGCTGCTCAGTCTTCAGAGTGCTGGGACTGCAGGCATGTCTAGCCACAATTTTTCTTTCGAAACTTCACATAACACTTCTCTTTTTTTCTGTCATTTACCAATTTCCCCTTCAATAAGAAATGACAATTCAAAACAGAACCATTCTTTCAAAATAAAAATAGATCTTCTGACATCAAGAGCCGTACTCACCATAGAGATGACTGTGGGAGGGAGCTGCTTGGGGTCTCCTACTAGGATAAGTTTATTGCAGCGGTGGATGAGTGGAGAAAGCGTCTCAACTTCACAAGACTGCCCAGCCTTGTTAAGGAAGGATAAAAGGAGGCAGAGTCTGAATTAACTTCTAATCATCCAGAACAGCACCAAACTTCTCCTATACTAGAAACCTTTATTGTTATTGTTGTTGTTATCATTATCATGATGATGATGCAAGACCTCATACATGCCAGGCAAGTGCTTTATTACTGAGTTATAGCCCAGTCTCCTCTACATCAGGTATCAAAAATAGGCATTTTTTAAATGATCAAAATATATCATACTTGTATGAAAATGTCTTTATGTAAGACATTGTACCATGTACAATGAAGGCATAAAAACAAAAATACATACATATAAAAGATTTCATCATAAAACAAGTTATCTAAACACAATTATTGATTGACAGCTGAACTATCTTTCCAGTCCCTAAACACAATTTTCAACACTCTAACAAGTAGTGTGAATTTAACCACCACAGATGCCTTAACTGTGTAATTAGATAGCAACAGAAGGCTGTGGACATCTTAAGTGCCTGCTTCATTCCTGCTGAGCTGGAGCCTGGAAAGCTTCTCTAATAGCTGCTTTAGAACACTATCTCTGAAACTCAGATGTTACTTGAGGGATGACTGTTTCCCAACTTTCTAATGCAGTAATGTGGTCTTTTTTTTTGTTTTTGTTTTTTTTGTTTTTTTTGTTTTTCGAGACAGGGTTTCTCTGTGTAGCCCTGGCTGTCCTGGAACTCACTCTGTAGACCAGGCTGGCCTCGAACTCAGAAATCCACCTGCCTCTGCCTCCCCCCAAGTGCTGGGATTAAAGGCGTGCGCCACCACTGCCCAGCGAATGTGGTCTTTAATTAGTTCATCATTTCCACCTTTCTGGTCTTTTATTTTATCACATAATTTACATATCTACAACAGGGTACAGGATCTCCTAGAATGATTCTTCTTCATATCACATGATCCAGTCCTTCTGTCTTCTGACTTTTTACTCTCGCCAGCAATGTACACAATTAGTGTTGAGTAAATGGACAAGACATAAAAGATGTCAGCTATAAATTCAGCTGCCAAAGCTGTCCCAAGTCACAAATTTGTATTTCAAAGTACTGTACTAGCAGAGAAGCTGCTGCAGCTCAGGAGGGAGAGTGCTGGAGACAACTGTGCCCAGAAGACTACAGTCCTCACTGTGGCAGGCTGTCAGTGTATGTTTCACTGTCTGAGAGCACCTGCACATTAGCTAAAGGCTGTGGATGCAGCCTCACAGGCGAGGCGGGGTGTTTGCTCACCAGCACTGTTAGAGTAGTGATCACTAAAGAAAAGCCCTCATTTCGTCCACACTTCAGCACCCATTATTCACCCACAACTTTTCGTGGTCCTAGTCACATTTGCACACTCGATTGTCCACTGACCTCATCTACAATGACACAACTGAAGGGGACACCCCCTTGCCCTCGAAAAGCAGACTCAAGCAATAAACCACCACTAGTGCTCAGTGTGCAGCAGATGACATGGGACTCCAAGATGATGGTGTTCTGTGCTCTCTGTGGACGTCCCTGAACCTAGGATGACAAAAGATAAATATATTTAGTTATATGCAAATCCTGTTAACAGTCCTATTTTTACTTCTTATAAAATATCTACCTTTTTTGTTCATGTGACATAAAAATAATAAAAGGGGAAGCCTCAGCTCTAGAAAACAAGAAATCCCTCTGCACAAATCCATCCTGGACTTGAACAATGTATGTGAGTTTTAGAAAAGGTGGCAATCTGGCTCCAGTACTAAAGCATAGCCAGGGTCTCTTCTCTTGGTCATAACTGTAATGAGTGTTCTCCCAAATATGACTAATTTAATAGCGCACAGACGACACAATGAGCAACAAAGCTCACAACACGGATGAACAATGCAATTCACCTGTAAGTATGAAACACTACTTTAGAGGTTATTTATACTGTTAATGAAAGTATACATTAAATTCAACTGTGTTTGTCACTGGTCAAAAAATGCAAACTACCAGTTACCCTTAAACTGTCCTACTAAACTACTTTGGACTGTGGGTGGGTGTTCCAGAACTGGGACCAACTGTACATGATACAGGATTCAAACAAAAGCACAAAAAGCTTATGCTCTAAGCCAAGAATAGAAAAAAGGGAGATGTTTTTGTGCCTAATTGCATTCCACCATCACTCAACTTATATTCATAATACACAAAGCTCACAATAGTCCACAGTTGCTACCTTCTTCGTACATTACAAGTAACTTAATACATTACTTAGTACCTTCTTAGTACATTAGTACTGTTTCTCTCTCAATATCCACAAACCTAGTCTCATGAACCACTCATGGTAGCAACTCTCTATTTGCAGCTGGTGAAAAACTGTTTAATACTGACCTATCCCTAAGAGGAAAACACTGATGTCTCCACTTTTGCAGGTGGCATTTTTAAGTTAAATACTTTTTAAAACAAACCTCAGTCCTTATGCCCTCTGAACTGTTTCAAAAATAAACGGCTGCAGGTAAACTACCTACTTACTTACCTCTTTAATTTTCGAAGCAAGTTCTTGCCTTTCTTTTGAAACCATGGCAATGTGTTCATCTAATTCTTGCCTCTGAAAACAATTTTGAAACCACCATGAAAACCAAGTACTTTAGAAAGCTCTCAGACACTTCACACCTCAGACACTTCACACATCTTACCCATGAATTCACTGAACCGGCATGCTCTCTTTCCTACCAGTCAAGTCCCAACACTGCTCTACACACCTGATGGGCTCAATTCTGTCTCCCACGTGCATGTCTGCTGTCTGCCTAGTATCTCAAACCTCGGAGCTTCATTCCTCCATTCATGCTAAGGTGCTTCACACACAACAATCTGGCCACAGTGATGAGCATGTAACATAATGCAGGCATGGAAAAGCATGGCACCCTTCCCCTAAATAAAACCAGGGATTAGATCTGCTTGGCAACCAGAAACTAATCAGAGTGCATCCTTGGAACCGACACATGGTATTTTAAGCCAGAGTGGTGGTGCCCAGAAACACTGGCACTTGACTTCTCATGGAAAAAAGGTTGAGCTAGAGAGAAAAGGTAGCAAAACATTACCAGGTAAGTTTCTTGATCCAAACACACTGAAAGCTAAGTCACTCTTGACTTTGAGTATATGAGCCAGTAAATTCTCTGTCTCAACCTGATTAGAAACATTGGCTATTTTTATTTCTGTCTACGTGTGTTTTCTTTGCATTGTGTCTATCACGTGTGTGCCAACAGTCTGAGGAAACCAGCAGACACCAGCAGACCCTTGGAACTGTAGTTAGTTTATTGTGAGCTGCCACATGGAGGTTAGGAACCAAACCTGGGTCTCCTGGAAGAGCGGCCAGTGCTCTTAACCACTGAGCCATTTCTCCAGCCCCTAAATTAGATTTAACTCAACAGAAAAGTGCCCCCCCCAAAAAAAAGCCATCTACTTTTATAAATAAATCTTTACTGCAATACAATAATACAATTGCACCATCGATCTCATGAGGCTTTAGAGCCACAATCAAGCTGAGGCTGTCAGAGACTATAGACTATGGTCTATAAAACATAGAATTTACAAAAGAGCTCACTAACCCCAACATTAGCCATACTACTCCAGCAGATCACGGAGTCACACCACATCACTAAGAGCAGCATCACACACCCACTGACTTGGTTCATGTCTATGTCACTTCTGCAAGGTCCAAGCGAGGAGGTGTTCATACCTGCATCTCCCGCCCACCTCGACACAGAGCTCGCTGACGAGAAAGCTCATCAAGTTGAGCATCTAGAATTTCTTTTCTTCTAAGCATTTCTTGAATATGAGAAGGCAATTCTTTTTCTAATATAAATTTTAAAAATCACATGTTAATTCTAGCAAAAAAAAAAAAAAAAAAAAAACCCACACCACAGGTACACAAACACATACAATGAGAAAGAAGCTAGACTAGTTGTGCCCAAAATACCACTAGTGCCCCATCATTACTTTGTGATACAAACAGCAGAACACCAATGCAAACAGGCCAGCACTTACTCATTCTGTGGTTGACTTGGCTGTCCAAACTGAATTTTAGTACCTCCGTATTAATAGACTTTTCTGGACCCAGTCGTACTAAATTTATATCTCCACAGTTTCCTGTTGATAAAAAGACATAAAATTAATAAGGACACTGATAATAAATCCCATCTCCATATTAATCAGAGAAGGGCAACAACTGTCAACTGTACACCAGGAGCTATACTAAGACTTCTCACACATTTTTTAAAGATATTCTGACTAACAACTCTGTAAGGCAAGTACTTGCCACTTTACCCAATACAAGCTAGGAAGGTCATATGGATAGTGCATGCAGAGCTCACATTGTTAGGCTAATGTTTCTCAAATTCTTCCCTATACAGTGTTCCATGAAGAACACATTTGAAGAATGAATGATAAATGTAGATACTGAGATTAAAGGCGTGTGCCACCACACCTAGTAAGTTTTCATAACCATATTATTACTACGCAATTAATTCAAATAGAACCTTACTTGGCTACTCCCAACCCAAACACCCAGAATTAAGGTGCTTGAGAGAAGGTTTGTATGTAGTCCCTGCTGGCCTGGATTCAGTAAGTAGACCAGACTGGCCTTGAACTTCTAACAATCCTCCTGCCTGTAAAAATGGGGCATGTGTACCCAAGCAAATATACGGAGAAGAAATGGCATAATTGTCTAGCTACCTTTAATAAAAGATCTTTAAAATCCTAGTTCAGTTCCCTCTCCTAAATGTAAGACCATCTTCTCTGGCCAATACTTACTTGGAGGTTTTCAAAATAGCTTGATTCACCATGCCTCCATCAGAAAGATGGAAGCGATTATCTGGGATTTATCCTAAATATCTACAAATGTTCTACACATTACAATGGGCATCCTTTACACTGTAAAATGTAAGAGAGGAATTCCTAAAAGCTAAAAGCAGACAGTTGAAAAAACCTAGGATGTATGGAGTTCTGGTGGCTCTCCTGGATTCTGGAGCAGGGCAATGGAAGAGCACTGGCAGACGGCTGGGCATTTATTTTGTTCTTTAAATTATCATCATCATCATTAAGGTATAGTTTACATTCAGTAAAATGCAGGCTTGAAAACCTTGTCTTGGTACAAGTTCCACAACAGCCAGCGTTACACAAAAACCCTGTCTAAAAAACCAAAAAAATAATATTGCAATTATCCAACCCCCCTCCCCCCCCAAAAAAAACCCACAATTCACAAAAACTTCTTGTCAAAAAGAACAAAATAAATCAACACAAATAATAAATAACAAACTGTATAAAACAGTTTGTTTTACAACAAAAAGGTATGGGCTGTTCTCATTTATGACCATTATCTTCCAAGTGCTAAACACATTAGTGATCAAGCACTGTGTCAAATAATGACATTCGTAAATTGGTACTGTGATTTACCAAAGGCACAAGAAAAAAAAAATAGCCTGTACCACCTCAACAGATGGAAAAGAAAAGCAGAAAATGTGTAATTATAATTATCCACTGATAGAAGTTCAGACTGTTAGTTTCTTTCTAGCTTTACCTGTACTTGAATCCACATCAGGGTGGGTGTCTACTATGAGGGATGCCCCCTCCCACTCCCAACTCTGCTGCTCCACTGCAGTTACGAACACGCTGAGCACAACACCTGCAGTTACATCTCTTGACTACACATGCAGCTCTCTCAGACACTGCTATCCAAACTGGCTTGAGAGCCAGTCAATGGACCACAAGGTCAGCTTAGGGGTGTACAGAGTTGCTATTACTTCAGAGTTAGAACAGAAGGATAGAAGGATACTGTCTCTGCTCACCACCACTAAAAATACATGGCAAAAAGAAAAAGTTTGGCTATAGACTGGCAGTGTATTACGTTTGAGAGGAAACAAACTGTATGTATATTATTAGGTGTACATATGAAAGGAAAGCAAGAATATATGTCCTCAGACTACAGACATGTCCCATGTGATTTGCAGTGAAAGGGAAATAAGTAGAGATGAAACTAGCGCCATATAGGAACCCTCCTTAGAAGATAGCTCATTTGTTCCCTTTGTCACCTCACCTCTCCTCATACTTGGTGATAAGACTCATACTGCAGGTGGAGCAGCTCATACTGCAGGTGGAGCAGCTCATACTGCAGGTGGAGCAGCTATCTCTGACCAAGATATACACTAAGGAATGGAGATCACAATACAGTCAGGCACCAATTCAGAAGGAATCCGGTTCTCTAAAGACTGAACAGCACAGACTAGCACTCAGAGTAATCTGCTCCCTACCTAAGCTTTTGGAACTGGAAGCAAATGTCTGTCATGCTTTCAGAGTATTACTTGCAACTGACTCTGATCTGAACTGCTAAAAGGCAGTGTCAGATCTTCTCAAGAAAATGAAAAGAAAAATAACAAAAACAAGTGAGTATCATACCCAAAGGATTCTTCTTGTCTTTACATTTTTCTTTGAATTCCAGGATAATTTTTTTCATAAGTTCATCAACCGCTGCATTTGAAGGTGCACACACAAGGACTCGGTTTTGTTTGATTTTGGCATTGAAATTTTCATCTGAATGGCCCTTCCTCTGGCTCTACAATTTGTCACACAGCAGACAAACAATGAGCTGTCACAATGGTCAAAGGAAAGCATCTATTCCTTCCACAATATAAAAGTTACTGTGGCAAGCAATGCAGCGGGCCCAGTACTTATGAGCACATACAAGATCCTAACCTTCAATCCTACATAAAATACATACACAACACATACACTTCTCTGCCATAAAGTTTATTATCACAACTGTTGGGAAGCTCTAGGCCTTACATTTTGCTATTACTTAATGAATATTCAGTTCACCAACATTTAGCTCAAGAACACATTCAAGGGGCTGGAGAGATGGCTCAGCAATCAAGAGAACTAGCTGCTTTTCCAGAGTACTCAGGTTCACTTCCCAGCACACACAGCATGGCTAACTACTGTCTGCAGCTCCAGTTCCAAGGAACTCTCGTCTTTTTCGGGTCTCCTTAAGGGACTGTATTTAAGTTGTACACAGACATACATGTGACCCAAACACCCTTACACATAAAATTAAAAACAATAGTAGTAATAATATCTCTTTTTAAATACACAGGTAAAAGGGCAAAGGTACTTTAATACTCATGTCTCTTAATTTGGGTCAGAACCATGTCCAGGCTACCAGTACCACACCTACCTCTGTCAGTAAGCGGTACAAAAGACCAACAATAGTTTTTGATTTTCCTGTTCCAGGTGGTCCGTGAATCAGACAGATTTTGGCAACGGATGGTGAGTGCTTCACCATGGCATATGCAGTTTCTATGGCTTTCTTCTGGTCTTCATTAAAGTCTTTTAAGTAGGCAATCTATAGAAAAGATTGTGTAATGAGTTCTTTCTGTGGTAACACATGGAAGAAGTTAAGAACAGCATTTGTTCAACTTTCTTCCAGTCCATATCAAACAAAAAAAGTATCTAAGTGACTGACCTTTCACAACAAGAAAAAACCTAATTGAATACTAATTACTAGTTAGTACCTATAACTATCAGCCCACTTATAATTGTATTTTAATGCTTTTTACAAATATGACAATAAACTTTCTTAAAATAACTTTTCTTCAGTTATTCCAATATTTTCCATTTAATCAATTCTCTGCTTCGGCAGTAATAAAATGTCACAAGGTGGAAAAGTTTTCATGGCCAGACCTAGTCAAAATTTAGTCTTTCAATTTAAAGAGCCATACTCCTAACCTCTTTGATTCATTAAACTAAGTCAACTCCTTCAAAGTTGCAAAATGACTAGATAATGAACATGAAAGTGTTAGACACAATGATGGTTAGAAGTACTGGTTTCCTTTAGCATTTTTTGTTAATTTTTTGGACTATCTATACATTTTTTACAGTGAAAACTACAGGTTCATCTCTTCATTTGCAACAATCACACAGTTTTCCACCAACTCTCTTTCAAATACAAATCTCACTCTGCAAAATCTGCGAACAACTCCTGAACGGTGAGCACCCAGTAAACACTGAAGCAGATGACTGGCAGAACTGGAGAACAGCTCAATGGTACTCTGTCAACACACCCTCTTTACTGTCTTATCTTTACCCTGACATAAGCTAATCTACTTGTCCACCTTGCAAAACTGAAGGGAACCAAACACCACTGTGCACAAGCATACAGGACCACGTAGCAGCTAAAATGTCCTAACACAAAGTTCTCTTACTTTCCTGGCTTCATTCAAATCAGCACTCACAATTCTTTCAGAAGTTGTAGTTAGTAGGTCTTTGGTACAGAAGTCCATGGGGTTTGGATTTAGAACAGCTCTGGCCAACTGGTTCCGACTACTCAGCAGAGACATGGCTTTCAATTTCCTCTGTGTAGTTACCAGAGAACTGATTACAATACACTTTGTAAGTTCTTTTACACGGACTGGCAAGTTATCTTGTGTCTGGATGCATAAGGAACACTCCGCTTTCCCATTGCGGACTATAATCAAAGAGGAGAAAAGCAAGCATCAGTGTAACATTATCCAATGGAAAAGATTAGTCAAAAGTGTTTAAAATTTGTATTTTACATGATGTGTTAAGTCACTTATATTTACTAAATGTAAAATTATCCTGTTTTGTTTTTTTTTTTCCACTGTTCAGGAGTTGGTTTTAGGTTTTGTGGAGTGATTTTTATACTTGAATGACTAGTGGAGAACTGTGTGGAACTGTTGCAAATGAAATAAACCTGTAGTTTTCACTGTAAAAAAAAAAAAACAAACAAAAAACAAATGAACAAAAAAACCCCAATCTCTGAGTTTAAGGCCAGCCTGGTCTACAGAGCTAGTTCCAGGACAGCTAAAGCTACACAAGAGAAACCCTGTCTTGAAAGTCCAAACAATCAACCATGTTCCTGTCCTCCAGAGGAAGGTACCAAGTAAGTATGTCAGAAAGTAATGAGTGCTTTGGAGAAACAGACAGGATGAGGAAGGAATGTGGGCACAGAGGTGGACAAGCTGGTGTCTTCCTGACACGATGGTACTGAGTAAATGTGAACGCTATGTCCTTTAAGGAAGAAAGAGTGCAAAATAAGCACATTCAACAAGCCCAAACACAGAGGCATAGAACTGTGCTGGGAAGTATTTCAGATATAGCGAGGCAGACCTGGCACAGGTGACAGGAAAAGTCAGAAGCCATGCGTTACAAGATCCAAAGAGCAAAATGGGATGTGTATTTTTGTAGATTTCTGGGTAATACAGCAATGACTCAGAATGCTACCCAGTTAGGAAGAGAGTCCATACAGGTATCTCTGTAAAGCTTTGCCTTACACATTAAAAAAAAAAAAAAATCACTTTCTACTGCAAACCAAGGGAGAAAAAAAACTAGCCTGACACTGGGCATGGTGGTGACTTTAATCCCAACACTTAGGAGGCAGGCTGATCTCAGAGTTTCAGGAAAGCCAAGGCTACACAGAGAAACCCTAACTCAAAACATACAAACAAAAAGAATAAAGTGCTATGGAGAAAGTGTAAAGATGATGGTTGGATATAGGATGCAATGCACAGAAACTTGCAATGCAAAGTCAACTTGCAATGAATTAGATGCTATTATGAAAGATGCAAAGGGCAAGAGATGACCACAAAGGCTTAAATTACAACTTTTCAGACACAGAGGTTCCAAAGTTTTGTTCTATAAGGAGTTCAGAAAAAGAACTTGAAAATTAGATTATTATAAATCAGCAAATGCAATCACTTTCAAGAGCCAAGAGACAAACATTCAGTCACACCGTGCTGTAAATCTTCCACATCACATAAAATGCACCCTGGTGTTACAGTCTCACGACAATCAACGCCACTTTGAAGACATAATGAAGTAAGGATGAAGAATCAGGAAATCATCTTTTCATGCAAGTTAGAATACTAGTGTTTCAACTGTCAAAAGCAGATTGATATAAAGAACCTGGACTTCACAGTAAACTGCAACTAGGGTTGGAACCATGTCTAATGACACAACCTGTAATAGCAGCTTCTTGGGAGGCTAAGGCAGAATTATTTTAACCTACTAGCCCAAAAACAACTGAGCAACATAGAAAGGCCTGACTTAAAAAAAAAAAAAAAGATTCAATTCTGTCCTGCAAATTGATGTTAGCAACAACCTTGGCTACTTTCTATTTCCGAGCCACAGCTTCCCTTAGTTACAAAGAATTAATTCTGACCACCTCTGGAGAACACTAAAACCTGTAGTGTAAGACACATTTCTCGGCAGATGTTCTTAAGCTCAAGCTTTGGGGAAGAAATCCCTACAATACAACGGCTGGAAGTGATGGAAACAGTACATTTCCAAGCTTAGGCTGTCTTACAATAATAAATTGTTCTTCTCATTAGTAATTAGTCAGAAAGCCAAGGCTGGAATGTGATTTAAGTTATTAAACAGATGACTTGAAAGTGATACACAAAAATGACAGATGGAAGAATGCATCAGAAGAGGGCATTAAAACAAAGTCAGGTGGTAGCAGAGTGTGCCTGTAATTCCAATACTATAGAGGAAGAAACAGGCAGATCACTCACTGAGTTCAAGGCCAGCCTGATCTACACAGTGAGTTCCAGGACAGCCAGGGCCTTACAGACAAACCTATTTCAAACCGTACCCCCTCCACAAACAAAAACAAAACAAAACAAACAAAACAAAACAAAACAAAACAACAAAAAGGTTTGAGGCAGGAGAGATGATTCAGTGGTTAGGAACATAAGATACTGCTTTTTCCAGGAGAACCTGAGTTGGGTTTCCCTGTACCCATGATGCTGGGCAGCTCTTAACTGCCTGTAAACTTCAGCTCCAAGGGGATCCAGCATATCTGGCCTCAGCAGGCACCTGCACTTGTATGCACACACCTACATATATATAATTAAAAACAAAGCTTTTAAATAGTAAGCAGTAAACTCAGGATCTTAGGTGGGAAATAGAAAATTCTAAGCGGAAAGTGATCAACCAGGCATATAACAAAATATGGGCCAGGCGGTGGTGGCACAAGCCTTTAATCCCAGCACTTGGGAGGCAGAGGCAGGTGGATTTCTGAGTTCGAGGCCAGCCTGGTCTACAGAGTGAGTTCCAGGACAGCCAGGGCTACACAGAGAAACCCTGTCTCGAAAAAAAGAAAAAAAAAAAAAAAATGGGGCTAAGAAAGCACAATGTACAGCAAAGGAGATCATCTTGTTGACCCCTTATTTACTTACTGACTGAAGTACGGCGAAACTTATGAACATAGCCACAGTAATAATGATTGCGATCTTGCATGCCATGCCTGTCCATATATTTCTTCTCAGGAATCAAAAACACCAGATCATTTTCCTTTGGGTGAAGCTGTTTAGCTAGTTCTGATTCCTCCAGGTAAACTATGAAACAAAAATTGGCAATTTATGCAACTCTTCAAGATCAATTTACAAAAAAATTAAACCTTTGTACTAAGTTCCAAAGTATAAGGTCCTGATGAATTCTCTCTACATATTAAAAGGGTGACCTAAGCCAATAAAAATTTAAAAATCTGATGCAGACCCTAACAGTGGTAGATGTGCTCACATAATGATGCATGACCGGCCCATGATCTAACCGGTTCAAAAGTCCAGCATGGAAAGCAGAAGGGCTCCACAGGTCCCACTACTAGCTGAGCAGTTACTGGCAATTCACTTTACTTTAGGAGGATGGATGCTTGTTATGATTCCACTCCACAGATTCCAGTGGATGACCCTACATCCAGGCACAGAAAGGTAGCACCAACTGGGCTCAATGGGCTTTAAAGCAAATCAGCTGGGTGGTGGTTGTGCACCTCTAATCTCAGGCAGGTATCTTGAGTCCTAGCCAGCCTGGTTTGCAGAATTACAGGACAGCCAGGGGCTATGCAGAGAAACCCTGTCTCAAACTTCACTCTACCCTCACCCCCCAAAAGAACAAAGTAACATGCACTGGCCTCTTCTAGAAGACCTAAGTCCATTTCCCAACACCCACATGACAGTTCACAAAGACTTTTAACTCACTTTCAAAAATCCAATTGTAATTGTTTATTCATTATAGGATTCTGTAAAGTTTAAAAAACAACATGGGTGGTGGTGATAGAAGCCTTTAATCCCAGCTCTTAGAAGGCAGAGGCAGGAGGATCTCTGTGAATTGGGAGGCCAGCCAGATCTACAAAGTGAGTTCTAGGACAGCCAGGGCTACAGAGAAACCCCGTCTTGAACAATATATTACAAAAGGAAGATATGAAAGAGGGTTGTAATATAGGGTTCTTTGGGGGCCTGGAGGGAGGAGAGTAAGAATGGATATAATCATTTCAAATGAAAGTTGAAAGGAAATTTCTACAAAGCAAAACAGAATACTGAAAAGTAACAGACACACTAGTTTTTATTTAGTTAAAAAAAAAAAAGCTTAAGTAAATGGGTTTTTTTGGGGGGGGTCGGGGGGCGGGTTTGAAGTCCCTCTTCAGTGAGGGAGCTCAACTCCTAGAAAAAGTGACTTTAAAATATCATTCAAGGTACTGGGGAGGTAGCTCAGTCATCAAAGTGCTTATCTCACAACCACCAAGGACCTGAGTTTCAGACCCAGAACCCACACAGAGAGGCTGGGCATGCTGCAAGTTGGGCAATGGATGGCTGCTCTTCTACAGGACCTGGGTTCAACTCCCAATACTCACATGATAGCGAATAACCATCTGTAACTCTAGTCCTAGCAGTCCAACCACCTCTTCAGCCTTCCACAAGCATACACATGCAACTTTTCTTTTCCTTTTTTTTTTTTTTTTTTTAAAGACTGGTCATGGTGATACATGCTTATAATAATACAGTATGGTTAAGCAGAAGATGGAGATCCCTCTGGCTCACTGGCCTGCCAGTCTAGCTGAATTGGTGAGATCCAGGACAATGAGATCCTAGGGTTGATGAGAACAAACCTAAGGTTGTTCTCTGGCCACCATAGGTGCTTGTACATACATATGCGCATGACAAAAACACTGAATAAACCTAGCCACAGTTGGGCTTGTGAAAACTAACTATCTTTAACAAGAAATTTTTAACTGTGTTATAATATAGCTCAGAGGTAGAATACAAAGATCCTAGGTTCTAATCCCAGAAACCCCCAAAAAATTATAAAAACAAAAACAGAAAAGAAAAAAAGGGCACGACACAGACTGTGGAAAACAGTAACTTCACAAAAGATACTCAGCAATCAAGTGATCAGAGTCAGTCGGCACCACGAAAAGCTATTATTCTGTTCTATTTTTACCAAATGCATAAAGCATCACATCTAAGGTAGCGTCTAGGAAACAAAGAGTGTGTCCTACAAACTAGACAGTCCTCTTTAGGCATCAAAAACATGCAGTGAAGACAGGCTGAGGAATGAACTACTCTAGACCACTGGGGACTGTGCAGTGTGCCTTGAATCTCAGCACTCAGGAGACAGAGACAAAGCAGATCTTTGTGAGGGCAGCCTGGTCCACGATTGAGTTCCAGGCCAGCCAGAGAGACACACACAGAAAGATTCTATCTCAAAAAAAAAAAAAAAAAAAAAAAAAAAAAAGAAAGTCACATGTACAGGAAAAGTTTACTTTTTATATGTTCATATTTTCATATGTTCATATTTTCTCTATATATCACATGCACTAAAATTATAGAACTTGTTAACTGAACTTCTGACCATTTGTTCTTTTTATCTCAAGTAATGTTTTCTGCCTTACTGTCACACACTGTAACTAGAGCTAAAAGAGATGAGTTTCCATGGCTGTGTTCATCTGGTCACTGGCTGCTGTCTATAGCACTGCTGAAAGCTCTAAGTGCTCCTCCCACTGGGTCACCTTACCAGTCCCTGCCATCTCTCAAGTAAAAACTTCCAATCATCACATTACATATTCCAAGTTGTGTATGAACTTACTCAGAAACTCCCAGTATTTTTTATAGTCGGCTGGAAGTTTTCGTAAATGCAACTGATAGAAATTCTCTTTATTTGGAGAGTTCAGCCATTCCTGTGCCACCTACACAAAGCAAAAAAAGAAACTAAGAAATAAAGAACATGCTAAAAGCCACTACACACAACAAAATGTTCCAAAGTGGGCTAAAGGAAAAGCAGAACAGAATCCCAAGTGAAAAACCTAAGGATCAGTTTGTGAGGTTTATCAAGTTGTCTACAATGCCCTGTCCAATTCAGCAGCCATCAGCCACACTTGGTTCTATCTGCTAACTGAACTTCTAAAGGCTAAAAATACTTTTCCTCAGTTGAAATAGACACCTTTCATGTTCAGCAGTCACCTGTGGCCCTGATACTGTTCATGTGCTGCTAGATCTTACTGGTAGCACCTACTTCACAATGAGATCATCTGACCTACATTTCTCTCAATCTCTGGGAATTGGCATAAGCATTCTTCCTGTTGGTTTTTATATGTCACACATACTTGTCTTCCAAAGCCTCAAATCAAACCCAGAAGTATCTTTAAGATCTTTCATGAGTTAAAAATGCCTACTCCTAAACCCAAATTTATGGGGGGGGGGGACCTAGTGTAAAAAGGCTATTTTACACTTTTTTAAAAATGATCTCTGAGACCAGTAACTTTTTGAGTCAAGTATCTAAATCTGCGACTGGCCCTCAGTTCCTCATATAACCGTTCATCAATGACTCTTGGCACTGAACTGCTTCTGCACAAAGTTAAACAAGCAGTTACTCCTCAGAGAGGTGAACACAACTCCATTGTCAAGTTATGCATCATTTTTGGCTAGAAACATCCAGCAGGGGCTTTCCTGACATGTACTGCTCTAGCCTAGAAACCAGGAGACGTGAACTCAGTAAGTTCTACCTTACTCCTGGCAGGGAGTAAACATTATAACATAACCAGGTTAAGCCTCAAAACAGAGTCGTCTTTTCAATTTCCACTCATCAGTCATATATTCTAAAATGTACTCTATAGCCTTTCCATCTTCACAGCTACCACCCAAAGCCACTATCATTTTATCCCCAAGTTGCAAACTATTCTGTAACTAGTTAGCAACCTATAACTAGGCTACTAGATCTGTTAGCCCTCCCACAGTTTATTCTCTACCCAACAACCAAGGATGTTAGGTAAGGAATAAGCTAGTGTGTATCACTAGTCCCTGGTCTAAACACTGACCAACTCCAATCTTCCAATACCATCTCACTAAACTGAGTATAGACTCGAACAGAAACTTGAGGGAGCTAAATGCTCATAATTACTTCTCTAACTACAGAAGGGGTAAAGAATTAAAGAATACTTACTGTTTCAAATGCATTCAATATAATCAAAGGTAGAAAAACATTAAAATATTCTGCACAATCTTGAAATCGGACAGGCACAGGTCTTGAGATAGACTGACAAAGACTTGTTGGGGCACCACACTTATCAAAGTTCAAAAACATATGGTATTTCCATTTCAAGACTTCTTTAATGAAGGTATCAAAGATGGACTGGGATGGCAAGAGAATGTTCACTGGAGAAGAAGCCGACATAGGCCTGTTCTCACTAAATGTAAGCTTGTAACTCTGTTTGTTGGAACTGCTTGGAGTCTGAAAGTGAAAAATATTGCATAAACTTTTCACCTCAGCCACTGGCTTCTGAGACCCTATGGAAGAGGGTGGTGTCACCTTCAAATTAGGCTGTGCTCCACTTGACTTATTTTTTAGTGCTGACTGAAGTGTGGTACTTTCCAAAGACTTGGAAAGATTGGCAGTTCGGGAAGCACTGCTTGAGCTAAATATCTTGGTAGTAGTAGGTCTCAAGGGCCTGGCTACAGAAAGAGGCAAGCCAGGTTTACGAAACACCTCGTCATCTGCTGCTTTTGCTTCAGAGTGTCTTGTGCAGTATTCACTCTGGATTTTTGTGCTTTCAATACAGTCTTTGTATTTACACTTTGTGATACTCAAAGACTCCAACTGAGGTCGACTTAAAGAATCTTCTCTCTGAACTGTATCTTTGTTATGAGCCACGATAATGGTTTTGTTGTTTTCCAACTGTGAGCACAGATCCATATCTTGAGGATCATGCTGTGTTAGGAATAAGTTGTCATCATCTGTGTCACTACTGGACTCTGGCTCTGCGGCTTTCAGAGCTGCCACCTCGTCCCCAACTTGCACTGCGAGAGCACCTCCACCCACAGGATCCTCGGAAGCAGACACCATCACCACATCTGTTGGCACTCCACCACTTAACACTCTAGATTCACACTGGTTCACAAGACAAGTTATACCTGTCACCCAAGGATCAGAAGTGGCTTCTGCCACTTCTGGTTTGGAAAGCATGTATTTTGATAATTGTTTTTCATTACTGATGGCAAGTGGCTCCGTTCCTCTATGGTTATCTGGCTCATCAGAGTCTATAGCAAGTACATCTGAACCCTGTACTATGCATGACACTGCTCTTACAGTGTCAGTAGTTTTGTAATCAAAGTCTCGTTTCTGATGTGATCTGGATCTCATAAGCCTTTGAAATTGAAGATCCTGGCTTGTCAGAAGCTTCTTGTTATTTTTGATAGAAAGAGTCTGAGGAGAAATTAATTTAGTCTTTCTGGGGGCTTCAACTACTCCAACAGTCTTACCGTGGTCACGTAATTGGACTATACATTCCAGAGACCTCTGGGACAGCTCAAAAGCCTTCCGAGGAGCTTTTTTCAGACCTAGTTTTTCAACTGTTGAAGTGGGCTCTGGACACTGGCGAAACTTCTTTGGTGGCACAATAGCAGGAGAAGTTCTACAACTTATATAACATGAACTCTTATTCTGTCCTCTTCTGGTGTCTGAATGTGTTTTCTTAGTAGCCTTAGAAGCTGGAACTTTCCTAACAGGTTTTGAGTGAGTACGAGGCTTTGTAGACTTCTGTAAAACTGTAGAATCTCTCTCAACACTTGAACTGGGAGCTACCATCTCCATGTCTGCACTCGCACTTTCAGTAAGATCTCTATGATCAGACGATTGTTCAGTTCTGACAGAAGAGGAAGACCTCTGAGGATCTTCAGCTGTAACTTTGTCACATCGTTTCCTCTTAGGTTTTTTTACTTCAATTTTACAAAATTCCTCAGCAGAAACACTACTGTGTGGTTCTGCATGCTCTTTAACACTCTCTGCTTTGTTTCTAACAACCTCTTCAGACACAGAGTCTGCACCACAACCC